>NC_056626.2:183871276-184570026 GCF_002870075.4 Lactuca sativa | reverse complement strand
CCGGGAAACGGGTAGGGCGACGGTGGACGATGTACCTATGGTACGGGAGTTTGTGGACATATTCCCCGAGGAGTTGCTTGGGATACCTCCGGAACGACAGGTGGAATTCAGGATCGACCTAGTTCCTGGTGCGGCTCCGATAGCCAAGGCACCATATCGGTTGGCTCCTCCTGAGATGCAAGAATTATCTACACAGCTGCCGGAGCTGTTAGATAAGGGTTTCATTAGACCAAACAGTTCACCCTAGGGATCCCCGATTTAGTTTGTGAGGAAGAAGGACGGGTCGCATCGGATGTGTATAGATTATCGGGAGCTGAACAGGGTAACGGTGAAGAACCGCTACCCACTCCCGAGGATTGATGACCTCTTTGACCAGCTTCAGGGAGCATCTTGGTTCTCCAAGATTGATTTGTGTTCAGGGTATCATCAGATGAGGGTCAGAGAGGAGGATCTGCAGAAGACTGCGTTTCGGACGCGTTATGGGCACTATGAGTTTATGGTGATGCCTTTTGGGCTCACCAATGCTCCTGCCACGTTCATGGATCTCATGAACCGCGTGTGTAGACCGATGTTAGATCGGTCTGTGATAGTATTTATTGATGACATCTTGGTTTATTCCAAGACACGGGAGCAGCATGAGGAGCATCTGCAGGAGGTTCTGGAGACTTTGAGGAGGGAGAACTCGTATGCTAAGTTCTCCAAGTGTGAGTTCTGGTTGCGCGAGGTGCAGTTTCTTGGGCACCTTTTCAACCAGAACGGGATTTTGGTAGATCCAGCCAAGGTAGAGGCCGTGATGAATTGGGAGGTTCCGAGGTCTCCATCTGTGATTCGGAGCTTTCTAGGATTGGCAGGCTACTATCGGATATTCATTCAGGACTTCTCCAAGATAGCGGTTCCGCTCACCCGACTGACTAAGAAGTCGGTGGTGTATCGCTGGGGGCCTGAGCAGCAGGCCGAATTTGAGACGTTGAGACAGAGATTGTGCGAGACGCCAATCATAGCCCAGCCACAGGGCATAGAGGATTTTGTTGTGTATTGCGATGCATCCATTGCAGGTTTGGGAGCGGTATTGATGCAGAGAGGGCATGTCATCGCCTACGTGTCGAGGCAACTCAAGCCTCACGAGGCGAACTACCCCACACATGATTTGGAGTTGGGGGCTGTTGTGTTCGCCCTCAAGATTTGGGGTCATTACCTTTATGGGGTTCGTTGTACGATTTACACGGACTACAAGAGTTTGAGGTATCTCATGGACCAGCCAAATCTAAATATGAGGAAGTGTCGGTGGCTTGATGTGGTGAAGGATTATGATTGTGAGATCCTCTACCATCCGGGGAATGCCAATGTCATGGCCGATGCGCTTAGCCGCAAGGCAGCGTCGATCAGGGATATCTGTCTAAGGATGACAGTGATGACTTCGCTTCTGGAGCGGATCCGGGAGGCTCAGCAGGAGGCAATGAAGGAGGATCATCGAAAGAGTGAGCGGTTTGTAGGGTAGGTTTCCTCTTTCAACTATGATAGCCGAGGGTTATTGACTCTTCACCGTAGGGTGTGGGTCCCTTATCATGGAGGAGTGTGCCAGGTACTGATGGAGGAGGCGCACAAATCCCGATTCTCCATTCATCCCGGGGCGACGAAGATGTATAGGGATCTTCCTCTGGACTATTGGTGCCCTTCATGATGCGGGATGTGGCATGGTACGTGGAGTGGTGCTTGGCCTGCAGGAAGGTCAAGGCCGAGCATCAGAGACCACACGGCAAGATGAAGCCGTTGGATATCCCTCTATGGAAATTGGAGGATATTACGATGGATTTTATCACGAAGCTTCCCAGGACCACGCGGGGGATGGATTCGATATGGGTCATCGTGGATCGATTGACCAAGAGCGCCCACTTTATTCCGATACAGGAGAGCATCTCGGCCGAGAAATGGGCCGATGTCTATATTAGGGAGGTGGTGGCTCCGCACGAAGTGCCAGTTTTGATGATTTCAGACAGAGACGTGCAATTTACTTTTGGAAGAGGTTTCATGACGAGATGGGTACTCGTCTGAATTTTAGCACCGCTTTTAACCTGCAGATGGATGGCCAGAGTGAGCAGACCATCCAGACTCTGGAGGATATGCTGTGGGCATGCGTTTTAGATTTCGGAGGTAGTTGGGATACCTACCTCCCGTTGGCGGAGTTCTCGTATAATAACAGCTATCATGCGAGTATCGACCGTCCTCCCTTCGAGATGTTGTATGGGAGGAGGTGTAGGACCCCGAGATGTTGGGGTGAGGTTGGCCAGAGAGTCACGGGGTGCACCGAAGTAGTGCTCAAGACGACAGAGAAGATTCAACAGGTCCGGAGCAGGCTTCAGACTGCTCAGAGTCGGCAGAAAAGTTACGCCGATAAGTGTCGATCAGACCTGGAATTCCAGGCCGAGGATATGGTTCTCCTGAAGGTGTCACCATGGAAGGGTGTCATCCGATTCAGGAAGCAGGGAAAGTTGGGCCCAAGGTATATCAGACCGTTCAGCGTTGTAGCCCAGGTGGGCAAGGTGGCGTACCGCTTGGATCTGTCAGCCGAGCTCAGTCAGATCCACAACACTTTCCACGTCTCTCAGATGCGTAAGTGCCTAGTAGACGATACGTCGGTGGTACCCTTGGAGGACATTTAGGTTGATGGCAGCCTGAATTATATCGAGCGACATGTGGCGATCCTTGACCGGAAGTCGAAGGATCTGAGGAACAAAAGAGTAGAACTCATGAAGGTGCAGTGGCAGAACCGGAAGGGGTCGGAGTGGACTTGGGAGCCGGTGAGTGAGATGATGGAGCACTACCCCGAGCTATTTCGGGATCGAGCGGCAGACTTCGAGGACGAAGTCTAAAATAAGTGGGGGAGATTTGTAGCACCTGGTTCTTAGTATGTATTATGTTATTAAATCTTCATTTATTTTACACTTTTGACCTTGGACTCGGCGAGTCAAAGGACAGACTCGCCGAGTAGAAGCGGGATCAGGCGCGGAGTTTAAGCTGCGGACTCGGCGAGTAGCCGCTGTTTGGACAAAAACCCTGATCCAGGGTTTTGCACCCTATTTAAACAACCTTATGCAGCCTCCTTTCCCCCTTTATGCTCCCAAACACTCCTCATAGCAAACCCTAGCTGTTTTTGTGAAGATCTAAGGCCTTTTGAGTGATTCTTGTGAGTTTTGATCACAAGGAAAAAGGAAGAGCATAGAAGGATCAAGAGGGGACTGAAGGATTCGAGTTTGGTTCACTTTTGCAGTCCTTGGACGGTATATACTGAACCTTGCTCATTCTTTTGTTAGGTCCCTCTTTGGGGTGATTTAGGGCTTTTATAAGCCATTTTTGGTGGCGAACCATGTTTGCAGACATGGTTGGGGGTTTGGGCTTCTGTATCATGTCATTTTATGAGCCACAAGTAAGATCTAGGTTGCTTTTTGCACCAAGGAAGGCCCCATGCAACAAAAGAACCTTTTTAGAGCCTTTTAAGCTCTAATTTCCCATGCATGCACGTAAATTTTGTAACTTTACGTGCTAGATCTAGTTTGGGGGTCTGGATCTATCATTTGGTTAAGTGTTGTACATCAGAACTTGAAGTTTTTAGTAAGGAATGTGATAGACTCGGCGAGTCCATTCCTACACTCGGCGAGTCCAAGGGTTTTGGTCCCATATCAGTGAGAGTCATAAGGACCAGTTGAGTGTGGAAGGGTTTTAGGAGTCCCGGGGAGTGACCCAACATTCTGGACTAAGCAAAGTGTTCTGGGAATTCATGGTACTCGGCGAGTGCATGAACGGACTCGGCGAGTCCAAGACAATCTTCATGGAACTCGGCGAGTTGTTCATTAACTCGGTGAGTCGAGGACAGAACGTGTTTATAGTATGAAGAGTAACTCAACGTGTTGTTCATACAACTCGACGAGTCAAGTCAGGACATAAGTATCAGTTGATGATGAACTCGACGAGTTGTTCATACAACTTGGCGACTCAGATGTGGATTCAGTCGGTGTTCATTTAGAAGGAAAACTCGTCGAGTCATCGCCTAATTTGACGAGTAGAGACGGGTATGAGGTTTGATGGAAGGATAGGGACTCGGCAAGTTGACGAGTCAACTCGGCGAGTCAGGTCAACTGGAAGTTGACTTTGACTTTGACTTGGTTAAGGTGTAAAATGGTCATTTTATCCTAAGGGTAGATGTCAGCTTCTGACTAAGTGTTTTGTGGGAATTTTAGCCGAAGGACTTCCGGAGCAGCAGCGGCAGCAGTCAGTGGATTCCCGCACAGTTCAGAAGATACGAGGTGAGTTACCTTCTAGTAGGGGTGGGTCTAAGGCCACAATGCTGACCCGCCATTGAGGAGTATTTAGAAGATAATTGTCTTTGTGATAATTTATCTTGGTTTGG
The DNA here is from genome assembly GCF_002870075.4 of Lactuca sativa. Taxonomy (NCBI): domain Eukaryota; kingdom Viridiplantae; phylum Streptophyta; class Magnoliopsida; order Asterales; family Asteraceae; genus Lactuca; species Lactuca sativa. Next base: position 184,565,621 of record NC_056626.2, on the reverse strand, counting down.
TTTGCATTTGGTTATGAGTTATATTTGTATGATATGTTACATGATAGGGATAGTTTCCCTGATAGTGGTCCTTAGGACCAAGGGGTAGGTTAGTACCTGGATATGTCTGAATGTGTGCTTATATCTTACTATTGTATGCTAGTAGTAGGGGGTGGAATAGTCCCCATTTACCAGTTGAAAGATACCGATGACGATTACTGGTTGAAAGATACCGATGACGATTACCGGTTGAAAGATACCGATGATATTTTCCGGTTGAAAGATACCGATGATGATTGCCGGTTGAAAGATACCGATGATGATTACCGGTTGAAAGATACCGATGGTATTGTATGGTATGTGGTATGATGGGGGAACTCACTAAGCTTTGTGCTTACGGTTTCAGTTTTTGGTTTCAGTACCTCTTCGTCTAAGGGGAAGGAGTCGGCAGCGTAGCATGGCATCACACACACATATGATTTTTCTGCATGGCGTTTTCTGGGATTGTACACTAATATGACATTTGTTCATGGTTGTGGGTTTCAAATATGATACTTGGTTTGAGATGTCGTGTTTATACAATACTTTCTAATGAATGTTTTATGAATTAATTAATCAAAAATGAAATTTTTGGGCTTAAATTTTGGGATGTTACACTTATCATGAGCCATGATGGGCCATGAGCTATTCTAATGAACCATGATGGGTCGTGAACCCATCTTCTCATGATAATTGGGCCGTAAACCCCAATCTTTCACCACCTTTGTGCCGTGAACCTTCAAGAAGGGCCTAATGGACCGAGAACCTTTATTATGGGCCTCATAATCTTGAACCAAATCCAGAAAAGGCCCAAAATCTTTCATTCCTTTTCCTTTCCCGGTTTTGTGATATAAAAGAACAAAAAGTTTATATTATGCAAGACTTTGACACCTCATCTTTACTTAGTGGTAATCTAGATAAAGAAACTCACATATAACTAAGCATCTACACACTAAACCATCATGTATTAACCAGTTGATCCTTTCTCCTCCTTCTTCTCTATTTGCGACCGAGAATCACAACCCACCACCATTCTCATTTCAATTTGAAACACATACTATAATTCCTCTCATATTCCTCCAATAACTTCAAGAAAATCCTCCCCTTCCCTCTTCAAAATTCGTGTGTGCTAGTGTGTGAGTTCAAGAGGACTTCATCCAAAAGTCCACTCATCTTGGTAAGCTACTTCCACTCAAGACTTTCAACTTCATGTTCATGTTAAACTTACTTCTCCTAGCACTTCATTTCATGATCCATGCTTCATAAAACTCCATAAGTTCGAAGATCTCGTCAAAGGGAGCTTGTAAAACCGAAAACTCCTCTAATCTTCATCAAGAACCAAAATCTTCATAGAAAAGTGAGTTCATACCCCCTATTTTCAGTTTTTAATATGTTCTGGAGGAGAATACAAGTTGTTTTGTGTAGATCTATGTGTTTATGCATGTATGTGTGTGTTTTCATGTTATATGTTGTGTTTATGTTATGAAAACATGATAAATCTCTACTAAACTTGAAATATCTACTATACTTGGTGATGTTTGTAAACTAAACCATCTTATGTGACTTATTATGAGGTGGAAAATATTAAACATGCTAAAAATGTTTGAAAACTTACTAAAATCATGTAAAGGGGCCATTTTTAACAAAATAAACAAAAAGTGAGGTTCTTATGTAACTCACGGTTTTGAGAGGACCAAAAGAGTCATTTTTAAATCAAAATGGATCTTTATGATATTCCTGGTCTTAAAGGGGCCAAAAGTGCAAATTTTTACAAATGGGCTTCTATATGGGCCTTCACAGGTTTAATGCGCCAAATATGTCAATTTTTGCAAAAATGGGTCTCATTTGTGTACTTTATATATTTCTCTTCACGTAAATTCGATTAAGGATCTAGTGAGACGTGTCAGTTGACACCTATTGAGTGTATGATCGTAGTCTATAGTTATAACCAGAGTCTCTTGGAAGGAGAGCGGGGAATTGTGTATAGATGTATACGGGGATGGCACCCCACACCTGAGCTGTTCGCTACAGTTAGACTAAACCAGTCTAGGGTGACGAAAACCTTACCTTATTCCGTCGGCGTCCATAAACTCCAAGACAGGCGAAATTGTCATTATCTAGTATGGTTATAACGACTCACTTAGAGGAATTAACGTTATAAAATTTACGGGAGACCATTCTCTTTTCTCATTGGATTACTTGGGAGCATACTCATGCTGATACTCAACCCCAAAGGTTGGTATACCATCATTCTCTTTCACAGACAACATCGGGTTGTCTGGGGGCATTCTCTTTACATTCTCTGCATTCTCTTTTTTGAATGCTAATAAACATTAACACACATGCATTAATACAAGGCCGGACACAAACATACTAAATTGTTTTAAGAAAATATAGGATTTTCCGGTGGTTACAAAGTTATACAAATCATTTTCACAAACATGCTTATGAGCTCACCAACATTTTTATGTTGACTTTTTTAAAATTAACTTGTATTCTCATGAAACCGTTGAGCATGTTGGGCGGAACGAATTATTGGATATTTGTATATTTTGTTTCATCATACTTTAACTATTTTGTCATGTAATATTCAATACACAATACTCAATGAAAACAATGTATGTTGTTATATTACATGTGTGATGATGATGATGTTATGTTTCAATTATATACTATGTGATGATACTACAAGGATGAAGTCACACAAGCCCCCAGACGTTTACGTCGTCTTGTTCAGGGGTGTGACATTACGGTTGGAGTAATCTTCATTTTTGTGATATTTCAAGTTTGGTTGTTGGGTTTCTGCATTTGACCGTGAAGTACAAGGCCAAAGGAATCGAAATCAGCTCAAAATCATCTGTTTTCATCATAATCTGGGTGTTTACGGTTTTGTCTATTGAATCGTTTACGACTGTGGACATTGTGTACGGCTGTGAACCACTCATCTACATTGATCGTTAACTTCTCATTTGACCGTGAACCATTCGTTGACCGTGAACCATTCATTGACCGTCAACCTCTCATTTGACCGTGATCATCTCACTGGACCGTGAACCACTCGTTGACCGTGAATCGTTCATTGAATGTGAATTGACCGTGAATCATTTCCTGTGTACGACAGTGAACCCTGTACGACCGTGAACCTCTCTTGGTTATAGAACCTCATTGTTTTTTGTTGTCTTTTCCTTACAAATTTTTATATTTCCTTCAATTTAGAAAAACACAAAAATTAAAAAAAATGGAATGACAAATCTTAACAACTCATCAGGAATTGGACTCGATTTTGGGAACCACTACAGGAATCCCACATCTTTTGTCAGCAGAAGGTTTCCCAGAATGGAAATACCGAATGTAAAAGTACATCAAGATGAAGGGCTTCAGGATTTGGCGCAGTATTCTGAAGAGTCCTGTCATAATCACTACCACTCTGAAGAATGGAACCATTGTTGACAAAGACTTTGCAAACTACACTGATGAAGACTTCGAGAAAATTGAGGAACAAGAGAAGGCTCTAGCTACACTTACAGTGGCATTATCTTTAGAGATTGGTCAGGGTTTTCGTGAATACGACTCAACCAAAGCTTTGTGGGAAGCTTTAATTGAAGTGTATGAAGGAAATGAGGATATGAAGCAACGCCGTCAGGATATGCTTAGACAAAAGTTCAATATGTTCAATCACATTCTTGGAGAAACTTTAGAAGCTCAACTACAGCGTTTTATCACACTCACCACTGAGATGAGTTCAGCCGATTAGTACCAAGATCATAAATCAACAAGAAGTTTCTTAACTCTCTCCCAAAATCATGGGACATGAATGTCTCAGTCATCAAGAAGACAAAAGATCTCAACAGACTCAGTCTTGCGGAAACGATGGCAATTATCAAAGCATGTGATCTTGATGACAAACAAAGAGAAATCAACCATGTGAATTCTTATTCTACTACAAACCTTGGGATCTCCTCCAACAATGTATAACGCCCCGTTTATTTAAATAAATTAATAAATGTAAGTCCCAGACTAATTTGTGAAGGATTTTAAAAGTTGGGGTTAAAAGTATAAATTCTGGATTTAAGTTGAAAAGTTTTTAGAAGTCAGGGTGCGTTTGGTAATTATGGGACTTATTTTGAAAGGGGTTTCAGAAGACAGGGTATAAATGGTAAAGTAAGTATCTTGTTGGAAAGAAATTTGTCATGAGGGGTTATATGGTAACTATTGGAGCTCATTTGAAAAAGAATGGATGGATAGGGACCAGAAGTGTATATTCGGGCATAAGTTTGAAAGAGACACAGGAGATACCCGTATCCCTTCCCCACATGGCATCTTCAACCCTAAGAGAATCAAATGCATCCGCCACTACATATGGAACGCTTTCATCGGCCGCCATCTCCTTCTTCTTCTTCTTCCGACCAAACTAGGTCGTCGCTTGCTGCCTCGCCGACGAACACCACCTCTTTGCTGCTGCTGGTGACGTAAGGGAAGCCGGAAGAGCCACCGAGCCCGGCGACTACAGCTACGTCGTCGCTGTGTGGGTACTGCGTGACCGGGAGGTTCTTGGTAAGGTCATCTGCCGCTTCTTTTCTCATTTCCTCGTTCGTTTTGGTGTTTTAACGGCGTGTTTGAAGGTTGTGAACACCGGCGGCCCTTGAACCGCCAATTCTGCCCACTCCGATGACCCCAACCTCCTAGTCGGTGGTTTGGAGTCTTGGTCTTGTGTTGTTTTTGGACATGGATTGCTGCCACGAGTTGTATGTGTAAGCCGGGTGTCATTTGGCGTGAAATCCACCGCCACCACCTCATGGTGATGGCTGCCACCGTTTTTTGCCCCTTTTGCCGCCACCATCCACCGTAGGAGGTGGATGTGTGCGTGTGTTTATTAATTGTGATGTAGTATGTGTGATTTTGGGCAGGAACCACCACCACCGCCACCACTGGAAATGGTGGCTGCCGCCGTTGTGCTGCTGTTGTTGACTATTGGACCTCTGTACGCCACCGTGAAGTAGGTGGTCCTGTTCATTCCCGAGCAAGGGACATATTTTATGGTTTGTGTTTTGTCTAGCCGGAAAATCAAGAACAGCCACCGCCGGCCATCACTAGTGTGGTTGTGTGTATGTGTTTGTGTTAGTTAGTGTGTGTGTTTAGTTTTGGTTTAAGCATTGTAATTGTAATTATCAAACAATAATGAAAAGAACCATAACCACCACCGTAAGGTGGTGGCCGCCGCTGTGAACCGCTGTTGACCACCACTACCCAAGGTGGTAGTAGGTGGTGCCTCCCCCCCAGCGAACCCTAATGGGCTTAGAGATTATTTTTGGGCCTATTGGGCCATGTTTAGGTGGAAACCCTAATTGTAAGTATTTGGGCCTTGGACTTATTTGGACCCACTTTTGAGCCATTGGGATTGGATTGTGTATTAAGCCCAATTATTCCATATCACTTCTCTAGTAGAGTAAAGGACTTAATGGATTAAGTCCTTAACGGGTTAAGTGAGAAACACTTACCCCTAATTATTATTTTATGTGAAACCGTAATTTCACTTGGGTTTTGTTTTGGGCCTTTCTATTGGGTTGTGGTATTTGGACCAATATTTGTTCATCCAAGACCAATCAAACAGACTAGATTAATTTATTGGACTTAGGGTAAGGCCTATATGAGGGTTTGGGCCCAATTTAAAAAATCGGGCCATAGTCTGGGCCTTGAGGATTATGAGATGTTGGACTATGAGAATGTCAAAGTCTTGGACCACGAATGAATTGTTGGGCCTTCGAATAAGACCATGTATAGGCTTGGGCCTAATTTGGAAAATAGGCCATATGTTGGGCTTTGATTTCCCAGTTTGACTTTTGGGCCTTTGCATTGGTCCTTGGGCTTGGATCAAGCTAATATTGGGGTAAAGCAGTCTTTTACCCCAAGCATGGACTTATGGTTATGTATTGGAACCTAATTATTAATTGGGTGTTATTTTGATGTTGACATATTAGGGAATATGTCATCCAGCAGCTAGGGTTTTTCAGAAGGACTTCAGCAGTGTGAGGTGAGTTTTCCTTCCAGTAGGAATGGGTCTATGGCTACAATGCCGATCCGTTTAGATAGCAGTAGTTCTAGACTACGGTCCGATGCCGGGGTGGTCCCGAGAAGTAGTTCAGTATGCTTGATGTCTTTGTGATTCAGGCATGTCTATGTGTTATGTGTTCTGGACTGCGGTCCGATGCAATATGCAGTATATGTGTTATTGTTATATGTTACGATTATGTTATACTATGTTCAGTCGGTTCCGACTTTTGTCCGATGCAGAGCGCAAGGCCCTAGTTTGTTCCGGACTTCTGTCTGATGCAGTGGGCGAGGCCCTAGTTAGTTCTGGACTTCGGTCCTATGTAGTGGGCGAGGCCCTAGTTAGTTCCGGACTTTAGTCCGATGCAGTGGGCGAGGCCCTAGTTAGTTCCAGACTTCGGTCTGATGCAGTGGGCAAGACCCTAGTCAGTTCCAGATTTCGGTCTGATGCAGTGGGCAAGGCCCTAGTCAGTTCCAGACTTTAGTCCGATGCAGTGGGCAAGGCCCAGTATGTGCTTTATTTGTTATTGTATGGTATATGGTAGTTTGGGGGAGCTCACTAAGCTTCGTGCTTACAATTTTAGTTTGGGTCTCAGGTACTTCAGCTAGCAAAGGGATGGGCTCGGGATGATGGCATGGCACACACCATAGTTTTAGCCTAGGAGTTAGACTCTGATATTTTTGACATGATCTTGACATCAGATTTCATTTGATACATTTATTATGACATTTTGAGATACACGACCTATGGTTTTTATTATATGATATTTGGATATTATGGTTTTAGTAATGTTTTCAAACGAAATTTTTAGACTGTATTTTGGGATGTTACACAATGCTTTTTCATCCTTTACTACACATGCTCCACAAAATCAAGCCTTTGTTGTGCCACAAACACCATATCAGGTTGTTTAACCATCCATGACTTATCCATGTGCAACCTCTTCCTCAAAAGCCCCTGCTCCTACCTCTGCTTCCAAAGAAGGCGAAGAGAACATGGCTTTAGCTTCTGGGTTGGTGAACTGTTATAATGCCTTTTGTGGCTGGTGAATTGCCACCACAGATTTCTTTTGCTGATTTAGATCAAATTCATCGAGAGGACGTAGAAGAGATGGACATCACTTGGCAAATCGCAATGGCAGTGTTCAGGGCCAAGCAATTTGCAAAGAAAACAGGAAAGAACAATTGGGGAATGAATGCGGAGAAGAAAATTGGTTTTAACAAGGGAAAGCTGTGATGCTTTAACTGCCACGAGCCTAGTCATTTTACTCATGACTGTCATGAACCTGATAGTAGAGTTAATAATGAAAGGGCGATGGTGGCGGTGGGAAACAACAGGGGAGCTGTTACCAACAACGAAACTGTGAATCTAGCGGTGGTAGCTCAGTCAAATGACTGAGAGGATCAAATTCAGGGCCTAAACATTTATGGACCTGAAAATGCTCACTTGTACCAGATCAGTGACATCCATAAGGAGAAAGTTGAAGAAGATTCAGAAGCAGAGATGATGGAATTACAATTTGCTTTCATGGTGTCCACTTCTCCTGGACCTATAAAAGAAAGAGGTCAGTCAAAATTCATATTCTCAAACTTGTATTGATACTGTTAAATTTTTACGTGAACAGATTGAATTACTGCGTAGAGAGAACAAGGACATGAAATATGAGGGATATAACCTTAGGAAGGGCCAAAAATGTTAAAAGAACAATTAGAGGCCAAGACTAAGGATTTTAGGAAATTACAGGAAGAATTTAGCAATAAGTGTGAGAACTACAATTTCATTTAGAAACAACTTGCCATAGTGACTGAGGAACTCGACACATTAAAAATTCGTTTTGAAAATGTTGATTTTCACTTTAAAAATTTTGATGTGTCAAGTGAAATACTTGAGACTATGATAGAAAAGCAACTGAGATGGAAAGATAAGAAACAAGTGGGTTTAGGGTATTAGTGTGTCCCTCCTCCTTTTAATCACAATTACACTGCTACACCTATGACCTAGGAAGAGATGGATAGAGCGGAATTTCTTGAGTATGGCAAACCTGTTGTACCCATGACAGAAAGTAGTGCCAGGGAAAAGGATACTAATGTTTCCTACTTCCTATGCAGATTCACCTTTAATTCAGGGCAAGCATACAGCAGAAAAGAGTGTGTCTGATGTTTCTATTTCAAACACTACTACTTTTGTTTCTAAAACTGATGTTTTGATTTGTGATGACTCTATGTCAAAATCTGTTGATCCAGTTGTTTTTGTTAAAAGTGGTGACGTATTTGCTAAATCTGATGTTTCTCTCACAAGCACATCCACTCCACCCACACCTGTCACACCACCTGAGTCTTGCACATGCAAATGTGGGAAGAGTAAGGGAGTAAATAAGAATAATAGACCAGAGAAGAGCGGTACTGGTTTTCATGCTAAGAAACAAACTTGTTTTAACTGTGGAACTGTTGGACATCTTGCTCGCAATTGTCCAAATCGGGTATTTGTTCCTTTTCATGCGCACAGAAGAGAGAACGAGTCGCAAGGAAGATCTCTCGTGAGAAAATTCTCGAGACCTCGTTCTCATAATGATGATTAGAATGTCAATAATGACAGGAAACAGGTCGAGCTTAAAATGAATAAACATTTTTTTCATGAAAATATAACATGTACTTTCACGAAAACGAACGCGGCTAAGTCAAGGTCGGGTTCGTCAAAGTCTTCGTGTGGGTATTCGACTAATATTAGACGGAAAGCCAAATGATCGCAACAAAAGAAAATTGTTTCAAAATCACTTGTCAATGTTTCTAAACCTAAATACCAATGGGTTCCCAAGAACTTAGATGTCCAATCATCTCAATCTTCTGCTTGTGCATCTGGAGATAAATCAAAATCAAAAAGTGAAAAAGAAAATTTTGTTGCTAAAAAGGGAAAACCCAGTGTTTAAATGACCTGGGTTCCAAAATCTAACTAATCTCACAAATTGTGCAAGAAAAACTACGGAGGAATGTCGTTAGACCTTGGTATGTCGACAGTGGTTGTTCCAGGCACATGACATGAGACATATCCCAGCTACATGACATTCAAAATTTCAACGAGGGTTATGTTTCCTTTGCGGGTGGAGAAGGCAGAAAGATCACACAAAGAGGAACTGGTACCAATGGTGTGCTGAGTTTTGAGAACGTTAATTACGCTCCCGAATTGAAGCATAGCCTATTGAGTGTCTCTCAAATCTGCGACAAAGGCTACTCAACTCACTTCACTGATAAATAATGCCTTATTTTGAAGCCTGGAATCACCATTCCCGATGTTTGGATCTTAGAGAAATCAAAGCGGGATGGAAATGCTTACATCATAGACATGAATCATAATATCCTGGACCAAGTCACATTGTCTCTTCTTTGAAGTCTCCAAACATAATGCGATGATATGACACCTTCGATTCGGTCATGTAAACGCCAAGAACCTAAATCGTCTTTCCAAGAACGAGATAATGTGTGGCCTACCTATCAAAGACTTCATTACTTTTGAAGAATGTGTGGCGTGTGCACGAGGAAAACATCATCGCAAGCCCCATTTGCCAAAGGCAGTAAACTTAATCAACAAGGTTCTCCAATTGTTGCACATGGATTTATTTGGTTCGGTCAACATTCTTAGCATCAACAAAAACTCCTATTGCTTGGTTATGATAGATGACTACTCGAGGTTCACTTGGTTTTTCTTCCTATCTAACAAGAGCGGAATTGTTGATCTGATCAAGAAGTTCGTGGTGATGATTAAGAATCAAACAAATGAGAAAGTGAAGGCGCTTAGAACGGATAATGGAACAGAATTCAAGAACGTTGTTCTGGATCATTTTTGTGCTGAAAAGGGTATAATGCGTCAGTACACTGCCATTCGCACACCTCAACAAAATGGTGTTGCTGAAAGGCGCAATCGTACTCTAATGAACGCCACAAGGACGATGCTATGTGATTCTAAACTTTCGGTCTTCTTTTGGGCAAAGGCGATCAACACTGCCTGCTACGTCCAACATTGTGTCTTTATCAACAAAGCCCAAATGAAGACCCCATATGGAATTCGGTACAATCACAAGCCATCTGTTGCTCGCTTCCAAATTTTTGGATGTCCTTACACCCTCCTTCACTTAGAGTCCAACGCCAAGTTCAACTCGAAGTCTAATGACTGTTACTTCGTGGGATATGTTGCGCGCACTGCTTACCGTGTCTACAACAAGAAAACCAAGCAAATTTTTAAATCTTTCGAGATACGTTGGCTAGAGGAGAATGAAACAGACGCCCGTTTCGGTCCTAACTGCTTATTTGATTACGCTTCTTTATTTAAATCATTTAATGTGTTTTTCAGATAATGTGTTAGGTTCTTGCTCAGGTACGAAGGTTGTTATTGAAGATGAAGAGGAAGATGTTGTGTAAATACCACCTTCAGTGCCTTCGACGAATCCTAGGGTGGATGAAATTGTTCCATGCACTTCTTCAGATTCTCCTACTCAAAGAATCAATCCTGATGCTAAAGCCACTCTACTTACTCCTACTGAAAGAGAGTTCATGACTAGAGATACTTCCATTGCTACTCAAACTTTCAGGGAGCTTTTCTTTCCAGAGCCGATTGCAAATGAGTACGTGGCAAGCAGCTCTCATGCTTCAAGATCGTCTGAGGCTGATGAATCAGCAGAAGATGGATTTATCAACATCAATAACCTTCCTGTCACACTCAATGATATCAGCCATGAAATCCACACCAGACTTCAAAGCGCTCATTCGATCGAAAATGTCATTGGCCAACTAGGCGACGGAGTCAAAATGAGGAGCTAGAATGGAGACGTCAACACATGTCTCTACTCTTGCTTCATTTCTCAGATCGAGCCAAAGAATGTAGAAATGGAACTGAATGAGCCGAGTTGGGTGGATGCAATGCACAAGGAACTTAATCAGTTTGAGAAACTAGGGGTGTGGAAATTGGTTAAGCTGCCAAAGGGAAAAAAGTTTTTGGACACGTGTTAGGTGTACTGCAACAAGAAAGATGATTGTGGGGTGATTGTGCGAAACAAAGCGCGTTTGGTCGTTCGTGGGTTTCGACAAATTAAAGACTTGACTACACCGAAGTGTATTCTCCCGTAGCACATCTTGAAGCTATCCGTATCTTCCTGACGTATGCCTCCTATATGGGTTTCACAGTTTATCAGATGGATGTCAAGATTGCCTTTCTATATGGAGCCATGAAAGAAGAAATTTGTGTTGATCAGCCTCCTGGTTTTGTCAACTCCAAGTTTCCAAATCATGTCTACAAATTAGACAAGGCTCTGTATGGGTTACATCAGGCTCCTCGGGCCTGGTATGCTACCCTAACAGATCATTTGCTCGAGCATGGTTATACCAGAGGCACAATTGATCAGACACTCTTTATTAAGCATGTGCATGGAGACATAATTCTTGTTTAGATCTATGTCGATGACAACATTTTTGGTTCAACGAGTCCAAAGTTATGCACTAAGTTCGAGACCATTATGAAGAAGAGATTTGAGATGAGCTCCTTAGGGGAATGACCATGTTTTTTGGTTTGCGGGTCCGTCAAGATTCAACCGGAATCTTTCTACATCAAGGAAAATATGTTGAAGACATGCTTGAGAGGTACGGGTTTAAAGAATCCAAAGCTGCCTTCACGCCGATGGTTGAGTGACCCCTGTTGTCTCCAGATCCTGAAGGTGAATCCGTAGATTAGAAAAAATACAGATCGATGATCGGATCCCTAATGTATCTGACTGCGAGCAGAACCAACAGCATGTTCGCAGTCTGTCAATGTCCTTGATATCAGGCTAATCCTAAACGCTCTCATTTAATTGTAGTCAAAAGAATCTTTAGGTATCTCAAAGGTAGCCTAAAACTGGGTCTTTGGTATCCTAAAAATTCTGATTTTGATTTATATGCATTTTTTGATAGCAATTATGGAGGTTGTGAACTTGACAGGAAATCAACTTCCGGGGGATGTCAATTCTTAAGCGACCGTCTGGTGTCTTGGCAGTGCAAGAAACAAGAAACTGTCTTAACCTCAATGGCAGAGGCGGAATACGTTGCTGCTTTTGCCAGTTGCTCTCATGTCATTTGGATTCAACATCAATTATTGGACTATGGTTTGAATTTTCTTGACACCCCTATCTTTTGCGATAACGATGCTGCAATCCAAATAGCCAAAAATCTTGTCCAACACTATAAAGCCAAGGACATCGACATCAAAGTTCATTTTATCAGAGACTATTATGAGCATTCGCTCATTCGGTTGGAGTAAATCCACACTGATAATAATGTGGCGGATTTGTTCACAAAACCGTTTAACTAAGCTCGATTCGATGTGCTGGTGGGCTTTCTAAAAATGCTATGTTTTGAGGGCTGATTTTTATTTTAGGTTAGTTTAAATTTGCTCATTTAATTTCCTATGCACAAATTTAGGGGAGAAATAAAAACAAAACGAAAATCATAAAATTCAAAAATCCAAAAATAGTGTTATTTCTGTTTTATTTTTTTTCAAAAAAAAAATGAAAAATCCAAAAATAGTGTCTCATGATAACCTATTTGCAGGTGATGTGTTGGGAAGTGATATGAAGTATAGTACTAAAGGGCAATATGAAATTCGTGTAATGCACTGAAGCCAAATTGACTAGACTCTGTCTTCAATGTGCTGGCAGGCACAAAGGATACTAAAGAACTAGACATTAATTAACAAATGAAAGGACTAGACAATATGAACTTATATAGTTTCATTTGGTCTGAGAATACGACGCTCAGGTAGATTGAGCAGTGAGAGATACATGGGAATCTATAAGCTATGCTAAAGTAATAAGTATCTAGAACTATGGCGTAACTTTTCCTTTATGTATGGACACATGTCCTTAATTCCGGTACTGATAGGGCGACTGGGAAATTCTGATAAAGTAGATCTGTAGAAAGTTATTTTCTTGCTTTCTTTCTGTTAGTCATATGTTGCCTCCTGTCCGGGATCGGGAGATCCGACCTGGACTGCAACATATGCAACTCTATTTCTATGCATCTTCTTATCTATGAAAATTCTTTATGTCTATTAGTCATATGTTGTCTCCTTTGCGTGATAAGTTCTTATTCGACCTGGAACATAGCATATGCACCATTCTATTTCTCAATCCCTCTATCCAGTTAGTCATATGTTTATCCCTCTGCGTGATTGAAAGATCCGACCTAGGTGTACAACATATGCATTCTAAATCTGACTTCCCTCCTAATAATTGTCTTCTCGTCTAAAGTAAGGAGTATTCTGGAAGATTTTGATTACCGAAGTATGTCAGGAAGTGGGAAACACATTTTAGTTCATCTAAAATTGAACATTCTATAGGTTGTCAGTAGATATCGCTGCTAAATTCAGGTGGACAATATTCGTGGTCGTCGTCAGCTAAATGGTCTTCTAGGAATAATAGTTAGGATCATAGGGTCAAATGTCTTGTCACTTGTATCATATCTAAATTTGTCACAATTTGTTGTGTTTAAGTGGACCACAATACCAGCGATTGAACAGATCTACTCATGAAGGTGGAGGTACTGAAAAACAGGTTAAGGTTGTCCTAGAACTTTGATCTCAAAATCACAAAAAGAATATCTGCATTGGTGAAAAGAAATTAGTGACATTTTATTTAATTTTAATTTTTATTTAATTTTATTTTTCCTAAAACTTAAAAAATTAAAAAAAATTGCAAAATTATTTTAGTTTAAATTTTTAGATTTTATTTTATTTTAATTTTAATCTTTAAAGTCATAAAAATGTTTTTTCTTTAATTAAGTTGAAGTATTAGGCTTAGATTTGAAGCTTATTGTCTTTGTAGTCCATGGGCTTTGGGCCGTGAATGGTCCAGGTATAAAAGGTTCTGTTCTCAGCTGTTTAACCCTCATCACTCCTAATCTTTGTTTACGGTCGTGAACCCCCAGCCGTTCTCCCTTTAACTGTTTTTTCGATTCATCATCAATTTATGTTTCTAATCTGAAATTGACCGTCAAATCTTATAGGTAATGCAAAGGCGATCCCATTCATGCTAAATTTACCAAGATTCGACTTTGTTTAGTGGGTCATTTTAGGAAAAATTGATTTTCGGCATTATTGAAGTGTTCATGGCTGTTGAACAATTCACGGTCGATGAAGCTGTTTGCGGCCGTGAACCCTTTTTTGGACATAAACACATTTTTTAATTAAATTCAAAATCAAAATGACAGAATTAAAATTTTCAGACAATCACAACATTGCCACCTTCTTGATGGATCCACCAGCTGCACACCATGACTTCAAGTCCATGGTTCATGGATTGAAGAGATGTTGCCTCACTTATGCTTTCACGACAAACCCGATAATTTATCAAGACCTTGTAAAGATGTTTTGGAACAAGGTTGTTGTACACAAAAGAGAAGATGGTGCAGACTCTGTAGAATCAACTATTAATGGAAAGAAGATCATAGTGAATGGGCAAACCATCCGTGAAGTGTTACAGATCAATGCCCAGCTAGGGTTTCCAACAGAGATCTCCGTGGAAAAGACTGAGGAAATCATTGAGCAAATGGGTTATCAGGGAGTGTTTCCTCCCACCATTAATAAGTTGTTGCCACCGTATTGGAGGTTCCTTGTTCATGTTTTCGTGAGCTGCATCTCAGGAAGGAGTGTCGGTGCTGACGAGATCTCATTACGCAACACGGGTGCTATTGCTGCTCTCGCTGCGGGTCTCGATTTCAATTTCTCAAGATACATCCTGAACGAAATGATAGGCAACGTGGAAGGAAAGAGGAAGGATAGATTCTTGATGTTCCCGAGGTTTCTACAATTGATATTCAACAACAAATATCCGGAGCTTGAAAGAAAAGGAGAAACCTTAGATCTGAAGTCCCTTGGATCCAACACTTTTGGTCTCATGAAGCAGAATCGAAAGGGAAAGTTTATCTTTTATGGAAAATATCCGTTCGTAAAGTTTGGTCCGTTCGCAGAAGTTAGTGATGCAACTGAGTCTGGAGAATCCTCAGATACTAAAGAAACTGAAGACGTGGTTAATATTGCTTTAGAACAAGAGGAAGAGCCTGTTCCTCTGGTTTTTATCATTGCTGAGGAGCCTGTGCCTGTTACAAATGAAGAGGCCAATGAAGATGAAGATGCAGAAGATGTTGATGAAAGTGATTTTGAGAGAGGTTTGATGGACAGTGTGGTAGATGAAGCTGATGATGAAGACTTTATGGATCTTGGTAGAGATCTATATGGTTATGATAATGATGACTTATTCTTCGGTATTAAGCAAAGTCATGATGTTCGACTAAGCAATGAAGACCTTGATGCTTTTTTTGACAGTGTCAATGATGTTGCACAAACTGCAACGGAGACAGAGGGAGATAATGATGTTCTCAAGACAATGCATCCAACCTCTACTCAGATGGATGACCCTTCAATTAATATGGATACAATTTCAAGGATTCCTCCACTTCCTGTTGATATTCCAACATCCTTGCCATATGAAGGTGATCTAACATTGACACAAGCCTCCTAGCCTCCAATCAAGAGAAGAAAAGTTGATCCTAGGCCGAGAGTGGTTCTAAAGGAACAAGCGCCGCATGTTCAACAATCCACTGATCCTGCAACAGCAACGCAACTAACCCTTGAAGAAGGTCCAAGTGTTATTCGATCTTTTCATGAAGCCGTGAGCTCTTCAGCTCCTGGGGGTTACTCTCCATCAATACTTACGCGTGATGCTGCCTCTGAAAGGCTTGCCAGGTTATTGGCGCAACAAGATTTTGATACTCCGACTCGAGCCAACGACATATCTATTGGGGAAGGACGTGTAGGGGGAGCAGATCCGTCGATTTCTGATCTGAGAGCAGAGATTGGAGTTTTGAACCAAAATATTATTGAAAAAGATGTTTTGATTGGAAACCTTGATGTTCGAGTTTCTGAACTTGAAGAAGAAAATATATTAAAGTCAAAACAAATCTCCAATCTACAGCTAAACCTTAGAGACCTGACGGCTGGATACTTTGACTTGAAAAATGAACTTATTGCAGAATTTGGTGACAAGTTCAAGACCACAGTCGAAGATCCGCAGGCAGCCGAGACCTCCCAATTTGCCCCAGCCAATACATCACAATTTGATTAGCTTGATGACAATCCTCCAGTCAAAACGACACAAATCGTTGGTGAATTTGAAACTGAACCAGCTCAAGCGAGCCTGACAATCGACGTCTTCTCAGAAGAAGTGGAAATGGCTCTTAATGAAAAACTGTGATCAAAATGTTCATAGAGACCAACCCCAAATCATCGTGACGGATCTCGGTAAAAGGCGGTTCAGAGATAGATACAGTGACAGGTCAGGGATTCATATGTGGAGTTTTCATGATAAATTAAATTGATGGATGATCAAGCGCAAGGGCGGTAACATTGAATATTACAAAGACAAGAATGATTTCTCTTCTATGACCAAGGTGGATCTTACAGAGCTCTCAGAAGCCCCATTCTCCAATCCATCCAATGATCCACGTGGAACAGACTTCAAACTCTTCTTGGAAAGCCATGTTAAGAGAAATTTTGATGGGATGAAGACTGCTGAATCTTTTATGAAGAGGGCCAAGGATGTGTTTGATTCAAAGACCAATAAGAGCTTTACAAATGTCATGTGGCCTCCAACATGTCAGATGAAACGGATCCCGATTGTGAAGAACTTCTGTGATGGATCTTTACGCAAGATGGAATACTAGGTCTATGATGAAGCTACAACCTCTACTTTCATAGAATTCCCATATGGGGTTTTCTGCATTGTTAACAAGAGGGTTCTGCTTCAGTTTGGTGAAAGGGACATCCACACTTTGGCTCAGCGTCGAATTTTATGTCAGGAATAGATTTTTGAGGCAGCTTCTAAGGAGTTCACAAGCATGATCGCAGAGATTATCAAGAAAAAGATGTAGTTGGGTGCTATGGGGAGATTGTATGTGTTGGTCGTCGATAAAGACTAAATCTATGCTAGCCTCAAACCAAGGGGGAGACAGTTAGGTCATATTTTGTTGGTTCGAGCTAGGCATCAATCTGTATAAGTTTTGATAGGGTTTTGGTCATGTAATGTATGGGTGTTGTGTGTTTGCGGCTATGAGGTTGTTCACGACCGTGAATGTGTGTGTGACCATGAACGTGTTTGCAGTTGGTTGTTCTCTTTAAATAGCTGTCAAATGTGTCAGATGAACAGTAGTTGTGTATGTGTGTGTGTATCCAAGTGTACCTGAAGTTTGCAGCCTTAATACACGTGTGCATTGTTGGATCATTCTTTGCTTCTACTCCTTCTTATTCTATTTGATTACTGCTTGATTGTGTGTTTGATCACTAGTTGGATCCTACTTTGGGGACTTACAATACCAATCTAAGCACTGATACTAGTTTTAAGTCCCCAAATCTCTTTGATGTATCAATCGGATTCACTCAATGGTGAGAAATCCCAATCAAGTGAATTATACAATATGAAATATAGAATAAGAGCACAAAGATTAATCTTCAATTCACACTATATTGATTAGTCGGGTACATAAGATTCTTGATTACATTTGGTTCTCTCTTGTTTCTCTCCAAATCACGTTCTTGGCATATGGCACTCACAAAAATGTGTCGTACACCTATCTAGGCTAAAATAACACTATTTATACCTAAACCTAATAACAAATCCCAAGCCCAAAACTCAAACAAAACAACATTAAGCCTAACCGAAATCACTTGAGATTTCTAATGTAAGAACTATATACCTCATACAACTTAGAAATTAGAAGAGAATGATGGATCCAAACCAACTCCTTGCTTCCTTGCACCAATGTGAACTTCCTTCTTCCTTGAGCTTCACCAAACTCCAAACAGTAAGATCTAAATTGTGACATCCCCAACTTTACGCCCTGAAAAGGGCCTTTTCTTTATGCTTATTCAAGATAGAGTATCCTTTTATTAGTGTGGAATTCGTCCCATAATATTACTAATGTGAGATAATTTCAATATCAAAGAATTTCTGAAGAAACGTTTTCATTAATATTTAAAAACTTAGGAGGTCATAACCAATACAAAAAGCATAAGCATAAATTATTTATTATAGGACTTCCAAAAATTTATTTTACTAATGACGTAAAAGTCCTTAAATCTCTCAGCAAATTCAACACTTCATTATCATGTATCTTCGAACCGCTACCTGTGATACAAATAAATTAAGTAGGTCAGGCTTGGGTGCCTGGTGAGTACATAGGGTTTTCAATCCACGGTACCATAATAAATATAGATATCACATCAATCAATTAACCCGATTACCTATTTCTGTTATCCTCACTTCCTGATCCTAAAATAATGATCTTGAGGGACATATTGTAACACCCATTTTAGGTATTAGCTAATATGTTTTATTTTAAGTCTTTATTTTGGTTGGCTACAGATTGGTGGAGCTTCACCATGGCGTGGCGATATTATTAAGATTGTGGGAATTAATCACCCTCTACGGCATGGCCATAAGTGACATGGTGTGGCAACTGATTTTGATGAAACCCTAGGTTTTTGGGTTGGACCCCTATCTAAAGGAAGTGATGGCTAGGGTTTCGTCCAGACTCATCCCTCATCACCTACAAAATGCATCTTTGTGAAACCCTAGCCTCCCTTATTGAGTGTTGAGCTCTTTGTGGTGTTTTGTTGCGTTTTGAAGGAAGAAGAAGAAGGTGTTAGCTAAAGGATCAAGAAACAACTCATCGCCATCTTTGGAATCACTCTATGGACCATTTGTGTGTCCTCAAGTTTCTATCTTGATGATTTCCTGGTTTTAGATCTAGTTTCTTAACATATTTTTGGTCCATAAGAAATTCTTGGTTGGTTTGAAGTGATACAGGTTGCAACTTTATGACTCTCTTGAGTCCCATGAACAATATATCTTGTAGATCTAGACTTTGGTTGGGGTTCTTGACCTTACATGAGTTTTTGGTAACTTTTAGCTTATATTTACCTAAATGGATTCTAGAAATGCATTGGATATGCATATCTATAAAACACCTACCTTTATGCTAGATCTGGTATTGGAAAGTCTTCTGGAGTGTTTGGGTTAAGGACATTTTGGACTAAGGGATTAATGGTTAAGTTATTGATGTATTTTTCCTTATTTGGACCTAGGGTTTGAGATCTTCATGTCTTTAGATGTCATAATGGATAAAGTTGGAAAATTTATCCATTTAGACCATAGAGTGACCAGATCTAAGCTTTGGAACTCTAGGAATCAAAGATAACAACTTAACCCATTTAGTTGTCAGAAACCCAATTGTGACATCTCCAAATTTACAGTCATTTTAAAACTTTTTGTTTATGCTTATTTAAATATAGAGTTTATTTATAAATACATAATTTGGTCCCTTAAAAGTATTTCTGAAGACATGTTTTTCATTAATTTATAAAACCTTGGTATTTCATAATTGGTACAAGAAACATAAGCATAAATGCAGGGCTTACATAAATATTCTATCAGTCTACGAATTCCTTTAATTCTCTTAGCAGATAATTATCTATCAGTACCTTCGTATCATTACCTGTGATACAAAGAAACAAAGTGGGTCAGGTTGGGAAACCTAGTGATTATATAAGGTTTTCAACCCACAATAACATAGTTAATATGTTTAATTATCAAACAATTAACACAATTAATGTCACACCCCCAAACCAGAATGGCGGAAACATTCGGGGGTGGATGACTTCACGTAGTATCACAACCATTGAATATTGTAAAGAAAGTAACACAACCATCACATATATAATGAAAACGTATGTTGTTGCGTTATACATAATAGCAAAAGAATATTACAATGAGATGATAAATGTTCAATAATAAAACATCTTTAGTGTTTCCTTCTCCAAAAGCTGGTGGTTACCTGTATTACTGATTCCCTGAGAAATACAAGTGGTTTCGAAAAAGTGTCAACAATTAAGTTGGTGAGTTCATAAGTGTTTTGCAATGAAAAGTATGTCCTTTTTGATAGTAAATCGATGAACGAGGTTTTCAGAAAATCCAATATTTTCTATAAATGATTTGAAAAGTTTCCCGTGTTGGAGTGCATTAGTGTTTTCCATGCTTGAATAATAGTGATAACATTTGTATTAACAATAAAATGGAAAACTGAAATGCATGTATGAATCTCGTAAATCTAACTTGTTTTTATACTTTTATGTGAGTTTTATAACCATGCTAATGACATTGTTGGCCTGTAACAACGTTCTTCAGGCGTTGGAACTGTTATGACATTTGTCACCCCAGGCCTGCCGGCCTAGCTGTAGCTAACAGCTTAGGTGTGGGATTGTCAATCCCGTATAGATCTATACACAAGTATCACGCTCCCCCTACAAGGGATTATGGTATATAATACAGGACTTAATAATGCATACTCGAACGTACGTGAAGCTGTCTCACATTACTAGGTATAAACAGATTTACGATGCTCATTGTAGTTTGTCAAAAGTATGTTCCCATTTAGTAATAACAACTTGGTGATATAATATCCCTTTAAAACATAAAGTTATTTTTGTATCAACACTCTATAAGAACGATATTAAAAATAATACTTTGATTTGTAATGTACTTGTATTTCCCCCCCCCCCCCTAAAACGTGAAAAGAATTGAAAAGTAGGGGTATGAACTCACTCGTTTCGAAGAGAGAGGCTAGGGTTGAGCAGAACTTCGTCCGCGGATGGTTGCGTCGTCGGGCTCTTCGGGGATCTCTGCAGCGTAAATCTTTCGTCGGGGCTCGAGTGCGGAAACCGAGGTCGTCGGGATAGCTTCTTGTGCTTGGAAGTGTGTGAGAGTAACTGGGGATTTGAGAAAGGTGTGCAAAGACTCGAGCTCATGCCATCTATTTATAGTGCTGGAAGAGTGAGTACGCGGGGCGTAATTTTGGAGTACGCTGGGCGTACTCACGTACGCGGCGCGTACGTCGTTACGCTGGGCGTAATATGGCGTCATGGCTTACGACTCTTGGCTAGCTAAGTGTAGCTTGGGCGGGCCGATGGGACTCGACTCTGGGTCTAGTACGCGGGGCGTAATCCCTGCTTCCGACTTCTAAATTCCGTAACTTTCGCGTACGATCTCCGTTTTTCGCGTTCTTTATATCCACGCGTAGGTGAGATTATGCTCTACAATTTTCATTTAGACTCCGTCGGCTAGTTTTGACTTTATTTTTAATGATATATTTTTAATAGGCCGGGCCTCCTAAAGTTCGTTAAAAATTCATAGGTTCTTTATTCGACGTCGGTTTTCGTTTGTCTTTTTATTGTTTTATTACTACTAAGGAGATCTTCAACTTTCGTTTAGGTTGCGTTAGCTAAATAACACTCGATCTTCAATCCGAGTTTTTAGCCCTCTACTACTGTTACGAAACTTTGACAATTCGTAACTTCTTCATACGAGGTCCAATTTGGGCGATCTTTTTATGAAACAGGGACTAAGTGGGTTGTTAGTTTTGGGAGGCCAAATGACAAGAATTCAATCTTCAGGGGTTAAGTGTAATTTTAAGACTTGATTTGTAAGAATTCATTGAAACAGGGACTAAAGAGTAACTTTTGGACATATGTTGAAAAGGTTTTGAAGGGGGAAGGGCTATTGGGTAAGTATTGGTCTGGATTTGAAAGAGATTTCAGAAGGCGGGGACTAGATTGTAGATTTCGGATTTATTTTAAAAAGATTTATAGATAGAGGGGCCACTGTTGCTATTATGGGGAGAAGTTTCATGGTGCTCGGGGTATAAAGACTCGTCACCCCGGTATACCCTAACCCTAACCCTTTGTTCCAACCACCACCACCTTATATCCCCCTTTGTCTTCGGTCGCCACCCCTTTCATTTCCGTTTTCCGATCGACTAGACCACCGACGATGGTTGCTGCGAATGGAGACCATTGACGCTCGGCGGAACCGATGGCATTGGCTGCTGTGGCCGCTTCCCGATGGGGGTACGAACACCATCTTTCCTTCACTGCAACAACCGTTAGCGAGGCTGAGGCTGCCGTCGAACAAGCCACCATCACCGTTGCTCCCTTGCTGCTTGTTCTTTCTGCCAACTGCTTCGACATCGCTCCCAGACGCTTGATTCACTCTGCCACCACTATGGCCGCTAGGAATTGCTGCTAGCAACGGGAATCAACCCCCTGCCGTGTCCTTTTTCTCTTTCTCCATTTCCGTTCTAGCGTAGCGCCGCTGCTGCCCGTTTCTTGAGCTGCTGTCGTCGCCACCCACCTATGGTGGGTGATGGGTTTATTTTTCCAAGCAGAAGTCGGGGTGCATGTGAGCGTGAGTATGTGTGCGTGTGCTGCTTCTTGAAGCTCATGGGTGTGTGTGTTCAGTCGTGTCTCACAAGCCGGTGGGTGTCTCAGGTTGCTGCTGTGGGAGAAAAGCCAAGGAAAAACCACCATGGTCGCCGACCATGGTGGCTGCCGCCTCAAGACCGCCATGGAGGGTGAGTATGTTGTTGTGTGTGTTTATTAGTGTTGTGTGTGTATTGGAATATGGCATTGTAATGTGTAATCCATCGGAATAGTAAAGAAAACCCTAACCACCACCGTGAGGTGGTGGCTGCCGCCACCGTCCGCCGTGTATGGTGGCGGTGTGCTTTACATTGTAGTATTGATTCGTTGGGATGCTTGGAACCCTAATGGGACTAGTGAAACTCTAGTGGGCTTAATGGGGCCCAATAAAGCACTAATTGACCTAATAAAATCTTAATGGGCCCAATGATGCCCAAAGTGACCTAAAAGCCTAACCGATTGACTAATGGGCTAGTATTGGGTAGGAAACCCTAATTTGGGTTTGGAAAATCCTAATGGCTTAATACCTTAATTTTGATATTAATCAGGGTACACACGAGATTATTTAATAAATTGAAATATTAAATAATAATCATTGGCAAACTAACTTAAGGCAATAATGGACTTAATGGATTAAGTCCTTAATGGGTTAAGTAGATACACTTAACCCTAATTGTCATTTTAAGTTGGGCCTTAAGTTTGGCTTTTTCCCATTGGACTTCGTGATCGGATTACTAATGGGCCATCCAAGAATAATCATATGGATTAGAATATGTTGTTGGGCTTTAGGGTAAGGCCCATATGAGAGTTGGGCCCAATTTGGAAAATTAGGCCATAGATTGTAACACCGGATTCCTGGTACGATTTCTATTTATGCATTTCTTCTCATTTTGCCTTGGACTCGGCGAGTTGGAAGCCCGACTCACTGAGTAGAAGCGATTTTGGCATGGGATTTAAGTGAGGGACTCGACGAGTCGGGTCCCAAACTCGGCGAGTCCATGTTGGACGAGTAAATCCCTAACCCGAGTGTTTGCACCCTATTTAAACACTCTAACTCGGCCTCCCTTGTCCATAACCCCCATATTGTTCTTGTGAGTGATTTTGGCTTGTGAAGGAAGTTTGGAGCTTAGAAGAAGAAGGAGGAGGTTGAAGAGTGCAAGGAGGGGAAGTAGATCCGAAATCTACACTATGAGAAGCTTCCATTCAGGTAGAAAAGTTCCTACCTTGATCACTAGTTCATTAGATCCCCCTTTTGTCCCTAATTGGTGGTTTTCAAGCCCTAAAACCTCAAACTCTATGTGTTTATGCTCTATGTTCTGAAAGGACTTCAAATCTAGACCTTATGGACATCTTAGAAGTGTAAAGTCTATGTGGTTGAAGTGAATGAGGTCCCTATTGAGTGTATGAGCTCATAAAGAGCTTAGAATTGCCTTTTGGAGCTCATAGGACCATGCATGCACGTAAAGTTTGCAACTTTACGTGATAAGCATGCCCTAGGAGCCTAGATCAATGGTTTGGAACCGTTCCATGTCTTAGATTTGGTCTATATGGGATGAGGTTTGAAGGGACTCGGCGAGTTCCCAAGTGGACTCGGCGAGTTCTATGGAGATGGTCTTGGACTCGACGAGTTGGATGCACAACTCGGCGAGTCCTATAAAGATTGCCTGGAACTCGACGAGTTGTTCTTCAAACTCGGCGAGTCATATGAACTGTTACTGAGTTAAGAGGGGTTTAGGTGTAGAAGGTCCAACCCTTCGTAGCTGAACGTGGAATTAGCAATTTAATGTGTATAAATAGTCCCAACAAGTCAAATCGTTAAGATGGATGCTCTGGTGAGGATTTGGAAGCGAGTAGGAGATCTGCTCGTGGGACCCGGCGAGTTGTTCTCGGACATGGCGAGTCAGATCACGAGTCGGTCTAATCGTCCCAAGTAGTGAGTTAAGGGTGACTCAATGAGTGGGAAGAGGGACTTGATGAGTTAGTATTTCGATGGTAGGAGAGGGACTCCGCGAGTTTGTACCATGACTCGGCGAGTCCAGTCAACTGGACGTTGACTTCGACCAAGGAGTTTATCTTTGATCGGGGGTAAGTCAGTCATTTAACCTAAGGGTATTTATGAGTGACTAATCTATGTTTATGGATTTATAGCCGCAGGATTACCGGTGTAGCAGTCAGACGTCTAGCAAGTAGACTTTCAGCAGCTACTTTTCTAGGTGAGTTACCTTCTAGTTGCGGTGGGTCTACGGCCACAATTCCGGACCACCAGTAGGAGTTGTCTGTTAGATGATTGTCTTTGTGATATCATCTAGGTTTGCTACTACCTGATATGTTATATGCTGGCATGATATGTTATCTGTGATAGTTGTAGAGTTCGGTTGTTAGGACCGAAGGGTAGGTCGGACACCCCAAATAAGTCTGATAGTATGTGTTGTTATGTTGATATGCTGGCATGATGTGTGTTATGTGATAGCGGTAGTAGGAGGGAAATAGTCCCTGAGAATCGGTTGTGAGGACCAATGGGTAGGTCAGCACCCCAGAATGGCTTCACATGGGTAGGTCAGCACCCCAGAATGGCTTGACATGGGTAGGTCAGCACCCCAGAATGGCTTGACATGGGTACGTCAGCACCCCAGAATCGCTTGACATGGGTACGTCAGCACCCCAAAATGGCTTGACATGGGTAGGTCAGCACCCCATAATGGCTTGACATAGGTACGTCAGCGCCCAAGAATGGCTTGACATGGGTAGGTGAGCACCCCATAATGGTTTGACACGGGTAGGTCGGTACCCCAAAATGGCCGTACCAGGTAGGTCGGGCACCCCAGAATCGCCCAGCAGTATGAATGCTATGTGAATGTATGGTATGTGGTACGTTGGGGGAACTCACTAAGCTTCGTGCTTACGGTTTACAGTTTTGGTTTCAGGTACCTCTTCAGCTAGGGGGAAGGAGCTGGCGTAGTAGCGACATATCACACACACATTCTTATTTTTCCGCATTATGGATTTTCTGGGATGTACTCTAACATATTATGAAACTTTTATATCAAAGTTTTATGAGTTGACCTACTTAAAAATGAAATTTTTGGCCTGTACTTTTGGGATGTTACAAGTTGGTATCAGATCCCTGGTTTGAGGGATTCAGACACACCCTCGGGAGTGTCTGGACTCAAATTGAGGGAATAAAAGAATTTTCTAAGAAATTGATTTTTTTCCTAAACGATAAATTAAAGAGTTTTGGGAAAAGTACGAAGTGTGTGATGTGCGCGACCGACCAAGCTCAAGTAAGTATTCCCCAAAGTACCCATACGAGATATGTTATTATTATCAGTTTCAATAGAATAGCATACTAGTATAGGACTAAGGATCTAGGAATGATGCCTTATGTGCCTGCTATATGTGTTCCTGCTTACGGAAATGGCATACTAGTATTTAGTAGACAACAGTAGGGTAGCATGTATAGGTTATGCCTGATTGTGTGAGCTTAGCATTGTATGCTAGTATAGTTTCCTGCTTTGAGGATGTGATTGTTGATATCGTTCCCTCTTTGTCTAAATGTTGCTTGCTTTGTGCTTTGAGGGACTTCGGGTGACGGGGGTTAGCTATCAGGTGGATACATTAGGTCACATACGATCAGGGTCGGATAATCTCAGAGTGAGGGGTTTGACTCTATTTCGTAGCTCTATTTTGAGTCCTAACTGTGGTAGGGTGAGTCCCTTTCTCGAAAGATTATCTAAGCCTCGTTGCATGTGACTGTAATCAGGTGATGGCTAAGCACCATCACACAGAGACCTTCGGAAGCTGAGGACTGATTAGGGTAGGGTCGGGAGTTCCCTAGGCAAGCGTAGGATGAGAATAGCAGAGAGCAGTAGTGATGAAGGGACCTGGTGGAGTTGAAGCAGTCCTTGAGGAAAGTACGGATAGATGTGGAAGGTATTATGGTCCCGTACTACTGAAAGCAGAGGATCCGTACTCTAGTCAAGGAAGGCTACGGCAAAACCAAGGAACTCGTGATCGATGTGATCCCTCTAATGTATTAGTATCGCTGATGATTATTATGGTGTATTGCAGAATGGTGGTACTACGTCCGAGGCCAGCAGTTGGCAGTTCAGGAGAGGGATCGGGTTCGGGTTCAGGGTCCGAGCCAATTGATGAGAGCCTACGCGAGTTCATCGCGTTAGAGATCACTAAAGGTATCCTTGAGTCAACCCCTATCATCTTTGGCTCGATCAAGGAAGGGATAGTCGAGCTGATGGAGGATCGCCTCAGGGCGTTCAGGAGTGACATGGCGTCAGGCCAGTCAGGATCCCGCACACTGTCCTTTAAGGACTTCAGGGGCAGTGGTGCACTAGATTTCCATGGGCCGAAGGACCCCATTGTTTCCAAACGATAGATTGCAAACATTGAGTCTACGTAGTTAACTAGCTTCTACCCTGAGGGGTCGAATGTGAGATATGCAGCAGGGTGTTTACGAGACCGAGCTAGAGATTGGTGGGAGTCCGCCGGTGACTCATTGGGAGCCTTGGCTGTTGAGGCTATGACCTGGTCGGACTTTGTGACCAGTTTCAGGGAAGAGTTTGCGCCGGCTGTCGAGCTTCAGCAGCTGGCCAGGGAGTTTTTAGATATGACGCAGACGACGGAGACTGTGGCGGAGATCACCGCCAAGTTCCGGGAGAGGGCGTTGTTAGTGCCCCAGTATGCAGGTTATGAGGATATGAGGAGGACCCGCTACCATTACATGCTACGGGCTGACATCCGAGAGCATGTTAGCTTTTCAGCTTGCCCTACCCTGGAATCCATGATTACTAGGGCAAGGGAGAGGGAGATTGATTTGGAGCATATCCGGAAGAGGAAGGGTGAGGAGGGGCAGGTGACTGGGGCTTCGGGGAAGAAGCCCAAGGGATCAGATGGTAGGCCGAAAGGCCAAGGAGGATCAGGCCGCTGCAGGAAATGCGGCAGGACGCATGAGGGAGCATGTAGATTGGGATCGTTGGGCTACTACAAGTGCAGCAAGACGGGACACTTTAGCAGGGATTGTACTGCCCCTGCTCCAGTTGTTCAGACATCTAAGTTGTTGTGTTTCCACTGTAACCAGAGGGGCCAAAAGAGGGCCAATTGCCCTCAGTTGACAGCAGCAGCAGCGCCGGTGAAGGCGCCAGCCCCAACGACCCTGCGGATCACAGATGGCCGGCAGGGCAAGTCGGAGGCTCCAGTGGTGAGGAGTCGTGCCTTTCAGCTGATTACAGAGGAGGCACGAGCCACACCCGATGTGGTGACGGGTATAATTTCTTATCTATGCTTTTATGTTATGCTGCTATAACTTTGATATGTTATATGTATGTGCCTTGTTTAGGATCGTTCCATGTGAACGGTATCCCAGTTTAGGTGTTGTTTGATTCGGGGGCTACCCGATCATTTGTTTCTCTTGCGCTTAGCAAGAATTTTCATGAGTCCTCGGGCATGTTGGATTACCATCTAAAGGTTGAGATTGCTGACGACCGGTCGGTGCGAGCATCAGAGGTCTTCTGGGATTGTGTATTAAGATTGTTTGAGGAGTGGTATCTGGTTGACCTGGTTCCCATTCCGTTGCGGGGAAACAAGTTCATTATTGGTATGGATTGGCTGAGCCCCAATGGGGCAGTGATAGACTGCGCGCAGCAGCTAGTGCGAGTCAGAGCCCCAAGTGGGGGAGAGTTGGTGATTCTGGGTGAGAGACCACAGTGAGGGCCAGCCTTAAGCTCGGCGGCGAGGGCGAGGCATTACCTTCAACAAGGTTGTGCAGGATATGTCGCTTATGTCATGGACACCCAGGAGGCGGGTAAGGCGACAGTGGGCGATGTGCCCATGGTTCGAGAGTTTGCGGATGTATTCCCCGAGGAGTTGCCTGGGATACCTCCGGAGTGCCAGGTGGAGTTCAGGATCGAACTAGTCCCTGGTGCGGCTCCGATAGCCAAGGCACCATATCGGTTGGCTCCTCCCGAGATGCAAGAGTTGTCTACACAGCTGCAGGAGCTGATCGACAAGGGATTCATTAGACTGAGTAGTTCTCCCTGGGGAGCCCCGGTTCTGTTTGTGAAAAAGAAGGACGGGTCGCACCGGATGTGTATAGATTACCGGGAGCTAAATAAGGTGACGGTGAAGAGCCGCTACTCACTCCTGAGGATTGATGACCTCTTCGACCAGCTTCAGGGAGCATCTTGGTTCTCTTAGATTGATCTGCATTCGGGGTACCATCAGATGAAGTTCAGAGAGGAAAATGTGCAGAAGACCACATTTCGGACGTGCTATGGCCATTATGAGTTCGTGGTGATGCTGTTTGGGCTCACCAATGCTCCTACTGTGTTCATGGACCTCATGAACCGGCGTGTGCAGACCGATACTGGACCAGTCTGTGATAGTTTTCATTGATGATATCTTGGTTTATTCCAAGACGCAGGAGGAGCACGAGGGGCATCTGCGAGAGGTGTTGGAGACCCTGAAGAGGGAGAGCTTATATGCTAAGTTCTCCAAGTACGAGCTCTAGTTGCGCGAGGTGTAGTTTCTTGGGCACCTTGTCAACCAGGACGGGATTTCGGTGGATCCGGACAAGGTAGTGGCCATGATGAGGTGGGAGGTTCCAAAGTCTCCATCTGAGATTCGGAGTTTTCTGTGGTTAGCAGGGTACTATCAGAGATTCATCTAGGATTTCTTCAAGATAGTTGTACCCTTGACGCGGCTAACGAGGAAGGTCGTAGTCTTCCGATCGGGGCCTGAGCAGCAGGCGGCATTTGAGATGTTGAGGCAGATATTGTGCGAGGCGCCAATCTTAGCCCTGCCAGAGGGCGTGGAGGATTTTGTTGTTTATTGCGATGCGTCTATCTATGGGGCGCGGTAGTGATGAAGAGAGGGCATGTCATTGCTTACGCCTCGAGGCAGCTGAAGCCTCGCGAGGCAAATTACCCGATGATGATTTGGAGCTGGGTGTTGTGGTGTTCGCCCTCAAGATTTGGCGTCATTACCTCTATGGGGTTCGCTGTATGATTTACACGGACCACGAGAGCTTGAGGTACCTTATGGATCAGCTGAATCTGAACATGAGACAGCATCGATGGCTTGATGTGGTGAAGGATTATGATTGTGAGATCCTTTACCACTTGGGGAAGGCCAATGTGGGGGCCGATTCGCTTAGCCGCAAGGCAGCACCGATCAGGGATGCCTGTCTGAGGATGACAGTGGTGACTCCGCTGCTGGAGCATATTCGGGAGGCTCAGCAGGATGCAGTGAAGGAGGAACATCGGAATAGTGAGAGGATTGTGGGTCAGATTTCCTCTTTCGACTATAATAGTCGAGGATTGTTAATACTACACCGTAGGGTGTGGGTGCCGTACCATGGAGGTGTGCGCCAAGTTCTGATGGGAGAGGCGCACAAATCTAGATTCTCCATTCATCCCGGGGCGACGAAGATGTATAGGGATCTTCGTTTGGATTATTGGTGGCCCTACATGAAGCAGGATGTAGCTTGGTATGTGGAGCGTTGCTTGACCTGCAGGAAGGTCAAGGCCGAGCACCAGAGACCACATGGTAAGATGTAGCCGTTGGATATCCCGTTGTGGAAATGGGAAGATATTACGATGGATTTTATCACGAAGCTTCCCAGGACCGCGCAAGGAGTGGATTCGATATGGGTCATCGTGGATCGATTGACCAAGAGCGCCCATTTTATTCTGAATTAGGAGAGCATCTCGACCAAGACGTTGGCCGACATCTATATCAGGGAGATAGTGGCGCGACACGGGGTGCCAGTGTCAGTGATTTCAGACAGGGATGTGCATTTTACTTCCAGGTTTTGGAAGAAGTTTCATGACGAGTTGGGTACACGTTTGCATTTCAGCACCGTTTTTCACCAGCAGACGAATGGTCAGAGCGAGCGGACCATCCAAACGTTAGAGGATATGTTGCGGGCATGTGTTCTAGATTTCAATGGTAGTTGGAATACCTACCTTCTGTTGGCGGAGTTCTCGTATAATAATAGTTATCATGCTAGTATCGACCGTCCCCCCTTTGAGATGTTGTATGGGAGGAAGTGCAGGACCCCGATATGTTAGGGAGAGGTTGGTCGGAGGGTCATGGGGAGCATCGAAGTGGTGCTCAAGATGACTAAGAGGATTTAGCAGGTCCGTAGCAGGATTCAGACTGCTCAGAGTCGGCAGAAAAGTTACGCCGACAAGTGCCGATCAGACTTAGAGTTTCAGGTTGGAGACATGGTTCTCCTGAAGGTGTTGCCTTGGAAAGGTGTCATCCGATTTAGGAAGCGGGGCAAGTTTGGCCCCAGGTACATTGGACCATTCCGGGTATTAGCCCGGGTGGGCAAGGTGGCGTATAGGTTGGATCTGCTAGCGGAACTCAGCCAGATCCACAGTACTTTCCATGTCTCTCAGTTGTGGAAATATCTGGTGGACGACTCGGCAGTGGTGCCTTTGGAGGATATTCAGGTCAATGATAGCCTGAATTACATCGAGCGGCCTGTGGCTATCCTCGACAGGAAGTCGAAGGATCTGAGGAATAAGAGAATGGAGCTGGTGAAGGTGCAATGGTAGTACCGTAAAGGCTCGGAATGGACTTGGGAGCCGGTGGATGAGATGATGGAGCATTACCTGGAATTGTTCTGGGAACGGGTAGCAGACTTCGAGGACGAAGTCTAAGATAAGTGGGGGAGATTCATAACACCGGATTCCTGGTATGATTTCTATTTATGCATTTCTTCTCATTTTGCCTTGGACTCAGCGAGTTAAAAGCCCAACTCGCCGAGTAGGAGCGATTTTGGCACAGGATTTAAGTGAGGGACTCGATGAGTCGGGTCCCAGACTCAGCGAGTCCGTGCTGGACGAGTAAAACCCTAACCCGAGTGTTCGCACCCTATTTAAACATTCTAACTCGGCCTCCCTTGTCCCTAACACTTCCAGAGAGCTGTAGAGCGAATCCCTAGCCCCCATATTGTTCTTGTGAGTGATTTTTGGCTTGTGAAGGAAGTTTGGAGCTTACAAAAAAAAGGAGGAGGTTGAAGAGTGCAAGGAGGGGAAGTAGATCCGAAATCTACACTATGAGAAGCTTCTATTCAGGCATAAAAGTTCCTACCTTGATCACTAGTTCATTAGATCCCCTTCTTGTCCCTAATTGGTGGTTTCAAGCCCTAAAACCTCAAACTCCATGTGTTTATGCTCTATGTTCTGAAAGGACTTCAGATTTGGACCTTATGGATATATTAGAAGTGTAAAGTCTCTGTGGTAGAAGTGAATGAGGTCCCTATTGAGTGTATGACCTCATAAAGAGCTTGGAATTGCCTTTTGGAGCTCATAGGACCATGCATGCATGTAAAGTTTGCAACTTTACGTGATAAGCATGCCCTAGGAGCCTAGATCAATGGTTTGGAACCGTTGCATGTCTTAGATTTGGTATGTATGGGATGAGGGTTGAAGGGACTCGGCGAGTTCCAAAGTGGACTCGGCGAGTTCTATGGAGATGGTCTTGGACTCGACGAGTTGGATGCACAACTCGGCGAGTCCTATAAAGATTGCCTGGAACTCGACGAGTTGTTCTTCAAACTCGGCGAGTCATATGAACTGTTACTGAGTTAAGAGGGGTTTAGGTGTAGAAGGTCCAACCCTTCGTAGCTGAACGTGTAATTAGCAATTTAATGTGTATAAATAGTCCCAACAAGTCAAATCCTTAAGATGGATGCTCTGGTGAGGATTTGGAAGCGAGTAGGAGATCTGCTCGTGGGACCCGGCGAGTTGTTCTCGGACATGGTGAGTCGGATCACGAGTCGGTCTAATCGTCCCAAGTAGTGAGTTAAGGGTGACTCAATGAGTGGGAAGAGGGACTTGATGAGTTAGTATTTCGATGGTAGGAGAGGGAGTCGGCGAGTTTGTACCATGACTCGGCGAGTCCAGTCAACTGGACGTTGACTTCGACCAAGGAGTTTATCTTTGATCAGGGGTAAGTCAGTCATTTGAACTAAGGGTATTTATGAGTGACTAATCTATGTTTATGGATTTATAGCCGCAGGATTACCGGTGTAGCAGTCAGACGTCTAGCAAGTAGACTTTCAGCAGCTACTTTTCTAGGTGAGTTACCTTCTAGTTGCGGTGGGTCTACGGCCACAATGCCGGACCACCAGTAGGATTTGTATGTTAGATGATTGTCTTTGTGATATCATCTAGGTTTGCTACTACCTGATATGTTATATGCTGGCATTATGTTATATGTGATAGTTGTAGAGTTCGGTTGTTAGGACCGAAGGGTAGGTCGGACACCCCAAATTAGTCTGATAGTATGCGATGTTATATTTATATGCTGGCATGATGTGTATTACGTGATAGCGGTAGTAGGAGGGTAATAGTCCCCGAGAATCAGTTGTGAGGACCGATGGGTAGGTCAGCACCCCATAATGGCTTGACATGGGTAGGTCAGCACCCCAGAATGGCTTGACATGGGTACGTCAGCACCCCATAATGGCTTGAGATGGGTACGTCAGCACCCCAGAATGTTTTGACATGGGTAGGTCAGCACCCCAGAATGGCTTGACATGGGTACGTCATCACCCCAGAATGGCTTGACATAGGAAGGTCAGCACCCTAGAATGGCTTGACACGGGTAGGTCGGCACCCCAGAATGGTCGTACCGGGTAGGTCGGGCACCCCAAAATCGCCCGGCAATATGAATGCTATGTGAATGTATGGTATGTGGTACGTTGGGGGAACTCACTAAGCTTCGTGCTTACAGTTTACAGTTTTGGTTTCAGGTACCTCTTCAGCTAGGGGGAAGGAGCTGGCGTGGTAGCGGCATATCACACACACTCTTGTTTTTCCGCATTATGGATTTTCTGGGATGTACTCTGACATATTATTATGATGTGGCTGATTTTCAGACATGAAGCATTACTATGAAACTTTTATATCGAAGTTTTATGAATTGACCCACTTAAAAATGAAATTTTTGGCCTGAATTTTTGGGATGTTACAAGTTGGTATCAGAGCCCTAGTTTAAGGGATTCGGACACACCCTCGGGAGAGTCTGGACTCAAATCGAGGGAATAAAAGAATTTTCTAAGAACTTGATTTTTTTTCCTAAAAGATAAACTAAAGAGTTTTGGGAAAAGTACGAAGTGTGTGATGTGCGCGACCGGCCGAGCTCAAGTACGTATTCCCCAAAGTACCCATACGAGATATGTTATGTTTATCAGTTTCAATAGAACAGCATGCTAGTATAGGACTAAGGATCTAGGAATGATGCCTTATGTGCCTGCTAGATGTGTTCCTGCTTATGGAAATTGCATGCTAGTATTGAGTAGAAAGCAGTATGGTAGCCTGTATAGGTTATGCCTGATAGTTGAGCTTAGCATTGTATGCTAGTATAGTTTCCTGCTTTGAGGATGTGACTGTTGATATCATTCCCTCTTCGTCTGAATGCTGCTTGCTTTATGCATTGAGGGACTTCGGGTGATGGGGGTTAGTTATCAGGTGGATACATTAGGTCATATACGATCAGGGTCAGATAATCTCGGAGTGAGGGGTTTGACTCTATTTCGTAGCTCTTGTTTGATTCCTAACCGTGGTAGGGGTGAGTCCCTTTCTCGAAGGATTATATGAGCCTTGTTGCATGTGATTGTATCCAGGTGATGGCTAAGCACCATCACACAGAGACCTTCGGCAACTGAGGACTGATTAGGGTAGGGTTGGGAGTTCCCTAGGCAAGCCTTGGACGAGAATAGCAGAGAGCGGCAGTGATGAAGGGACCTGGTGGAGTCTTAGCAGTCCTTGAGGAAAGTACGGATAGATGTGGAAGGTAGTATGGACCCGTACTATTGAAAGTAGAGGATCCGTACTATATCCTCACTATATCAACAGGGTCTAAGGCACCATGGCCGACCCTTTATGGATTGTATTCGGATTATTGCATGTTATGCTTACTGATTTACATCCTGGTAGTTAGGATAGTGATATGCTATGCTTTTGTGACCTAGTTGGGTCGGTATCCTGGTTATGGATTGTTGCTATGCCTTTTTATCTGGTAGATCGGTTTGACTGTTTTACACATGCTAGTGTTATATGATATCTATGTGTACATGATTGTCCTGGTTATAGGATAATGCTATGTTAGTGACCGGTTAGGTCTGTATCCCGGTTATTGGGATGTTGCAATGATTAGTGGTTTGTTAGATCGGTTTGACTGTTATATGATATGGGCTAGTGTATGATATTTATGTGCACATGTAAGTTTGATTAGGGGTTGGGATGAGGCAGTCCTGCTTTGTGTTGTAGGCCAACATACCCGGCGAGCGGTCCGGATAGGCTGTAGGCCCTGCGAGGCGGTCCAGACGTGCCGAAGGCTCGGAGAACAATCCATATAGAATGAAGGCCTGTGAGGAGATCCGGTCAGGCTGACGACTCATTATGCATGTTGTTATGTATTGGTTATATGATATGGTTATGTTTGTATGGCGTTGGTATTTGGGTTAACTCGCTAATCTCTCGGGCTTACAGTTTCAGTTTATTGTTTCAGGTACATCAAATGATCGCAGGAAGGCAAAGGCGTGATCGTACAGCTCCTCATATTTTCATGATTGATTCTGGGAATACTCTGATGTCTGAACTATTTTGAAAACAAACTGTAATAGTTTAATGGTTTTAAAATGTATTAAAAAGTTTAAATTTGGCTTGAATTAAATAGGTGTTACACATGAAGTCCATCGATGCCAATGTTTAGGCACAAAGTCTATTGCTGTCAGTGTTCTACGGTACGGTCATGAATAGTCTGGTGGTTGTCACCTACACTTATTTAGGTGATTATATCATTAGTACACTAGCATCATTCTTGTATTGTTCCCACACTAGTCCCATTTCTACAGTAGTGGCATTCTATCATTGCCTACATCTTTCATTATACCATGGCATCTATTACTACCATTCGTTAACTAATATATTATATTTATAAAATACATATATGGTATAAATCATATAACATATTTTTATAACATTTCTTCTAAAACATAACATCTTTATGCATACGCACATATAGCAATGTATTAATTAGATACTTCATATATATGTGTAAGATGAACGCAGCTATGAGCTCACCTTGATAATGAGTGACTGATGATTTCGGTAGTGCTTCGCTTCATACTTTGAGAAGTTCTAGATGCATAGAGTACTAAGCTTTAGTCTATTTTTGTAATCCTGACGACTACAAGTAAGGATTAGCCAGACAGGACATGTGGGAGGCAGGATCATTTCAGCATATAGCCTTTCTGAAATCCAACAACCAAGCCAACACGACCATTATCGACACCTCTCCTGTAAGTAGATCAAACATTATAATAACTTGGAATTACTGATAAATCTTATTTATAGGTTCATAATAATGACTTATGACTATAAAAATAAGTTACACTGAAAACAGAAGAATGTAGCTTTACTTACAGAGCTTTTAGCAAAAACTGGGAAAATGACACAGACATAATCTTGAAACGTAAAGTTTCTATTTGTTGGACACCTCGACTTCTCAGAACCTTACTAAATGCCCCTAAGAACTTCAAGAAATCAGACTCAAGAAAGGATGCATGTTAGAGAGGATTGAGCATTAATTGTGAGGTGAAATGAGCAAGTTTTCCATCCTATTTATAGGAGTTCACGGGGTACGCACCGCACACACCATCCTTGATGGATCCTCCTGCCTTGCATCAAATGTCCTCTTTTCATTCGCCCACGTCATTGCTTCTAGAAGGGTGTCATGTATCATCTGCTTATGGCACCATGTGTCTCATTTTCGTGGTGCCACGTCTCCTTGTTGATGATGGTAGGTGGTGGCCGACCATGTCACGTGGTACCCTCTTGTGGTGCCACTTCATCACTATGCATCGGGCACCACGCGTGTGAAAGTTTCCAAAATTTCAAAATGTCTTAACTTCTTCATACGAGCTTCGTTTTTGACGTTCTACTTATCCCTAGAAATCCCTCAACGAGATCTATAACTTTCGTTTAAACTTCATTGGCTAATTTTGAGTTTATTTTTAAATCTATATTTAAACTGACTTAGACTATTAAAGTCTGTTTAAAATTCATAACTCACTCATAGGATATCCGCTCTCGACTGTCTTTATATCGATGGAATCATATGGACAAGATCTTCAGCTCTCATTTAGATTGTTTGTCCTAACAACTAATAGATCTAAAATAAGATTTCTAAGTTGTATACTACTTCACTGTATCTTAGAAAAATCATTACATCCTCTCATGAAGTTAGATTTAGACGTTCTCTATATGGACGCTCTCAATTTCATGACTACGATGAATTTTGTTTAGACCTCTTAGGCTAAAAATCAATTTATTGAAAATTCACTTTTTACAATATGCAGAGTTGTTCTGGTTTAATCGCGAAACTTCAAAGAAGCATAACTTATTCATATGAAGTCAAATTTCAACTTTCTTTATATGCTTAAAATCCTTGTCACATATACTATAACTTTTCTTAAGATTATTTTTCCTAAGTAATCTTATCTCAAAAAGTAATTTTAATGCTTATTATCTCTAAATTGACTAGCCTGAATCTGCGAGCGTTACACCATTGCCCATGGTGTGACCTTAGGTTGCCACGATGTGGTGACTAGGAAATGCCCGACTATTTTGTTAAATGAGGGCCATGGTGTGTCCATGGATGGCAACAACGTGGCGGTTGACTAAAGCCAATGTTGACAGTTGACGTTGACCGTTCACTTTTTGACTTGACTTGAGTTTTGGTCAACCTCCTAGTTTTGGAAGAAGTGCTAAGGTCTTACCTGTTATAATCCTATAGGTGATGCGTAGTGTAACACCGTGATTTTTCACCCAATTTTATTTTATTTTAAACACTTTTTAACAGATTATGTGTCACAACTGGCATTTTGCTAGGAAATTCTATTCCCATGTAAACATCATCCATTGTAAAAGGCTATACTTACTAAACTCTATTCTCATTCAAATACATCTCATATGTTCAACTAAGGGTTGGAAACCCTAGAAATCCCGGCTCAAATTCATTATGGACTAGGATTCTTTTATTGGGCCTAAGGGACCAATAAGTCATCAACTCATCAATCTATAACATTTTGGGCCATTTGGGCCTAGAATGGTTCATTCTACCTCTAATGGACCATGATGGGCCATAAATGAATTAACTAACCCTAATGGGCCATAAACCTATTTATCTATACCATATTGGACAGTGAACCATCCTAAGGGCCCAATGGGCCGAAATTTTTATTTTAGGTTCCAAAAATCCTAACTAAATGTTAATGGGCTCAAACCATTCCATTCCTACCCCTTGGCCCCAAAATCTCGGCCCAAGATCAAATAAAACAAAAAAAGAGGGAAATGTAATAAGAGTTGACTTAGGAGGTGCCACCTCCATAATGTTCAACATATATCCATGCAAGGACCCCCATACTTCCA
This sequence comes from Lactuca sativa, assembly GCF_002870075.4. NCBI lineage: Eukaryota > Viridiplantae > Streptophyta > Magnoliopsida > Asterales > Asteraceae > Lactuca > Lactuca sativa. The sequence goes on along the minus strand of NC_056626.2, from coordinate 184,527,767 downwards.
AGCATGTCACCTCACCAACTCTCACTCCCATCTCCTCTTGATATCTCGGCCAAGAACCAAAAACACCCTCACATACACTCTTTCAAAAACTTCCTCAATCACTCTCAAGCATCATTCTCCTCATTCCTTCAAGATCTCGAAAATTTGCTAGAGATTTAAGGATCTTCATCAAGTCATTCCAATTTTTGGTAAGTTATTGTCAAACAAAAGTATCTTCTTTCATCTTAACATGAAAAACTCCTTCTTACATGGTTTTATTCCATGATCATACCTTAGAAGCTTCATAAACTCGAGATCCACAACAAAGGTGTGCTAAGACCAAAGATCTCTTCCACTTCTTCTTCAAAAACCGAAACAACAAATCAAAGTGAGTTCATACCCCTTCTTTTCTGTTTTTATATGATTTTTGGGGGATAATACAAGTTGCTTTGTGTAGATCTATGTGTATATGCATGACTGTGTTTTCCATGAATTATTTGGTGATTATGTGTTGATTTCTTCACTAATCTAAAAATATGTTAAGAAACTTGAAGTTTATCACTAGGATCTTCATATGAATCTTGAGAAAAATATGTTTTATCACAAGTATTTCATGTAAACATGTAGATCTGGGATTTGTATACTTGATATAGCAAAAATAAGCGTTGTGTTCAAAGATCTATAAACTAAACTCACAAAACAGCCCTTGACAGAAAACTTTTGGTCCAATCTCGGACTCTTTTGACCATCCAAATGGAAGTATTTTTCAAAACCTTTTTACATGGATAAAGTTCAGATTTATACCTTTAAAATGACTACTCTCTCGTTTTAATACGATTTTTCTACAATTTGTGGCGAATTTTACAAAACTGCCTATCATATTTGAAATAATTTCGGACCAACCTGTGAAGATGAGTAATTTCACACTAGTTTGAAGACATCAAAAATTATGAGAAAAATTGTGAACAAAGTAGACAAAATTTCCAAACTTCCAAAATTTACGGATCCAGATTTGGACTTGCGATGAATTTTCTACAAATTTTCTAAAACCTAGTTCGGAAAAGCCAAAAACCAGAAAAATATGTATTTTCACAAAACCAAGCCAAAAATGATATTTTTGACAAAATGGGTTTAAAATGCTATTTTTATCACAAAGTAGTCATTAACACAAGTTTTTAACAAAATTGGAGATTAAAGTGTTATTCTTACAAAAATTGGGCCTTAATTGTAAATTTTTGGCTTATTGGGCCAAGAATGTCATTTTTACAAAAAGTGGGCTTTAGATATCAACTATGTAAATAATCAAGCTAAAATAAACAAAACAATAACAAACGGGTTAAAAACGACATTCATATCCTTATTGGGCCTGGAAATAATATACTTGTTTAGTAGGCCTTAGTGTCCTTTTCCATGTATATTGGGCTTAGGATAGACATTCACATTCCTTTTGAGCCTGGAAATAATAGACACGTATAGTGGGCCTGAGAGGTTCACTTACATGTTTATTGGGCCTAGGAATGGGTTTTATATGTGTCATTCTTTTTATGCTATTTTAGTGGATACTATTTGCATGCTATTTAGGCCTATAAATACCTTACATGTGAAATGGGCCTTAGTTGTCCTTTCACATATATTTTGGGCCCATGCTATATAATCTCATTCCCTTTAGGTCATGAAATGAATTACATTTTTAGCGATGCCTTAGTGGTTCACTTACATGGATCATTGGACCTAGAATGAGTTTATACATTTTTCTTCGCGTAAATTCGATTAAGGATCTAGCGAGTTTTTATCGGTTGGCACCTATTAAGTGTATGATCGTAGCCTGTAGTTATAACCAGAGTCTCTTGAAGGGAAAGCGGGGATTTGTGTGTAGATCTATATGGGGATGACACCCCACACCTGAGCTGTTCGCTACAGTTAGACTAACTCAGTCTAGGGTGACAAAAACCTTATTCTATTTTCCGTCGGCGTTTAACGATGCCAAGACAGGTGAAATTGTCATAAATTAGTATGGTTATGACGGCTCGCTTAGAGGAATTAATGTTATGAAGTTTACGGAAGACCTTTCTATTTAGGCAACATCGGGTTGTCTGGGAACATTCTCGTTACATGCTTTTACACTCTCTCTCTACAATCTATTTACCTTTTTACTCAAATAACAATAACATACATGCATTAATACAAGATCTAACACAAACACACTAAACAGTTTTCAGAAAATATCGGATTTTCTGGTGGTTTTCAAAGTTATACAAAACATTTTCACAAACATGCTTATGAACTCACCAACATTTTTATGTTGACCGTTTTCAAAATAACTTGTATTATCAGGAAATTGTTGAAGCAGGATGAACAAAACAAACTAATGGATATTGTGTTATATTTTGTTTCATCATACTCTTACTGTCACACCCCCGAACCAGACGGCGGAAACGTCCGGGGGCTGTTGTGACTCAATTGAATACCATCACAATGAATATACATGAAACATAACATCATACAATACCAAGCATTGGAATATTACAACTGGTAGCATTTACATTCAGTACATAGTCTCAAAACATTACATTCTCAAAAGTAGATTGTTCAATACTAGTTAAACAACAACAAGACATCACTGAGTACATTTTTCCCTTCGGTTTACCGGTTACCTGAGAATACAAGTATTTTGAAAAACGTCAACATATGAAATGTTGGTGAGTTCATAAGTAATGTTTGAAATATAGTGGTTTGTATTGTTGGAAAATCACCAGAAAATTCGATATTTTCTGAAAAGAGCTTAGTATAAAAAGTGTGAAGATTCGTAAGTATGCTTGTTTGTTTCTATAAATGTATTAATTGAAAACCCTAGGACAACCCGACGTTTCCCTATTACTTTGCATTAAATAATTTACGTTTTGTTTCTTCGTTACGACAGGTGTATTCGTTGAGCTCCGGAGACGTTGGATTAATAGTGGATTGTGAATTGTTGTAACGTACGTTAATGAAAACGACCGGTTGACAACCGTACAAACGATCCCTTAGGCGTCGCTCGCTCTTATTCACATGTAACAACCCGATATTTCAACTCTTTGTAATGACCTAAAAAGTCAAGTATTGTAACCATTTTTGAGTTAATAAAATTAACTTTGATAATAAAATGTCCAAAAAGTTCTATTTAAATTCCCTCTATGTTTAAATGTCATTAAACCATGATCGTACGTAAAAAGAACGCCCAAATCCGGCTTCGTATATTGAGGTTAAAAATTTTCCAAGTTCGGCTTAGCAGCAGACAGCTAAAAACTCGAATCAGAGATCGAGCGACTTTTGGCCGGAATGACCTAAACGAGAATCAAAGGTCTCGTCAATGGCATTTCAGCGGTAAAAAGTCTGGCAACAACCGATGTCAGATAAAGAAGTTATGAATTTTTAAAGAAATTCCTTAATCACGTCATTTTAATAAATAAATAATAAAAATAATTTCATAATTTGCCAACAGAATCTAAACGAAAGTTGTAGATCTTAGTCTCACCTATGCGTGGATATAAAGAACATCGAAAACGGAGTTCGTATGAAAAAGATATGATTGTTTCAAGTTTATTAAATAAATTTTATATAAATTTATATCAAAATCCGGTAATATCCGAAGAAGGAGTCAGCGTCCTCATCCGGGTTACGCGTTGCGTACCCTCGTACGCCCCGCGTACCCGAAGGCCTTGGTCTCGGTCCGTCCACGTCGCCCCGTCCGACCCGCCGTCCCATCCGAAGCCGAGTCAGTCGAGGACTCGCTCATGCATGACGTACGCGTATGCGCTGCGTACGAGCGTACGCCCCGCGTACCGAGGCTTCTCAGACCCCCTATAAAAGGGATGCGAGGGTCTTCGGAAAAATTGCTCATTTCTTCTCACTTCTCTTGCGTTTTGCCTCGTTTTCCGTGCCTGTTCAAACCCGAAGCCCTGGTCATTTTTGCTCAAGTCCCAAAGGTCGATTTTACTCCCGAGATTCCCGAGAATCTCGAGAAAAATCCGCTTCCCGAGACGAAACTCTGCCCGGTTTTCCATCTCGCTATCTTCAAACTTCCAAATGAGTTCATACCCCTACAAACACTCTTTAAATACATTTTTAAATGCTTTCTATACTCTTTAAGGGGGGGGGGATACAAGTAAACATACAGTTATTATTGTGTATTTCATAGAATTTCACTTTACTCGTTTTTATCAAATGAATCACTTGTGATTTAGTACTACTATGTGAAAACTCTTGTCATGCTTCGCATGCACTAGATTCATACAAAGTATTTAGAAATTCCAAAGTATTCTTCGTTGCTAAACTGTTTTATACATTCTAAAAACTTATGATTTATGCTTTGTCAAACATTGTGAAAAAGGATAAGCTTTGCATACAAAACTACTACTTTAATACAAACTTAGTTGAGAATCCATGAGACGTGTACATCTTTAAACACTGCCTTTTTGATAAAAGGTATCGCTACAAGTCCTGTCTATAACCAGAGTCTCCCGTTCGGAGAACGTGTCAAATGTGTATAGATCTATACGGGAAGTCATGATCCCGCGCCCTGACTGTTAGCTACAGTCCGTCTTTTGGGGTGACAGTTGTCATAACGTTACGACGCCTGAAGAACGTCGCTACATGCATACTATGTTTAGTATGGTTATAAAACTCATCGGATATACAATTATTATGGTATTATGCTTTTATGAACGAGTAGCTATTAAAACTATGCCACAACTTTTAAGCACGTCGGTTGCTTGCGATTTTCAGTCTTAGAGACTGCCAGTTATGTTAGGAAAATAAGGGTTTTTCCTGCATCTAAAACAAACAACTAATAGGAAAATAAGGGATTTTCTTATAACATGAACATTCATATGCATTTCATACTTTTATAAGAAAATAAGGGTTTTTCTTGGAAAGCACAACAAATCATATCTCAACTATTAGGGAAAATATGGGATTTTCTGGATCTAATACATTCATTTTCAATCCAACGAATCATAACTCTTTTCATTTGAAAATACCGCGTTTTCTGGAAAAGATACATGAACTTTCGAATGGCATATATTTTCTCAAAACACTACTTATGAACTCACCAACTTACTTGTTGACACTTTTTTTTTGTTTGAAATAACTTGTATTCTCAGGGAACCGCTAAGCAGGTTTGGAAATCAACTTTTGAGGATTAACGTGCTGACGTTAATTACTTCTTTTGAAAGATGTTTATGTATTTATCTTTTGAACATGTAACGAATACAATTATGTAAACATTTTGGAAACCTTAATATGTATGGTGGTGTGTACTTTCCTTTCTATGAACTGTTATGATACTGAATATGACGTCCTACGCCCCCGAACGTTTCCGCCGTTTTGGTTTAGGGGTGTGACGGATTGGTATCAGAGCATCGTTTATAGTGAATTAAGTATATCAAAACCATTTTTTGGTATACAACTATAAACTCAACTGGGCAAAAACACTCTGAGAAGAGTCATACTTTTGAAATTAAATTTATTTAGCTTTTGTAAAGTAAGCATACATTCATTTCGTACTAATAACAGTTTCACATCGGACCATTTTAGAAGTATTATAAATAAGTTGTGCAGTGCAGGTACGCCTTGGGACATGTAATCGGAACTGGGAAGGATATAGCCTGATCAACTATATTTGTCCAAGAGCCGACTAACGTATGCCAAGGAGTGTCTGCAATGGACAACAAATTTAAAACTTACCAAAAGCACATCATTACATAATTCTAAGGGAGTCTTGGTGTTGTCATCAGCTATTAAACTTAAGGGTAAATTTCATGTACTCTAGCTTATAGTCAATTCTTAACCCTATTCTCATACAGACTAAATGGCTGGATTCCATCACCCCAATGACCCCTACTTTCCCAACCAAGGCAATGGAGGATGGATCGAAGATGATCCCGAAGAAGACGAAGAGCCGATAGAATTGGATGGGGGAGATGACTCTGGTACAGATTCAGAGCCAGAGGTTATCAATCCACCGACCCCACAACCTCCTGTCCATGTGAGGAACTTCCAAGGACCCACTCCTGTGTGGGGAAGTCACCTCCACCACTGGAGCCGACAACAAAGCTTACGCCCTCCCTACGGCATGTGCCGAGACTTTTATGATGTCAAAGGCGGAGGATCGGCAGACCAGGCACTTCCGGTCATGGTTGGCAAACTAGCCAACCAATGCTATCAATCCGGAGTTCAAGCCAACCGGATCCGCGAGATCAACGTAGAAGTGCAGGTCCACACTTCTGACATCCGTAGGTTGGATGGAATTCAGGACCATGCCCAACTCCAATCCGAGGCATTTCAGGCACAGATGATTGCAACCCTAGCCGAGTTAAGGGAGCAACAAGCCGCTTTTGATAGGCGTCTAATGGAATCGAAGCAATCAGATGCGGAGTCAAGCTCCAAGCGCAACTTGCGTCGCAAATAGTGCTTGCCAGGATTTCAAATTTTGTTATAAATTAGGACTTCGGATAAGAATATAATTTTCTTTAAAACTTTCTGTAATCGGAGACCTTTAGAAAGGTCAAAAAGTTTTGTCTAAACTCGAATGTAACACAACTATATGTTTAATATATATAGGACATATCTCTTTCTTGTTTTAATTATGTATAGTCCGTTCAATTCATAAATACATCTATTCAAACGTTATTTATGAATCAAGCTCAAAACCCTGTGTTGGCCAAACCAAATTCTTAATCTATTAAAGGGAGTTAACTCAATATCATTCAACTCGCAACCACCGAAACTTATAATATCTCATTTTCCTTTTTGGCAGCGCAATGCCTCCTCATAGATCAGCACGTACAAACGCAACCCCACCACCACCTCCACCACTACCATATGATTCGGCAATGGTCCAGGCTGCTATCACAGCAGCAGTAGCAACAGCCCTCTCTCAAATAAACTCCAATGCAAATGGAGGTACAGGAAGCAGCACGAATCATCCCAATCGTGGTACCGGCCAGGGCCATGTAAGGGAATGTACTTACAAAGAGTTCTCCAACTCAAAACCAAATACTTTTAATGGCAGTGGAGGAGTTATTGCACTAATGCAATGGTTCGAAAAGACCGAAACAGTCTTCGATATCTGCTCGTGCCAAGAAACAAGCAAGGTTAAGTTCGCTGCTTGCACTTTCATAGATCGAGCCCTCACTTGGTGGAAAAGCCATGTGAATTCAGTGACGCTCACTGTTGCGAACGCCATGAGTTGGGAAGAACTGAAGGTTCTACTACTGGAAGAATACTGCCCAAGGGGCGAAGTGCAAAAGCTTGAGCAGGAGCTCTGGAATTTGAAAATGGTTGGATTTGATCTAGTCGCCTACACAGCTAGGTTCAACGATCTCGCTGCTTTGTGCCGTACCATGGTTAACCCAGAATCAAAGAAGGTCGAAAGGTACATTTGGGGGTTGTCACCCCAGATTCAAGGGCATGTCCTAGCTTCCAACCCTATCACCTACAACAACACTAAACGCCTGGCTCAACGCCTCATCGACCACGGAGTGAAACATAGTACCATTGCAGCAACCGCAAATCCACCTAGGGAGGCTCAGGGCCAGAGTAAGCCTTGGAACAAGAGGAGGGGACAAACCCTCCAGGAGAACCCCAAGAAACAACAAGTGGTAGCGACCCACGCTATTACTGTACCTACCAACTCTGCCCCCACAAGTTCATACAATGGAAAACTACCGAAATGTAACCAGTGCAACTTCCACCACCACGGGCTCTGCCGTGACCTTCAATGCACCAGGTGCAATAAGAAGGGTCATACAGCCCGCTATTGCAAAGAGCTAACCCAACAATCCGCCCCCACTGCTAATACCGGAATAAGTCGCGCCTGCTTTGAGTGCGGAGGCACAGGGCACTACCGCAGGGACTGCCTGAAGGCAAACAACAGGAATACCGGCGGAAGGGGCCGAGTTTTCGCAATGGGACAAGATGAGGCCATTGCGGAGCCTACTGTTGTTACAGGTACGTTTCTTCTCGATAACTCGTATGCATGCATTTTGTTTGATAGTGGAGCGGAAAGGAGTTTTGTGAGTCACGACTTTAAAAGCATGCTAAAACCAATACCACAATCATTAAGTGCACCATTCATAGTAGAAATGGCCAACGGGAAAACCTAAGGCGCTAAGGAGATATATTTAAACTGCACCCTAACTCTAAACGATAATCTCTTTCAAATCAATCTCATGCCAGTCTCGATTAAGAGTTTCGATGTCATCATTGGCATGGATTGGCTGAGTTTACATCGTGCGGACATTTTATGTTACGATTAGGCCGTTCGCCTTAATCTGCCAACCGGCGAAACCTTCCTTGTCTTGGGCGACAAACCTAGTACCACTCTTAGTATCATCTCCAGTATCCAAGCTCAGAAGTACCTACGCAAGGAATGTCACGCGTTTTTAGCACATGTTGTAGATGTGAAACGCGAAGTCCAGGACGTCAAGGAGGTGCCCGACGTATGCGATTTTCCCAACGTGTTTCCTGAGGACCTTCCAGGAATACCACCCGCAAGGCAAGTCGAATTCAGAATCGATCTGGTTCCCGGAGCTACCCCAGTAGCCAAAGCAACCTATCAATTAGCCCCGGCAGAGATGAAGGAGCTATCCAGCCAACTGAATGAACTATTTGGAAAAGGATTCATCAGACCGAGCTTCTCGCCATGGGGAGCACCCGTGTTGTTTGTGAAAAAGAAAGATGGATCGTTCAGGATGTGCATCGACTACCAAGAACTTAACAAACTTACCATCAAGAACCGATACCCCCTACCCCGAATCGACGACTTATTCGATTAGCTCCAAGGAGCCAACTATTTCTCCAAGATCGATCTAAGGTCGGGATATCACCAGCTGCGAGTCCTAGAGAGTGATGTTCCCAAGATGGCCTTCCGAACGAGATATGGACATTATGAGTTCGTAGTGATGCCGTTCAGACTAACCAATGCCCCGGCCGTATTTATGGATCTAATGAATCGGGTATGTCGTCCATTCTTGGATAAATTTGTGATAGTATTCATAGACGATATATTCATCTATTCAAAGAATAAAGAGGAGCATAGTCAACACCTGAGACAAGTCTTAGAGACGTTACGAACTGAGAGACTTTATGCAAAATTCTCAAAATGTGAATTTTGGATTAGAAAGGTGGACTTCCTCGGTCACGTGGTCAACGAGGAAGGAATCCACGTGGACCCCTCAAAAATCAAGGCTATGGAAAACTGGTCTGCGCCAACCACACCAACCGAAATTCGCCAGTTTCTAGGTCTTGCTGGATATTATCGAAGGTTCATCCAGAATTTCTCCAGCATCGTAAAGCCTCTTACCGCTTTAACCCAGAAAGGTGTGACCTACAACTGGGGAGAAAAGCAAGATGCTGCATTTCAGACTTTGAAACAATCCCTCTGCAGTGCACCTATCCTTTCTCTTCCGGAAGGGACCGAAGATTTTGTGGTGTATTGCGATGCTTCGAAGCAAGGGATGGGCTGTGTGCTAATGCAGAGGGGAAAGGTTATTGCATATGCCTCACGACAACTGAAAACGCATGAGGTCAATTACACCACTCATGACTTAGAACTTGGAGCAGTGGTCTTCGCTCTTAAAATCTGGAGGCACTACCTTTACGGTACCAAGTGCACTGTCTTTACAAACCACAAGAGTCTCCAACACATCTTCGACCAGAAGGAGTTAAACATGAGACAACGACGTTGGGTCGAATTGCTCAACGACTACGAATGTGAGATTCGCTATCATCCGGGAAACGCAAACGTCGTAGCCGATGCCCTTAGTTGAAAGGAGTACTCTGGCCGAAGAGTGAAGTCATTAACCATGTCGATCCATTCGCACCTATCAGCGCAAGTCAAGGAAGCTCAAATAGAGGCCTTGAAACCCGAAAACGTGACAGGTGAGGCCCTTAGGGGAATGGACAAGAACTTAGAAATCAAGAGTGACAGAGCACGCTACCTCATGAACCGGATCTGGACACCCAAGTTTGGTGGGTTCAGAGAGGTAGTTATAAGCGAGGCACACAGGACCCCATACTCCGTACACCCAGGGTCAGACAAGATGTATCTAGATCTCAAACAACTCTACTGGTGGCCAAACATGAAAGCGGAGATTGCTACTTATGTGAGCAAGTGTTTAACCTGCGCCAAAATAAAAATAGAACACCAGAAACCCTCAGGTCTACTCCAACAACCTGAAATACCTGAGTGGAAATGGGAGCAGATTTCCATGGACTTCATAACCAAACTGCCCAAAACTCAGAGTGGCCAAGATACTATTTGGGTAATCGTCGACAGATTAACCAAGTCAGCCCATTTCTTACCGATCAAGGAAACTGATAGGATGGAAAAAATATCAAGAACCTACATCCGGGAGATCGTACGACTTCATGGAGTACCGATGTCCATCATCTCAGATAGAGATAGCAGGTTTACTTCCAGATTCTGGCAATCATTGCAAAAATCCATGGGAACAAGGTTGGACATGAGTACAGCATACCACCCACAAACTGACGGACAGAGTGAGAGGACGATCCAAACCTTAGAAGACATGTTGCGAGCATGTGTAATCGACTTTGGTAAGGCATGGGATGTTCACTTACCTTTGGTCGAGTTCTCTTATAACAATAGTTACCATACTAGTATCAAGACCGCTCCATTCGAAGCCCTTTACGGCCGTAAGTGCAGGTCACCTCTATGCTGGACGGAAGTGGGCGACACGCAATTGGCAAAAGGCCTAGTCCCTAATAGCACCCTCACTGGTCCGGAGATCATCAGGGAAACGACCGAAAAGATCGTGCAAATACGAGAACGACTGAAGTCCTCAAGGGACAAGCAAAAGAGCTATGCCGACAAGAGATGTAAACCCTTGGAATTTCAGATTGGCGACCGTGTACTACTAAAGGTCTCACCCTGGAAGGGCATGATACACTTTGGAAAGCGTGGAAAGCTAAATCCAAGATACATTGGACCCTTCGAAATCATTTCGAGAGTTGGTCCAGTGGCCTACAAACTCCAACTTCCAATCGAGCTTAACAAGGTACATCCAGTATTCCACGTATCAAACCTAAAAAAGTGCTTGTCCGACGAAACACTTGTAATTCCACTCGATGAAATCGAGCTAACTGAAAATCTTAACTTTGTGGAAGAACCCGTCGAAATCATGGATAGGGAAGTTAAACGAACTAAACAGAGTCGCATTCCAATAGTAAAGGTTCGATGGAATGCTAAGAGAGGACCCGAGTTCACATGGGAACGGGAAGACCAAATGCAACAGAAGTATCCACACCTCTTCCTCGGTCCCTAAGACTTCTATTTGTATTAAAATTTCGGGACGAAATTCCCTCTAACGGGGGGATGATGTAATAACCCGATATTTCAAGTCTTTGCAATGACCTAAAAAGTCAAGTATTGTAACCACTTTTGAGTTAATAAAATTAACTTTGATAATAAAATGTCCAAAAAGTTCTATTTAAATTCCCTCTATGTTTAAATGTCATTAAACCATGATTGTACGTAAAAAGAACGCCCAAATCCGGCTTCGTATATTGAAGTTAAAAATTTTCCAAGTTCGGCTTAGCAGCGGACAGCTAAAAACTTGAATCGGAGATCGAGCGACTTTTGGCCGGAATGACCTAAACGAGAATCGAAGGTCTCGTCAATGGAATTTCAGCGGTAAAAAGTGTGGCAACAACCGACGTCAGATAAAGAAGTTATGAATTTTTAAAGAAATTCCTTAATCACGTCATTTTAATAAATGAATAATAAAAATAATTTCATAATTTGCCAACGGAATCTAAAGGAAAGTTGTAGATCTTAGTCTCACCTACGCGTGGATATAAAGAACATCGAAAACGGAGTTCGTATGAAGAAGATATGATTTTTTGAAATTTATTAAATAAATTATATATAAATTTATATCAAAATCCGGTAATATCCGAAGCACGAGTCAGCGTCCTCATCCGGGTTACGCGCTGCGTACCCACGTACGCCCCGCGTACCCGAAGGCCTTGGTCTCGGTCCGTCCACGTCGCCCCTATGCGGAGCTACCGACCCGTCGCCCCGTCCGACCCACCGTCCCATCCGAAGCCGAGGCAGTCGAGGACTCGCTCATGCATGACGTACGCGTACGCGCTCTGTACGAGCGTACGCCCCGCGTACCGAGGCTTCTCAGACCCCCTATAAAAGGGATGCGAGGGTCTTCGGAAAAATTGCTCATTTCTTCTCACTTCTCTTGCGTTTTGCCTCGTTTTCCGTGCCCGTTGAAACCCGAAGCCCTGGTCATTTTTGCTCAAGTCCCGAAGGTCGATTTTACTCCCGAGATTCCCGAGAATCCCGAGAAAAATCTGCTTCCCGAGACGAAACTCTGCTCGGTTTTCCATCTTGCTATCTTCAAACTTCCAAGTGAGTTCATACCCCTACAAACACTCTTTAAATACATTTTTAAATGCTTTCTATACTCTTTAAGGGGGGAATACAAGTAAACATACGGTTATTATTGTGTATTTCATAGAATTTCACTTTACTCGTTTTTATCAAATGAATCACTTGTGATTTAGTACTACTATGTGAAAACTCTTGTCATACTTCGCATGCACTAGATTCATACAAAGTATTTAGAAATTCCAAAGTATTCTTCGTTGCTAAACTGTTTTATACATTCTAAAAACTTATGATTTATGCTTTGTCAAACATTGTGAAAAAGGATAAACTTTGCATACAAAACTATTACTTTAATACAAACTTAGTTGAGAATCCATGAGACGTGTACATCTTTAAACACTGCCTTTTTGATAAAAGGTATCGCTACAAGTCCTGTCTATAACCAGAGTCTCCCGTTCGGAGAACGTGTCAAATGTGTATAGATCTATACGGGAAGTCATGATCCCGCGCCCTGACTGTTAGCTACAGTCCGTCTTTTGGGGTGACAGTTGTCATAACGTTACGACGCCTGAAGAACGTCGCTACATGCATATTATGTTTAGTATGGTTATAAAACTCATCGGATATACAATTATTATGGTATTATGCTTTTATGAACGAGTAGCTATTAAAACTATTCTTCATCTAACAAGTGCGATCTTCGTATAGCTTTATTATATAAAACTATGCCACAACTTTTAAGCACGTCGGTTGCTTGCGATTTTCTGTCTTAGAGACTGCCAGTTATGTTAGGAAAATAAGGGTTTTTCCTGCATCTAAAACAAACAACTAATAGGAAAATAAGGGATTTTCTGGAAAACATACATGAACTTTCGAATGGCGTATATTTTCTCAAAACACTACTTATGAACTCACCAACTTAATTGTTGACACTTTTTTTTGTTTGAAATAACTTGTATTCTCAGGGAACCGCTAAGCAGGTTTGGAAATCAACTTTTTAGGATTAACGTGCTGACGTTAATTACTTCTTTTGAAAGATGTTTATGTATTTATCTTTTGAACATGTAACGAATACAATTATGTAAACATTTTGGAAACCTTAATATGTATGGTGGTGTGTACTTTCCTTTCTATAAACTGTTATGATACTGAATATGACGTCATACGCCCCCGAACGTTTCCGCCGTTCTGGTTTGGGGGTGTGACATCACATAACCCAACCCCCCGGACTCATGTAGCCCCACGACCGAGGGGAAAAAGAAGTTGCGAAGACCCTGGTAATTCCCTACGTCGTTCAAGGCTATAGTGAATGCGAAGGGCCCGTAGCCCAACTCGCATTGGTGAATTCTCGACTTTGCTAGCAGTACCGAAGGACCCTTGAGGACCAGCAGCACGTTTGCCATTGAATGTCCTTTTACACGGAATTAAGTCGTATTAGACCCAACTACATGTAAGCAAATTTCCTTCGGACCTAAAGATCATGCCATTGGGCTAGCTATGCCCAACAAACATGATTTGAAACTTTTGGGCCCAAAGACGGTGTATCGACGTCTGGTGTATTCCCGCGTGTGTATTGAGTTCCCGAGAGTTTCATGTGTGTATTGAAGTGTCATCGCGCTAGTAGTTTCGGATTTGTTATTGATTCGAGACCGAATCAATTCGTTTGATAATGATTTTGGTGTTGGAGGTGTATTATAATTTGCCGATAGTCGAGATGTTAGAATTTCATCATGACGGATTTATTATTTACAACTTTAGGATGTTTCATTATTGCAGCCCCTTTTCTTTTGGATAATTTACACATTTAATCCTTTATATAAAATAATTTCTATTTTAGTCCTCAAACTATTTTTCTTGACACTTTAGTATCAAAACTTGTAGAAAAGTTATTTTTCAGCCCAAAGTTATTTGAAAAACAGTTTTAGTCCACCAAAAGAAATTTTTCTCGGCTAGAACCCTTAATTTCGCAGTTTTTACACTTTTGACCCAAAATAGAATATTTTTGCATTTTTGGCCCCTTTTAAATGTGAAAAGCATTTTTAACCTTTGAAATGGACTTGAGACACTAGTAGTCCCCTGTTTTACAGAAAAACGCAATTTCAGCCCCTCAACTTTGGATTTTTCGCATATTGGGCCTTATTGGGCCGAAAAGTTCCCTTTTAGCCCATTAAGTTTAGAAATTTACATTTTAAACATTCAAAAGTGTATATTTCTGGAAAGTTACTATATGAAACTGTTTGGACACATCTTAACCTCCAGAATTTGTATTTTGACGTTTTGGGCCCTTAAACTTCATGTTTTTACATTTTAAGTCCAAAAATGTGATTTTTAGCCCAAGATGTTCATCTAAACCAAGTTGGCTATTTTTCTAGAAATGATTTGTGTATAGCAATATGTTTAACACTTGTTTCATACATCCTAATGCAAATCTCGATTTTAAGGGCTTTTTGACTAGTTTCAACACCATAATCACATACAAACATGTATATAAGCATAGAAATCATACAAAGCATACATATACTCATAGATCTACACATTTGCTTGTATCCCCCTCCCCCCACAAAACTTGTAAAAACCGAAAAATAGGGGGTATGAAGCTCACCTTGGGTGTGGTTTCGATTTTGGAGAAAAGATGGAAGAAAAATGAGGTGATTTTCGGCCCTAGCACACTTTGATGAAGATCTCGGCCTTGAGGTGTTTCTAGGATGCAAGATCATGAGTTTGAATGAATTAAGTGGTGATTTTTGGATGAAATGAAGTAGCTAGTTTAAGGATCTAAGAGATTTCTTACATTAGATGTTGATTTTTGTGTAAAAATCCTCTTGATTTCTCCTTAGATCTCGAAATATGGATGAGTTATGAGAGAGTTTCCTTGAGAGAAAAATGAGTGAATTGTGTGTGTGTGTGTGTGTGTTGGAATCGGCCGAGAATGAGAGAGAGGGAGAAGAAGAGAGTGGTTTTCATGGAGAGATGAGATTTGCATGGATGTTTGAGGTGTAAAACTTGGATATCCCCCATACAAAAGTGAGGTGTCATGCCAATAGTCCACTTCCTCTTCTTGGGCTTGTCTTGGGCCGAGATTTGGAAAGGAAGAAAAGATTTTTGGGCTTTATTGCCCCTAAGCCCATATTATAGTTAGTTTGGGTGATCTTTGGCCCAAAAAAATATAATATGATTTTTACACTTTGTTGGGCTAGTTTGAGTTAATTATAATTCATAATATTTAATTTATTTCATTCTAGGTCCAATATGGCCCAAAATGTTGAAATAAATAAATTTGGGTCCAATTAGAGCCCATTTAAAGGTTCTAATCTCATGATAGTCAAATTGGAGGCTTATTGGCCTAATGGGTCCAATAAGGAAGTCCTAGTCCAAAGTGGAATTAACAAGAACCTCTAGGGTTTCCAATTGCTTATTGACTATTTGTAGCACTTGTATGGTGTATTTGATTGAAATTCTGTTGTCATAGAGTAAGTATCATACATGCTTTTAAGTTTTTGGATTCTACATTTTACTTGAATGTAGTGATTACAAGACACAAAATTTCTAGTTGTGACACTTACTATTTTGGCATGTAATATTCAAATACAATGCTCGGTGTAAACAATGAATGTTGTAATAGTACATGTGTGATGATGATGATGTTATGTTTCAATTATATTCACTGTAATGATATTTCAAGATGAAGTCACGCACAAGCCGCCGGACGTTTCCACCGTCTGGTTCGAGGGTGTGACATTATGTTTGTGGAAGACTTATTATGAATATTTCAAAAACATCACAAATGTTACTTTTATGTCAAAACAAAACAATCAAACTTTAAAGTTCACAAAACAATATGATGAAAACCAAACATGTCCAAATGGTATCATATCTAGAGATACTAAATAAGTCTACCCAAAAAGTTCTCATCCTTACCAAGACATCATGTCAAGCTACATGTTCCAATGTACAACGATCAACAAGCAAAGAACAAGTGTTAGCATAAGCTAGGTGATTCAATTACATTACATTGTTAAAAGAACACACATATCATAAATGGATCACACTACACATTCCCGCATAATAAAAGACTCACAAGCAAGATATAACAACATCGCACCGCATATCAAATAATGTTTAGCACAATTAATTTTTTTCTTCTTTTAGAGCTCCTTTTATTAGTTACTCTCCTAAACCACGCTGTAGCTAATTTTCTATCTTTTCACCGCTAAAATATTATTAATTAATATTTATCTCCGCTTTACTTTAATAATTACTCACCGCTTACCATCAATGTAATTATTATTGTAATACTTCCAAGTTAAGGTATATTCATTCACTACAAACCCCAAGGCAAGTATCTTGTTCACTACTAATGTGACCAGCACGACCCAATAGACTAGGTGAGGCATAACTCTCACCCGTAATCTTTACTCCCGGTGTGTTGTGTTCAGTACTCCAATATTGCACATACGTATACATGCGTTGTCATTAAGGGTTGCTACAAACGGTGTCTAAGCCCATAACTATAACTAGGATGTACTTGACCCGATAGTAGCATGGTCCTTTTGGGTTTCCTTCACCAGTGCAATTTGATAGGATGGACGTTTTAGAATAAGTTTATGTGTGATTTATTAATATATTATAAGTATAATATATTAATTGAGAAATCATATTATTTAATTAGTATTGATTAAGAATTAATTTGGAATTAATTTTGTGATCAAAGAGACTAGTTAAATATATGGGGACCGATTATGCAAATCAATGATTCTTGTAGTGTGGGCCAATGATCCATGGTTAATTAGGATGGGCTAAACCAATATGATAGTCATGGTGGTTTAACCCATGGAGCCTAAGTAATATGAAAGGTCATGGTGCATTAGGGTTTGCATGGATGTAATCCTAGCCTTTGAAACACTATAAAAGCACACCCATAGATCCAAAATCGGTTTCCCCATTCATTCTAAGTGAGTGATAATCAATTTTGTGCTAACTAGCCTATTCTCTCAAGCCTCCTCTTACATTTGGTGTTTGTGACACATTAGAGGCATCACATTGAGGTGCTAAAGCTTTCAAGGCCAAGAACTTGAAACTAAATAAGAGGTATTCATCGAACTATGAGTTTTATATTGTACATACTCTATTGTATGCTAGTTAGGATGTATGCTTTGGAAAAATGAAAATTCAAGAATAATTAAAGAAAACATAGATCCAAAGCATCTAGGGTTGCATGTGCACCATAGGAGTGTTATAGTTCTTAAAACTCGACAGTAGTATCAGAGCCTATGATTGTTTTCTGTTATATTTGATGCTTGGTAATTAATCAAAGCCGAAAAAGTCGACTTTCTGGCCTCTGACTGATGAACTCGCCGAGTCCAGTGACTGACTCGACGAGTCCACTCAGTAAAAGGGCAACTCGACAAGTCCAGTTCATGTACTCATCGAGTAAGGGACTTTAGGTTGCAGAATTTCGAGTGTTTGGCCAGAATTGGTTTAAGATCATTACCACAAAATGTTTTGTATCATCAAAAAATGTATTTTCTAATTTGCTAATGATGATCCTCATCCAACTAAAGCACAATAGTCAAATTTTAAGATAATAAAGTAATTATTTATATTATTTGATATGAGTTGCCTTGCTATGAGTTAGATTAGATCAATAGTGAAATTATATGATAATGTTGTTAGCTAAAATTGATCTAAGTTGTTCTTGAAGTGAGTTTTGTAACTTGTCCTCAAGTTATATGAACTGTCTCATTCATGAACATTAAAAAACTCATAAGTTTTGATAAGTTATGGAAAACAAAAGTTTTGAAAGTTACAAAAGTAGCCCTCAAGTTTTGGAATTTGTAAAGTCTCACTAGTGAAACATTGAATTCCAAACCTTAGAATTTTAAAAGTTTAAAATTCCACCCTTACACTATTATACTATTAAAAGTTTAGTTATATATATATATATATATATATATATATATATATAGATATAGATATATATATATGTGTGTGTGTGTGTGTATGTATGTATGTATGTATAAGACAAGTTAGTCTTACCGTTAGTAGGCGTCATTCAAGAAGTCGGTCTATAAGGGGGTATAAGGTTACTGCCTATATAATGGTGGTTTAATGGGTGTCCACTCTCACCCACCGCTTCCTTGACTGGTGGAGGATCGTTAGCCGAACGGGTAGGATATGACATTAATTCTTGTTAAAATTATAATGATAGTTATAAAGTAACTAAACATTTATTAAATCCCCAATCTTAGTTACTTTAGGAAAAATGTGAATAATGGTGCTATTCCATGAAATTGCACTTTGCACCTTGCTAAGTCATTAGTGGAGTGTGTGTGGTTAACCAACACACTAATTTGGGACTAACAAGGGTGGCAAAGGGTAGCTTGGTGTTAATCATAGATCATTAGAGTGTGTGTGGTTAACTGGCACATTCATTAGGTGATTTGTTACGTTAAGAGTACCAACCACATTTGCATGGTTATTCACACCTTGTTTGTGATCCTCGACATCCCTGTCACAAACTTGATGGGCACAATCGATATTTAAACATGCCATTGAGAACTTCAATGAATCAAAAAAGATTCTAGGTATTTCAATCCAATTAAAACTTAATAATCAATTTCGTTTTTCATGGTGGAAAATGGTAAATCGTCATTTACCTACCTTCAAATATTTTGCAATTGGATTACGGCATCCCTCATCCGAATTGTAAAATATTGTGTTGGGTCCTAGCCTTAATATTTCATTTGGGTGTTATATTAAGGATTCTCATCTAATATAAACTTTGTTCTTCTTTCTTTTCAGATGTCTATCCCAAACAATGCTCCAGGCTCCAACCCTTCTAGCTCATTCTCCCTCATGCACTTGGTTGGGAGAGCTATCTTCGATGGGTCAAAATTTAACGATTGGATAAGAAACATTTGTTTGGCCTTTCGCTACAAAGATAAAGAATATGTCCTCAATAAAGAGCTAAAGGAAATTGATGAACAAACTACTACTCCCGAACAAATCGAGTAATACATGGTTCATGAGAGGGACGCGACAAAGGTGTTGTGCATTATGATTGCTACCATGACTGTTGAGCTTCAAAAGTCCTATGAGGACTTCTGGCCCTACGAAATACACCAAGATTTGATGGAAAGGTACCATCAAAGTGCTCGGCAGGAAAGGTATGAGATCATTGCCTCCATGATCACAACCAAAATGAAGGATGGAGAGTCCAACATGGCCCACTTGCAAAAGATGCAGAGATATGTGGACCACTTGCTGAAATTGAATGTGAATTTTGATGAAGAGTTGGCCATAAATATCATTCTACACTCTTTACCTTCTTGTTTTGATCAGTTCCATATGACCTATCATATGAACAAGGAGGACGTCACTCTCAACAAGCTTCAAGGCCTTCTAAGAACTGCAGAAAGCAACTTGAAAGGCAAGTCGGTTGTACCTACTCCTACTACTGCTACTGCCCCTATTCTGGTAATTGGACATGGGAAAGGGAAGAAGAGGAAGGCTCCTTCTAAGAGCCACAAGGGAAAGTCTCTTGATGGATCCTCTTCAAGTGGGACCAAAGTTGGTTCTGCTAATCCCTCGACCAATCTGAAGGATGCAGAGTGCTTCCATTGTCATGAAAAAGGCCACTGGAAATGAAGTTGCCCCAAATACTTGCAGGACATCAAGGATGGGAAGATAAAGCCCACCTTCGCAGGTATTTACACTAATCTTTCTAATAAGTCACCACATGTTAATTCTTGGGTCCTTGATATAATTTCTGGATTTCACATTTGTTCTGATGTGCAAGGACTAAAAGGAAGTAGGGATGTGGAGCATGGAAAGATAAACTTAATCATGGTAAATAGGAAAATGTTGCCTGTCACCAAGATTGGAGTTTATTCTTTATTGCTTAGTAGTAGGTTAGAATTAGAATTCAATAATAGATGTTACTCATCGGATATGGCGAGAAATATTATTTCCTTTCATACTTTGTATAAACAAGGTTTTACCTTTTCTTTTAATAATGAAATTGGTAGTATTAATGCTTATTATAATGGTATTTTTTATTTTGAAGCATTACCTTGTAATAGTATATATGAATTGTGATGGTTGTAGATAACCTAGGAAATAATGTGTTGAATATTGATTTATCCAATGTTTTGGACAAGGAATGCTTGTGGCACTGTCGTGTTGGACATGTCAACAAGAAGCGCATAGCCCAACTCCAAAAGAGTGGAGTCTTGGAGTCATTCGACTTGAAATCGGATGGCACTTGTGAATCTTGTTTGCTTGGAAAGATGACCAAGTCACCCTTCACGGGTACTTGTGAAAAGGGTGAAGGTCTGTTGGATCTCATACACACTAATGTGTGTGGACCCTTCAGAACAGCCACACAGGATGCAAACCGCTTCTATATGACTTTTACTCATGATTACAACAGATATGGCTATATCTACTTAATCAACCATAAGTCATAAATATTTGAAAAGTTCAAAGAGTTTACGTAGGAAGTAGAGAATCAATTGGGCAGGAAGATAAAGATGTTTCAATCCGATCGAGGAGGAGAGTATCTTAGTATCAAGTTCCTAGACTATCTTAAGGAAAGTGGAATTGGTTCACAATTGACGCCACCCAGGACACCGCAGTTGAATGGTGTGGCTAAAAGACTCAATCGAACCTTGTTGGACATGGTTCGTTCCATGATGAGTCGAGCTTCATTACCTATCTTATTCTGGGGGTATGCCTTAGAGGCTGCCGCCCATCTCCTTAATCTAGTCCCTACAAAGAAGGTTTCCAAAACACCTCATGAGATGTGGACAGGGAAGGTTCCCACATTAGATCACATCAAAGCTTGGGGTTAGGAGTCTTTCGTGAGACGCGAGACTCACGACAAGCTCAAACCTCGTAGTGAGCGATGTATTTTCATCAGCTACCCACAGAAGTCCTTTGGATATCTCTTTTATAGACCGAGTGACAATGTTGTCTTCTTTGCATGGAGAGGGGTTTTCTGAGAGAGAGAACTCATATTCCAAGGACAATGGGAGGAAAATTGACCTTGATGAGCTTCATGAGTTAAGAAATGAAGGAACCTCAAACACTAGTGCTCAACCCGAGGAGGAAACTTTGGTTGAACGAATTGACAACTCTGCACCTCTGAGGCATTCCAGTAGAGTTAGTGTTCCACATGTGTTATATGGTTTTAGTATAACAGCTGAAGGTGATACATTAATCAGTGATAGTACATTGATAAATCTGGATGAACCTAACAACTACAAGGAAGCCATGGCAGGCCCCGAGTCTGCTAAATGGAAAGAGGCAATGGACATCGAGATTCAATGTCCATGTATGACAATCAAGTTTGGAACTTGGTTAACAATGTACCAGGTCGTAAGATAGTCGGGTGCAAATGGATCTTCAAGAAGACCGACATGGATGGGAAAGTACACACATATAAGGCGCGACTGGTTGCAAAGGGTTTTACTCAAACTCATGGAGTTAACTATAATGAGACATTCTCACCAATAGCGAAGATTAAATCTATAAGCGATATGCTAGCCATAGCTACATTTCATGACTATATTTTATCGCAAATGGATGTCAAAACCGCTTTCCTTAATGAAAATTGGCTAAATATGTTTACATGTGTCAGCCAGAGGGTTTTGTCAATGCAAAGCACCTTAATATAGTGTGTAAGCTTGAGAAATCCATTTATAGATTGAAACAAGCGTCTAGCAGATGGAATCTTTGTTTTGATGAGAAAGTCAAAGATTTTGGATTTTTTAGAAGCAAGGATGATTCGTGTGTGTATGTCAAAGCTAGTGGGAGTATAGTTAGCTTTCTGGTATTGTATGTAGATGACATACTACTCATAGGAAATGACATCCCAACCTTGTAGAAGGTTAAGTCCTTGCTTGGGAAGTGTTTCTCTATGAAGGACCTTGGAGAAGCTGCCTATATCCTAGGGATAAGGATATTGAGAAACAGGAGTAAAAGACTAATAGGAGTTAGTCAAAGTACCTACTTGGATATGGTGTTGAAACCTTTCAACATGGAGAACTCCAAGAAAGGTGACTTACGTATCCAAAGTAATAGCAAACTGAGTAAGATTCAAAGGCTAAGTACAGAGGTTGAGATAGCAGAGATGAGTCGAGGGAATCCTAGTAAAGCTCATTAGCCTTTGCTTTGAGCATGGTCAGCAGATATCAAGGGAATCCTAGTAAAGCTCATTGGACTGCAGGAAAGAACATTCTTAAGTACCTGCGGAGGACTAAGGATTGGGTTCTTACCCTCGGTGGGAGTGATGAATTAAGAGTGACGAGGTATTTTGACGCCGGTTTTCAGACCAACAGAGATAATTTGCACTCTCAGTCGGCCTGGGTGTTTACCCTAAATGGAGGAGCGGTAACATAGAAGAGTTCCAAGCAAGAAATTATAGTTGATTCAATGTGTGAATTAGAGTACATAGCCACGAGTGAAGCATCGAAAGAGGCGATATTGTTGAAAAACTTCTTCAGAGATCTTGGATTTGTGCCATCCATAAAGGAGCTTGTGGAAGTTTTCTGCGATAATGAAGATGCAGTTGCCTTAACCAATGAACCGATAGATCATGGTAGATCCAGGCATATCAATAGAAAGTACCACTTTATAAGACATCAAGTCCTTCTAAGAGGTAAGTTATCTAACTAGTTGTATTGTTCATATGACAATTTGTATGCTACCTATGATATATGCTTCGGAAAATTGAAAATATGCATGTATAATTAGATAAAACATAGATCCAAAGCATTTAGGGTTGCATGTGCACCATAGGAGTGTTATAATGCTCAAAACCCAACAGTGGTATCAGAGCCTAGGGCTGTTTTTTGTTATATTTGATTCTTGCTATGTTTCAAAGTTGAAAAAATCGATTTTCTAGCCTCTAACTGATGAGCTCGACGACTCCACTCAATAATAAGGGCAATTCGACGAGCCAGTTCATGCACTCGTCGAGTCCATGACTCTGGTTGTAGAATTTCGAGTTTTCTTGGCCTAGATTGGATTGGAATCACGACTTCAAACTGTTTTACATCATTAAATCTATTTTTTATAATATGGTAGTGATTATGATCATCCAATCACAAGATAATTGTCAAAGTTTTAAAGATAATTGTTGATTTATATGATAAACAAAGTTGCTTGCAAATTATTGACTTGATATTATCTTGTTTATGAGTTTAGTTAGATCAATCTTGAATTATATGATAATTTTAGTTGTTGAAAAATTGATCTAAATGAATTTTAATGACCTCTATAACTTGTCCTCAAGTTATGGAGAATGAAAACTCTCATACATTAAAATGACATTAAACTCATAACTTATGGAAATGAAAGGACAATTGTCAAATATTAAGATAATAGGTTAATTATTTGTATTATTTGATATGAATTGCCTTGCTATATGAGTTAGACTAGATCAATAGAATATTATATGATAATTTTTTTCATGTTAGAATTCATTTAAATGTTCTTTTATGAGTTCCATAATTTGTCCTCAAGTTATGGAACATGAAAAGTCTTATTATAAATGTCTTAATGAACTCCATAATGTGTCCTCAAGTTATGGAAAATCAAGAGTCCTTTCATAAAACCCAACATCAAGTCATAAGTTATGGATATGAAGAGTTTTGACAAGTTTCAAAACTTGCCCTCAAGTTTTGGAATTTGTAAAGTCTCACTAATGAAACTTTAATTCAAACCCTAGAGTTTTAAAAGTTAAAATTCAACCCTTATACTTTACAATATTATAAGTTTAATAACATATATATGTATAAGACAAGTCGGTCTTACCGTTAGTTGGCCTCATTCACGAAGTTGGTCTATAAGGGGGTATAAGGTTACTGCCTATAAAATGGTGGCTTAATAGGTGTCCACTTTCACCTACAGCTTCCTTGCCTGGTGGAGGGTCATTAGCTGAACGGGTAGGATAGGACACTAATTCTCCCTCATTAAAAGTATAAGGATAAATATAAAGTAACTAAACTTTTATTAAATTCCCAATCTTAGTTACTTTAGGAAAATGTGAAAATAGTGCTAATCCATGAAATTACACTTTGCACCCTTGTTAAGTCGTTAGTGGAGTGTGTGTGGTTAACCAGCACACTAATTTGGGACTGACAATGTGTGGAAGAGGGTAGCTTGATGTTAATCATAGATCAATGGAGCGTGTGTGGTTAACCAGCACATTGATTAGGTGGTTTGAAACATTGGGTGTACCAAGCTCATTTGCATGGTTATTCACACTTTGTTTGTGATCCTCGGCATCCCAGTCACAAACTTGAAGGGGACAATTGAGATTTAAACATGCCATTGAAAAGTTCAATGAATCTCAAAGGGTCTAGGAATTTCAATCCAATAAAAACATATTGATATTTTAAGTTAGAAAGTTATTAGTTTATATAGGGCATATTATGTGAATTAAGGTTCTTTTTATGAATTAGGAATTTTCTGGATTATTCTATGGGAAGGGTAAATCATCAACATTAAATATGTCATAATTGTTATAGTTTTTTTTTTGAACCGGCAATTATAAATATAATAATCTACTCCTATACTAACACCTAATTTCACTTATGTCCACGACGGGACTTGAACCCTCGACCTCAAAGAGGGAGAGCACCACCTGATACCGTTGGGCTATAACACAATAATATCCAACTAGCATCTAAATGAACTAAATTTCATACTGGAGATGACTTATTTGTAACCTCAAATTTTGGAGAACAAAAAATGCAAGTAACACTTTAACACCAAATTTGTGTGTTAATAAATAAGACACCAAATATAGTGTAATACTAGTCATAACATAAAATTTGTTGTAAAGGTATGGTTAGGTTTGAGTACGTTTTACATATGTTTTACACCAAAAATGATGTTTGCAACAAAATGGGGCTGGAGTGGAGATGCTCTCATTTGCACTATAATTGAAATATATAAAAAGAAGACATGTTTTATAACAAAAATGTTCAAAAAAAAAGGTTCTTGTGTTTGAAAGCTTTTGATTAAAACAAATAATTGAAAAGAAGAAGACATTAAAAAAATCAATTCTTTTGTTTTTGCATTAAAAAACAACAAACATGCCAAGAAAAAAAAATTATTGTAATGGAGTCTTTATAGGACCATTAAAATAGCTCTTTACACAGCTACATGAGATAGCCTTATTGATAGGTTCATTAGACTTTTTTTACAAAATTTCCAAATACACTTTAAAATTAAACAAATTGGTTGTCTTTAACATTTGAGTTTTTAGAAGAATACTTATATTTTTTTCATATTAAAATTCAAAAGCTTTGGATTCATTTTTCTATCGTATTAGTGTATTACCAAAAGAGTATATATATATATATATATATATATATATATATATATATATATATATATATATATATATATATAAAAGTTCAATAGAGAACCATATTATTGGTTATTCAAGGAACCACTTTTTTTTCAAGTTCTAGAGCTTATTGAAAAAAAAAACTAAAAATATCTAAATTAATAACTTAACATTGTGAATGTTAAATATATTTTTTGGATTCACATTGTGAATTTGACGAAAATTTTTTTATCGAATTTGATATCATTGGAAAAATGATAAAAAGTTATGAATTTCTGTATTTTAATTTTTTTTATAAGAAATAAATGTTAAAGGTTGAAAAAAAGATTGGTTCTTGGTTCTTTAGTTAATTATGGTTCTCTATTGAACCTCACCCTATATATATATATATATATATATATATATATATATATATATATATATATATATATATATATATATATATAGCGAAATGATCAAATGAGAACAACTAAAAGGTTGAGAAACGCGAGAACAAGTATACTTATTTGTGATTCCATGTATTTATTTGTGGAGAAATGATAAATTTTTACACATAATCAACATGAATGTGCTTTTTCTCTTCAATTGAAATGAAAGGCATAAAAATTTATCATTTCTCCACAAATGAATATATGGAATCACAAATTAATATACTTTGTTCTCGCGTTCTCAATATTTTTGGTGTTCTCATTTGATCATACTCCTATATATATATATATATATATATATATATATATATATATATATATATATATATATATATATATATATATATATATATATATATATATATATATATATGGGTAAATTACATCAATCGTCCCTCGTGCACATGCCAAAAAGCGTGTTTAGTCCGTATTTTAAAAAATTAACTCGGACCGTCCCTTGTTTGGTTAAAACTTGCACAATTCATCCCTCATTGATTTAATTTAAAAATCTTCATCCCTTACAGTACCTGAAATGACTATTATGCCCTTTTGGTATTTCTTTTCCAATTAATTTAATGTTCTTATTATTTTTAATTAAAAAAAGATAAGTATTATGACCCATTTCATCTCTTTTTTCCTTTCCAATTCATTTAATGTTCTTCAAGATCCCGATCACCATCTTCGTTCATAAATCCGGTTCTCGGCACCACCTTCGGTCATCATCTTCGTCCACAGACTTAGTGTCTGGTAGCAGCTCTGGTCACCATCTTTGTCCATAAACTCAGTGTCTGGTAGCAGCTCTGGTCACCATCTTTGTCCATAAACTCGAAGCTGCAACTCAAATGTGAAACATAAATCCAATCTATAACTCAAACCCAAAACCAAAATCAAACCTCAAATTCAAATGTAAACCCAAAATCAAACCTGCAAATTCAAACTCAAATCCAATACCAAAATCCCCAATGCAAAAATCATAAGTTGTTGTGTTTTGCTCATCTGAATATTATGCGATTTTGGAAAACGAAGCATTGGTTTCAGAGATGGATGAAGTTGTGTTGGGTGGTGAAGTTAAGGTTTGAAATCAGAGATTTTCAGATTTTTGGTGCGAAAGTTCAATTAGGGAGTGTAAACGACAGAATTCCACATGCAGTAACGCCGAAGTTCCACGTTGTCCGCCTTCGATCAGTCATAGCCTTGCTGGCGAAAGATTACCGATGAAAAAGTTTTGTCCTTTTGTGAATCTGGCGACGTCGACGGTCTGAAATCAGAGATTTTCAGATTTCAATCGTCGTCTAGCAAAAGATTTTGGGGTTTTAGATCTCAGTGAGTGACTCCGATCTTCCATGTCGTTAATCGTTTACCAAGACCTCATCATTATCAGCTTCTCTCGGCGGAAAAGTAGTAAGAGACGGAGGAGAATCGGTGCCGGAGCAGAGCAGAGAGATGTAGAGTAGTCCACCATTTTTCTTTTAAGGGAGTTGGGGGACGAAAGCAAACAGGGGAAAGGGAAACCAGAGGGGTGGGTTAGTGGGAAGTTTTTTTTATTTTATTTTTTTAATTTAAAAATGATAAATAAATAAAAGAAAATTAATAAAGAAATTATTAAGGGTAAAATGGTCTTTTTTATATCCAAAGGGATGAAGTGTGCAAGTTTTAAATAAACGAGGGACGGTCCGAGTTAATTTTTGAAAATATGGACTAAGCACACTCTGTGGCATGTGCACGAGGGACGATTGGTGTAATTCACCATCTATATATACTATTAAACGCATTTTTTGTATTTAATCATGGGGTAATAATTATACATTGGCTTAGTAATTCATAACATTATGGAACCGAAAAAGATATATGGCACCATATATCTAAATGTATCATTTTATATTTGACATGGTAGTTTATCAACTACTTTTACTAAACATATTCTATCACCTAGACAAAAACGAAATTTTCAGCTAAAAGATTTACTTTCTATATCAGCTACCGGCTAACTTATAAGACAAAAGCTAAATTTTCAGCTAAAAAAATTAACTTTCAGCTACTCTGCCAACCACATCTTTAGAGGTAGAAACACTCTATTTTGTTTAGCTAAACATATCTTTTTACTAATAGGCCTATCCAACTCTATCTTTGAATGCTTCAACAATGAAGTTTTAACAATCGGATTAATCCATCAAAATCGATCAATGAAATATTGGTAAAGGTTAAAATCCGTATAACCATTTTCTTGTCTTATTTTTGTTATCATCCGTAAATTCCATCTCCGTAGCTTCTGTTGTTTTGGATCCAGAGTACTGGCAGACCGGATCACACACATTACTCCTTTATAAACAACCCACTTGGTGCATGTTAGCATGTGTAGTTAGTTATACGTTTTCTCATGTATGATCCTAGCTGTCGTTATCTGATTGGTGACTCCCTGATACATAATCATCCTGCAATGTCCATGAAAGATATTGAAGATAAAAGAACCAATCTTGAAATTTAAAGAATTTTTAAGTAGTTTTTAAAATCCTAAAATTAATAACTTACAATTTTCCTCATCTGTCATGCTACTTAGGTTTGGAAACTGTGATCCGTTTCCATATAAATCACTGATTATTCTGCATACAGATTGTATAAAAATATTTAAAAGGATGTAGTTTTTGCAAATTGTTTAAGAGGAATAGTCATAATATGTAATCTCATGGAGTTGTTCTTCTTAAATACAGATCAAGAAACACATAGTTTTGAGAAAAGAAAACAGAAGAAACTTAGAAGTTCCTAATTTTTCATATTATCAAGCTTGCAATAACACTTACATGAATATGACCAATGTTTTTAAGAATTCAGATTAATCATGTAGGTGTGATGAAACCTACAATCTGAAGCCCTGTTCCTCATTGAAATTGGAACTCAATCTTTTGTTCATCTTGAAGAAGCGTTCCAGTTTGTATATCGTCTTCCAAATTGTTGACACTAAGAAGTATCAAGCTTACAGTTCTTCCAAAAGTTGCTGATTTTACATCCAAATTCAATACTTGTATATACTCCCATGCTCATATTATCAACAAGTGTTTTCTCTGAAGTATCTGGTATTCAAACAGAAGGTGGAACACTTCTTCAAGATGAAGGCTATTCTTTTGATCTATTATAGAACAAAAGAATTGCCTTCTTCTTGAAGAAAGGTTCCAGCTTGTGTTTGAATGCTAGCTACTTCAGAAAAACAAGTGTAGAGACACGAGAGTAAACAAAAGTATTGAATTTGGATGAAAATCAGCAACATTCAATCTTTGTATTTATAATGTGATTTACTTTTGCTTGTTTCATCAAACAAGTTGTGGGCGAACTTCCTTCCAACTAACGCACCATTATGACTGACCGAAACTAGACAAGGCGTGAGCAGAAAGTTTAAGTCCACAGAATGGGAAACAGGAAAACGACGACTCGAGAGCTTTGTAGCAACATCAAAAAACCTAACGAACGAGATATTGAAATGAAGATGCGTGGAGATCATTAAATACAGATGATGTGACATACCGATAAAGCATGATGTGTGCGATCTCCCATGCCATTAAAAGATCATTCCATTTAATGTATCATGCTTTGAGGGAAACAAGAGAAGAGGGTAGTAGGTAATAGGTAGTGATGTTTACAATGTGATTCCATGAAATCAAGTAAATGCGAAGCATGGACTAAGGTTGCGGCAGTTGAAAACCGACGAACAAGAAATTTCTGTGAAGATGCTTGGATAAACGAGGACAATGTCCTTTTCCTTTGCATTGTGCAATGTTTCGTTTTCCAGCCCATACTTGAAGGTTCTTTTTTTACTTTAATGAATATATTTATATTTATGTTAGGGCCAGCCATAAAAATGGATAACACATTTTGGGCTTTTAGAAAAAATAAATAAAAAAATAAAAAACTTCAACTGATATTTTTTGACAATTAGATTATTTTTTATACATCTTACTTTTTAAATTTGGATAATTTATAAAAGGTTCTTAAACTTCAAGTATGTTTTTCTCGTTCCTCCTAATTTTTTTTTCTTTTTTGTGATCTAAACTCTATATTTGACGAAAATGTTTTGTCTTAAGCCAAAATCAGTCTACTTATTTAAAGATAATGGCATAAAAAACATTTAAGTTTTCAAAAAAAAAAATTGTTTTACCATAACATCATTTTTTGTTACGTTAAAAACGGAACTTTGCAAGTTTTTTTTTCTTTCCTTTTTTAAAAACGGAACTTTGCAAGTTTTTTTTTTCTTTCCTTTTTTCTGCTATTATATGTTTTTAAATTAACATTAAATAAATTTCGCAAACAATAAAACTTTATGTTTATAAATCTTTTATATTTTCACCGTAATATATAATTTTTGTTTTTTCTTCTATATTATATGTATTAATATAGTAAAACATATTTATACAAGAAAATGTTTAATTAAAAATTATACTTAAATTTTTTTTTAAATCTATATTTTATATGCGGGTTTTTTCTACCTACTTATATGGTTAAAAATGTAAAAATATTTTTTAGGAGTATAAATATGCTTTTTAGATGTGTAAATATGTTTTTTTAGTATTAAAAATATGCTTTTTCATGTATTTAGAAATATAGATATATCTTTACAACTATAAATATAGTTTTAATATATTAGTATGTGTTTAGAAGTATATATATATATATATATATATATATATATATATTATATAAAATGTGTATTTACACTTTTAAAAACATAAAAACAAGTTTATATACTTCTAAGTTAAATATGTATATATACTTCTAAAAATATATTTATATTTCTTAAAACATAAAATACTTATTTATACTTTTAGGAAACGTAAACAGGGCCGGCTCTATTTGTATCTCAACAAAGATAGGGCTTAGGGCCCGCACTTCAATGGGGCCCCACTTAATCAAATACTCAATACCTATTATCTCCAATGTCCATATTATATTAGTGAATCTGGATCGCTAGCCTTCACGCATGCCTCAAAAATTCTATTCATTTTCTTCTACAAGCGACCATTGTTCTTCTTCTCTATTCTCGGACTTTGAATCTCTGGTTAGCGATTACGATTCTAGGCTCCTTCTCCCTTCTTGGCTAGTCGGCTTCTCTATAACAACATAACTGATATTCTGATAACTCCTTCTCACGATTTGTACTTTTGTAGGTAAACTCCATTGTTCAAAAATCAAAACAATCACAATCTGATCATTTGAACTCTGAATGAAAGATTCAAAGATCGATTACCGGTCATCTACTCATCTGATTATCTATCACTGAAGGTAAACCCCATCAACCTATTGTTCAAAAATTTATGATATTTCTCAAACTAAAGTTCACTGTTAAACTTCAATGGTATTTTATAATTTCAGTTATACTTTATTACTTTGTGAATTGTGAATTGTAACACAAAGGGCCCCAAATTTTTGGTTCGCTTAGAGAATCCAAACTTGTTGAGCCGCCCCTGCGTAATTATATATATATATATATATATATATATATATATATATATATATATATATATATATATATATATATATATATACCATTCGTCCCTCGTGCATGTGCCAAAAATCATGTTTAGTCCTTATTTTCAAAAATTAACTCGAACCGTCCCTCGGTTTGTTTTTCTTGCACACTTAGTGCCTATCGACATGAAATGATTTTTTTATCCTTGACAATTTCTTTTTTCATTTTCTTTTATTTCTTTATCAATTTTAAATTAAAAACAAGGAAAATAAACAAAATATCCCAACCCCTAATTACGTCACTTTCTTCTCCCTTGTTCTCACATCCTTCTCAGACTAACATCATTGAACCAAACCACCATTACCACCTTATACCACTTGCTACCAGACTTCGTTCACCCTTAAATCACCTTCACTCCTGTTTAAAGTGTCACCCTTGCACTTGGCTTCTTCCTTCGATGCTACCAACAATCACTGACAAGACCTCAATCTAAAACTTTGTCGTCGACTTCCGATGGTGGCGTACAGGTGAAGAAGGAGATCGACGAATTGCAGCAAATTAGATCCATTCAGGTACCTTCTCCTTTCTTCTACAACTACACTGACTACCACATATCTGCAAATTGGGTCTATAACTCTTAAAATCCAAGTACAAGTCAGTGTAAATCGAGCTTCATCTCTGGCGAACACATCGCGATGAAGACGAAGGTTTTTCGTCAAACACGATTAGATATGAGATTTTGTAGATCTAAGACAACAAATGTGTAGATCCGCCTATGGATTTATAGATTCTGACAGTGGAGACAAAGGTTTTGAACGGTAATTCCAACTGTAGATGCGAAGGTGGCGGACTGGAGGCCAGTTGTACCTCCGGTGGTGACGACTTTAGATGAAGATGTGCCTTCGGTGTCTTAGAGGCGACCATGACGACTTTAGATGCACCTTCGGTGGACGGATTTGAACATAACAGGGAGGTAGTGGTTGTCGGTGTTTGGGAGGTGATGGTGGTGTGTGGTGTTCTTTAGATTTAGGGAGAAGAGGGGTGAGTGTGGTGAAGGTAGAGGATGAAGGATGGTGGAAGTGGGACCCATTTTCTTTTTAAATTAAAAATAAATATTATTAGATTTATTGAAAAATAAATACACAAGGGCATTATGGTTATTTTAAATCTGGAACATGAATGACCCAGTATGCTCAAGAATCATATTAAAGTGATATTGCTAAATAACATATGATATTAATGGGTCACATGCTAGATTTGTTAATATTGACACATTAAGAAGATTAATAAAACTTGAACACATACCTCACTTTCATATAAGTCAAAATATGGATGCAACACTTGTGTTGAATCGAAGTTGACACACCAATCTTTCAAGTCCATTGAAAGGACAACTAAGCCTTTTGGATTAATTCATAAAGATGTGTTTGATATGAAGTTGAATCCATGTAAATGCAGAAATAAGTACTTTCTCACTTTTATTGGCGATTACATTAAAATTTGCTATATAAATTTACTTAAAAGTAAAGATTGCACAATAGGCAAGTTTAAAGTGTATAAAAATGAAGTTGAGATCCAACTCAACGAAAATACTAAAGTAATAAGAAGTGATTGTGGAGGTGAATATATATATATATATATATATATATATATATATATATATATATATATATATATATATATATATATATCACCATTTAAAGATATTTATGCAAATCATGGTATAATATATGATATTATTGCACCTTAATCGCCACAACCAAATGGCATTACGAAAAAGAAAAATCATACCTTTAAGTAAATGATGAATGACATGTTGCTAAGTTTTGAGTTGTATGTAGCATCCGGGATTTTCTAGGTATTATTATTATTATTCATCCTAATTGAAGTGTGGTGTGGTTTGGTTTGGGCTTTGACCTTTGGGACATACTAATGGGCTGAGGAAGCTACGTACGCGGGGCATACATTGCTGTGTACGCCCAGTGTACTCGTGGAAAGGAAGCGCGGAGGCGAAACACGTACGCCCAACGTACGTGTGCAGATCCTTAAACCCTAAAAATTATAGTTTGCTCCTTATATAAAGAACATAACCCTTGTTGGTTCAGCCTCCCTTCACTCTTACCCAACCACCACGAAAACCCTAGCTCCCTTTGTGTGCCTTTGTGTTCTAGAAGCCCTTTGAGAGAGTTTATGTGTTATTTTAGTGAGAAAAGAAGAAAGGAGCTTGAAGAAGAAGCAAGGATCCACCAAGAACTTGTAGATCCAGAGGATTGACACCATTTCTGACTCTTTTGAGGTATCAAGCTCCATACTTGACCATTGTATGCTTAGATTTGTATATTTGGGGTTTTTATGTCCTGTTTGGACCCCATTGTTGGGAGTGTTTGAGTATTGCTGGTTCCAGAGCTTAAGATTTGTCCTTTTGGAATCTTAGAAGCACCTAGGGTCATAAAAATCGGATCTTGGTGGTTAAGCCAAAACCATGCAAAGGTTAGATAGTCTTAAGGTTGGTATAATGGATCAAAATCATGTTTTGACCCCAACCATGCATGCAAGCACATAAAGTTCATGACTTTATGGTTTAGGAGGTCTAAAAGGACCTGGATCTACATTTTGGACGCAAAGACTTAACGGATTAAGTCATGAATAAAGTCCTAAAGAAGTTGGCCAATACGTTGGGTGTACTCCTTGGTACGCCGCACGTACTGGGTCAAACTCCCCGTCTTGGTCAAGGTCAGCGTACGTTGGGCGTACATGTCGGGTACGCCGCGCGTACGCATGCAGATTGGGAAAATGGGGCTTTTGGGCCCTAAGAGGATGGGCCTGGACTTTTGGGCCCCATGGCCCACTATGAAATATCATTTTGGACTTAGGAATAAGAAACTTGAGTATTGGGCCTTTTTGGGCCAAGATAGGGCCCTTGAGGATTACTATATTGGACTTGGGAATTTTGGGCCCATTTGGGGAAATAAGGTCTAAATCAGAAATTAGACAATGAGTGGGCCCTTAGGGAATCCTCAATGGGCCATAAGAGAGCTGGGCGTGATAAGCTAGAATCGGGACTTAAGTATGTCCCAATTTGACCGAAGGGTAAAACGGTCATTTTACCCTAAGTAGTGTTATAGACTCTAATTGAGTGTTATGTGTCTCTGATAGCCGAGAGTGATCGGAGTAGCTGTTAGAGATTTCCTCCGTAAGATTCAACACACAGTTTACGAGGTGAGTTACTTTCCAGTAGAAGTGGGTCTAAGGCACCAAGGCCGACCCACTGGTAGTTGATTATAGTTGAGATGATTTTCTTTTCGATAATTGTCTAGTTTGCTATTACTTGATGTGTTCTATGTGTCAGTATATTATGTGCTATGTGATAGTGGTAATAGGAGGGGAATAGTCCCCCGATCAATTATTAGGACCGAAGGGTAGGTCTGACACCTCAGATATGTCTGGCAGCATGTTTATGATATGTTATTATGTGATAGTAGTAGGGGGTGAAATAGTCCGAGTGACCGGGTGAGATAGACCGGAGGGTAGGCAGGCAACCCAAAATGGCCTGACACAGGTAGTCAGCACCCCAGAATGGCTTGACACGGGCACTCAGCACCCCAGAATGGCTTGACATGGGTAAGTCGGGTACCCCAGAATTGCCCGGTGGTATGTATGCTATGAGATTGTATGGTATGTGGTATGATGGGGGTGTTGGATAAGGTGTCTAAGTCCATAACTATTTCAGGTGTGTACTTGACCCGACCCGGCATGGTCCATTTGGGTTGCATGGCACCATGCAATTGGATAGACTAAATGAGAAAAATAACACTTGGAGATTATTAATATATTATAAGTTCTAATATATTAATAATATCATTTGATTAGTTGATCAAAGAATTAATTTGGAATTAATTAAGTGATCAAAGGATAACTAATTAAATATATGGGTTGATTATGTAAATCATCCATATCTTGTATAGTGGGCTAAGAGGCTCCATGGATTATCAAGTTGGGTTCTACCCATAGGATGCTCCATGGATGCTCCATGGGAGTTACAAACCCATGGGTCATGGAAATGAAGAGTCATGACACATTAGGGTTTACATGGTGTAACCCTAGATGTGTCAACACTATATAAGAAACATATTCTCCACCAAAATCGGTGACACTAAGAAACTAGAGGGCTTGGCCGATTTTGAGAAGTGTGTGTTATCTCAAGAGTCTTTCCAAGAGCATTTGGTGTTGTGTGAAGCATTTGAGGCATCACACTTGGGGTGCTAGGCTCACAAGGTTTCAAGGAACATAAGCAACAACAAGGTAAGTTATTCTATCTTTCATTCAAGTTAAAATTGTTCCCCATGTATGCTAGATAGGAATATAACCTTGGAAATTCAACTTTGCATGATAATTAGACAAACATAGATCCAAGGTTATTAGGGTTGCATGTACACTTAGGAAGTGTTAGAATGCTCAAAACCCATCAGTGGTATCAGAGACTAGGCTTGTTTGTTTGTTATTTGTGCTTAAAAGTTGAAGAAAGTCGAAAATTCTGCTGTCTGACTGATGGACTCGGCAAGTCCATGGGGAGGACTCGTCGAGTTCATGTGTATCTTCAACCTACTCGGCGAGTAGGTTTATGCACTCGGCGAGTAGGGTCGACAGAGTGCAGAATTTCGACTTGAGTTGCTGGAAATGGATTAGAATCATTACCCTAAAATGTTTTGGTACTTGAAAACTTGTTTTAGAAGGTGTAATGTCTTTTCTAACTCATTTACAACAACTAGTTATCAAAATTACAAAGATTCAATGTGATTTTGATTCTTGAAAGTGTTCATATTCATATTCTTGATTCTTATGATGTTTAGATGATCATAGGAATTATTTGTAACCTATGTGGTAGATTAATTCATGATCATAATGTGTTTTAATGGAGTCCATAACTTGTCCTCAAGTTATGGAAAACCAAAAGTCTCTTGGATTAAAAAAACCATTAAAAGAACACAAGAGTTAGGAAAAATGAAAAGTCCTCATTTTATTACTCTATTAAACTCATAAGTTACAAGAAATGAAAAAGTTTTGAAAGTTTACAAAACTTGCCCTCAAGTTTTGGAACAAGTAAAGTTAAGTTAAAACTTTAGTTCCAACCCCTAGAATTTTAAAAGTTAAAATTCAACCCTTATACTTATATTATTATGATTTAATAATTATATATATATATATATATATATATATATATATATATATATATATATATGTATAAGAACAAAGTCGTCTTACCGCTAGTACGCCTCATTCACGAAGCCGGTCTATAAGGTGGGTATAATGTTGTTGCCTATAAAATGGTGACTTAATGGGTGTCCACTCTCACCCACCGCTTGCTTGATCGGTGGAGGGTCGTTAGCCGAACGGGTAAGACAAGGACTTATTAATTCTCATTCAAAGTATGATGAATATCATAAAGTAACTAAATGTTTTATTAAATTCCCAATCTTAGTTACTTTAGGAAAAATGTGAATAAGGTGCTATTCCATGAAACTACACTTTACACTTTGATTAAGTCGTTGGTGGAGCGTGTGTGGTTAACCGGCACACTAACTTGGACTTAACAAGGTAGGTAAAGGGTGACTTAGGGTTTATTATAGTATCGATGGAGCGTGTGTGGTTAACCGGCACATCGATTGAGTGATAAACTTTAAGGGTACCAAGTGATTTGCATGGTTACTTCACACCTCGTTTTGTGATCCTCGGTATCCTAGTCACAAAACTTGGAGGGCACACTCGAGATTGAAACATGCCTTTGAAAAGTTCATTGAATCTCAAAGAATCTAGGAATTTCTAAGAACCATTCAAAAACCTAATACTAAAATATTGCGGTTTTCGTGGTGGAAATTGGTGAATCGTCATTCACCTACCTTTCAAATATGATATAGCTTAGATTACGGCATACCTCTTCTAAGTTATATTATATTGTGATTGGATCCTAGCCTTAATATTACATTTGGGTGTTTTATTAAGGACTCTCTTATATCTAATCTAATCTTGTTCTCTTTCCTTCAGATGTCTTTCAACAATGCTTCTGGCTCTAATCCTAATGGCTCCTTTACCCTTATGAACTTGTGTGGGAAAGTCACCTTTGATGGATCCAACTTCAATGAGTGGATCAGAAACATCAGGATGATTACCCACTACGAGGACAAAGAATATGTCCTTGACAAGGAGCTTAAGGAGATTGATGAGTCCACTGCAACTCCTCAGGAGATCGCTGAATTTCGGGCACATGAAAGGGATGCTACGAAAGTGGCTTGCATCATGATGGCTACGATGACAGTGGAACTCCAAAAGTCTTATGAGGATTTCTACCCTTATGAAATGCACCAAGATTTGATGGAAAGATACCATCAAAGTGCAAGACAAGAGAGGTATGAAATCATCTGCTCCATGATAACAACCATGATGAAGGACGGGGAATCCGTCACGAGCCACATGCAGAAAATGCAAAGGTATGTGGATCGTTTGCTGATGCTTAATGTGAACTTCCCGGAGGATCTTGCAATAGATATTATTTTGCATTCCTTACCATCGTGCTATGATCAATTCCGCATGACATATCACATGAACAAGGAAGAAGTCACCCTCAGCAAACTTCAGGGACTTCTCAAGACCGCAGAATCAGGTCTTAAGGGGAAGTCGGTTGCTATCACTCCTACTCAAAACTCTACTCCGGTTTTGGCAATCGGGAAAAGTCGAGGGAGGAAGAGAAAGAGCTCTTCTAAGGGTACCAAGGTTCGGACCCTTGATGGCTCTTCTTCAAGTGGAACCAAGAAAGGTTTCATTACTCCTTCTTCTGACCCAAAAGAGGCTGAATGCTTCTATTGCCATGAAAAATCTCATTGGAAGCGGAACTGCCCAAAATACCAGCAAAATGTGAAGGATGGGAAAGTTAAACCCAACCATGCAGGTATTTACACTATCATTTCTAATAACTCACCCCATTCTAATTCTTGGGTCCTTGATACCGGGTGTGGTATTCATATTTGTTGTGACTTGCAGGGACTAAGAAGAAGTGAGGATGTGGAGCAAGGAAGGATAAACTTGATCATGGGGAATAGGAAAGCTATACCTGTTACCAAGATTGGAGTTTATACTTTATCGCTAAGTAGTGGGTTTAGTTTAGATTTGAATAAATGTTGTTACTCGCCAGGAATGGCAAGAAATATTATTTCCTTTCATGCTTTGTACAAACAAGGGTTTACCTTTTCATTTAATAATGAAGTTGGTTCTATTGATGCTTTCTTTAATAATGTTCTTTATTTTAAAGCATTACCTTGTGATGGTGTGTATGAAGCTGTATCTGTTGTAGATAACTTAGGAAATAATGTCTTGTGTATTGATTCTACTAATAATAACTTGGATAAAGCATCTTTATGGCATTGTCGTCTTGGACATATAAGCAAGAAACGCATAGGCCAACTCCAAAAGGATGGAGTCTTGGAGTCGTTTGACCTAAATTCAGATGATAGTTGCGAATCATGCTTACTTGGAAAAATGACAAAGTCACCCTTCACAGGTTCGTGTGAAAGGGGTGAAGGTTTGTTGGACCTTATACACACGGATGTGTGTGGACCATTCAAACATGCCACAACGGATGCTAATCGTTATTATTTGACTTTTACTGATGATTATAGTAGATATGGATATGTCTACTTGATCAAGCATAAGTCAGAGACTTTCGAGAGGTTTAAGGAATTTAAACAGGAAGTCGAGAATCAATTGGGCAGGAACATTAAGATGCTTCGATCCGATCGTGGTGGTGAGTATCTTAGTTCAGAGTTCCTCGACTATCTAAGGGAATGTGGGATAGTCTCACAATTGACACCTCCCAGAACACCACAGTTGAATGGTGTGGCTGAGAGGCGTAATCGAACCTTGTTAGATATGGTTCGTTCCATGATGAGTCGAGCTACGCTACCAATCTCATTCTGGGGGTATGCCTTAGAGACTGCCGCCCATATTCTTAATCTAGTCCCTACAAAGAAAGTTGCCAAAACTCCTCACGAGATGTGGACTGGTAAAGTACCTAAACTAGACCACATCAAGATTTGGGGTTGCGAGGCTTTCGTGAGACGCGAGACTCATGATAAGCTCGAACCTCGAAGCGAGAGGTGTATTTTCATCGGTTTCCCACAGCGATCCTTTGGTTACCTCTTCTACAGACCTAGTGACAATGTGGTCTTTGTAGCAAGAAGAGGAGTCTTTCGAGAAAGAGAATTTATAAGCCAAGGAGACAGTGGGAGGCAAATTGATCTTGAAGAAATTCAAGAATCAAGCGGTGAAGGAACTTCAAACTCTAGCCCTCAACTTGAGGAGGAAACTCCTGTTGAGCCAATTGACAAATCTGTACCTCTGAGACGTTCCACGAGAGTTAGGAGTGCACCTGAGCATTACTATGGATTCCATATTACTGCAGAAGGTGAGACACTTATTAGTGATGAAACACTAGTAAGTCAAGATGACCCTAACAGCTACGAGGAAGCCATGGCAGGCCCTGAGTCTGCTAAATGGAAAGAGGCTATGGATAGCGAGATACAATCCATGTATGACAATCAAGTTTGGAACTTGGTTGAAAATGTACCAGGTCGTAAGACAGTAGGGTGCAAATGGGTCTTCAAGAAGAAGACCGACATGGATGGTAAAGTACACACTTATAAGGCTAGACTGGTTGCAAAGGGCTTCTCTCAAATTCCTGGAGTGGATTATGATGAGACCTTTTCTCCAGTAGCCAAGATTAAGTCTATTCAGGTTCTGTTAGCCATAGCTACATTTCATGATTATGAAATATGGCAGATGGATGTCAAAACCGCTTTCCTTAATGGAAAGTTGGCTGAAGATGTTTACATGAGTCAGCCAGAGGGTTTTGTCAGCAACGAGTACCCTAATAGAGTGTGTAAGCTTGAGAAATCCATTTATGGATTGAAGCAAGCACCTCGCAGATGGAATCTTTGCTTTGATGAAAAGTTCAAGGAATTTGGCTTTTCTAGGAGTGAAGATGAATCTTGTGTGTATGTCAAGGCTAGTGGGAGTATAGTTAGCTTTTTTGGTATTGTATGTGGATGACATACTACTCATAGGAAACGACATTCCAACCCTGCAGGAAGTAAAGTCCTGGCTTGGGAAGTGTTTCGCTATGAAGGACCTTGGTGAAGCTGCCTATATTCTAGGGATAAGAATTTTGAGAGATCGGAGTAAAAGACTAATTGGACTTAGTCAGAGTACCTACTTGGATAAGGTGCTGAAGAGATTCAGCATGCAGGATTCCAAGAAAGGAGAGTTACCCATCCAGAGTAACACCAGATTGAGTAAGACACAAAGCCCTAGCACTGAGGCTGAGATAGCAGAAATGAGTCGAACACCTTACGCTTCGGCTGTAGGATCGATCATGTATGATATGACGTGTACTCGACCCGATGTAGCTTTTGCCTTGAGCATGGTTAGCAGGTATCAGGCGAACCCTGGCAAGGCACACTGGACTGCGGTAAAGAATATTCTCAAGTACCTACGGAGGACTAAGGACTGGGTTCTTACCCTCGGTGGGAGTGATGACTTGAGAGTTGTAGGGTATAGTGATGCTAGCTTCCAGACTGATAGGCATAATTTCCGCTCTCAGTCGGGCTGGGTCTTTACCCTAAACGGAGGAGCAATTTCTTGGAAGAGTTCCAAGCAAGAGACAGTGGCAGATTCTACTTGTGAATCAGAGTATATTGCAGCTAGCGAGGCAGCAAAGGAGGCGATATGGCTGAAGAACTTCATTGGAGACCTTGGAGTTGTACCAGCTATTAAAGAGCCAATGGAAATTTTCTGTGATAGTGAAAGTGCTGTTGCCTTAGCCAAGGAACCAAGGGATCATGGGAGATCCAGACACATCGACAGAAAATACCATTTCATTAGACATCGGATCGAAGAAGGACACCTCGTGGCAAAGAGGGTATCATCAGATGAGAATCCGGCAGGTCCCCTCACAAAGGGACTGACTCGGGTTAAGCATCTTCAGCATGCTCGGAGCATAGGGCTGAAGGATGATATTAGATTTAGTAGTTAGATAATCTCGAAATTTGTAAAGTGTAATTGACATTTGATGATGAATAAAAGTGTTTTATTTATGAGTAAAGTGTTGCTATCTCTTGTCGATCGTTTACTATATTTCTTTTGCATGTTTTGACTTTCAGAATAATTTTGTTTGGTATAACATATTATTCAAACCTCCACAGTCGGTCATATGTTGGAAGTAGATATGAATCAAGACTGTCATGTTTGGTTGTAGAGGTCTTGGACAAGGCTACAACAATCATGAGTGCTCATAAGTTCTGAGCATTGGACTCAACCCACGCTCACTGGAATCACTTCATGGAATTCTATCTCGAGTGATCGTGAGACGGTAATATCATATAAGTCTTCAAACCTAGAGATATGATTTGTTACTTAGAAGTTGGTTATGCATTGACTGTACGAAACCGCATTGGTAACTCGATGTTATAAAACGTACTTTTGTGTGTAATTCAATGAGTGGTAGAACAAACATATGAGTCGAAGTTTATCTGTTCCTTCTTGGATTAGAAGCTGATATCTGGGCCCCTCGATGATTTTGTTTTGACCCATGTACCGGGCCCGGTCAGAACTAAGTTGATGTGTTCAATTAAGTTCTATGTCAAACAAATCGGAAATCGGGAAACAAATGCTAGACAATAAGCAAGACAATGTTCCATGTATTTGTCCGACTGATATCTAGAATGGAGGATTATATGATCACTTATCTTAAATGGCGTACCATCATCTTCTCAGTTCCGAGAGACCTTGAAAGAGCTACGATTGTCGGTCGGTTCCTGAAGTACTAGAGATATAGTTATTAGACTTATCCAAGTGGGAGACTGTTGGATAAGGTGTCTAAGTCCATAACTATTTCAGGTGTGTACTTGACCCGACCCGGCATGGTCCATTTGGGTTGCATGGCACCATGCAATTGGATAGACTAAATGAGAGAAATAACACTTGGAGATTATTAATATATTATAAGTTCTAATATATTAATAATATCATTTGATTAGTTGATCAAAGAATTAATTTGGAATTAATTAAGTGATCAAAGGATAACTAATTAAATATATGGGTTGATTATGTAAATCATCCATATCTTGTATAGTGGGCTAAGAGGCTCCATGGATTATCAAGTTGGGTTCTACCCATAGGATGCTCCATGGATGCTCCCTGGGAGTTACAAACCCATGGGTCATGGAAATGAAGAGTCATGACACATTAGGGTTTACATGGTGTAACCCTAGATGTGTCAACACTATATAAGAAACATATTCTCCACCAAAATCGGTGACACTAAGAAACTAGAGGGCTTGGCCGATTTTGAGAAGTGTGTGTTATCTCAAGAGTCTTTCCAAGAGCATTTGGTGTTGTGTGAAGCATTTGAGGCATCACACTTGGGGTGCTAGGCTCACAAGGTTTCAAGGAGCATAAGCAACAACAAGGTAAGTTATTCTATCTTTCATTCAAGTTAAAATTGTTCCCCATGTATGCTAGATAGGAATATAACCTTGGAAATTCAACTTTGCATGATAATTAGACAAACATAGATCCAAGGTTATTAGGGTTGCATGTACACTTAGGAAGTGTTAGAATGCTCAAAACCCATCAGGGGGAACTCACTAAGCTTTGTTCTTACAGTTTCTGCATCACACACACATGATTTCCACATTGAGTGTTATGGGATTGTACTCTGATTTTTATTACTATTCGATGTTTTTTTTGAGACATGTTTATGATGGTTTATGGATGGAGATGATATCGACAATGTTTTCAGTAAACGATTTTTATAAATTACTTAATTAAAAACCAAATTTTTTTTGGACTCGAAAATTTTGATGTTACAAGTTGGTATCAGAGCCTTGGTTTGAGAGATTTGGACACACCTTCGGGGGTGTTTGGACTCAAATCTAGGGCTTGAAGGATTTTTACAAGAAAAGATTTTTCTAAAATCTAAGTTAAAGAATTTTGAGAAAGAACGAGGTGTGTGATGCGTGCAACCGGCCGAGCTCAAGTAAGTTTTCCCAAAGATACCCATACTTGTTACGTTATGTTATATGATATGATTATTAGAACTGCATGCTAGATTAGGGCTAAGGATCTGGGAAGATGCCTTATATGCCTGTTATATGATTCTGATAACTGTATGCTAGAATAGAACTAAGGATCTACAAAGGATGCCTTATATGTCTGTTGTATGAGCTTATTGAGCTGTATGCTAGGGCTATTAGTCAACAGTATGAAAGCCTAATTAGGTTATGCTTGATTTGGTCGTTCGTTGTCCAAATGCTGCTTGCTTTGTGCTATAAGGGTTCTGGCCAACTTTAACTAACTAGTCGGCGAATATGTAACAGTGTTCACAAGCTAGTTAGGGAAAGGTGGTAGGGATTCCTAGTGCAGCTGATGGTGGAGAGTAGCTCGGAGGGTGTCCTAGGAAATCCTAGGATGAGATTAGTTGGGAAGTTGTTTAGTTGAAAGGGAAAAGGTGAAGTCAAGGCAGTTCTTGAGGAAAGTACGAATATATGTGGAAGGTAGTATGGGCCCGTACTATTAGAAGCAGAGGATCCGTAATCGAATCAAGGAAGAGATGGAACCATGAAACTTAAAGAGTGTGTGAGATCTTTCAAGAGTATGTATGACCCTGACATAATTGTGTTTGCTTTCAGTATGGTGATTACGCGACATGGAGCAGGATCTGGGTCAGGATCAGGGTCAGGCTCGGGTGCAGGATCCGAGCAGGTTGATGACGGGCTACGCGATTTCATCGCGTCTGAGATCACGAGAGGTATCCTTAAGGCAACCCCGGTCATTTTCGGGTCGATCAAGGAGGGGAGTATTGAGATGATGGAGGACCGCCTCTGGATATTCAGGAGTGATTTGGCGTCTAGCCCGTCGAGTACGCATACACTGTCCTACAAGTACTTCCGAGGGAGTGGTGTGCCGGACTTTCACGGGGTGAAGGACCCCATTGCTGCCAGGAGATGGATCGCAGACATTGAGTCTGCACAGTTGATGAGCTTCTGCCCGGAGGGATCGAAGGTCCTCTTTGTTGTGAGATGTTTGAGGGA
The DNA here is from genome assembly GCF_002870075.4 of Lactuca sativa. Classification (NCBI taxonomy): domain Eukaryota; kingdom Viridiplantae; phylum Streptophyta; class Magnoliopsida; order Asterales; family Asteraceae; genus Lactuca; species Lactuca sativa. The sequence goes on along the minus strand of NC_056626.2, from coordinate 184,483,003 downwards.
CAGAGCTAGGGATTGGTGGGAGTCAGTCGGTGACTCGTTCGGAGCCCCAGTTATTAAGGCTATGACTTGGTCAGACTTTGTGACCAGGTTCAGGGCTGAGTTTATGCCAGGTATGGAGCTTCAGCAGCTGGCAGGGAGTTTCTTGACATGAGACAGACAACCGAGACAGTGGCAGAGATCACTGCCAAGTTCAGGGAGAGGGCCTTGTTGGTACTTCAGTGTGCGGGGGATGAGGAGATGCAGAAGACCCGCTACCATGATATGTTGAGGGCTGATATCCAGGAGCATGTCATTTATTCAAGTTGCCCGACCTTGGAGTCCATGATTGCCAGGGCGCGGGAGAGGGAGATTGATTTGGAGCACCTGAAGAACAGGAAGGCAGAGACTGAGCAGGTTATGGGGATTTCGGGGAAGAAACCCAAGGGATCCGACATTAGGTCGAAGGGCCAGTCGGGCCAGAGCCGCTGCAGGAAATGCGGCAGGCCGCACGAGGGGCTTGCAGAATGGGATCATCAGGCTGCTACAAGTGTGGCAAGACAAGGCACTTTGGAAGGGATTGTACTACCCCCGCCCCCACAGTTCAGATATCTGACCTGGTTTACTTCCATTGCAATCAGAGGGGCCATAAAAAGTCCAACTGCCCTAGATTGACAGCATCAGCACCAGTGGTGGCGCCGACTTCAGCGACTTTACGAGTTACAGATGGCCGAAAGGTCAAGGCAGAGGCTCCAATGGTGCGGATCCGATCATTTAAGCTGACAGCCGAGGAGGCACGCGTTACACCCAATGTGGTGACAGGTATGATTTCTTCTCTCTAATCTTTTATGATATGTCGCTATGATTTTGATATGTTATGTATATGTGTCTGTTTAGGATCGTTCCATGTGAACAGTATTTCAGTTCAGGTGTTGTTTGATTCGGATGCTACCCGATCATTTGTCTCTCTTGCGCTTAGCAAGAGGTTTCCTAAGTCTTCGGGCATGTTAGATTGCCCCTAGATGTTGAGATTGCGGACGACCGATCAGTGCAGGCGTCAAAGGTTTTCATAGATTGTGTTATGAGGTTGTACGAAGAGCGCTACTTGGTAGATTTGGTTCCCATACCATTGCGGGGGAACAAGCTTATCATAGGGATGGATTGGTTGAGCCCCAATGGGGCGGTGATCGACTGCGCGCAACAGTTGGTGCGGATCAGGACCCCAAGTAAGGAGAGCTGGTGATTCAGGATAAGAGGCCACAACGAGGACCAGCCATATGTTCAACACCAAGGGCTAGGCGCTACCTCCAGCAGGGTTGCATTGGATATGTTGCCTACGTTATGGATACCCGGGAGGTGGGTAAGGCGACGTTGGGCGATGTGCTGGTGGTACGAGAGTTTGTGGATGTATTCCCTGAGGAGCTGCCTGGGATACCTCCAGAGAGGCAGGTAGAATTCAGGATCGACCTAGTCCCCGGTGCGGCTCTGATAGCCAAGGCACCATATCGGTTGGCTCCTCCTGAGATGCAGGAGTTTTCTACACATATGCAGGAACTGTTAGACAAGGGATTCATTAGACCGAGCAGTTCGCCCTGGGGAGCCTCGATTTTTTTTGTGAAAAAGAAGGAGGGGTCGCATCGGATATGTATAGATTACCGGGAGCTGAATAAGGTTATGGTGAAGAACTATTACCCACTCCTGAGGATTGATGATCTCTTTGACTAGCTTCAAGGAGCATCTTAGTTCTCCATGATTGATTTGTGTTCGGGTTATCATCAGATGAGGGTCAGAGAGGAGGATATGCATAAGACTGCTTTTTGGAGGCGATATGGTCACTATGAGTTTGTGGTGATGCCTTTTGGGCTCACGAATGCTCCTGCCTCATTCAGGGATCTCATGAACCGCGTGTGTAGGCCGATTTTGGATAGGTATGTGATTGTTTTCACTGACGATATCTTGGTTTATTCCAAGACGCAGGAGCAGCATGAGGAGCACTTGCGGGAGGTTTTGGATACATTAAGGAGGGAGAGCTTGTATGCTAAGTTTTCCAAGTGCGAGTTCTGGTTGCGCAAGGTGCAGTTTCTTGGGCACCTTGTCAACCAGAACGGGATTTCGGTTGACCCGGCCAAGGTTGAGGTCATGATGAGGTAGGAGGTTCAGAGCTCTCCATCTGAGATTCAGAGCTTTCTGGGACTGGCAGGATATTATCGGAGATTTATTCAAGACATCTCCAAGATAGTCGTGCCCCTGACCCGATTGATGAGGAAAGTCATGGTCTTTCGCTGGGGGGGGGGGGGCTAAGCAGCAGGCCCCATTTGAGATGTTGAGACAGCGATTGTGCGAGGCGCCGATCTTAGCCCTGCCAGAGGGCATGGATGATTTTGTAGTATATTGCGACGCATCCATCTTGGGTTTGGGCGCAGTATTGATGAAGAGAAGGCATGTTATCACTTACGCTTCGAGGCAGTTGAAGCCTCACGAGGCAAACTATCCGACACATGATTTGGAGCTAGGGGCTATTGTTTTCGCCCTCAAGATTTGGTGTCATTACCTCTATGGGGTTCGTTGTACCATTTACATGGACCACAAGAGCCTAAAATATCTCATGGATCAGCCAAATTTGAATATGAGGCAGTCTCGGTGGCTTGATGTGGTAAAGAATTATGATTGTGAGATCCTCTACCACCTGGGGAAGGCAAATGTCGTGGCCGACACGCTTAGCCGCAAGGCAGCGCCGATCAGGGATATCTGTATGAGAATGACAGTTGTGACTCCGTTGTCGGAGCAGATTCGGGAGGCCCAGCAGGAGGCCATAAAGGAGGAACATCGGAAGAGAGAGCATATTGTGGGGCATGTTTCCTCCTTCGAATATGACAGTCATGGATTGTTGACTGTTCACCGTAGGGTGTGGGTCCCATATCATGGAGGTGTGCGCCAGGTATTGATGGAGGAGGCACACAAATCTAGGTTTTCTATCCATCCTGGGGTGACGAAGATGTACAGAGATCTTCAACCCGACTATTAGTGGCCCTGCATGAAGCGGGACATCGCCTGGTACGTCGAGAGTTGCTTGACCTGCAGAAAGGTCAAGGCCGAGCACCAGAGGCCTCACGACAAGATGCAGCCGTTGGACATTCCCATGTGGAAATGGAAAGATATTACTATGGATTTCATCACAAAGCTTCCAAGGATTGCACATGGAGTGGATTTGATATGGGTCATTGTGGATCGGTTGACCAAGAGTGTCCATTTCATACCGATCCACGAGAGCATATCGGCTAAGAAGTTGACCGATATCTACATTCGAGAGGTAGTAGCTCGGCACGGAGTGCCAGTCTCAGTGATTTTGGATCGAGACTTGCGGTTTATTTCCAGGTTCTAGAAGAAGATTCACAACGAGTTGGGTACTTGTCTGCACTTCTGCATTGCTTTTCACCCACAGACTGATGGTCGAAGCGGGCAGACCATCCAGACTCTGGAAGACATGATGTGGGCACATGTTTTAGACTTTGGAGGTAGTTGGGATACTTACCTTCCTTTGGCTAAGTTCTCCTATAATAACAGCTATCATGCGAGTATTGACTGCCCTCCTTTCGATATGTTGTATGGGAGGAAGTGCAGGACCCCAATATGTTTGGGTGAGGTTGGTCAGAGGGTCATGAGGAGTACCAAAGTGGTACTCAAGACTATAGAGAGGATCCAACAGGTTCGGAGCAGGCTTTAGACTGCTCAGAGTCGGCAGAAAAGTTATGCCGACAAGCGTCGATCGGACCTGGAGTTCCAGGTCGGTGATATGGTACTCCTGAAAGTGTCGCCTTGGAAAGGTGTCATTCGATTCGGGAAGCGGGGCAAGTTGGGCCCTAGGTACATCAGTCGTATCAGGGTTGCGGCCCGGGTGGGCAAGGTGGTATATAGGCTGGATCTCCCAGCCGAGCTTAGTCAGATTCATACCACCTTTCACGTCTCACAGCTGCAGAAATGCTTGGTAGATGACTCTGCAATAGTACCCCTCGAGGATATTCATGTGGATAATAACATGAACTACATCGAGCGACCGATAGCCATTCTAGATAGTAAGACAAAAACGTTGAGGAACAAGGAAGTAGAGCTAGTGAATGTGCAGTGGCAGCACCGCAAGGGCTCAAAATGGACTTGGGAGCCGGAGGATGAAATGAGAGAGCACTATCCCGAGTTATTTTCAGCAGCGGCAACGGACTTCGAGGAAGAAGTCTAATTGAAGTGGGGGAGATTTGTAACATCTGGGATTTCCCAGGTATTATTATTATTCATCCTAATTGAAGTGTGGTGTGGTTTGGTTTGGACTTTGACCTTTGGGCCTTGCTAGTGGACTGAGGAAGCTGTGTACGCGGGGTGTACATTGTCGTGTACGCCCAGCGTACTCGTGGAAAGGAAGCGCGGAGGCCAAGCACGTACGCCCAGCGTACGTGTGCAAATCCTTAAACCCTAAAAATTATAGTTTATTCCCTATATAAAGAACATAACCCCTGTTGGTTCAGCCTCCCTTCACTCTTACCCATCCACCATGAAAACCCTAGCTCCCTTTGTGTGCCCTTGTGTTCTAGAAGCCCTTTGAGAGTGTTTATGTGTTATTTTAGTGAGAAAAGAAGAAAGGAGCTTGAAGAAGAAGCAAGGATCCACCAAGATCTTGTAGATCTAGAGGATTGACACTATTTCTGACTTTTTTGAGGTATCAAGCTCCATACTTGACCATTGTATGCTTAGATTTGTTTATTTGGGGTTTTTATGTCCTTTTTGGACCCCATTGTTTGGAGTGTTTGAGTATTGTTGGTTCCAGAGCTTAAGAGTTGTCCTTTTGGAATCTTAGAAGCACCTAGGGTCATAAAAAATAGATCTTGGTCGTTAAGCCAAAATCATGCAAGGGTTAGATAGTCTTAAGGTTGGTATAATGGACCAATATCATGTTTTGACCCCAACCTTGCATGCTAGCACATAAAGTTGGTGACTTTATGCTTTAGGAGGTATAAAAGGACCTGGATCTGCATTTTGGACGTAAAGATTTAACGGATTAGGTCATGAATAAAGTCCTAAAGAAGTTGGCCAATACGTTGGGCGTACTCCTTGGTACGCTGCGCATACTGGTTCAAACTCCCCGTCGTGGTCAAGGCCAGCGTACGCTGGGCGTACATGCCGGGTACGCCGCGCGTACGCATGCAGATTGGGAGAATGGGGCTTTTGGGCCCTAATAGGATGGGCCTGGACTTTTGGGCCCCATGGCCCACTGTGAAGTATCCTTTTTTACTTAGGAATAAGATGATGGGTTTTGGTCATAAGACATCCTATGTGCTCATACAAACCCTAATGCTTGGATCTAGGTTTCTCTATTGTACATGCTTTGAATCCAAGACTATAAACCCTAATTCTAGCATACAAGTAATCATATTAGATATTAGAATAAGTTTATAATGTTACCTTGATTGTTATGTAGCAATAACAATCCCAATTCCTCCTTGAATTCACTTTGGAAGGCTTAGAGTCACAAGTGTCACTCCTCTAATGGTTCACAAACACCATAAGCAAGAGGATGAAGAGGACAGAGGTTAGAGGTTGCCCAAAACGTGTGAAAACCCTAGAAGGTTGCTTGTCCACGTTTTTGAGGCATGAAGGGTCTTTATATAGTAAGGCTATTAGGGTTATCTAACAAGGAAACCCTAATTTGGTTGCTTAAGCCCTAAGCAACCCATGGAGCCCTTTTCTTAAAGCCTTGGACGACTTCATATGGACTTCCCCATTAGAATTCGTCCACCTTATAATAAAAGGCAATCCATGGCCCAAATTGCAATTATCTTATAATTACAATTCCAGACCCTTAAGTTTAATTAATCTCTTTTAGTCACAAAACTAATTACCAATTAATTATTGACTAATATTAATTAAACAATATGATTTCTCCTTTAATATATTATTCTCATAATATATTAATAAATCATATTTAATCCTTTCTCTCCATAATTCATCCTATCAAGTTGCATCGGTGAAGGCAACCCAAAAGGACCATGCACCATCGGGTCAAGTACATACCAAAATAGTTATGGACTTAGACACTAATCCAACAGTCTCCCACTTGGATAAGTCTAATAACTATTCTGCGCATGACTTCAGATCCTGATCTGCAATCGTAGCTTTCCAAAGCCGCTGTCAACTCTGATCATATCAGATATGTGTGTCCTTAGATAAGGGATCATATGTTTCTCCATTCTAGATATCGTATGAGATATGATTTCAAATCATTCTCTTTGTACTATATCTCGATTTCCGATTTATGACGACTGACTAATTGAACAAATCAAATTAGCCCTAGCCCGGCCGAGCATTTACGTTTGTCATCACTAAACCATCGAGAGGCCCAAAAGATATCGCTTTTATCCTGCTTTCGATAAAAGGAACGGATAAACTTTGATACAATGTTTGCTTGCACTCACGCACCGAATCACACACAACAATATGTTTTATAACACCAAGTTACTGGTGCGTTTACATATTATCAATGTGCAACCGATTTGCAAGATACAACTCACACATCTCGGTTTCAAGAATATAAGATGTTATCGTCTCACCAATCACTCGTGATACAATCCATGGAGTGATCCAAGTGAACGTGGGTCTAATCCAATGCTCAAATCACATTCATAAGCACTCATGAACGTTGTAGCAAACGTTTGCTTATGTAATACTCTTTTAGACAATCCACACACCAATTCACGACAGTCTTCATTCATATCTACTTCCAACATATGAACGACTGTGGCCCGTTTGAATAATTCGATTATTCTTAATAAACTCAATTATTCTGGAAGTCAAAACATGCAAATGTGAAACACAAGAATAATACTAATCCCATATGGCCTCAACCCTTTGAGCATAAATAAAACACCTTTTATTTATCACCATATTGATTACTCATTATTTGTCGTTTCGGTTAATCAACTTCTTACTTGAATTCCAACACTTGTCCCATGCTCCTAGCATGCACACAATGTTTACCTATGGTTCTTACTTTGTGAAATAGATCACATTGAACCCATTTCCAATCCTTCTCATTTCACAACTCCAAATCCGTTTTTCATAAGTCAAAGAATATCAAATTCTTGCTACTTATAGAATATGCTAGATTCTAACATTCTATGCAACTATCCTTTCGTAATGTCACTGCACCAAAGTCACAAAGACTATTGCCAATGATATTACAAAGTCCTCTATCGGAGATTGTTACAAGACAATTCCATAGACGTGATGTCTCTCATTCAAAGTACATTCTTTGACCATCCTTTTGCATAGAAGTTTCTAATCTAGTCATAGATTTCTCAATATTCAATTCCCAATATGGACACACTTCCATATGTTCCATGTGACAACTCATTCTTAATAGAATCTTATCTATTCGTAATGATGTCGATACGGTCCATCCAATATGGAAACATTTCCATATTTTCCAATACTATACTTCCAACTACTCACAAGCGACCAGTCCTCGTCGAACTTTGGGTTGTCCTTTGATAGTTATTTAATTGTTTTAGTCAAAACCAATTCTAGTCCCTTTTCCCTCTAAATGCGCTCGACATTTGAAAAAATTTAGAATGGTCAAACATTAAATCATTTGCAATCGATCCTATACCCGAAGCGTATGGGACACGACGCATAATGTTTTATTTGTTATGTTCTCAAAATTCGAATTGTGAAGAGGGATGCCGTAATCATAATCGAAATTTTAAGAACACACTATGTACCTTTGACTAAATTTATTAAGATTTCTCAACCTAATCCTTTAGATTTGAAATGAAGCATAATATTCTCTCCCTTAATTATAGCAAAACATCCTTTCAACTCTTACAACTTTGCAAAGTATGACTCTTGTTTTCTATAATTAATATTGCTAACCTTGCAATACTTTCCTTAATAATCATATAATCATAAAATTTATGTTCCCACTATCATGATGATTATTATAAAACATAACACTTATGCTCCCACTAGCTTCGACATGTATTCATAAACATCTTAACTTTCAGAAAACAATACTTATTGAATTTCTTAAGTTCATGTTTCTAATACTTAGTGCTTTGATAATCCTTTATCAATGCTTCTTGAACTTATACACCTTTGCCTTCGATAGTTCATATGTGTGACTAAACAATTAAGACTAATTGCCAAACCTCACAATTCAAATTATGGAAAGGGATACCGTAACCATAATCGAATTCGAGAATGCAATTTTACAATCACTATCTTCTTAAATCTTTCTTAGTGAAAGCATTTCCTCACAATCATTTTCATGAAGGAGGAAATATTATGACACTTAGATTTGAGCGGTGTATGTGTTCCTATCCATGTGAATTTGTCAAAACCAAAGTTTATGACAAATTCAAACTCTTATGGATCGAACTTTCTTGATCTCGATTTCTTGCCTTTATGGTAGCACAACTGCCCACCATGTCTTCCAAGTAGTTAAGCAGCTCACCCTTTCCTATCAATGTACCTTTCATTGATTAAGGTGCTTTGCCTTTTATGCATTCAAAATGAGAACTCATAGAACTCACATGCATAATTAACTCGATTGGATTGGCACAGAATCAAAATAATTTCAACACGATAGGTTGTAAACCTCAACTCGTGTGCTAGTGATGATCGATAAGGTTTATTTGATTTGTTCTTAAAACCTTTCAAGACCATTAAGACTCCCACTGACTCCTTGACATATAAGATTCTCTTGTCAATAAACATTTCTTGACAAACAAATATTCAAGAGTTAGTGTAGTTCTTATCAAAACACTTCATAAATTGGTCCTAGTTGGTCTTTGTCTTATCCAAGACATCACAACTTTCCACATTTAATGAAAGTTACAAACCTTCTTAATACCTTTCACTCAATGTCACAATCTTAACTTTAAGATTTGTTATTGGAACGAAGTATGATTGACTTATTGATTTAACAATTTCTTCAATTCTTGATTCCTCTTCTTAGACATAAAATTGTACTAAGACTCACTTAGAGGATCAATTGAGATATGGTTCTTAATCATTAAGACCTATCATAAAGCATAAAAGGTACTCTCCCTTCATCTTAGAATGGAGTAACTTTTATCTTTCTGCCTACTTGATTCTTCTTATTCGTTCTGCTATTGATTTAAACCCTTTAATCAATTCAGAATTACACCTAATCATGTAAGTATAATCATATTTACTAAACCTTTAGTAAATCATGACGAATATCATTTTTACTCTTATGGTGGACTTGATCAACACGCAACATTGTGTGCTCGATCTCTTAGTCCTTCACTTGACACATTGTCAACGAATTAGTCTAATTTCCATGTATGAAATTTCTCATTCATCGTGCAACCAAGTTGCATGATTCCAAATTTCTGTCCAATTGAAACTTGGGCGATGAGAAAACTCTCCCTATTTAGTAAATTCCCGACTTTTCCATAAACACCATAAATAAGAATCATATCCATTTGTTGTAGAAATATGCAAACACCAATTTTCATAACGATTTCATTGCAAGGAAATAAACAAATAAATAAATAAGTCAAAAGAAAATTTATTTTATTTATAAAAGCAGCGGAAAACATATGTCCTTACAATGCAAAATCCATTGAAAACTATGTATTTCAAAAGAAAATTTTCTAACAACTCTATCATAACTATCTAAGATCAAAATCTAATCTTCAAGTCCATGCGATCAAGATCCATTCCTTGTGATTAGATTCATCTTGCTCTTTCACCAAGCTTCCTTTCTTTTCACCGATCCTGTAAAACATTCAAATGCAATCTTATTACATTATGTATTAAGAATTAATGAATAGGAACTTAATGGAGTTAGATAGTGGATTTTACCTAAAGCGCAGCCATACTCTTTGACTCTCCCATCTTCTGGAGTCTTCAGGCTCTTTGGGTAGACTTGTATCCAACGCCCTTTCTTTTGGCAACAAACGCAGGTCGGTTCTCCTAGAACGTCCTCGGAAGTATGGTCGGTTGACTCTCCCAACAAATACGCTCCATTGCTTCGCCAAATCATTTCTGATTCAGCAGCAATGAGCATGTAAGTTAGGTCAATGAGGTTGTCGTCATGATCCATCATATAATACTTTCTTTTGAACTCATTATATGATTCTGGAAGTGACTGCAAAACCCAATTCACAGCCAACTCATTCGGGAATGACACACCCAACATTATCAACCTATCAATGTGTGATTTCATTCCTAGAACGTGGGCACACACGGGTTTAGCATCTTCATGTTTCATTTCCAATAGGGCTTTAGTGATATTGAACCTTTCAATTCTTCGATCTTGTAGGTTGGGGAGAACAATAGGAGGAGGAGGAGGAAGTGAAGCATGATTTCTCGTTCCTCGATTGAATCATGGAATACCATCTTCATGTGGAATGCTTGTTCCACGGGATTTGGGAAGACCATAGTTGTCGAACTTTGACATCTACAAAACGGGAGAAAAAACAAATTCAAGTTAGTTGATTGATTGAGTCCTTAGTAAATCACCCAAATGAAATACTAAGGCTAGGACCCAACACAATATTCTACAACCTAGAAAAGGGATGCCGTAATCTAGTTGCAGAATACTTGAAGGTAAGTGAATGACGATTCACTAATTTCCACCAAAAAAAAAACGAAAAAGAAATTTAAGTTTTAAATCTATGAAAACTCCTAGATCCTTTGAGATACATTGAACTTTCAATGGCATGTTTAAATCTCGATATGCCCCTCTTGTTTGTGACTGGGATGCCGAGGATCACAAAGCGGGTGTGAATAACCATGCAAACTACATGGTGCCCTCACATGTTACAATCACCTATTCGATGTGCCGGTAAACCACACACGCTCCACCGAACTATGACAAACATTGAGTCACCCTTTGCTACCTTTGCTTAGACCCATTTAGTGTGCCGGTAAACCACACACGCTCCACTAACGTCTTCGCAAGGGCATAAAGTGTAATTTTATGGAATTGCATCAATTCACTTTTGCCTAAGTAACTAAGATTGGGAATTTCGAAAATATTTAGTTACTTTAGTAATTCATTATACTTATAATGGAAGGTTTCGTCCTATCCTACACGTTCGGCTAACGACCCTCCACTAGTCAAGAGTGCGGTGGGTAAGAGTGGATACCCATTCAATCGCCATTTTATAGGCAATTTCCTTAAACACCCCTTATAGACTAGCTTCGTGAATGAGGCCTACTAACGGTAAGACTGACTTTTACTCATACATATATATAATGTTAGACTTTTAATGTTATATATATAGTATAGGGTGTATTTTATACTTTCAAAATACTAGGTGGTCTAATTTAACAATTATACCTTTAATTCAATTAAATTGTAAACCTAAACTTTTATGGATTTATTAAATCTCTTTTAATTATACACCTTAATTAATTAATAAAACCATAAGGGTGTGATTTGAACTTTTTCAAAACTATACTAGAGTTTTAGAATTTAACATTCCTAATTAAACTTTTAATCAACTTTTAAATTCCAAAACTTGAGGGCAAGTTTTGAAACATTTCAACACATTAGGGTTTAGAATTTAAATATACATCAAAATTAAACTATTTAATCAAAATTTAAATTCCAAAACTTGAGGGCAAGTTTTGAAACCTTTTTCAAAACATTAGGGTTTTAACTATTTAAATTTCAAAACAACAAAACTTTTGGGTTCAAATTTAAAATATAAAACCTAAAGGGATTAATTTGAAACTATTCCAAACTTTGTTAAGAATATTCTAGATCACATAATTCAAATAAGACAATTAACTATAATTGGTGGTTATCTAATTAGATCTAGTTCAAATTCTTGCAAGATAATGATCAAATAATTTCCATAACTTAACATATATCAAATAAGGTAACAATTATCTAATTAGATGACCAAAATCTTTTATTTTGACAAGGATAATCATAAGGGATTAACAAAATTCGAATTTTATTAAGTTTAAACAATTATGGCAATTATCCTAAGTCATAATAAGTAAAAATCCCGAAAATCCGCCTGTCTGACGAGTTGACTCGTCGAGTCAGCCTTGGACTCGTCGAGTCTGCATGGACTCGGCGAGTTCAGCCATGGACTCGGCGAGTCCAGCCTCCAGAATCCAAAAAAATGAATTTTCCAGTTATATCAAGCATCAATACAATAGAAACCAATCTAGGCTCTGATACCACTGATGGGTTTTGGTCATAAGACATCCTATGTGCTCATACAAACCCTAATGCTTGGATCTAGGTTTCTCTATTGTACATGCTTTGAATCCAAGAGTATAAACCCTAATTCTAGCATACAAGTAATCATATTAAATATTAGAATAAGTTTATAATGTTACCTTGATTGTTATGTAGCAATAACAATCCCAATTCCTCCTTGAATTCACTTTGGAAGGCTTAGAGTCACAAGTGTCACTCCTCTAATGGTTCACAAACACCATAAGCAAGAGGATGAAGAGGAGAGAGGTTAGAGGCTGCCCAAAACATGTGAAAACCCTAGAAGGTTGCTTGTCCACGTTTTTGAGGCATAAGGGGTCTTTATATAGTAAGGCTATTAGGGTTATCTAACAAGGAAACCCTAATTTGGTTGCTTAAGCCCTAAGCAACCCATGGAGCCCTTTTCTTAAAGCCTTGGACGACTTCATATGGACTTCCCCATTAGAATTCGTCCACCTTATAATAAAAGGCAATCCATGGCCCAAATTGCAATTATCTTATAATTACAATTCCAGACCCTTAAGTTTAATTAATCTCTTTTAGTCACAAAACTAATTACCAATTAATTATTGACTAATATTAATTAAACAATATGATTTCTCCTTTAATATATTATTCTCATAATATATTAATAAATCATATTTAATCCTTTCTCTCCATAATTCATCCTATCAAGTTGCATCGGTGAAGGCAACCCAAAAGGACCATGCACCATCGGGTCAAGTACATACCAAAATAGTTATGGACTTAGACACTAATCCAACATAAGAAACTTGTGTATTGGGCCTTTTTAGGCCAAGATCGGGCCATTGAGGATTATTACAATGGACCTGGGAATTTTGGGCCCATTTGGGGAAATAAGGTCTAAATAAAAAATTGGACACTGAGTGGGCCCTTAGGGAATCATTAATGGGCCATAAGAGAGCTGGGCTTGTTAAGCTAGAATTGGCCCTTAGGGAATCATTAATGGGCCATAAGAGAGATGGGCTTGTTAAGCTAGAATTAGGACTTAAGTATGTCCCAATTGGACCGAAGGGTAAAACGGTCATTTTACCCTGAGTAGTGTTATAGACTCTGATTGAGTGTTATGTGTCTCTGATAGCCGGGAGTCATCGGAGCAGCTGTTAGAGATTTCCTCCGCGAGATTCGACACACACTTTATGAGGTGAGTTACCTTCCAGTAGAAGTGGGTCTAAGGCACCAAGGCCGACCCACTGGTAGTTGATTACAGGCGCCCCAGAATGGCCTGACATGCGTAGTCAGTACCCCAGAATGACTTGACACAGGCAGTCAGCACCCCAAAATGGCTTGACATGGGTAGGTCGGGCACCCCAGAATTTCCCGACAGTATGTATGCTATGAGATTGTATGTAATGTGGTATGATAGGGGAACTCACTAAGCTTTGTGCTTACAATTTCAGTTTTGGTTTCAGGTACCTCTTCATCCAAGGGGAAGGAGTCGACGGCGTCGCAGCGCATCACACACACACACACATGATTTCCGCATTGATTGTTCTGGGATTGTACTATGATATTTATTACTGTTCGATGTTTGTTTTTGATACATGTTTATGATGGTTTATGGATGGAGATGATATCGACAATGTTTTCAGTAAACGATTTTTTTAAATTACTTAATTAAAAACAAATTTTTGTTGGACTCAAAAATTGGGATGTTAAATTGTCACCCTCAATGTGGGGGGAAGTTGTGTTATCAGCTAATTACCTTTTATATAAGGTCCCCTAAAAAGAATACGAATAAAACGCCATATGAGTTATGGTCGGGTATAAAATCATCTTACAAATACAATTAAATGTGGGGGCATCTTGCAAAGGTTGCTATACCTAACCCCAAGGTTGTAAGGATTGGACACTAGAATGTTGGTTGCATCTTTATTAGTTATGCACAAAACAATAGTGCTTATGGTTTTCTTATTCACAACTCTAAAATAAACGTACAATAATGGACTCAACAAATGCATCATACTTTGATAATTTGTACTCTAAAACAATTGGGTACAAAGAATCCTCTCATGAACAAGAAATTGAGGAATAAATAGATTATGATGGAGTAAAAGGGTACAACCGTACAAGTGAGAAATCATTTGGAAATGATTTTTCCATGTATATAGTTGAAAAAGAGCCTCAAACTTTCAAAACAGAATTCACTTCCTCTGAAAGACCTTAATGGAAAGAGGCAATTAGAAGTGAAATGGTTTCTATTGTGCCAAATCAGACATGAGAGCTAGTGGATATACCTCTAGTATCTAAACCATTAGGCTATAAATGTACGTTCAAGATGAAAATCAAAGCAAATAGATCCAAAGAATATGAGAATAGGTCAAAACATAATGGTCTATGATTTCAACAGAAATATGCAACGATTTCATTTTTGGAAATTTAGAATCAAATGATACTTCTATACTCCAAGAAGCTATTTCCATTAAATCCAATAATATTCGTTGGAATTCATCAAAACAAGATAAAGTTTTTTGATGAATATTAAGATATTCAACATGAATTTGAAAGGACTATGAATGTAAATATGAGTATTCTAAATTTGGAATCATATGATCATTTATTAGAAGATCATATTGAATTAAGTTGTAAAAACTAATAACGGTTCTATCGTTTGAATTATTGAGTTTGAGAAAAATCATTGTGGTTTAGTGGGTTTCCAAATGAGAAGTAAGAGTTGATTACATATTTGAAATATATGTTTGAATTACAAGCATAAGAATATCTTGATTAATTTCATTTGTATGCTCTTGTAATTATATATGGTTGTAACTTCTCTAAATTTGGAAGTATATGATTCTAATATGAAACTAAGATTTTTAAACATAGTTTTAGAAGTATAAATCTACATGGAATGTCCAAATAGTTATCTTACCCAAGGGAAAGCAACAAATGTGTGAGCAGTAAAGTCATTATATGATTTAAAGCAAGTTCTGGAACAATAGTATCAAAGTTTTGACTATGTCATTTCAACATTAATGAATTTGTTGAATTGTTCCATTGAAATGACACTTCAAAATGTTGTGACAACCTGAAATTTCTATCTTATAAGCCATTTCCATTCAATCAAAGTCAGACTTGTATCTGTTACCTTTCAGCCGTGCTAAGGGTTATTCTGAGAGTTTTTAAGCCTCATACACTTAGGATTTGATGCTATGAAGTTTGAGTAATGGATCAAGGGTTTTAATTCAAGCCAAGAACATCAAAAAAGGATGTTCATGGCCATAAATTAGGTTCACAGCCGTGAACACCCTTCTAGCCGTGAACCCCTCATTACTTAGATAGATTTCCTTCACTTTTCTTCATTTCACACTTCTTTCATCCAGGAACACTCAAACTCTCTCAACTATCATCAAGGGAATCCATACTTTCTCTTCAAAAAACGTAAGTAATTCATCCATTTTACTAAGTTAATCTTCTTGATCATATGAATCCTATGAATCACATCCTTAAATTCATCAATTTTTCTTCAAGATCTTCAAATCTTCATCCTTTCACCAAGAACACACACTTGTTCTTGGTGGCCGTAAACACCCTCAACACTTCCAATTAGTAAGTATCATTTCCATATTCTTATTATCCATTAAGAGCTTTTGGGTCCCCATGAAACAAACACCTTTTAAAGCATCATATAAGTATCATCCTCAAGAAGACCCGAGGATGAGAACCGGGTGGTCCCAGCAGAAGAAGACCCCGAAGAGAGTTCTGAGGATGAGAACAAGGAGGAAGTCCAGGAAGACTCGGACTCAGAACCGGAGGTCTACAATCCACCCCAAGTTGCTGAAGATCCTAACCCTCGTCCGGCTTTTCAAGGCTCGATGCCTCTGTGGGCGGTGAACTTGGGTAGGTGGAGCCACGAGTAGGAACGACCCTTACCCTACAACAGAGACCGAAGTTACTATAACTTAAATTAGGGATGCTCAGCAGATAGAGTCCTTCCTATCTTGGTGCAACGTATTTCTTGCAATGCTGAGCAAGGAAGAGCGAACTTCGACCAAGTCATGGAGACTCGTGCTAACTCCGGAGTCAACACAGTTCGTCTTCATCATCTGACCGATAACCAAGACTTTGAAAGGTCTCGTACTGACGCCCTACAGGTGGAGTTGAATGTATGTCGTTCTGAATCAAGGGATCTTCGTTAGAACCAAGTGGCACTGTAGAGACGAGTTTGGGAAACGGAACAGCAGCTGGCTGAAGCCAGGGCTGAATCAAGTACCAACCAGAACCTCTCCCCTCACGAGTAGAGTCTACTCTACTCTGTCTTTTAGATATAATTAGTTCTATGTATAGATTCTCGTACTAACTTCCTGCTTAGGTTAAGACCTTGAACTTTCAGTCTATTAGGTCTTAGTGCTGTCAAAATTTTCCTCATGCTGGTTTGATGTAAGATCTATTCCTATGTCATTTTTCCTAAACTTGTTACATCTTTAATACTAGTGATATTGACAAAACATCTAACCTTAAGGGAAAACCACGTGTGTCCATACAACGTGTTAAAGTGCCATTTTCATCATAGTAATAACTAATGCAGCCTAGTGATTTAGTGATTACATTACTCGTATTGGATTCTAAGTTTATAGTCTTTTCTGTCATGACTAACAACAATAAATTGGATCACGAAATCTCAATTGAGAGTGATTATTTCTCAAAATTCACAAGTCTATTTTATGTAGACTCTATTATGAGCTACCTTCAAAATCTTTCCGAAAGTTGGAACATGATATCCTACAACCAAAGATAACTTAGTTCAAACGAAACCCGCCTAGTGACCATTCTAAGAACTTCCTTCTACTCCTTATCGGGACTGCATCATAGGGATGTAGGTCGAATCATCCAGAACAATATAACAAAACGGAAAGTTACATTCACGTAAATGATTAGAATACATCTAGAACCAACCATAAACACTCACAAACTCATTTCCTTATCTTGTAACAGAATCATGCCTTCGAAGAAACGTAACCAACCCGCTGGTAAAACACCAATGCTTCAGATAGATACGGCTACTTTTCAAGTTGCGGTCATAGCTGCCGTTACAGCTGTCATGAAAAATCTTAACGCTAACAACTCAAATGGTAATGGAATTGTTATCAACAATCCCAATTCAGGTGATAACCAAGTACAACAATGAGTGCCTACTCGCAACAACACTCCGAACCTCCAAAGGAATAACAAGAAACGGATGTTCTGGGATAAGAAGAAAGGAAAATCACCACAAAAGTTAGCCAAGAGACAACAATCAGTGGCAGTCTCAGCGGCCACAAAACTTGTTACTCCTACTCCCGTTTCTATTAGTATCCCGGTTACCCCTACCCCAGCAAGGAAGTATGTTGGAAATCTACCCAAGTGCAATGAGTGCAGTTTCCATCACCTGGGAGTCTGCCGAGTGTTGCATTGCAGGGTCTACAACAAGAACAGGCACACTACCCATTTTTGCAGAGTCCCTATCCGACACATTACTTCGACCACAAATGTTGGAATCAGTCCAATATGCCACCTTTGTGGTGAAATAGGACATTCCAAAAGGGACTGTCCAACAGAGAAGAATAGTGGGGGAGCAGAAGGAGTTTGATCCTAGAATATGGGGAAACATCAAAGAACCCTGCTATAATTTTGGTACTTTTCCAAACCCCATTAATTAATTATACATGACAGGTGTACACAGAACAGTTATAAAGAGACATAGTAGGACTCATTTCATGAAAGTTCATTGTTTCAAATTTTCCGAACCCGCGTTTAGTTGTAATCATAAATTCTAATAAATTAGGGTTCATAGTAATCACACTGAGGTTAGTCCATCGTCCTAATAATCATTTATGCTTCCAATCAACATAATATATGATTCATCAAGAAGTCCCGACATCATCATCCGACATGGTTTGGGATTGGTCCTTACAAGGAAAAATTTCTATTCTATGTAAAGAGAAATCTTCCCTTAAATCAACCGTCAGATGAAATTCTTCTGATCCATAACGCCAACCTTTATATCACCACTCACTTCATAACATCAGAAGTACCCGTGCGAGGGATACCACACCCTTATAACTTACGCATTGATAATAAACATGAAGCGAAAAACACCAAAGCAGTCTCAGAAGTCAGTAACCACCCGAAGTATACCCAGTAGATCTACGAGAAAGACCACTTGTACCGTAGGCCATGTTTAAGAATAGAGACTAGGAACTCATTAGGTTAATCAATCTCTGCTAAGTATATACACAAGAGTGGTATATAATTTAGACATAACTAGATTTAGGATGTGTGATTCCGCCCTATCTCCTATTCCTTGTATGGTTGTGGACTTGGGGCAGAGCCGCCCATCCGAACGTTTTGTCAATCTAAATTATATACGACTTGTATACACGAGGTGATGGTAGATGACCTAAGTATGAGTCTTATCAGGAACTTCAGAGCAAAAGCCCGCAGGCTCACTACAAACCACCGGAGATACCTAAGAGGAATTTGTGGCAGATTACAAGGCGCTTCATAATCAAGTTAACCAAGGCAACAGGTGGACTTGATTGCCATTTTGGGTGATCGTCGTCAGATCATCCAAATCTGCACCATTCCTACAATCTTAAGGAATCAGGCAAAATAGGGAAGTTAACTAGGGCATGAAATTAGTTAGACTACACGGTGTTCCAATATCTGTTATCTCAGTTTGAGATAGTAGAATCATCTCCCAGTTCAGGCAATCACTTTAGAAATTTTTAGAAAGTAGGCCAGTCATGACGCATAGCCTACCATCTTCAAAGCCAACAGACAGAAT
Organism: Lactuca sativa; assembly: GCF_002870075.4. Taxonomy (NCBI): domain Eukaryota; kingdom Viridiplantae; phylum Streptophyta; class Magnoliopsida; order Asterales; family Asteraceae; genus Lactuca; species Lactuca sativa. The sequence goes on along the minus strand of NC_056626.2, from coordinate 184,463,987 downwards.
GAGAGAACAATTCAATCATTAAAAGTTGTGCGGAAAACTTACGTGCTAGACCTTGGAAGAAAAAGAATACCTAATTATCAACAAGTCGAGTCCTTGACCATGTTATCACTTAAAGTTGCTCCATTCGAAGCCCGCTTTGTTCGCAAGTACAGATCCTCTCTGCACTGGATTAAAGTAGGCGACGCACAACTAGCTAGAAGTCCAATTTCCAGACGGCACCTTTGCTGGTCCAAAATTCATCCGAGAAACTACCGAGAAGAGGGTACAAATCCAGGAGAGACGTAAAGCTCCCAAGGTCAGGCATAAAAGCTAACGCCTTTGATAAGAGAAAACCCTTGGAAATTCTAGGTTGGTGACCTCGTCAGGTGAAGGTCTCATCTGGAAGGGCATAATACGCTTCGGAAAGTGTGGAATACAAAATCCAAGGTACGTAAGATCATTTGAGATTCTTACTAGAGTTGATCCAGTAGCTTATAGACTCCGACTACCTCGGAAATCCAATAGCATACACCCTGCTTTCCACGTCTCTAACTTGAAAAACTGGTTGTCCGATGAGACTTTTGTTATTCCACTTGCTTTAATCGAGATAAGCGAGAACCCCAACTTTGTGGAAGAATCCGTAGAAACCCTAGACAACGTAGTCGTTAGGACTAGCGGATCCCTATCCCGATAGTAAGAATCCGCTTAAAATACATAGTGAGGACCTAATTTCACTTAGGAGCGCGAGGATCAAATGAAACTGAACTATACTCATATTCTCCATTATTTTATCTACAATTGCTTAAACTCTAATTTCGAGACGAAATTCCCTTTAACGGGGGGATGATGTGATAACCCAAAATTTCTATCATATAAGCCATTTCCATTCAATCAAAGTCAGACTTGTATATGTTACCTTTCACCCATGCTAAGGGTTATTTTGTGAGTTTTTAAGCCTCGTACACTTAGGATTTGATGCTATGAAGTTTGAGTAATGGATATAGGGTTTCAAGTCTAGCCAAGAACATCAACAAAGTATGTTCACGGCCATAAATTAGGTTCACGGCCGTGAACACCCTTCTAGCCGTGAACCCCTCATTACTTAGATAGATTTCCTTCACTTTTCTTAATTTCTCACTTCTTTCATCCAAGAATACTCAAACTCTCTCAATTATCATCAAGGTAATCCATAGTTTCTCTTCAAAAATGTAAGTAATTCATCCATTTTACTAAGTTAATCTTCTTGATCATATGAATCCTATGAATCACATCCATAAATTCATTACTTTTTCTTCAAGATCTTCAAATCTTCATCATTTCACCAAGAACACCAAGAACACACACTTGTTCTTGGTGGCCGTAAACATCCTCAAGACTTCCAATTAGTAAGTATCCTTTCCGTATTCTTATTATCCATTAAGATCTCTTGGGTACCCATGAAACAAACACCTTTTAAAGCATCATCCTCAAGAGTTCACAGCCGTAACCCTTCTTATGGCCGTGAACCCTTCAAGTGATCTTATTAGGGCCGTAAACCCTCCTTAGTTCATGCCTTGGCCGTAAACACTTAAGCATCTTTGGCCGTGAAAACACTTGGTGTGCCGTGAACTCCCTTAAATCAATCACATGTGATTGATACACTCAATTGTGAGTGATTCCTAGTCCTTAGGGGTTTTTCCAATACATGATTAGTTGTTATACAGTAATTGTATGCCTATATATGTGATTATATGTCTAATAGGATCAAATTGTGCTTCGGGACTCCTTTTGTGATCTCAAGCATCCTATATCTACCTTCTATTCGAATCACTCACTACAGGTGAGTTCATACCCTAACTTACCTTTTAAATGATTTTAAATGCTTTTATGGGGCTGGGGGAATACAAGTAGAAAACCATATAGTTGTATAATCAATCACATGTGATTTATAACTATTAAAACAAGAGATTTCTTATACTTCAAACTGCGTTATCAAATAAACTATTTCAAATCATTTTATAAATCGACATCAAGTCATCAATAACCATTCAAATGGTTAAAAATCTTTTATATAATAAAACTCTTAATCGTTTTACAAAACTCTTTTAAACTTATATATTGTCAAAAATCATGTCTACTTAGATATAGTTATATAAATAACGTTGAAAGGACTTAGGACAGATAACTCGCTTTATTTCATGTTCCTTGTTTGGTTGTGGACTTAGAGTATCGATTATTTGTCCGAGTGTCATTTAAATCTTAATTATATATTATGTATATGTATGTAGATATAAAAATACTTGCAATCAGTTCAATACCTTTGAGTAGCAAAGGTGTTCAAACATGAACAATTATTAAATTACAGAGCTTACTAGTAAACTATAATAGGTATAGTTTAGGAGAATAATACTTACTATTTCTAGAACAATGCAACTTACAAGAGTCAGTTCATACATGAGTCAGTTCAAACATACAATAACAAGAACATAAAGAAACATACAATAACTAGAACAGAAAGGAACATACGATAACAAGAACAGAAAGGAACATACAATAACAAAAATAGAAAGGAACATGAATCCTTTTACAAGAACAAGATAACATTAATGTGACGCTACTTCACGGCTTAGCAATATACTTGTTAGGTCGCATTTTGTAACCAGAGTCTCCTAGAGGGAGAACGGACATTGTGTGTATAGATCTATACTGGATTGACAAGCCCGCATCCCGACTGTTCGCCGCAGTTTGGCCGACAAGGCAAGGGGGTGACAAATGTTACATCAGTTTCGACGCCAGCAGTTCGTCGTCTTAAACACTTGTCAATCAGTATGGTTATAACCACATCACATTTTAACCTTAACTAAACAAATTGGTTTTAAGGTAGTTAGTGTTTTAGTAGTTACTTATTACAACATCACTGTACACTGTCATTTTTCCCATTACATTCGTATAGTAATCTTCTCACATAAATGGTAATGTAAACTATTTTCTGGGAATAATAGTCATATATTTGGGAAATTCTCACTTTTACAAAAGAACAAACATACATAATAGTTGGGTCTTGGTAGAAGACTACTCTCCAATTTAGTAAAAAATATAGGATTTTCTAGGAAGTATACAAACTTTACATCAAACACTTACAAACGTTACATCAAACATTTACAAATTTACATCAAACACTTATGAACATTTTCTTTAAACTTATACAAACATTTGACACTAAAATACTTATGAACTCACCAGCTTTAATGCTGACCTAGTCTTTCAAAATAACTTGTATTCTCAGGTCACCAGTAGACAGGTACACCGGACTAGGTTTTGAGAAGACGGAACGTGTCCAAGACTCGTCTTTTATTTTAATATATATGTTTTTGGTGTCTTACAAATACATTCAGAACACACTTGTATTAACTATATTATTAATGCAATGGATGATGTTGTTGCTTGTTTTACTATTGTGCATTGTTATGATACTGAACATGACGTCCTTTGCCCCCGAACATTTCCGTCGTTCCGGTTTGGGGGTGTGACAGATTTGTTCCATTTTGTGACATATTTAGGATCCTTGAGATAGGATGCCTTAAGAATTTTACATGTAGGTAGTTAAAGCAAGAAATTGCATTGAAAAATACGATATTTTCAAGGAGACTCATGTATGGTATATTCATAACTACATCTGGCCAATGTTATTATGAATTCACAAATACATGTAGTGTATATGCTTATCATATTATGTTGACACAATTATGCATATTCAATAATGGTAAGTATGGTGTAGTAATAACCATATTGATAATGCTCAACATTTTTTGGAAAATATAGGAGAACAAGTTAACAAGTTTATTCAACGTTGGGAGACGTCCCATGATGAGCCAATAAATCCTATATATGTACATGATGATGTAAATAATGGTGAGTCTAGACATATTTGTCAAAGACATACCACCATTCACAACGACTCTCAAGATCACTACATAAAAGTCAAAATAAGATTGCGGATCCACTAACGGAATGCCTGGAATGAGAGGTTGTTATTGATGGGTTTTACACAAATAAACATCCTATGTGCTCATGCAAACCCTAATGCTTGGATCTTGGCTTCTCTAATGTACATGCAATGAATCCAATACTTGCAAACCCTAGATCTAATAGCATGAAATCGAAATATAACATAACAAATTAGATATAGATGATTACCTTTGTTGATTGCCTGATTCCTTCTTGATTCTTCTTGTCTTGGAGCTTAGAGTCACAAGTGTAACTCCTCTAATGGCTTACAAACACCAACTAGCAAGAAGGAAATTATGAGAGAGAGAGGAGGGAATGCTAAAATCGGCCCTAGGGTTTCTCTTGAGATCAAGTGTAGCCAAAAATTGCAAGTGGAGCTCTCTATTTATACTATAGGTTCCTAGGGTTTCTACTAAAACCCTAATGGACAACTAATCACCAAGCAGCCCATGGAAGCTTCTGGAATAGGGTCTTGGACGAAAGTATGATGAGCATTCATCATAATTTCATTCCCCCTTAGTCCATTAGGTTTCCCAGCCCAAAACTCAACTATCACACATTTGACAGTTTATGCCCCTTTATTTAATTAATCTCTTTTAGTCACCAAATTAATTCCTAATTAATTAATGACCCATATTAATCAAATAATATGATTTCTCTTTTAATATATTATTCTTATAATATATTAATACCTCATAATATATTCTCTCTCTCTATAAATTACCCTGTGAAGTTGTTATGGTGAAGGCAACCCAAAAGGACCATGCAGAATCGGGTCAAGTACTTACCAAATATAGTTACGGGCTTAGACACTAATCCAACAGTCTCCTACTTGGATAAGTCTAGTAACTATAAGTGTAACTACAATCTGATTAGCAATCGTAGCTCTCATAGACGTGTCGAACTCTGATCTTATCAATACTTTGTCCTTTAGATAAGGGATCATATAGTCCTCTGTTCTAGATATCGTGCAGACAATCACATGGAACATAGTCATACTTATTGTCCAGCAGTATGTTTCTCGATCTCAAATTCATTTGACATAAAACTTAATTGAACACATCAATTCAGTCCTGACCGGGCCCGACACATAAGTCAAATCAAATCATCGAGGGGCCCTGATATCGCTTTTACCCTCTTATGATAAAAGGAATAGATAAACTTCTACTTATATGCATTTACTATTCACTAATCAAATCATACACAACAATGTGTTTTATGACATTAAGTTACTGATGCGTTTTCGCATTATCAATGCACAACCAATCAGCCAACAATAAACCATATATCTAGGTTTTAAGACCATATGATATTATCGTCTTGCGATCACTCGTGATAAATTCCATGAAGTGATTCCACCAAGCGCGGGTTTATTCCAATGCTCAAAACTTGTTCATAAGCACTCCTGAACGTTGTAGCAAACCTTTGCTATGTCTAATACCTTTTAGACAATCTACACACCTATTCATGACAGTATTCATTCATATCTACTTCCAACATATGAACGACTTTGGACCGTTCGAATAATTCGATTATCCTTAAATAGCTCAATTATTCAGGAAGTCAAAACATGCAAAATGAAACAATAGTTAAACAATTAACATAAGACAGTAACTTTACTTATAAATAATACCTTTTATTTAATCATCAAATGTCAATTACATTTATCTATTACACGTTTCTAAACTATCTAATCTAAACTAATATCGTCCTTCAGCCCAATGCTCCTAGCGTGCTGCAAGTGCTTAACCCTACTCAGTCCCTTCGTAAGCGGATCTGTTGGGTTATCTTCTGACGATACCCTCTTTACTACGAGGAGTCCTTCTTCTACCCGATGTCGAATAAAGTGATATTTTTTGTCGATATGTCAAGATCTACCATGATCCCTCGGTTCCTTGGTTAAGGCAACCGCTCCTTCATTATCACAGAAAATTTCCATGCGCTCCATTATGGTAGGCACAACTCTAAGGTCTCCAATGAAGTTCTTTAACCATATCGCCTCCTTTGACGCTTCGTTCGCTGCAATGTACTCTGATTCGCACGTTGAATCAGCTACAGTTTCTTGCTTGGAACTTTTCCAAGTCACTGTTTCTCCATTAAGGATAAACACCCAGCCCGACTGCGAATGGTAGTTGTCTCTGTCGGTCTGAAAGTTAGTGTCACTATACCCTCGCACCTAAAGTCATCACTCCCACCGAGGACTAGAAACCATTCCTTGGTCCTCCGAAGGTACTTAAGAATGTTCTTGACTGTGGTCCAATGCGCTCTGCCAAGGTTCCCTTGATATCTACTGACCATGCTCAAAGCGAAGGCCACATTAGGGCGAGTACAAGCCATAGCATACATAATTGAGCCAACTGCGGAAGCGTATGGTACCTGGCTCATTTCTGCTATCTCGACTTCGGTACTCGGGCATTGAGTCTTACTCAACTTGGCATTACTTTGGATTTGTAATTCTCCCTTCTTTTGGTTTTCCATACTAAAACGTTTTAGTACTTTTTCCAAGTAAGTATTCTGACTAAGTCCTATTAGTCTCTTACTTCGGTTTCTCACTATCCTCATTCCCAAAATATAGGAAGCCTCTCCGAGGTCCTTCATAGCGAAGCACTTCCCAAGCCAGGACTTAACTTCCTGCAGTGTCGGGATGTCGTTTCCTATGAGTAGCATGTCATCGACATATAATATGAGGAAGCTAACTATACTCCCACTGGCTTTGACATATACACATGATTCATCTTCGCTTCGCAGAAATCCAAACTCTTTGACTTTCTCGTCGAAACAAAGATTCCATCTGCGAGACGCTTGCTAAAGTCCATAAATGGAATTCTCAATCTTACACACTCTATTGGGATGCTTCACATTGACAAAGCCCTCCGGCTAAGCCATGTAAACATCCTCAGCCAACTTTCCATTAAGGAAAGCGGTTTTGACATCCATTTGCCATATTTCATAATCATGAAATGCAACAATGGCCAACATCACCCTAATAGACTTTATCTTAGCAACTGGGGAGAAAGTTTCATCATAGTCAACTCCGGGAGTTTGAGTGAAACCCTTCGCGCCTTATATGTGTGCACATTCCCATCTACGTCGGTCTTCTTCTTGAAGATCGACTTGCACCGGACCGTCTTACGTCCGGGCACATGGTCAACCAAATTCCAAACTTGGTTGTCATATATGGATTGAATCTCGCTGTCCATTGCCTCTTTCCATTTTGTAGACTCCAGGCCTGCAATGGCTTCCTTATAGCTGTTAGGTTCATCCAAATTCATTAGTGTACTATCCCTAATGAACGTATCCCCTTCCATAGTAATATGAAAACCATAAAACTGGGGTTGAACCCTAACTTATTCGGAACGTCTAAGAGGTAAGGACTCGTCAATCGGTTTAACCAGAGTTTCCTCCTCGGGTTGAGCGCCAGCGTTAGAGGTTCCTTCATCGCTCGGCTCTTGAATCTCTTCAAGATTGATTTACCTCCTACTGTCTCCTTGGCTTATGAGTTCTCACTCTCGAAAAACCCCTCTCCTCGTAACGAAGACAACATTGTCACTCGGACTATAGAAGAGATATCCAAAGGATTTATGCGGGTAGCCAATGAAAATACATCGTTCACTATGAGGTTCGAGCTTGTCGTGAGTCTCTCGTCTTATGAAAGCCTTGCAACCCCAAACCTTGATATGTGCCAACGTGGGAGCTTTCCCTATCCACATCTCGTGAGGTGTTTTGGCAACCTTCTTCATAGGGACTAAGTTAAGGATATGGGCGGTAGTCTCTAAGGCATACCCCCAAAATGAGATAGGTAGTGAAGCAAGACTCATCATGGAACAAACCATGTCCAACAAGGTTCGATTACGCCTCTCAGCCACACCGTTCAACTGCGGTATCCTAGGTGGCATCAATTGTGAAACTATTTCGCATTCCTTGAGGTAGTCGTGGAATTCAAGACTTAGGTACTCTCCTCCTCGATCGGATCGAAGCATCTTGATTTTCCTGCCCAATTGATTCTCCACTTCTTGTTTAAACTCTTTGAACTTTTCAATGATTTTTGACTTGTGTTTGATTAACTAGATATACCCATATCTACTATATTCATCGGTAAAAGTCACATAGAAGCGGTTTGCATCCCTTGTGGTGGATCTAAAGGGCCCACACACATCGGTGTGTATGAGATCCAATAGAACCTCACCCATTTCACAAGTGCCAGTAAAGGGTGACTTGGTCATCTTTCCAAGTAAACAAGACTCGCGCATGTCATCGTCCCTAAGGTCGAATGACTCGAACACTCCATCCTTTTGGAGTTGGGTTATACGTTTCTTGTTAACATGTCCAATACGACAATGCCACAAGCATTCTTTATCCATACTATTGGAAGAATCCACACACAATACATCATTTCCTAGGTTATCTACAACCATAACAGTTTCATAAATTCCATTACAAGGTAATGCTTCAAAATATAAAACACCATTTAGATAAGCATAAATAGAACCTTTCTCATTATCAAACGAATATCTAAATCCTTGTCTAAACAAACCATGAAATGAAATGATGTTTCTTGCCATATCTGGCGAATAGCAACAATTATTTAAATCTAAACCTAATCCATTACTAAGCGCTATAAAATACACTCCAATCTTGGTGACAGACGACGATCTTCTATTCCCCATGATTAGATTTATTCTTCCATGCTCCACATCCCTATCTCTTGTTAGTCCCTACAAATCAGAACATATGTGAAAACCACATCCTGTGTCAAGAACCCAAGAAATAGCATGTGATGAATCATTAGACTTAATTGTGTAAATACCTGCAAAAGATGGCTTGATCTTCCCATCCTTGATGGCTTGCAGATATTTCGGGCAGCTTCTCTTCCAATGCCCTATTTTTGTGGTAGTGGTGGCACTCTTCCTCCTTTGGGTTAGAGTTGGGCTTAGCAAAACCAACTTTGGTTCCACTAGAAGAGGTACCATCTTGGTATTTTCCCTTGTGGTGGCTCTTTGAAGGAGCCTTTCTCTTCTTGCCCCTCCCTTGCCCAATGGCTAAAACAGGAGCAATGGTTGGAGTGGGATTTGATGCAACAGACTTGTCCTTGAGATTGCTCTCAACAGTCCTAAGCAATCCTTGAAGCTTGCTCAAGGTGACCTCTTCTTTATTTATGTGATAGGTCATGCGGAACTGGTTGTAGCAGGGAGGCAAGGAGTGAAGGATAATCTTGATTGCCAGCTCTTCATCGAAGTTAACATTCAACTTCAACAGGCGGTCAACATATCTCTGCATCTTTTGCAGATGAGCGGTAAGGGACTCTCCACTACCCATTTTGGCAATGATCATCGAAGTGATGATCTCATACCTCTCTTGCCTCGCACTTTGGTGGTAACGGTCCTCCAAGTCTTGATGCATCTCATAGGAATGGTAGTCCTCGTAGGACTTCTAAAGTTCAGCAGTCATTGTCGCCAGCATGATGCAATGGACTTTCGTAGCATCACGCTCATGGGCCTCAAAGACAGCGATCTCTTCGGGAGTAGCAGTGTTAATGTTCACCTTCTTCAGCTCCTTATCGAGGACATACTCTTTGTCCTCGTAACAAGTGAGCATTCGGATGTTACGGATCCAATCATTGAAATCAGACTCATCAAAAATCACACTCCCACACATGCTCCATCGAACTATGACAAACAATGAGTCACCCTTTGCCACCTTTTCTTAGAACCAATTAATGTGTCGGTTAACCACACACGCTCCACTAACTTCTTAGCAAGGTTACAAAGTGTAATTTCATGGGATTGCATCAATTTACTTTGCCTAAAGTAACTAATATTGAGAATTATGTAAAAACGTTTAGTTACTTTATATAGATTCATTCTACTTATTAATGAGAAAAGGTTACCCTATCCTACACGTTCGGCTAACGACCTTCTACTAATCAAGGAAGCGGTGGGTAAGAGTGGATACCCATTAAACGGTCATTTCATAGGCCATAACCTTATACCCCCCATATAGATCGGCTTCGTCAATGAGGCCTACTAACGGTAAGACCAGCATTTAAGTTATATATATATATATATATATATATATATATATATATATATATATATATATATATATTAATCTTGTAATAATATAATTGTATAAGATGAATTTTAAACTTGTAAAATTCTAGGGTTTGAAATTTAAATAATTTAAATTAAACTTTAAAGGCAAAATTGAACTTTTCAAAACATAAAGGATCAAATAGCAAATAATTCAAAATTAAACAAATAATTTAATGATTATCTATATTTGACCTAATCCATTTTATTTGCAAGATAATTTACCAAATAATTTAAATAATCATCTTTTATTATATAAGGAAAATATTATTCAAATAATTAGAAATTATCTTTTATTTCGGCAAGGATAATCATAAATAAACAATAAAATTCGGATTTTATAAGTTAAAAACGATTTAGGCAATTATCCTTAGGCAAAAACAGCATAAAATCTCGAAATATCCTCTGCCTGACTCCCGGACTCGCCGAGTCACTACCTGGACTCGCCGAGTTGAGCAGACTCGCCGAGTTGAGCAAACTCGCCGAGTCCAGATACTGACTCGCTGAGTCGGGTCGGGCAGAGGCCAGAAAAACGATTTTTAGCAGATTAACAAGCATTGCATCACATACAACAAAAGCCAATCAAGGCTCTGATACCATTGATGGGTTTTACACAAATAAACATCCTATGTGCTCATGCAAACCCTAATGCTTGGATCTAGGATTCTCTATTATACATGCAATGAATCCAAGACTTGCAAACCCTAGATCTAATAGCATGAATTCGAAATATAACATAACAAATCAGATCTAGATGATTACCTTTGTTGATTGCTTCATTCCTTCTTGATTCTTCTTGTCTTGGAGCTTAGAGTCACAAGTGTAACTCCTTTAATGGCTTACAAACACCAACTAGCAAGAAGGAAGTTATGAGAGAGAGGAGGGAATGCTAAAATCGGCCCTAGGGTGTCTCTTGAGATCAAGTGTAGCCGAAAATTGCAAGTAGAGCTCTCTATTTATACTGTAGCCTACTAGGGTTTCTGCCAAAACCCTAATGGACAACATAATCACCAAGCAGCCCATGGAAACTTCTGGAATAGGGCCTTGGACGAAAATATGATGATCCTTCATCATAATTTCGTTCCCCCTTAGTCCATTAGGTTTCCCATCCCAAAACTCAACTATCACACATTTGAAAGTTTATGCCCCTTTATTTAATTAATCTCTTTTAGTTACCAAATTAATTCCTAATTAATTTATGACCAATATTAATCAAATAATATGATTTCTCTTTTAATATATTATTCTTATAATATATTAATAAATCATAATATCTTCTCTCTCTCCATAAATTACCCTGTCAAGTTGCTATGGAGAAGGCAACCCAAAAGGACCATGCACAACCGGGTCAAGTACTTACCAAATATAGTTACGAGCTTAGACACTAATCCAACAGTTATGAGGAATGAGACTAAAACCCATAGATCAATAAGTTATTGCAAAGGAAAACACAACCTAATTAACTGAAGATCCCAAGAACTAGGTTTAATAGGACAACCTGCTTGCATGTAACATTTGTGAATCATTGTAGGGGTTAACCGCAACCCATTCCTAAAACAAACAGTGATGCAGGTTAAGATTATAGTCATGGATGATATATTGGAAATCATCATGAATTAACTTTAAATGATTATTATAGAATCACCTATGTGAGAGAGAAGTGGGGTCGCTTCAAAAGGAATTGTATGAGGTCATTCCTAAGAGCTCTTACAGAACCAGGCAAGTATTCATGACCATAACGAACACATCAATGAGAACCTAACTATTTAGGGAGAATCATGTGATACATATATTGATTATTTACAAAAACGGCAGAACAGTTCAAGGACATCGAGTCTACTGGTCAGCTAGTAAAATAAATATGTATCTTAAGGTAAGGTTCAAAGGGTAACACCTACCTATCCTATGCATGATTCAACTGCTAGATTTTATCGAAGTAGCTTGAAATTGTTTGATCAAGTTCAATTCAGGGGGTGTTGGAAAAGTAATTTTTGAATTGAAACTAATCACCAAAGTTGAGGGGTTGATGTAACGCCCGCGTTTCTTGCTTGACATCATTACAAATTTTGTATTTGTGTCGGTCGATGATTGTAACCTTTAAAGAACAAGTAAAAGATAATTATTCGAGTATATGTTATGTGTGTGGACATTTGGCAAATATTATTTAGGATAAATAATCTTAATGAAAGTTGTAACGAACCTAAATATTATAAATTATATGTTATGAGATATATTTAGTCTAAATACATCCAAGGGTAAACCCAAATAGTAAAAGGGTAACGTTTTTGTGTTACACCTGTTTTTCCATGATAGTTATCAAATCTACTTTACGACGACATGTTAGATAAGTCACAAAATAATATTTATTAATCCATGCTATTTTAGTGACTTGAAATTTGTTTACGTCTAATTCATAAGCTATAGTTTTATAACTTTGATTGTTGTGTTATTTATAAAAAAGTTTGAAGTTTTATATAAGATATGATTTAGTGAGAAAAATAATTTATTCCATTAAAACAATAATATATATATATATATATATATATATATATATATATATATATATATATATATATTTGAGAGATATGTATATTAATGAAGACAAAATATCCATACACAGTAAAGATATTTTGTGAGTAAATTGGCCATTAAACAAATTTATTGAATAGAGATATGCATAACACGTATAGTTTGGATAAGTATGTTCAATAGCCAACCAAGTAATAAAATGAGAGATGGGTGGCATGTGTAGGTGTCAAACAATGAAGATGGTTATATTTAATTTATGTATAATTTATTTAGCTAAAGTAAGTATAAATAGGAGATTCGTTACCATATCAACAACATATAATTTTGAGAGAGGATAAATGATCATGGAAACTATTCAACCACTCTGTAAGTCAGACATATACCTCCATCATATCAAGTGAGTGCATAGTTACTTTCATCTTACACATAGATATGAAGTATTTAATATAAACTACATGTTATGTGTGCATATTGTCTGAATACTTACTGTCTATGCTGATGAACGATTTTTATATATGTTTTAAATGATTTAAACTGTATATGTATTTTATAACTATAAAAATGGTGGGGTAAAACATGGGTAGATGTAATAGACGATGTATGATAAAATGATGAGAGGCCTCGATGTTGTTGTTGTTGATTCTCTCATCTAGCGAAGTATGGATGATGACCACAGACTCTTCTAGACAGTCCAGTGGAATACTAGCAGGCTCGTAACCTGTAGGTATTTGTGAACGATGTGTTCACCGATGTACTCCATCCCCCACATGGTTGCCTTAAGGACATTTATTGCTGAGGAATCCCCTTAGCAGTAGTGTCCATCCCGATGATGATCTTTAAGTTAGGTCCCTTATGATAGGTGTTTAGGGACGTAAAGTAAGGATAACGAGAACGGGAAATCGGGTTATTGTTGGTTGATGAAATTAAATAACTTATTTATTATGGGTTGAAAACCTTATGTGCTCACCAGACTCCCAAGCCTGGCCCACTCAGTTTTATGTATTACAAGTAGTGACGCTCGAGCATAGTTGTGATGTGTTGGGATGAGGGATTACGGATATAGGCCTGTAGATATGAAATAATGTAGTAAGGCTTATATTGTATTGTTTATACTTATGTATTGTATGGAACATGACATCCCGAGTCTTTTAATGAAATACATTTCTAAGGAAATGCTTTTGATAAATTTTTATCATATTATTGTTTTGGGACAAATTCTGCAACTCTTTTATTAAAAGGTTTCTCTGATTTTGAAATAAAGTATAAACAAAACCGGTCTTTTCTGGCCGTGAAAATGGGGATGTGACAGTTGGTATCAGAGCATTAGTTTAACCGAACTAGTAATTTGTAGGATTTCTAGACTTAAACTTAGAATGCTAAGCGATGATTGTGAGATGAGTGTCTACCATATTTAAGACACGAGCACTATTATATTTTAGGAAAGTTGCCTAAAATGCTTTTATGTGCTAAATGTTATATGTTTACCATATATGCCATTAATTGTTCGGATCTATGGTCTGTTGCCGACCGGATCTGGAAACCTTATGTGTGTAGGATTCTAAGCATATGAATACGATATTAGAACTAGCATGTAAACGTTTCGGAGTCTATAGTGAATAAAGATCTAAATTCAACCTATTCGGTGTATAGATCAAGATGGCAAGAACCCGCAGTGGAGCTGGGGCTGCAAATGGGAATAGGAATCAACTCCCAGTACTTGAGCAAGTACCTGTTGCAGGAGCTGCACCTGAGCCAATGATGATGGATGGAGTACAAGCGATGATACAGATGATGTTGGATCGCCAAAAGGAGGAGACAAGGCGATTACTACAACAGAATAGAGAAGAAACTATGATACCTGTTGAATAGCCCGAATTAAATGAAGGGCAATCAGAAGGAGAGAACTATAGTGGGATTGCTAGTCAAGCCAACCCACCGATTATTAGACGAAAGAACTAGGATGGAGGAGGTGATGGACGTGGATGCAAATACAAAGATTTCATGGCATCCAAACCACCATGTCTATCCGGAAGTCCGACATTGGTGGAAGTTTTAACAATGTTTGAGAGTTGTGAGTGCAGCAACAAACAGAAGACCGTACTTGCAATTCCTCTATTAAAATCTGGTGTATTGAGCTGGTGGAAGTTACTAGCTGATTCGATGCCCAAGGGAGAAGCTAGCAAGATGTCTTGCGAATACTTTGTGGTACAACTGAAATTGCAATATTGCTTTGAGCAGGATCTTCTAGAAATCAATAATGAGTTTTAGAATTTGAAGAAAGGAAAAATGAGCGTTACCGAATATGCTGCTAGTTTCACAGAAAAGATGAAGCTTGTTCCTTACTTAGTTCTAACTGAACTCTCTAAGGTCAATAAATTTGCACATGGTTTACCAGCGGATTTTGGTCCAATGGTTAAGCAAGCAACCACATTGAAAGCCGCCATCTGGGCTGCTAAGAATGTTGAGACCCAGATCAGGGAGAAGGGTCTAGAGAGGACAGATGTTGGTGAGAAGAGGAAGTTTGAGGGACCTTCAAGGTCCAACAAGAAAATTAAATTCTTGAAGTCTGGTTCGAGAGGAGGAGGAGGAGAAGCCAAATGGTGCCACAAATGTAAGAAGAAGCACCATGGGAAATGTGGCGAAGAGGTCATATGTTTTAAATGTGGAAAGTCTGGGCACTATGCCAATGAATGCACCGTCAACAAGAATGTTTGTTGTGGGTGTGGTGAGGAAGGGCACATCTCAAGAGACTGCCCAAAGAAGAAAGGGGAAGCAAGGCCCAGTCTCCCACTAAAGCCAAAATCCAGAGCCTTCTAAATGACACTTGAAGCTGCAAAGGAGGAAGTCGATGTCGCTTCAGGTACATTTCTCGTAAACGAATTGCCTGCCCAAATTTTGTTTGATTCGGGAGCCAATTACTCCTTTATTTCGCATGAATTGGGTAGAAAACTAGCTTTGCCTGTTGATAGACTAAATAATGCCTTAATAGTCGAGGTTACTAGTGGCAAGTTTATACCTGTTAGCTATCGCATGAAAAACATCTTGATAGACTTGAATGGGAATAAGTTCCACGAGGAATTATTGCCTATTGAGTTAAATGGTTTCGACATTGTGATGGGAATGGATTGGCTTAGCACCAATGATGCTGAAATATTGTGTAGGAAGAAGATAGTAAAAGTAAACCCCCAAGGAAAAGAGTCATTTATGGTGTACGGGGACAAACACTGAGTAGATTTTGGAATCATCTCCCTGATGAAAGCCAGAAAATGTTT
Source organism: Lactuca sativa (assembly GCF_002870075.4). Lineage (NCBI taxonomy): Eukaryota > Viridiplantae > Streptophyta > Magnoliopsida > Asterales > Asteraceae > Lactuca > Lactuca sativa. The sequence continues at coordinate 184,448,131 of NC_056626.2, read as the reverse complement.
GTCCAAAGGATGTGCATCGTACTTGGCATTTGTAATCAATGCTAAGAAGGAAAAGAAAGAGGTGCAGAATATACTGGTTGTGTGTGACTTTCCGAAAGTCTTTCCCGAATATCTTCCCGAATTACCCCCTGATAAACAAGTAGAGTTTAGAATAGACTTGTTACTAGGAACAACACTGATAGCAAAGGCACCTTACCGATTAGCACCGACGGAGATGAAGGAGCTTATGACGCAACTTCAGAAGCTGTTGGAAAACAATTTCATTCGACGTAGTTCATCACCTTGGGGAGCTCCGGTGTTATTCGTGAAGAAGAAGGACGGAAGCATGAGAATGTGTATAGACTACCGAGAGCTGAATAAGACAACGGTGAAGAACAAGTATCCATTGCCAAGGATTGATGACCTATTCGATCAGCTGCAAGGTTCGAGCTACTTCTCAAAGATCGATCTTAGGTCAGGATATCATCAACTAAAGGTGAGAGAGCAGGATATTGAGAAAACGGCTTTCAAAACAAGATATGGACGAGTTTTTGGTTATTTCATTTGGACTAACCACTGCTCCAGCAGCCTTCATCGATTTGATGAATAGGGTTTGTAAACCATTCCTCAATAAATCCGTGATAGTGTTCATAGATGACATTCTGATTTACTCGAAAAGCCAAGAGGAGCATGGTAAACACTTGCGAGAAGTGTTAGAAGTATTGAAAAAGGAGAAGCTGTATGCTAAGTTCTCCAAATGTGATTTTTGGATCCAGGAAGTCCAATTCTTGGGTCATATGGTCAACCAAGATGGAATAATGGTTGATCCAGCAAAAATTGAAGCTGTAATGAAGTGGGAATAATCGAAAAGTACCATGGAGATCCGAAGCTTTTGGGATTAGCTGGATATTACCGAAGGTTTATCCAAGGATTTTCTTCGATAGTTGCTCCATTGACAGCTTTGACCCACAAAGGAGCTACTTATACATAGAGTGAGAAGCACGAAGAAGCGTTCGAGAAGCTGAAGAAGAAATTGTGTGATGCACCGATTCTTTCTCTACCCGATGGAGTTGAAGACTTCGCAGTTTATAGTGATGCATCTGGAGTTAGGTTAGGTTGTGTTCTGACCCAGCGGGATAAGGTGATAGCATATGCATCAAGACAACTGAAAGAGCACGAAAAGAACTACCCCACTCATGATTTGGAGTTGACAGCGGTAGTATTTACCTTAAAGATATGCAGGCATTACCTTTATGGCACGAAGTGCAAGCTTTTCACTGATCATAAGAGTCTCCGGTATCTCTTTAATCAGAAAGAATTGAACATGAGGCAACGACGCTGGCTAGAACTACTCAAGGACTATGACTGTGAGATACTTTACCACCCCGGTAAAGCAAATGTTGTTGCTGATGCTCTCAGTCGGAAAGTCAACCTTGAAAGGAAAAGGCCAAGAGCATTGAGAATTGAAGTCGTCTCGATGATTGTGGAAAGTATCAGGAAAGCTCAAGAAGAAGCTTCAGAGAAAAATGACCGAAAGGAAGAACATTTGGGCGAAACGTTAGTGTTCGGTACAAACAGTCAAGGGCTGAAGGTATTCCAAGATCGGATTTGGGTACCTAAGACGGGAGGAATAAGAGATCTTCTGATGGAAGAAGCACACAAGACCATGTACTCGATTCATCCCGGTAGCACTAAAATATATAGGGACCTAAAACCCTACTACTGGTGGCCGACGATGAAGCTCGATGTTGCGAAGTATGTGGCCGAGTGTGTGACATGTGCGAGAGTTAAGGCACAGCATCAGAAACCGTATGGGAGTTTAGAACCTTTACTTCTACCCATGGGTAAATGAGAAGACATCACCATGGATTTTGTGACTAAATTGCCCAGGACAAAGAGTGGTCACGACATGATTTGGGTGGTCGTGGATCGTTTCACTAAGAGTGCACACTTCATAGTAGCCAACGAGAAGTGGTCTATGGATAAGCTTGCAAATGCTTACGTGAAGGAGATAGTAAGACTTCACAGTGTTCCTCTTACGATTACATCGGATCGTGATAGTCGTTTCACGTTAAGGTTCTGGAGAAGTCTACAGGAGGAATTAGGTACGAAGTTGTGTTTGAGTACAGCTTACCATCCGCAGACTGATGACCAGAGCGAAAGAACAATACAAACACTCAAAGATATGCTAAGATCATGTACCCTAGAATTCCAAGGTAACTGGGATGAGCACTTACCTCTAGTAGAATTTTCCTACAATAATAGTTTCCACTGGAGCATCAAGATGGCACCCTACCAAGCTTTGTACGGACAGAAGTGTCGTACGCCGTCTTGTTGGCTTGAAGCTGGAGAAAAGCAGTTTATGGGACCTGAGATAGTCCATCAAACTGCTGAAAAGTTGAAAGTAATTAGGGAAAGGATGTTAGCAGCTCAGGATCGTCAAAGAGCTATGCTGACAAGAAAAGAAAACCGATGAAATTCGAAGTTGGTGATTCGGTTTTGCTTAAAGTCTCACCGTGGAAGGGACTTATAAGATTTGGTAAAAGGGGAAAGTTGAGTCCAAGGTTTATTGGACCGTTTAAAGTTCTTCATAGGATTGGGAATCAAGCTTACAAGCTAGAACTAACAGAAGAACTAGATGGTATTCATAACACTTTCCATCTGTATTATTTGAGGAAGTTCACGGGAGATGTTCCCGACATAATTCCAATTTCTGAGTTAAGGCTGGATGAAAGCAAGAGGTTAATCGAAGAACCAGAGGCAATCGTTGACCGTAAGACTAAAAAGTAGCGACGCAAGATGGTTGATTTAGTGCTTGTGCAATGGAAACATACGAATGGGCCAAATCTCACTTAGGAAATGGAGAGTGACATGATGACTCGCTACCTGCATTTGTTTCCTGATGTGTGATTTCGGGGACGGAATCATCCTAAGGGGGATAGAATTGTAACGCCCACGTTTCTTGCTCGACATCATTACAAAATTTGTATTTGTGTCGGTCAATGATTGTAACCTTTTAAGAATAAGTAAAAGATAATTATTCGAGTATATGTTATGTGCGTGGACATTTGACAAATATTATTTAGGATAAATAATCTTAACGAAAGTTGTAACGAACCTAAAAATTATAAATTATATGTTATAAGATATATTTAGTCTAAATACATCCAAGGGTAAACCCAAATAGTAAAAGGGTAACGTTCTTGTGTTACACCTGTTTTTCCACGATAGTTATCAAATATACTTTACGACGACAAGTTAGATAAGTCACAAAATCATATTTATTAATTCATACTATTTTAGTGACTTGAAATTTGTTTACGTCTAATTCATAAGCTATAGTTTTATAACTTTGATTGTTTTGATATTTATAAAGATGTTTGAAGTTTTATATAAGATATGATTTAGTGAGAAAAGGAATTTATTCCATTAAAACATTAATATATATATATATATATATATATATATATATATATATATATATATATATATATATTGAGAGATATGTATATTAATGAAGACAAAATATCCATACACAGTAAAGATATTTTGTGAGTAAATTGGCCATTAAACAAATTTATTGAATAGAGATATGCATAACATGTACATATATGGGTTTGGATAAGTATGTTCAATAGCTAATCAAGTAATAAAATGAGAGATGGGTGGCATGTGTAGGTGTCAAACGATGAAGATGGTTATATTTAATTTATGTATAATTTATTTAGCTAAAGTAAGTATAAATAGGAGATTCGTTACCATATCAACAACATATAATTTTGAGAGAGGATAAATGATCGTGGAAACTATTCAACCACTCCGTAAGTCAGACATATACTTCCATCGTATCAAGTGAGTGCATAGTTACTTTCATCTTACACATAGATATGAAGTATTTAATATAAACTACATGCTATGTGTGCATATTGTCTGAATACTTGCTGTCTATGCTGATGAACGATTTTTATACATGTTTTAAATGATTTAAACTGTATATGTATTTTATATCTATAAAAATGTTGGGGTAAAACATGGGTAGATGTAATAGACGATGTGTGATAAAATGATGAGAGGCCTCGATGTTGTTGTTGATTATGTCATCTAGCGGAGTATGGATGACGACCACGGACTCTTCTAGACAATCCAGTGGAACATTAGCAGGCTCGCAACCTGTAGATATTTGTGAACGATGTGTTCACCGGTGTACTCCATCCCCTACATGGTTGCCTTAAGGACATTTATTGCTGAGGAATCCCCTTAGCAGTAGTGTCCATCCCGATGATGATCCTTAAGTTAGGTCCCTTATGATAGGTGTTTAGGGATGTAAAGTGAGGATAACGAGAACAGGTAATCGGGTTATTGTTGGTTGATGAAATTAAATAACTTATTTATTGTGGGTTGAAAACCCTATGTGCTCACCAGACTCCCAAGCCTGACCCACTCAGTTTTATGTATTACAGGTAGTGACGCTCGAGCATAGTTGTGATGTGTTGGGATGAGGGATTACGGATATAGGCCTGTAGATATGAAATAATGTAGTAAGGCTTATATTGTATTGTTTATACTTATGTACTGTATGGAACATGACATCCCGAGTCTTTTAATGAAATACATTTCTAAGGAAATGCTTTTGATAAATTTTTATCATATTATTGTTTTGGGACAAATTCTGCAACTTTTTTATTAAAAGGTTACTCTGATTTTGAAATAAAGTATAAATAAAACCGGTCTTTTCTGGCCGTGAAAATGGGGATGTCACAGTTGAATGGTGTATAATCAAAATTTTATGTTCAATTTTCGGTTACGCCTAGTAATTAAGAACGATATTAAATATAATGTCAGTTATGAATTATGTTTTAATGACATTTAATTGTTTGTTGGTTATGGTTTGTAGTGTAAATACAACCATTCCACAAACATTTGAAATACACCAAGAATGCAATAAAAAACTCTTTTTCTCTATTTTTGTCTTCTTCATTTTCTTGTTATATCGAAGGTATAATCTAGTCCTATTAGGGGTTTAGGTGGTCTTGAAGAGTCACTTCAAACTGTTATATCCTAAGAAACAAACACTTAATAGCAAGCAAATTTGTTTTATAGACAATGTGTTAAACATATGCCTCAATTTTTTTTCTTGTTTGTTTTTGTACATTACCGGAATATTATTCCTATAATTATTAATGATCATTAAATGCTAGAGTTAGGTAATTAAATTTAGTAACTTTAACTGTGTCAGGGAGCATAATTGATCCATAACTTGTGTTTGGTTGCTTGACTTGTTCATTGAAAAAGTAACTTTAACTGTGTTAGGGAGCATAATTGATCGTGTATAACCAAATTTATCTTTATATTAATTTCATGTTTACTTGTGTTTGATCATTACATAGTAAGACATAAATTGGTAACAACTAGGAATTTGATCATAATAACTAGTTATATAATAATTTGGTAACCAACATAAGTAATCCAATAGAAATCAACCATAAGGAAAAGGGGGAATTCGAATCTAACAAAAGTACTCTTTAATATTGAATTCAAATAGTTTTTTTTTGCTTGCTTAGTTTTTATAGTTGTTTAATTAGTTAATGTTTGAATTAAGTTACTGAACTTATAAAATCTGTAAAAACCCAATTTTAAGTTTATTTCTTAGTTTAATTATTAGTAGTTATTTCCTAAATTAAAATTTTGTTCCCTGTGATCGACACCCGACTTACCTAAACCATTGTATAATTCAACTAGGTACACTGCCTAGGTGCATTCTAGCTAGTTAAGTTTGTTAGATTATAAATTTAAAACCGGTAGTATATAAATTGCACGTTCGTCATCAGAAAGCCCAACGAAAAGAAGTATTCGGAGTCGAAATTATGCCCGCGACTTTCCCATTTTTCGCTAGAAAACCTGTAAGTTGAGTTATACTTACTATGCTTTAAGTCTAACTTATATGTATATTCGTATTCGTTATTATGAACTTATAAATAAGATATATCAGTAATACCAGTCGTTAGACTGATTCATCTACTTACGGGAGTGATATATATGCTAGATTTGTGAGATGTTTAAAGTGGATTTTCTAAACAGTACATCCTTTTCTTAAACGGATCCTACCTCCAGAATGGTCTTACCTGATTATTCCTTATCCGATAGAAGTCAGTATTCATTTGAGATTATTAACGAATTTAAAATATTATTATTATAGTCACAAATAATACAAGCGATAACTAAAATTTAGTAATATTTGTATATAAGTCTTTTAAAAGGAAAAACTAAATTGGTAGACAAATCACTGACTTAACCACAAGTCTTTCGGCTATAATCAGGTGGATACATAATTATTTTTATTTTACGCATATATATACAGTATTTAAATGCTTAATTGTTATGTGTGTTTATTATGATATCTATGTTAATAAAGTAAATTGGATGGATTTATGTGTAATTGAATCATATATTGATCAAACACTGATCAATTTTAAATATCATACTTAAATCATATTAGGTAAAGATGGATTGATCTATTTTAAATATCATATTTAAATCATATTAGGTAGATAAGGATTGTTAAAGTTAAAAATATATATATATATATATATATATATATATATATATATATATTTAGCATTTTCAATAACATAAATATAACATTATTTATTGATACTTAAACAAGAAAGGATATCCAACAACAAATTAACATATAAGGAAACCAGTGTGGCCTAATTGTTTATTAGGTTTCAATTTATTAAACATTATTTTTAGTAGAAAATCATTTCATTAACCTTTAACTCCTCTTCTTCCTTAGACCGGTAGGTGTGGGCAACGCCCACACCGGTTATTAAGAAAATGACAAAAAAACGGTGTTAATGGAAGTGATGATGGTAACAGGAAGCAACATCCAAACGTATAACACCTAATAATATGGATGGGACGTGGTGTTCTTAGGCGTTATTTGGCGTTATTAGGTGCAATAACTAGCAGCCTTAATTCTTACCTTTAAATTTGTCCATTGTGTAAGTTTTAAAAATATCATTACATGAAGTGTGTTTTTTTTTTTTCGTTTTGTTGTTGTGTGTGTGTGTGTTTTTATAGAACGTGTGGCATAGATAACAACCCCAAACAATTTGTCAAGTATTGTTCCATCTAAACTAAGACTCTTAATTAGAACCGAATGTTACCCTAGCAAGAGTCAAGAAGACCAAAGTCACTTTAATTTGGTTCACAACTAATATTCTTAGTCCCAACAACAATTTCATTCAGGTGCGATTTAACCTTTGGAGGACCTACACCAAAATCAATAACACCATTGTAGTATCAAATTTACTGTAATAAATAGTGCAAATGGTTCATCCTTTTGTTTCTTACGAAGAAAGAAAAAAAAAAAAAAAAAAAAAAAAAAAAAAAAAAAAAAAAAAAACATTCGCAGTATAAAATATACTTCTTAACTTGTAATAATACCAAACTGGTAATATTTTTCTTTTTGTTTTTGTCATTTATCTGTTTCTAACATTTTTTACAACACTGCTAACAGCTATAAAACAGTAGAAAACAGTACCACATACATGAATATGACCGATGTTTTTTTAAAATTGCATATCAAATCTGTTTAATATTTTTTTCTGAGCGCTTGAGTCCAGAACTCACCATGGTATATATGTTGTTGGACATCTTTTAGGATCTCCCTATATAATGTTCACTACATCACAACTCAATCTTTTGTTCATCTTGAAGAGGTGTTACAGTTTGTGTGTTGAATGCCAGATACTTCAGAGAAAACAAGTGTAGACAAAATGCACACAAAGAAATTCTCCATGTCTGTCATGTTGCTTAGGTCTGGAAACTATGATCCGTTTCCATATAAATCACTGATTATTCTGCATACAAGACTGTATAAAAACATTTACATTAGAACATATTGTATGAATAGACACAAAGGAATTTCTAAAAGGGAAATATCAAGCTTACAGTTTCTTGAAAATTGTTAAGAGGGATGGACATAAAATGCAATCTCATTGAGCTATTCTTTATCAAAAATAGAGATCCAATCACTCACAATTTTGGCAAAGGAAGAGAGAAGAAACACAGAAGTTGCTGATTTTACATCCAAATTCAATACTTTAATTTATTTACTCCAATCCTCCTGTTATCAACAATAGTTTTCTCTTGAGTATCTAGTATTCAAACACAAGGTAGAACACTTCTTCAAGATGAAGGCTATTCTTTTAGCACAAAAGAATTGCCTTCATCTTGAAGAAAGGTTCCAGCTTTTGTTTGAAAGCTGGCTACTTCGGAAAACAAGTGTAGAAACATGGGAGTAAACAAAAGTATTGGATTTGGATGAAAATCAGCCACATTCAATCTTTGTATTTATAATGTGATTTACCTTTGCTTGTCTCTTTCACTGTGACATATCATAAAACATGTTGTGGGCGAACTTCCTTCCAACAAATGCATCATTATGATTGAGCGAAACTAAACAAGGTGTCAGTAAATTCAAATCCAAAGTATGGAAAAGGATGACAGCGAATTTATTGTAGCAATATCATCAAACCTAAAGAACGAGAAATTTGAATGAAGATACGTTGAGATCATTAAACACAAATGGTGTGACATATCATAAAGCATGGTTGTGCAATCTTCCACGCTATTAATGTATCATGCTTTGAAGGAAACAAGACAGGAGGGTACTGTGTAGTGATGCTTACACCTTCATACTGCTATTCCATGAAATCAAGTAAATACAAAGTATGGGCAAAGGTTGTGGCAGTTGAAAACCGATGAACAAGAAATTTATGTGAAGTATGGGCAAAGGTTTTGGCCAAATTTTGTGTGTGGATTAAACTCTATATTTGGCAATAACATTCTCTCTTAAGCCAAAAATCAAACTTCTTATTAATTACTATAACTTGGTTGACCATAGTTGCAAAAGTGTCATATAGTTGTCAAAAATCATTGTATCACTATCACCCTCACCAATCCATTTTTGATCTTGCATGATCCATAATTTTATACGGGGTATTTTTACAATGTTTTTAAATTTGGGGTGTGGAAACTTTATTGGCTCGTTCATGAATTATCATCAAGGAGAGTTCATTTATTTTTGTGACTTCATTGTAGTTCAAGAGGAGGCTGAAAGGTATGGTACAAATTTTTGTAGTCATGAGCGGAAGATTTTAATAATATAATTTTAGATATGAAAATTTCTTATGTTCTTACGTACGGAAAGCGTTTTACTCAAGTGAATATACATTACATTAAAATAACCAAGTTAGATCAATTTTTAAGGGATGTCAAAAAGTCTTCTAGGACCCGTTCTTATTGGAGCCCCGTCCTGTTTTAGGGAAAAAAATTTAAAAATCGGGGGCGGGGATGGGGATGGGGACAATGTTAACCCCCGTTTTAATTTCGAGGATGGGGTATGCAATCTCGTCCCGAAACCCCCATGAGGACCCCATTAATAAATTACACATATATTTACATATATTAATTATATAAATATAATAAATTATAACATGATTTTGAGCTTCCAAATATTCATCAAAAAAACATGTTTTTAAATTGTTAGTATAATGTTTTTAAGATCCCATAACTTTTATTTTTAACATGTAAAATTCTACTATAAATAATTATTTGTTACCTAAAAAATAGCTTCTTTTAGCGTAAATAACAACTTCTTTTAGCCAAAAAAAAGGCAGCCCAAAATCAATCGGGGGTGGGGGAACGGGGGCGGGGGCGGGGGTAATAAAGGGGATTCGGAGGCGGGGGCGGGGGTAGGAAGACTGAACATTTCGGGGGCCAAGGCGGGGACGGGAGAACAAGGAAATTTCGAGGGCGGGGGCGAGGGATGCACTCCCCGTCCCGTTTCTCCCCGTTGACTTCCTTACATTTTTTGGTCGCAAATGGTATGGTGGATAAGTATACAAGTATGGAAGTGATGATTCTCACAAGGGTTTGGTCGACTATAGTCCAATAGTTTTTAAAAAAGAATAACCTTCCTTTTCACCTTTTCGACTCGTGGTTTATCTAGAGGGCTTTGACAATATTGTGGTTTCTATTTGGGATGAACTTGAAGGTGATAATAAGTTCATTACTTTTTAAAATTAAACTTAAATGTGTGAAAGAGAGATTGAAGAATTGGCATAAGGAAGTGGTTATTCATAAGGAGTGCAAAAATATTTCATAAAAGAGATAAAGGGTATTGATGTGTCTCTTACTGATAGGGGCGGTGACCAAACTTAGTTTTAAAAGGATTAAAATCCATAAAATTATAGCTAGATGTGATAAAATAGATATCATGGACTTTTGTAAAAAAAATCAAGTGAGCGATTGATGGTGATGAAAACACAAACTCTTTTCGCTCATGCTTAAGATGAAGAGAAGTTGTTTGGCAGGTGTTTTAGTGAAAACCCTAATTTCAGGCTTTGGATCCTATATAAAGAACATTAAGGCTAGGGTTTCAACATCTATCTTCCTCCCAACCTCATAAACTCTAACCCTAGCATCCATTGAAGTCGTGAGCTCATTCTTGGTGCTTCTTGGTGACGTTGTTGCTTGGCAGGCATCATTTCTTCAGCTAGCATATCTCGTGGACATTGGTGAGTGTCCAAGATTCAACCTTTTTCTTACCATGTTGCTAGATCCTTAGATTTTGTCCTTTTTCCCATGTTTTGATGGATTGAAGTAATGGGATCTCATAAAGTTTGCAAATTTATGAATCTTCGGGTCTTATAGAGCATTTAATGTCTTGGATCTGAATTATTATCGAGTTTTGATGACTTGTATGGAGATTTGGTCATTAAACACTAGCTTTGACCTAATATGGAAAGGGCTTGCTTTGGACATGCAAGATCATAAAGCCAAGATTTTTATTGTCCCTTAGGAGTATGAAATCCTTTTGGAAACTTTGGAGGTGCAACTCTAAGGATTGGGTGCTTAATTAGAGTCTTGATGCAATAAGTTACAATTAGTAGTTATGGTTGGGATTTTGACTAATTGAGGGGTTTTAAGGGATAAAGTTGGAAACTTTATCCATCAAGACCATGGGAATGACCAGATCTGAGCCTTGGAGCTCTTGTAGTTGAAGGAAATGACTTAACGGTTTAGGTTGTCCAGACACATCACTATGGCGTAGTTGAGGTCGCCACGACGTGGTGACTTGGTCAAGACCCGCCTGTTTTATCGGTTTGTGGCCACGTCATGGCCAAGGAGGCCACAACGTGGCGACTAGCTGGGTTGAGTTTTGACCAATGACTTTGACCAAGTTTGACCTAAAGGTATTTTGGGGATTTTCAATTATAGTTGAGATTTGGTCTATAGTTACTAGACTTATCCAAATGGGAGACTGTTGGATTAGTGTCTAAGCCCGTAACTATATTTGGTATGTACTTAACCCGGTTGTGCATGGTCCTTTTGGGTTGCCTTCACCAAAGCAACTTGTTAGGATGATTTAAGGAGAGAGAGAGAGAGAGAGAGAGGTTATTATGACTTATTGATATATTATATGTAGAATATATTAAAAGATAAATCATATAGTTTAATTAATATTAGACAAAAATTAATTAAGAATTAATTTTGTGGCAAAAAGACGTTAATTAAATAAAAGGGACTAGACTGTCAATTGTGTGATAGTTGATATTGGGCTGAGAATCCTGCATGGACGAATTCTAGGATGAGTCCATCTTGGATTCGTCCAAAGGGGCCTTATTCTGGAATGTCCTCAAGTTACTTAGGGCCTAAGTCATCCAATTAGGGTTTTGACTGAAACCCTAGAAGCTCAAGTATATAAGGACCCCTAGGGCTAGCAAAATCGGTCACTTGATCCCTTGGAAGCTTGGAGCCGACTTTTGTCTTTCATCCTCTCTCTTCTACATCATTCTATTAGTCTTGGTGTTTGTGAGCCATTAGAGGTGTTACACTTGTGACACTAAGCCTCTTGAAGTTGAAGATCAAGGTTTCTTTCATTCATTGAAAGGTATCATCTAAACTAGTTTATTGTAGTTTTCGATTTCAATATATGCTAGATTAGGGTTTTCAAGTCTTGGATGAATTGTATGTACAATAGAGAAACCTAGATCCAAGCTTTAGGGTTTTGTATGAGCACATAGGATTGTTCTTTTGTGTCAAACCCATCAGGTGCTACTCTAAGCATTGAGTGCTTAATGAGAGTCTTGATGCAGTAAGTTATTATAAATAATTATGGTTGGGAGTTTGTGTTATTGAAGGGTTCTGAGGGATACAGTTAGAAACTTTATCCATCAAGGCCATGGGAAGGACCAAATCTGAGTCTTGGAGCTCTTGTAGTTGAAGGAAATGACTTAATAGTTTAAGTTGTCCAGATTTATCACCACGGTGTGGTTGAGGTCTCCATGACGTGGTGACTTGGTCAAGACCCACCTGTTTTGTCGATTTGTGGCCACGACATAGCCAATGAGGCCACGACGTGACGGCTAGCTGGGTTGACTTTTGACCGATGACTTTTACCAAGTTTGACGTAAGGGTATTTTGGGTATTTTGAATTGTAACTGAGATTTGTTCACTGTTTATTGTAAAGGTAATCGGTAGAGTTCTTATTCAGAGCAACATGTTGATCAGCTGTCTTTTCAGATTAAGAGTTGAGTCTCCTTACTACTAGGATTTGTTATGTAGGATGTTAGTTGTATTTGTGATACTTGCATGAAAGACCATGGGAGTAGCCCATGAAATTTGTATGAAAGACCATGGGGGGTAGCCCATGACACTTTTATGTAAGACCGGGATTTGGCCCTCGACATTGCGAGGAAAGACTATGGGGCTAGCCTATGGCACTTGTATGTATGGAATGTGGTATTTTGGGGAACTCACTAAGACTTAAGCTTACGATTTCATATTTATGGTTTCAGATACTACCGATTTGAAAGGGAAGAACCCGACGTGACTGCACATCATCCCCCAAAGTTTATTCTGCCTTGATGATTCTTACTCTGATGATTAAATACTATTTTTTTCACTTGATTGTTTTAGGAACAAGCTAATGTATAAATTATTGTTTAAAAAAATAAAAATTTTACCTTGGATTTTTGGGACGTTACAATTCGATGCATTAATCCCAAGGTAGATGCTCAGACTTACGAAATATGAAGATTCGGTACTTTTATACATGGAATTGGTTATTTCGTGGCTTGTGTTGTTTAAAAAGGATACAAACAACCATTATGAATGAAACTATGATAATGAAATTCAATTTGATTCCTTATGCTATTGTCATGATCTTAAATTAAAGGAACCATGAATCCAACGTGATTCAATAGAGTATTATGGTGTTTGAACATTTTTTTGGAACTATGGAATTGTAATAGATGATTCCATAATGGTGACGAAGAACCTACAACCACTTGCAAGGGATTATAAGCATAAATTTTGTGTTACAAAAAATTAATAACAATTAGATGGAATGAGTATGGTTACTTTGGTCATTTATGAACATTTTCGCAAAAAGGATCCATAACCCCTGTAGATGGAGTTTTGGGTAACTTAATGCATTTGAACTATTTTTAATTCACTTAATGGATTACATCAGAGTTTTGTGCAAATGTATTGTACTTCTGAAAATTATTTAACATTTCATAGTATTTTGAGATTTAATCACCAAAATATGGTCAACTATTTTTTGATAGTTTGAATTATTTTAAATCGAAGTACACGTGAGTGGCAAATAAGTTTTTATCTCATCAACACATGGCCCTTATTCGACTTTTCCGGAAAAATACTTCCAGGAACATTATTTCAGGCAAATACATTAGTATACTGAATGCTCAAGGCTCATTAAATTCGCCTCCCTCCTTCAAATCAGTATCAACTCTTTGAAATGTAATTGTCTTGTTTTGCCATTCACGATCTCTCCAATCCCTCCCTTATGAAACTGGTTTTGTAAAATCAAGTAGTTGGTGAGTTCTTGTCATTGTTACCTATCTATATTCATTCTCGATCTGCTGTATAACGAACTTTCAATATGTCCAAGCTCAACCATTTGACGCCTTCATTTACTATCGTCTAGAGGAAATTTCTCGGCGAAGTTGCAGTGAGGAGGTACTGCCGGTAGTGAAAGATAGTATGTTGATTGAGTTATTTTAAAACGTTTTTGACTTTATCGTTTTTTCTTGCTACTCCTCCCAATTGGGTGTCTGACCATACATACGTAGGGGATGGTTTCTTTGGAGGTATTTTTATTGCTCGGTGGTATGTGGATATGGAGGGAGTGACATTCGTCGTACCATATATACGGGGTGTGAGGTGCATTATCGATGAGATGTTCTGGCAGTGCCTGCAGGAAGGCTGTATTATGGAAAATCCATCCCATGATTCATTTAGTTAAATAGCAAAACTAGTAATGATTCGATGAAGAAGAACATTCAGAAGAGAGAAGACATATGGAGGGATTGGGTGGGTCCGATCATTTGTACTTATTTTTAATATAGAAAATGATATTTAATTATTTATAATAAAGATACTATTAAGGTAAATACTTTTCAAACGACTATAGACCGGTAAATATTTTTCCACCTACAATGTTTTGGTAAAAAAAAATTCGATTAAGGGCGTATTTGGCTTAGCTTTTAAAAGCTCAAAAGGTCTTTTCCAAAAAGTTATAAAAAGTCAGGATTTCCTGACTTTTTCAAAAAGATGTTTTTCCTTGTATTAAAATTCCAAAAGTTCCTAGTTTACATCTTTTTGTTTTTTTTCTTTTACAAAAAGGACTTTTGGCTGTGAAAAGCTAAGCCAAACACCCCCTAAGTCACAATGTTTTAAAAACCGGTTTTTTAGTTGAACCGGTATGGTGACCGATTCTCGGTTCAACCGGTTTAACCGGTTCGACCGCCGGGTGAACCGGTTTCTATATTTTTCATGTATTTTTCTATTCTCCTACATATACATACATATATAAATTATGAATTTGATGTTTATAAGTTGAAACATTAAAAATACACATAAAAATAAGTTGTAGATGAATTCAAATACATTAAAATAACACATAACCATAAGTTTTAGTGTTTTACATTAATCCATATACATCAAAAAGAAAATAAAGTATAATAACGAAACGAAATATAATTTTTGATGAATACAAACACATCAAAAAATTTTATAACATTTATCATATATTTTTGTTTAGAGAAAACTAAATAGATTTGAAAAAAATCATCAAAGTTTATTATGTAAATGATTCTTTTACATGTGTGTTTATTCGGTTGAACCGGTTCAACCGGTTTATTTTGACCGGTTTAACCGGTTTTTTCTAAAAACCGGCCGGTTCAATCCGGTTTAGAAATCAATATAAAACCGGTGATAGTTAAACCGTTCCCTCTCCCGGTTCCCGGTCCAACCGGTTCGACCGGCCAGTTCAAACCGGTTTTTAAAACATTGATTAGAGCATCCTTACATGCATACATATAAGATGTGAGACTGTGGGTGTCACTCATGATACCCAATAGGGTTTGACATTTAGGTGTCGTTTAGTCGGCGTGTGAGTAGATTTCTTGACAATCCTCACAATGTCAATATTAGGCTAGCTACCCAATGTGTCAGCATATAATCATGAGCTCGATTGTTTGACCATCTACCATGGTGAGTTTCGACTTTATGAAAAGGACAATGGTTGGGAATAGATGCATATATATCACATATTATTGTATATTAAATCCTTAATTACCCTTTTGAGAAGTTTTGAGATGTGTGTTAATTTTTTCTAATCAATGTTTCATGTTTGATTCTATTTGGAGGTATGGGTTATATATTTCCCTTTTCGTTTGTATGGGATCATTAGAACCCTAAGTTGATTTATAATGTTTTCTAAAATTTTGGATGTTGATTTGAGTAAGTTAGACTGTTATCTTGTTACTCAAAATGAGTCAACATCGAGTATTATCACTAGACATTTCATTACATAACTTATTTTAGCTTGTACTTCAATTGAAGACTTAGGAGTTTCCTAATGGATGCTAATGACATTTAAAAGGCCACAACATGTTGAATAAAATCCCGATCGAAGAGAACTTGGTTGCTAATGGTATTGATATCCCTTCTACTTTATGTCCTTCTCCGATTGTCTGCAAGAAGACATAAATCACATGTTCTTGTTTTTGTCAGGTGGCATCTCAAATCTAGTTGTAGATTGCTAAGTAGTTAAATCTTCTTTTCCCTCTTATGATAAATATTTAATGTTAATGTCATGGGTGTATACGATTCATTGACCATCATGACAATGAAAGCTCTAGGGTTGATAATCTTGACGACCATTGGACGCTTTGGAGGTATCTAGACAATGTGGCCTTTCAATGGTCTAGTTTTCCAAGAAGGAATATGTTTGAGAGGATTGTTCTTATGTGTTTCAATTGGTTCGTGAACAAGAATAAAAAAGTGAGTATCATTTAGACTTCGTGGTTGCAAAATCTGATGTTAAATATTTCTATTTAATTGTTCCTCATTTAGACTCCGTGGTTGCAAAGTCTGATGTTAAATATTTCTATGGTGTTCTAAGTATATTTAGACTCCAGCTGCTCAAAAAACAAACTTATCTGGAACACCATAGTCTCTTCCATATCCAAACCAATGTTACATAGTTTCAAGAGAACTTGAAACAAAATTTTGGGAAGTAATGCATATCATATTTTAGATTTTCTTTACGTAAATGACTATATAAACTGGTGGGCACACATTGGATATCAGGTACAAAATAACCCATTCCACCACCACCAGCTTCTGACAGTATCAGGATACGTGGCTTCTTCCTTTTGTTTCTTCTGAATCTCCTTGCTTACTCACCCTCAATCATACTGATTGGATCCTTCCAACTTTATCTCCCACCGCCTTCTTCTCCTATCGACCTCATATCTCACCGCCTTTTTCTCCTATCGACCTCCAATACTTTCTCTCATAAACCTTATCGTTGTTTTAGTCGCCTCCCACTACCAACATCGCTATGTCGAACCCCTGAACTTTTTATGTTTGTGGTTTAATCCCTCTATTCATCGGTTAGAATACCGAGTACTTACCCACCGCCTCTCATCTTCTCGATTGTTACGAAACAACTTTCCATTTCCTTCCACTATTCCTCCAAACCACAACTATTTCCTAAATCAGATAACCACCGCCTCCACAACTTCTTGTGTTTTTAACCATCAAAAGTTTCTTCAAAAAGGTGATGCTTTGTTCAGGGCTTTCTATCGCCGATCATAACAAGGATCAGAGTTTCAATGACGCGACTTCAACATGCGGTTAGTTTGAGGTTTTTAAACAAATAAAAATCGATTTTCTTTCTCTTCCACCCATTTCTCCTCTCCCAATTCTCAATCCCTCTAACTTCTTAACCGGGTCCTTCACTGTTGAAGAATTGTATACGTGAAATCAATTAAGAACAAGATTAATCAATGTAATGAACTCAGAAAGTAAATAAGACTTTGAAGTTTCTATTACTCTCAGTAAGCTTGATTACAAAACACAGACTACGAAATCTAGAAAATTCGTTAGTCTAAACCAAAGCTCAGTCCCTATTTATAGGAAACATGAGAGTACAAAAAATACTAAGTCTGGAACCTTTACACTTCGTAAAAAAGTGACTTAGTAAATACATTACATACGAAATAGACTAAACACAATTCGACTCTTTACAAGACTTCGACCCTTACAATCTCCCCCTTTGTAAACGAGTCGAACTACTCAATTCGTGAGAATCTGAACAACTAAGTGCATCATCCTTCGTATCTCAGAATACCATGTTGTTTTTCGAGCAGTTGTTCATACGAACAATAAAGTCTGTATATTGTGATGTAGTATATCTTTCGATCCCAACAACTTGAAAGATAAATCTCTTAGCCTTCCCTTTAGTGTCCTTCCCAGCAAACACTAAACCAAATGGTTTTAAACATATCTCCATCAACATACTTTTTCAACTCAGCATGTGTCTTCGAAAGTTCCATTGCAACAGATACTTTCCTATCTATACTCGAAGCCAACTCTTCGTCAGTTAGGGCAAGACAATCATAATAATTGTCAATGAAGATTTTTATGTGGGCAAGACCTAGTCTGAACACTTCTTTGTCTGTACCCTTGAGTTGTGATGCCTCCATTTCTTTTAAAAGTAATGCAACTTGAATAAGACCATTCAAGTTCATTAGAGGGAAGTCTGCAACACTGAAATCGATTGCTTGATTGTTTGCACGAATCACATGATACCTGAAATTTTGTATCATGTCTTCGAACAAGACATCTTTCTTAATAGCAACTACTTTCTTGATCTTGATCAGAGACCACACTTCATCTTGCTCTTTTCCAAGTACAGCATGAAAACGAATTTTCATGTGTGTATAATCATCTGGGTTTTTGAATTTCTCACTAACCTTGTATTGAGCAGTGATAAACATCATTTCATTTATCAGAAAATCCAACTGACAAAAATCAGTGTTAGCAATCGAATTGCTTTTCCTTGGCTTCTTTTCAAAAGCATACATATGATTGACTGCAACTCTCGATTCGATTGATTCATACGAATACAACTTTTTGGGATCACCTTTGTCCATACCAGGTGGATCACTTTCTCTTAACCTCAAAATACTTTGAATATGCCTTTGAAGTTCGATTTCAACCTCCACCTCTGCTTTCTTTTCTTCTTTAGAATTTTCGACTAGCACACCTTTCCCTTTGTCTTTCGAATCTGGATTTGGTTTTAAGGAACTTGAACTACCCCCTTCTGTAGCCGAACCAATCGCAATTCCTTTTGATTTTGTAAAAGGTTTTGTGGTAACAACTGTTGTTGAGATAGTATCAGACTTCATTAGAATTGTAACAAGAATTTGTGTAGAAAACACCTTTCCAACAACTTTCAAATCTCCAATTGTTATCTTCTCTCCTTCTCCCTTCTTATTCACATTTACTCCTTTGCTCACTTTCGTTTCTCCCCCTTGCACCCTTGTGACAACAGGTGGGGCATTCTGTGGCAACATTTGTGAAAACTTAGAAATAGGAGCATACGCCTTCTGAATAACCTGATCAAGTAAATTTAACTTCTGAGTAAGGAACTCAGGAGTTAAAAACGTGATGGGTTTTTAGCCAAAAGAACTTTCCTATGTGCGCATGCAAAACCCTAATGCTTGGATCTAGGCTTTCTAATTAAACATGCTTTGAATCCAAAACTTCTAATGACTAATTAGGTATAAGAACAATACAAAATTAGATCTAGAAGTTTACCTTTGAATCTCTTGTTTGATCTTTTTGTCTTGGAGCTCTAGAGTCACAATTGTCACTCCTCTAATGGCTTACAAACACCAACTAGCAAGGAGGATGATTTGAGAGAGAGGTTGGGAAGAAATCGGCCAGGGGTTTTTTTTCCTTTGAAGAGATGCCGATTTCCCTTGCTCAAGGGTTCTATTTATACTTGTAGACTCCTAGGGTTTCACCTTTAAACCCTAGCTGGATAATCTTTCCTTAAAGCAATCCAAATCCTTACCTTAGATAAGCTTTGGACGATTTTGAGCTATCCTAAGCCCTAGAATCCGTCCAACCCTTATCCTTTAAGGATTTACAGTCTAAAGTGTAACTATCAAACAATTGACAGTTTATACCCTCTTATTTAATTAATCTCTTTAAGTCACCAAATTAATACTAATTAACTTATGACTTATATTAATCAAATAACAATATTATTATTCCTTATATTATTCTCATAATATATATAAATAATATTTATTCTCTCATAATAAATCATCCTATCAAGTTGGTATGGTGAAGGCAACCCAAAAGGACCATGCACAATCGGGTCAAATACTTGCCTAATATAGTTGCAGCCTTAGACACTATTCCAATAGTCTCCCACTTGGATAAGTCTAGTAACTATATGCACAAGTACAATTCGATTTGCAATCATAGCTCTCAAAGACGCTGTCAAACTCTGATCTAATCAATCTTGTCCTTTAGATAAGGGATCGTACAGTCCTCTGTTAGATATCATGCTGACAATTCTATGGAATGATTAGTCAAGCATTTAGGTTTCTCGATCTCCGATTTATTTGACATAGAACTTAATCGAACACATCAATTCAGTTCTGACCGGGCCCGATACATAAGTCAAATCAAATCATCGAGCGGCCGAGATATCGCTTTTACCTTCTTAGGATAAAAGTTACAGATAAACTTCGACTTATATGCATTTACTTATTCATTAATCAACTATACACAACAATGCGTTTTATAACACCGAGTTACTGATGCGTTTTCGCATTATCAATGTACAATCAATTAACAAATAACAAACCATATATCTAGGTTTTAAGACTATATGATATTATCGTCTTGCGATCACCCTTTTATATCATATTCCATAAGGTGATTCCAGCAAGCACGGGTTTGTTCCAATGCAAAACTAGCTCATAAGCACTCATGAACGTCGCAACAATCTTTTACTATATCTAATACCATTTAGACAATCTACGCACCAATTCACGACAATCTTCATTCATATCTACTTCCAACATATGAATGATTGTGGACAATTTGAATAATTCGATTATTCTTAATAAACTCAATTATTCTGGAAGTCAAAACATGCAAAATGAAACAAGAGTTAAACAATTAACATAAGACAATAACATTACTCATAAATAAAACTCCTTTATTTAATCATCAAATGTTAATTACATTTATCTATTACATGTTTCTAATACTATCTAATCTATGCTAATATCATCCTTCAACCCAATACTCCTAGCATGCTGCAAGTGCTTAACCCTACTCGGTCCCTTCGTAAGCGGATCTGCTGGGTTATCTTCTGATGATATCCTCTTCACTACGAGTTGTCCTTCTTCTACACGATGTCTAATAAAGTGATATTTTCTGTCGATATGTCTAGATCTACCATGATCTCTCGGTTCCTTGGTCAAGGCAACCGCTCCTTCATTATCACAGAAAATCTCCATGGGCTCCTTTATGGTGGGTACAACTCCAAGATCACCGATGAAGTTCTTCAACCATATTGCCTCCTTCGACGCTTCGCTCGCTGCAATGTACTCTGATTCGCACGTTGAATCAGCTACAGTTTCCTGCTTGGAACTTTTCCAAGTCACTACTCCTCCATTCAGGGTAAAGACCCAGCCCGACTGCGAACGGTAGTTGTCCCTGTCGGTCTGAAAACTGGCGTCACTATACCCTCGCACCTTCAACTCATCACTCCCTCCGAGGACTAAGAACCATTCCTTCGTCCTCCGAAGGTACTTAAGGATATTCTTAACCGCAAACCAATGAGCTCTGCCGGGATTCCCTTGATATCTGCTAACCATGCTCAAAGAAAAAGCTACATCAGGGCGAGTACAATTCATAGCGTACATGATTGAGCCAACTGCGGAAGCGTATGGTACTCGACTCATTTATGCTATTTCAGCTTCGGTACTCGGACATTGAGTCTTACTCAACTTGGCATTACTTTGTATCGGTAATTCTCCCTTCTTCGAGTTTTCCATACTAAAACGTTTTAGTACCTTTTCTACGTAAGTGTTCTGACTAAGTCCTATTAGTCTCTTACTTCTTTCTCTTACTATCCTCATTCCTAAAATGTAAGAAGCCTCTCCGAGGTCCTTCATAGCGAAGAACTTCCCGAGCCAAGACTTAACTTCCTGCAGAGTTGGGATGTCGTTTCCTATGAGTAATATGTCATCGACATATAGAACGAGGAAGCTTACTATACTCCCACTGGCTTTGACATATACACACGATTCATCTTCGCTTCGTACAAATCCAAACTATTTGACTTTCTCATCGAAGCAAAGATTCCATCTGCGAGATGCTTGCTTAAGTCCATAAATGGACTTCTCAAGCTTACACACTCTATTCGGATGCTTCGGATCCACAAACCCCTCTGGCTGAGCCATGTAAACATCCTCAGCCAACTTCCCATTAAGGAAAGCGGTCTTGACATCCATTTGCCAAATCTCATAATCATGAAATGCGGCAATCACTAGCATCACTATAATAGATTTTATCTTCGCAACTGGTGAGAAGGTCTCATCATAGTCAACTCCGGGAGTTTGAGTAAAGCCCTTCGCGACCAATCGCGCTTTATATGTGTGTACGTTTCCATCCACGCCGGTCTTCTTCTTGAAGATCCATTTGCACCCAACGGTCTTACGTCCGGGCACATTCTCAACCAAATTCCAAACTTGGTTATCATACATGGATTGGATCTCGCTATCCATTGCCTCTTTCCATTTTGCAGACTCCGGGCCTGCCTTGGCTTCCTTATAGCTATTAGGTTCATCAAGGTTTATTAGTGTACCATCACTAATATACGTGTCCCCTTCGGTAGTAATATGAAAACCATAAAACTGGGGTTGAACTCTAACTCTTTTGGAACGTCTCAGAGGTAAGGATTCGTCAATCGGTTCAACCGGAGTTTCCTCCTCGGGTTGAGTGCCAGTGGTAGAGGTTCCTTCATCTATCGACTCTTGAATCTCTTCAAGCTCGATTTGCCTCCCACTGTCTCCTTGGCTTATGAGTTCTCGCTCTCGGAAAACTCCTCTCCTCGCAACAAAGGCAACATTGTCCTTCGGTCTATAGAAGAGATATCCAAAGGATTTCTGCGGGTATCCGATGAAAATACATCACTCACTACAAGGTTCGAGCTTGTCGTGAGCATCTCGTCTTACGAAAGCCTCGCAACCCCAAACCTTGATATGTTCTAACAAGGGAGCTTTCCATGTCCACATCTCATGAGGTGTTTTGGCAACCTTTTTAGTAGGGACTCGGTTAAGGATATGGGCAGCAGTCTCTAAGGCATACCCCCAAAAAGAGATTGGTAGTGAAGCACAACTCATCATAGAGCGAACCATATCCAATAAGGTTCGATTACGCCTTTCTGCCACACCATTCAACTGCGGTGTCCTATGAGGCGTCAATTGTGAAACTACTCCACACTCCTTGAGATAATCGTGGAATTCAAGACTTAGGTACTCTCCTCCTCGATCGGATCGAAGCATCTTGATTTTCCTTCCCAATTGATTCTCCACTTCATTCTTGAACTCTTTGAACTTTTCAAAAGTTTCTGACTTTTGCTTGATTAAATAGATATACCCACATCTACTATAGTCATCGGTAAAAGTCACGTAGAAGCGGTTCCCATCGTTCGTGGTTGATGTAAGCGGTCCACATACATCGGTATGTATTAGGTCCAATAGACCCTCACCCCTTTCGCAAGAGCCAGTGAAGGGTGACTTAGTCATCTTTCCAAGCAAACAAGATTCGCATGTGTCATCTTCCCTAAGGTTGAATGACTCCAACACTCCATCCTTTTGGAGTTGGGCTATGCGTTTCTTGTTGACATGTCCAAGACCACAATGCCACAAGGATGCTTTATCCATACTATCTGAAGAGTCTATGTTCAAAACATCATTTCCTAAGTTATCAACAATCATAACAGTTTCATATATTCCATTACATGGTATAGCTTCAAAATAAAAGACACCATTTAGATAAGCTAAAATAGAACCATTCTCATTATTAAAAGAAAATCTAAAACCTTGTCTAAACAAACCATGAAATGAAATGATGTTTCTAGCCATTTCTAGCGAATAGCAACAATTGTTCAAATCTAAACTTAAACCTTTCCTAAGCACTAAAGAATACACTCCGATCTTGGTCACAGGAGACGATCTTCTGTTCCCCATGATTAGATTTATTCTTCCAGCCTCCACATCCCTATTTCTTCTTAGTCCCTGCACATTAGAACAAATGTGGTAACCACAACCGGTATCAAGAACCCAAGAAATAGCATGAGATGAATCGTTAGATTTAATTGTGTATATACCTGCGAAAGACGGCTTGATCTTTCCTTCCTTGATGGCTTGCAGGTACTCTGGGTAGCTTCTTTTCCAATGTCCTATCTTGTGGCAGTGGTGGCACTCTGCCTCCTTTGGGTTAGGGCAGGGCTTAGCAGGATCAACTTTGGTCCCACTAGAAGAGTTACCATCTCGGGCTTTAACCTTGCGATAGTTCTTAGACGAAGCCTTCCTCTTCTTTCCCTTTCCTTGTCCAATAGCCAAGACAGGAGTAGCGGTTGGATTGGGAGTTGGTGCAACAGACTTGTCCTTGAAGTTGCTCTCAGCGACCCTCAAGAGACCTTGGAGTTTGCTTAGGGTGACCTCCTCTTTGTTCATGTGGTAGGTCATCCTAAATTGATTGTAGCTCGGAGGCAAAGAGTGAAGCACCATGTCGATCGCCAAGTCTTCCCCAAAGTCAACATTCAACTTGCGAAGACGGTCGACATACCTTTGCATCTTTTGCAGGTGCACGGTAAGAGACTCTCAATGACCCATCTTAGCGGAAATTATGTTAGTGAAAATCTCATAACGCTCTTGTCTCGCGTTTTGGTGGTATCTCTCCAATAAGTCTTGATGCATCTCGTACGGGTACATGTCCTCATAGGACTTTTGGAATTCGGAGTTCATGGTGGCTATCATGATGCAATGCACCTTCGTTGCATCACGCTCGTGAGTTTCAAAAGCGGTCATTTCAGCCGGAGTAGCGATTTCAGGGTTGATCTTCTCGAGCTTCTCATCGAGGACATACTCCTTATCCTCATAGCGAGCTATAGTGCGAAGGTATCTTATACATTCGCTAAAGTTCGTCCCATCGAAAGTGACCTTTTGACAAAGGCTCATCAATGTGAAAGAACCAGCAGCAGCGTTGTTTGCGTTCGACATCTACAAATAGAAAGGACAAAGATAGATTAGAATATGAATCCCTAATTATCACCCAATAAGAAAAATTAGGGCTAGGATCCAAAAACAATATTTACATATTAGAAAAGGGATGTCGTAATCCAACATGCAAATAATATGAAGGTAAGTGAATGATGATTCACTACTTCTCCACCATAAAAACATAACTTTAAGTCCTAAATGTATTGAGAATTCCTAGGTTCGGATGAGATTCATTGAAACTATTCAATGGCATGTTGAAATCTCGATATGCCCCTCTTGTTTGTGACTGGGATACCGAGGATCACAAAACGGTTGTGAATTACCATGCAAATTCACATGGTGCCTTCATTGTAACGATCACCTATTCGATGTGCCGGTAAACCACACACGCTCCATCGAACTATGATAAACAATGAATCACCCTTTGCCACCTTTGCTTGGAACCAATTTGTGTGCCGGTAAACCACACACGCTCCACTAACTTCTTAGCAAGGGTGCAAAGTGTAATTTCATGGGATTGCATCAATTCACTTTTCCTAAAGTAACTAAGATTGGGAAATTTTAAAAACATGAAGTTACTTGGTATTTCATATTATACTTTTAATGAGAGGATGAGGCTGCCCTATCCTACCAATTCGGCTAACGACCCTCCACCGATCTAGCAAGCGGTGGGTGTGAGTGTACACCCATTAAGCGCCATTTTATAGGCCGCAACCTTATACCCACCTTATAGATCGGCTTCGTGAATGAGGCCTACTAACGGTAAGACTAGCATTTTAGTCATACATATATATATATATATATATATATATATATATATATATATATATATATATATTAATCTTGTAATATTATATTAGTATAGGGTTGTATTTTAAACTTGTAAAATTCTAGGGTTTGAAATTTAAATTTTTCTAAATAAAAACTTTTAATCACAAAACATAAATTTCAAAACTTGAGGACAAGTTTTAAACATTTAAAACATGGAGGATCAAATAACAAATAATCTCAATTAACAATTAATTCCATAATTATCCATATTTGATTTATTTAAGATTTCTTGCATAATAATTTACCAATTTAAACAAAATAATTAATTAATTATCACATAAGGAAATTAAATATTTTATTAGTTGATAAATCTCTTTAATATGATCAAAATTATAGTCATATATATCAAAAAATCGGATTAGGGTTGATCTAATATGATAAAGGCAAGTTTCCATAAGATAAATACCAAAAAATCCCGAATCTGGCCCTTCCTGACGCTCGGACTCACCGAGTACCCATTATGGACTCGCCGAGTCAGGCCAACTCGCCGAGTCCATGACTCAGAAACACAAAAATCGAATTTTGCAAATAAGATTCAAACAAACAAGCAACAATTTAATAGAAACCAATCTAGGCTCTGATACCACTGATGGGTTTTTAGCCAAAAGAACTTTCCTATGTGCGCATGCAAAACCCTAATGCTTGGATCTAGGCTTTCTAATTAAACATGCTTTGAATCCAAAACTTCTAATGACTAATTAGGTATAAGAACAATACAAAATTAGATCTAGAATTTACCTTTGAATCTCTTGTTTGATCTTTTTTTCTTGGAGCTCTAGAGTCACAATTGTCACTCCTCCAATGGCTTACAAACACCAACTAGCAAGGAGGATGATTTGTGAGAGAGGTTGGGAAGAAATCGGCCAGGGGTTTTTTTCCTTTGAAGAGATGCCGATTTCCCTTGCTCAAGGGGTCTATTTATACTTGTAGACTCCTAGGGTTTCACCTTTAAACCCTAGTTGGATAATCTTTCCTTAAAGCAATCCAAATCCTTACCTTAGATAAGCTTTGGACGATTTTGAGCTATCCTAAGCCCTAGAATCCGTCCAACCCTTACCCTTTAAGGATTTACAGTCTAAAGTGTAACTATCAAACAATTGACAGTTTATACCCTCTTATTTAATTAATCTCTTTAAGTCACCAAATTAATACTAATTAACTTATGACTTATATTAATCAAATAACAATATTATTATTCCTTATATTATTCTCATAATATATATATATATATATATATATATATATATATATATATATATATATAATATTTATTCTCTCATAATAAATCATCCTATCAAGTTGCTATAGTGAAGGCAACCCAAAAGGACCATGCACAATCGGGTCAAATACTTGCCTAATATAGTTGCAGCCTTAGACATTATTCCAACAAAACAAAGTTGGAGTAGGCTTCGAAACAACTTCTTTTAACTCCTCAAGAAGAATCTGCAATTTCGCAAGCTGATTGTTGTCTTCAGTTGCTTTTGTTTCTAACTTCGGCATTGTGTCTTGAAAGGTTTTGACAAAATTTGTAACTGCGCTAGCAATTATATGAACCTTTTCTTGAAGTGAATTGTATTGAGAATTCATGTTCACAAATTCCTGAGAGACTTCCTTCTTCAACTCTTCGAGTTTCAAATTGACATCTTCACGAACCTTTTTGACATCTTGTACGAAGAGAATATGACATTCCTTCGCAACAGCCTTCAAATCTTTTAAGGCACCTTCAAAATTCCCTGCCTGAGTCTTGATGCGAAGCTCATTATTTTGATCAGAAAGATCTATCTTCTAATGAAATCTTCGTTCAGCTGCCTTTATCATTAATTCAACTTCAAGACCCAAAACCGAATGTTTTGCCCCTGAATCAGCTTGGGACTGAAGAAGTGAGTTTAACTTCCTATTCAAGATTTTTAACTGTTTTCCTGGCATTAGCATATGATCAGGAATCTCCTCCTCTTTCGAATCAAAATGCAATTCATAAAATGTTCCTCCAAAACCTCCTCCTTCGGTTTCATCATCGGAATGAGGTTTGGGTGTGTCTGTGGATTGTGATGGAAAAAGAGTAGTAATTGGTTGTTGAAGGATAGTTTCAAATAGTGGAGATGAAGTAGAAGTGGAGATAGGTGGTGGTAATGAAACAAACGGAGTAGAAGTGATAGGTGGTAATGAAGAAGAAAGAATAATAGGTTGTGAAAAGTCGACACTCATGTTAACATTTGCCCCCGTATCAGATACATTAGCAATGATGTTTGAAATAGGAACCGCCTCAGTAAATGACTTGGTTACTAATATTTCGAGTGGAATAGTTGTAGTAGGAGAAATGGTAGAAACATTTGAAATTGAAGAGATTACATGTGTTGAAGTTACCATAGGAGAAGTCGAAGCAATAGGAGTATCAGGAACAAATTCGTTGTCTGAGGAATCATCTCTTATTACAAGCTTTCACTTGTACCGTTTTTCTGTGATGTGCTTCGCAACATCATGATCACGTCTCTTTCTGGATAACGGTGAAACAGGAGCAGGTATTTCATGTACTACCACTCCTTTACTGGTAACCTGAGTCTTACGAACCATCGGAGAGTCATCAGACAAAGTTCGTTTAGATGATTTCCTATGAATCCTTTTAAGAATTCCTGATTTTGATGGAACAACTTCTTTCGAAGCCTGAGCTTCATTTTCTTCTACTTTCTTCTTATCATCACCCTCAACGTTCTTTGGAGAAGATTTCGACTTTGTAACTTTTATAGGGTCCTCATCAGACTTCATTTTCTTTAATGGATTGGAAGAGCCAGCTTTGACTTCAACTAACACCCCAGTTTCAACATCAGGTTTTACCTTCTGCAAATACTTGACAAGAATCTTGTGCGTAGGATTCACCTTCTTGAGAATTGCATCTGGAATTCTTGCAACACTTGGAAAAATTTGTTCATCATCTTTAACATTCTTTGGAAATTGATACTTCGTAAATTCAATAATGTCTTCACCTTGAGGAACTTGAATTCCCTCTTTCTCATACACTTTTTCCAAAATCAAACTCCAGTATCTAGCACAAGAAATTCCCTTAGCCACACTTCTACTTTCTAAGCTTTTTGTGAATTCTTTCCACAACTGAGTGGCATAATCCACACTCGAGTCGTAATATAAACCCATGACCATAGCATACACTTCTTGTCTTCCCTTGTCAAGACCCACTTTTCTTCCTGTTAAACACCGTAGAAAAATCCCAAACAAGAAATTCTAGATACAGGGAAGCCCAGACTTTTTGAAATCACTTATCTTTTCGAGTGGTGGCTGGTGACCCATCTCGTTGAACATATACATAATCTGAGGGTTAGAAGGTTTGAAAAAGGGTGGTGAATTGGGAAGCTCCAAGAATTGAGAAAACATCTTCTTGGTGAGACGAATGCGTTTCTCATTCACTAAATTGAAAGTCAGGACATCAGTTCCTTTATTGAATGAAGCAGTGGATGCAGCCATAGACAACCAAGTTAGTGGCACTGCGAAGGATTTGAACATAGCGGTGGCTAGAACTAATCTTTTCAATGCAACTATCAGCATCTTGAGATCATCTGGATACAACGAGACATTTGATTCAACCTGATAGGTGGTGCTTTGTATCTTCATCAGAGGTTGGGATGCAATTTCTTCAGTAGTGGAATTCTAAACAGCAGCCATTTGCAAGTTGATTGGAAGCTTTTAGGAAAAATTAGGGCTTTTTGATCTTCTGTGAATTCTTGAACGCATGATTTCAAAAGGAAAGAAGATTTTCCTTTTATAAGTAGCCCAAAACAATTTGAACCGTTTGTCATTAAGAAGTAAATCACGTCATCCCTTGAAACGCGTACCAGTAGCCGTTATTGTAGCTATGTCAGATAAAGTTCCTTGAAACTAGGGCCAAGTTACCAAACGGTTACTTTGAGACTGTTCGTGAGTACTTGTGGATAAGATCAAACGTTTCGGATTTGAGGTTGGGCTCATTCGTTTTTGGGATTCGAAACGAAGTCATTTGCCAGTCTTGTGAAATCATAAGCCTAAGTTGGTATTACTTAGAGCCTCAAGGATTCCGTGAGTGCAGTGATACAATGGAAAAGGATAAGAAGCAAAATAAAAAAAATTTGGATCTGTGATGTCAAAAACGTTGACACGAAAGCAGTTAAACCCCAGGCAAATGTTGTTTCGTTAATTATCAAGAGAGATAACTAACAACTTGTGCAATTTAACAATCGAATACTTCTAGAGAAGTATCAAAGGGCTTCTTTTTCAAGGCTTCAATGGGTGGCTTACAAATTTCGTTACATATCATCCTAAACATAAGGTGAGTAATTGTAAACGAAATTACTTGTTTGACCAGTTTAGTCAGTGACAAGTGGCTTTGTAAAATTTGTGAAAGTGACTAGAGAAAAAAATCGACACTCACACTGAAATCACATTCATGGAAAAATAGTTAAGCTGGATTTTGTTGGGAAACAAATGTTGTGGGTTACGAACATTTGATCAAAACCACTCATACGAAAGAATGTGATTTGGAGTATACGAAACTTTGGTATAGAAACAAGTGTTTCGTAAGAATCTGGAACATAGTTCCCCGTCAATTCCTTATTAAGTTCGGATATTTGGGTTTCACTTGCATCACGGTCTCATGATTTAAGATCATTAACACAGATTTTTGACATGTTTAAGTCATAACTGGTTTGATCAATGACCTCTTGAACATGTGTCTTTGTGTGTGAAATGTGTTTAGAATTTTTGTGATGAAAAAGATTGGTTAAGATTCGAATGTACCTCTGTTATATATGGACTAAACAGATAACTCTTAACTCATTTGAGAAGAGTAAGGTAGCTCATTGGACTAATGCGAATGTAAGCCTAATTTGGAAGAAACTTTCGTATGAAAAATTTCATTAAGGCTTTCGTAACACACATAGAGTCAGTTGAAGCTTGAGTCGACATGCAGCAGTATGCTTCTAGGGACATCTTAACTAGTACAAAGATTTAAGAGAATTACCTTCCCATAGAAACACAAGCATGACCGTTTGAAGAATTTTCGTGAAAACGTTCTTGAAGACCTAAAAAAATAACAAAGTAACCAAAAATCTTTTTGTGATTTGAATTTTTGAGAAATAAAACATGCAACAAAAGAAAATCTTTTTGATATTTTTGATTTTTCGAAAATTAATGCAAAAAGATAAAAATATTTTTGGTTTTTCAGTTGAACAAAATTTTAAACGAATGAAAAGAAATGATAGTACCAAACACGTGAAAAGTTTTAGTATCAAGATACGAAAACGAAGCGTGTCGAAGCCTCTTAACGCACAGTAACCTCTTAATGGTTTAGACAGCTAGCCTTTGAATCGACACCTTTTTCACCGGCCAACAATATTTCGTTAATTTTGAGTATTTGATACTGGTACCGAATTCGCATCTAACATTCCCAAACCTGCTAAAATTCTCACAAAAGATTTTTCATCAAGTGGTTTAGTGAAAATATCAACAAGTTGATTAGTAGTTTTCACAAAATGAACTTCAATGTTTCCATCTTCCACATGATCTTTTATAAAATGATAACGAAGAGCAATGTGTTTCGTTTTCGAATGTTGTACTGAATTATGACAAATGCGAATAGCACTTTGTGAATCACAGTACAAAGGAATCTTTTTCATATTAATTGCATAATCACGCAATTGGATTTGAATCAAAATGATTTGAGAAGTGCAAGCAGCAGCAAAAATGTATTCAGCTTCAGCAGTAGAAATAGCTACACAAGTTTGTTTCTTTGACTGTCAACTTACCAACTTCCCATCCAGTAATTGACATCCTCCACTTGTACTTTTTCTGTCGAGAGTACATCCACCAAGGTCTGGATCCGAAAAGGCTTGAATGAAAAATCCAAATTTCGAAGGATACCACAATCCCAACGAAACTGTTCCTTTGAGATAACGAAAAATATTCTTCACAACAGTTAAATGTGATTCTCTTGGATTTGCTTGATACCTTGCACAATTGCACACAGAAAACATGATATCAGGTCTACTGGTAGTTAAATAAAGTAGAGAACCTATCATGCTTCGAAACAAGGTAAGATCAACAGCAGGTGAATCTAAAGAAGGTGTTAACTTCGTAACCTACTGTCATTGGTACTCTTAGCTTCGTGCTATCAGTCATTCCAAACTTTTCAAGAAAATTATTCGTGTATTTTTCTTGGTTAATGAAAATTCCTTCTCTGCTTTGACGTATATTTAACCCAAGAAAACTGTTGATTTTACCCATCATGCTCATTTCGAATTTACTCTTCATCAAATTCTCAAATTCACTAGACAAAGCTGGGTCAGTAGAGCCAAAAATAATATCGTCAACATAAATTTGAACAAGCATTAGATGATCCCCAACTTTCTTACGAAATAATGTGGGATCAACTGATCGTTGTTTAAATTTTGATTGTTTTAAGAAATTGGTAAGAGTTGCATACCATGCTCTTGGTGCTTGTTTTAATCCATACACAGCCTTATCTAAAATGTAAACATGATTAGGATATTCTTCATTAACGAAACCTGGTGGTTGTTCAACATATACAGTTTCTTCGAGCTCTCCATTCAAGAATGCACATTTGACATCCATTTGATAAACATCAAAGTCTTTGTGTGCTGCATAGGCTAAAAATATTTGAACAGCCTCGAGTCTGACGACAGGGGAAAAGGTTTCTTCATAGTCGATACCTTCTTGTTGCGAATAACCTTTAACTACAAGCCTAGCTTTGTTTCGAATAATATTGCCCTCTTTGTCGGTTTTATTTTTGAAAATCCATTTTAGCCTGACAATCGAAACATCATTAGGTTTTGGAACAAGACTCCAAACCTTGTTTCATTCGAATTCAGCAAGTTCAGATTGCATAGCAACAACCCAATCTGAGTGTTCCATAGCAACCTTAACTGTTTTTGGCTCTATTTTTGAAATAAAAACATTAAACATGCAAAATTCTTGATTCGTATTGAGTACCTCATTTTTCGCACGAATTTGAGCTCTAGTTAAAACTCCATCTTGTGGATTTCCTATAATTTGCTCTTTTGGATGATTCTTCGTTCATTTCTCAAGTGGTGGATATGCTGGATCAAATTCCAATGGTGCATCTTCGTACATTTCTTCATTTTCAGTACCTGCCACAGAAATATTATCATCAAATTCATGAAATTCATTATTTTGATCAATATTAATTGCATCTGTATCATCATGCTCCCCCTCAACATGATTATCATTTTGATGCTCCCCCTCAAATTCATGATTCATACTACTCTTCTCCCCCTCGAAAGGATGTTCCCCCTCAACATTTAGAGGAAAAGACGTATGCTCCCCTTCCATACGAACATCTAGCATACTTTCGCCATTTTCATTAATATCTGAAGTGAGTGTTGAATCATTAGTATGTTTTGATAATTCGGGTGTATGATTATCATCAGCATGAACTTCAGCATCAATTGCCCTGTCTGGAACACCAAAAATTAGATCATAATCAAAATTAATTGAATTATCAGTTTCAGTTTGATTGTTTGATTCAGCAAGAATTGGTTTTTGTTCAAACTTTCTTTCTACTTGTTTATGTTGGGTCAAAATATGGTTTATACTTTGCTTTTCTGGGAAATTGTATTTTTCTGTAATATTTTTGGAGTTTACGGTCATGTTTACGGTTGAGTTTACGGTTGTAAACCCATTTACGGCCCATGTTATCCGGCCCATGTTCCCTAGTATATATATAGGTGTTAGGGTGAGGAGTAGAGAGTGATGAACCCTAAGGAGTTTACGGCCAAAGAGAACAGAGTTTACGGTCAGAGAGCATTTTGTGTGAATCTTTTGTATCTGGAACTTTAATTCATATCAATTCATACGAAGATTCATATTATTCTTCTTCTCCTTCTCTTCTATTTGATCTGACATCATCCGTTTGATTGGGATTCCGCACCATCAAACGGATCTGATTGACACACTGGCAAATTAGGGACTTACAATTGGTATCAGAGCCAAGTTGTATTAGTCAATTTTGTCAGATTTGGGGCATTATTTCATCTTATTTTTGAAATATTTTTGCGTTTTTAGATAGATCTCGCAAAAATAAGGGGGGTTTGTTCTTCGTGTTTTTCATAAAGAAGGGTTTTTGATCGAGTTTTGGAGCAAAAAGTCAAAAAATCGGTGTTTTTTGCGAGGAGTTTGCGGCCGGCGGCTAGGGTTCCGAAGAGTTCACGGCCCGGAGTTTACGGCCCAAGTTTCACGGTCCGAGTTTGCGGCCTCGGAGTTCACGGTTAGCCTCGGTCAGCAGCGTGTGCGAGACTTGAATCAGGGTCCGAAGTTCGCACGCATACACTTAAAAAAAAGGGGCGCGAAGCGTTTTTGGGGTGTGTCGGGATTCGAACTCGGTTCACCATAGAAGTCCAGCACCTTACCAACTCCTCTAGGCCATAAGTTGATACATTCCTTCCCCATTTAATTCATAACCCGTCTTTCTCGCAGCAAGTTTTCCTATTTTGACACTTTTAACCCAAAATTCAATTCCTTTTTAATTTTAAATTCCTTTTTCATCTTTTAAAAAAAATTAATAATAATAATAATAATAATATAAAAAAAGTAATAAAAAATTTTATTTTTGAACTTTTATTTTTTATTTTTTATTTTGACTTTGACTTCCAAGTTTGACCTTTGACATTAAACTTTGACTTTTTCGTTTAACTTTTAAATTTTCAAATTTAGCTTTTCGATTTGACTTTTGAGTTTAACTTTTTAAATTTGACTTTTAAGGTTGACTTTTGAAGTTTATAATCAAAGGGTTTGACTTTTAAGTTTGGTTTTGGCTTCTAGTTGTGCTTTTTAATTGATTTTAAAGTCTACGAGGGAGTTGAAAACATGAAAGAGAGTCGTCAGGATATGTTAAGACAAAATTTCAACATTTTCGATTATATCCCTAGAGAAACCCTCGAAACTCGGTTGCAACGATTTACCACACTCACTACTGAGATGAATATAGCTGGGATCTTCTTGACTAAGTCTGAGATAAACAAAAAGCTGCTAAATTCACTTTCGAAATCGTGGGATATGAATGTGTCTATCATCAAGAAGACAAAAGATCTCAATCATCTTAGTCTTGCTGATGTAATTCAAGAACTTGATGCTTTGAAGTGTAGAGAAACAATGAGTTCTGAAAACATTCCAGTCACTGAAGTTACATGTACTCCAGCTTGTGAAGCCACGATGAAATTTCTTCGGGAACAAATTGATTTATTTAAAAGAGAAGTTGAGGACCTGAGATATGAAGGATATCAACTCAGGAAAGGACAAAAACCCCTGAAGGCTGAATTAGAAGCAAAAACCAAGGACTTTAGGAAACTTCAGGAAGAGTATAGCAACAAGTGTGAAAATTATGACTATATTAAGAGACAACTTGCTGCTGTAACTGAAGAACTTGACGCTTTAAAAATTAATTGTGGAAAAACAGACATTAGTTTTAAAAATTATAATGCGTCAAGTCAGACAATCGAGTCCTTATATGAAACCCAATTAAAATTCAAAGAAAATCAAAACAAGGGTCTAGGGTATGATAGTGTTCCTCCACCTTTCAATCATAACTACACATCCATTCCTATGACACAGGAAGAAATTGACAAGGAGGCACATCTTAAATATGGAAAACCAGCTGGATTTGTGTCAGGAGGAGTTATTCATGTTGAAAATACTAATGTTTCTACTTCATGTGCAGGTAAAGTAGAAGAAGATGAGAACAAGGAGAGCTCTACTGAACAAACCAATGAATCTTTGAACTCAGAATCTGTTGCTCCTAACAAACCTTTCGTTGAGAAATATACGCCTCCAATTCCAGCGCAAAAGAGTGCCTATTGCAAGTGTGCATCTGGGATCAATAAGACACAAGGCCAGGATACGCCACCAGGGGCAGGAAGAAATAACTTTATAGTGAAGAAAAAGACATGTTTTCACTATGGAACACCTGGACACATTGCCAAAAATTGTCCTAATCGTGCATACGTTCCCTACTATGCACAAGGATGGAAAAATACGCCAAGTGGGAGATACTTCAAAAGAAACCCTTCCAGGTCACGTTCAGACAATGGTGACTGGAACGCACAGAAGGCCAAGAATAAAACCCAAAAGGCCAAGCATCCAACTTCCAAGGCTAAGCATCCAACTCTCAAGAACAAGAAGGGAATGCTGGCCCAGAAGTCTAGTTTAAGAGATGCTCTTGTGAAGCCAAGACCGGTTAGGTCTAAGTCATCTAGGCAGACGGCTTCAAGTTCCAAAGCAAGTGCCGAGGCACCCATCGGATCGAACAAGAAATGGGTTAAACCCGAATATAGATGGGTACCAAAGGTGAAAACTCCCAAATCTCCTAATGCTTCTAACGTTTCTACATCTTCTGTTTGTGATAAGCAGGCTATGTCATGGGAGAGAGTATTGTGCAAGGATGACAAAGGTCGACCCAATTTCAAAATGGACTGGGTTCCAAAGACCAATTAATCCCGCTCTGTGTCGGAGCAGCTATGGAGGCATATCATCATACTTTGGTTTGTTGGTAGTGGCTGTTCCAAGCACATGATAGGAGGCATCTCTCAACTATACAACACTCGGAATTTTATTTGAGAGTATTTGTCCTTTTGCGGGAAAGGAAGAAAGGAAGAGATCACAAATGGGGTTAGTGCTTAATGATATGAAGAATTTTCGGACCTATTCTAAGATTATGCTTGCTGATCTCAGACCTTCTTAACGCAGATTCAATCGGTGAATTACGGTTTGCGTTTTCTTCTCTATACTCCTGAATTTTTCTTAAGTTGATTCGCTTTAAAGACTAATTTTGTTTTAGGATAGTTTAAATTTGCGCATTTATTGTTGTTTCTCTCTTATGCACAAATTCAGGGGGGAAATAAAAACAAAACAAAAATTAGAAAATTAAAAAAAATCCAAAAACATTACAAAATCATATATATATATATATATATATATATATATATATATATATATATATATATAATGTTAATGGAATGTGCTTGCAGGAGATGTTTTGGGAAATGAAATTAGCATGTGATAACGGGCAATCTGAATCGACGTAACGTACCTAAGTTTAATCATCTACGCTCTGTGTTCGATGCGCTGGTAGGCACGAAAGATTTTAAATGGACTTGACTAGGGAAAGTTGAACCTAATGAATTTAAGGACATGCCAAACTTTGACCTAGTTAGATCCGTTTAACCTGATTTCACGACGCTCAGATAGGTTTAGCAGGGAGATATACATGGGAATCTACTTGTCACATTAAATAACCCGTATCTAGAACTGTGGATTCACTTTTCCTCGATGTGCGGATTCTGTCCTTAATTCCGGTTGGATGGGGCGACTGGTAAATTCCGATAAATTAGGTCTGTAGAATATCGTTTTCTTTCTTTCTTTCTGTTAGTCATATGTTGTCTCCTTTGCGTGACTTCCAATCCGACCTGGTACACAACATATGCAACTCTATTTATCTGCAGGCTATATATATGAAATTCCTTTCATCTGTTAGCCATATGTTGTCTCCTTTGCGTGACTTCTAATCCTACCTGGTACACAGCATATGCAACCTTCTACTTCTCAACCCCTCTGAAACAATAAGTAATAGAATTCTGAATATATCCTCTCTCTGACTGGTTGTCTGCTCACCCAGTGTAAGGAGTACTCTGGAAGTTCTTGATGGCTGCGGCATATCAGAAAGCGGGAAAAATGTTCTAGTACACTTAAAATTGAACACATACAGATTGTCTGTAGATCTCGTTGCTCGATTTATGTGGAAAACAATATCCATGGTTGTAGTCAGTTAAATGGTCTTAAGAAAAATTTATTTAAGGATTAGAGCCAATCATGATGATAAAGTTACAATTAAGATATATGCATGTATCATGTCATTGGTAAATTCTCCAAAATTGTCACAAATGTTTCGTGTTTAAGTGGACCACAATACTGACGATCGATCAGACGAAGATGTGAAGATAAGGGTACCGACAAGCGGATAAAGGCTGTCTAAAAACTTTGATCCCAAATCACTCTTAAAGCTAGCTATTATTTTAGTTTTTGTTAAGTTTGTTCATAGTGTTCTTATAATTTAAATATTGCGGGAGAATTAAAATTTAAAAAAAAAATCAAAATTAAAAAAAAATCAAATTCAAAATAGTGTTATTTCTGTTTTATTTCTTTTTCAGAAAATATAAAAAAAATTCAAAAGTATTTGTGTTTTTTTTTTAATTTGTGTGCTAAGTTTTCTTTTAGTTTTGTTTTGTCTTAAAAAGTGGTTTCGGGTATAGATAAGACTCAAGGAGTTTGTGTTGAAGATTTCTGAGCCAAGACTTCGTCCGTGAGCATCGAAGAATTCTCATTCGAAGGAGTAAGAAATGAAGATTATTCTTTCAACATTCAATCCTTCAACCCCAGAAGCAAGGTGAAGCAGAAATTGAAGATTATGTGACAGATTGCATTGAAGCCTCCTCAATCAGTCTAATACTATCGTTGTACCTGCTGAAGTGATCCAAAAGATTTGTTCTCTCTGAAGTTTCTCAAGCTGAAAGCGTTATCTTTCGAGAATCAGTACAAGAAGCCTCCTCATCCAATGTGCGTTCAATGTCAAATCTTGAAGAAAAGCTCAAGTGCTCAAGATGAAATCATTCATTGAAGATTCATATGTTCATCGTGATGCTGTGAAGAAATCGAAGGTTAAAGCTGAAGCCAAGCTTCCATTGAAGATTGACAAGAAGAGCCAGCTACTTTTTAGGGGGAGTTTGTTGGGTCAATTAAGAAAAGAAAGCTATAAACCAAGGAGGAGATCGTTGGGTCAAAATATGGTTTATACTTTGCTTTTCTGGGCAATTGTATTTTTCTGTAATATTTTTGGAGTTTACGGTCATGTTTACAGTTCAGTTTACGCCCGTAAACCCATTTACGGCCCATGTTATCCGGCCCATGTTTCCTAGTATATATATAGGTGTTAGGGTGAGGAGTAGAGAGTGATGAACCCTAAGGAGTTTACGGCCAGAGAGCATTTTGTGTGAATCTTTTGTATCTAGAACTTTAATTCATATCAATTCATACGAAGATTCATATTATTCTTCTTCTCCTTCTCTTCTATTTGATCTGATATCATCCGTTTGATTGGGATTCCGCACCATCAAACGGATCTGATTGATACACTGGCAAATTAGGGACTCGTTTGTTCAACTTTGCGAGTTCGTTTCTTCAACTTTGCGAGTTCGTTTGTTCAACACTCGATATGCAACAGAAGTATGCGAATATCCCAAAAATATGTCTTCATCAGCTTTAGCTTGAAACTTTGAAAGATTGTCTTTAAGATTCATGATGAAACATCTGCAACAAAAAACATGGAAAAATTTGACATTAGGTTTCCGATTATTTATTATTTCGTAAGGAGTGATATTAAATATTTTATGAATAAAAGAGTGATTCTGAGTAAAACATGCTGTTGAAATGGCTTCAGCCCACAGATACTGAGGAAGATTCGCATATGTCAACATTGTTCTTGCTGCCTCACATGATGATCTGTTTCTTCTTTCAACAACACCATTTTGTTGTGGTGTATATGGTGATGAGAAATTATGCAAAATTCCTTTTTTAGTTAAGAACAAATCCAACATCTTATTCTTAAACTCAGACCCATTATCACTCTTTATTCGACGAACATTCTTTTTCAGACTCATCTCTATCTTTTTGATAAAATCAATCATTGTTTGAGATACTTCAAATTTTAACCTGAGAAAAAATACCTATGTGAAACGTGAAAAATCATCAACTATAACCAAAATGTACCGCTTTTTATTAATTGTTTCAACAGTCGAAGGTCCACAAAGGTCAATATGAAGAAGTTCCAATGGTTCAACAATTTTTGAGTCTATCACGATAGGATGTCCTTTGCAATGTTGTTTGCCTTGTTCGCAAGCTGCACAAAGAGTATTATTATCAAATTTTAACACGGGAAGACCACGAACTAAATCTTCTGTAACCAGCTTGTTTAGATTTCGAAAGTTTAAATGTGGTAAACGTCTATGCCATAACCAACTGACATCACTTGAAGCTTTCGAAAGCAGACAAACATATGGTTTGCCCACTATTGGTTTAATATCCAGTGTGAACATATCGCCATATCGTTTCGATTTTAGCAATACTTCATTCGTCTCGAATTTTGAGATTATACTCCCTTCTTCGTTAAACACCACTTGATTTCCAATGCCCACAACTAATTATGAAACACTAATAAAGTTATGTTGAAGACCTTCCACATATGCAACGCGATTTACTATGAATTGCCCATTCGTTACTTTGCCATATCCTTTCACTTGACATTTTTTATTATTACCAAACTTCACTACTCCAGCATTTTCAAGACTTCGAAAATCTCTTAAGTTCTCCTTTCTTCCAGTCATGTGACGTGAGCAACCACTATCAATATACCACTTCGTATTATATTGCTCGTCACATAGTACCTGCATTTAATTAAAAAAATTAGGTACCCAAGGCTTTTTGGGTCCTTGGTTATTAGTTTGAAACGAGGAGTGAATTTTAGAACTAAAAGCCCAAGTTCAAATTTTTGCAGTTATACTATCAATTAAATTAACATCATTATCTAATGATATTGAAATATAATATTTCGATAGTTTTGGATTTTCATTAGATTGCACCTCAGGCTTCTTAATTCTTGTTAATTTGTTGATTGGTTTCCATCTCTGTATCGGAATATTTGAATCTTGAGAAGATAAACTTCTAGTGATTGACTCATTCAAATACTTTTCATAAGCTGTTTTGATCTGAACTTGAGAAAACCTCCCAAACTGATACCTTTTGCCTTGTCCTTCAAGCCAATTATAGATAGAATGAATTTCTGATTTTTCATTTGAACACGAAACTTTTGTTGGTTTTGTAATTGAAGGATTTGGAAAATTTGGCTTTTGTGGAGTAAATGTAACTTTTGACTTGAAAGTTTTGTTTGGAACTTGTTTACTATTCGTTGATTTTCGAACATTGTTAAGTTTTTGATCATTCACAACCTGTTGTGATTTCTCATCCTTTCGAATTTTATCAAATTTTCGAATATGTGCAACCTGTTGGTTTATTGGAAATTTGTCTATTACACTCATTGGATGATTAAAAGATGTGTCTTTTTGTTTTTCTGTGACAATTGGTTTTTGATAACTCTTAGTTTTTGAAGAATTTGAGAA
Source organism: Lactuca sativa (assembly GCF_002870075.4). Lineage (NCBI taxonomy): Eukaryota > Viridiplantae > Streptophyta > Magnoliopsida > Asterales > Asteraceae > Lactuca > Lactuca sativa. The sequence goes on along the minus strand of NC_056626.2, from coordinate 184,407,375 downwards.
TTTAGACTTTGAACCACTGACTGTCTCATACGAAACTTTGGATTTAGTCAGAGCGGGTTTTTCGTTAGACGCCACTTGCCAAAAATTACTTTTCGTGCCTTTCTTTTTGAAACTTTGTGTTGTTTTGAAAAGTTATTAACAAGCACTTTGAATTCGTTTGAATTAAGTTTCACAATTGGAGTTGAATAAAAAACTTCTTTTGTAACATCTTTTTCTTTTTCTGATTTAACAACCCATTTTTGTTTTGAGTTTTGTTTTTGAAAAACATACGAATTCTTAGTGAGATTGTTTTCAAATGTGTTTTCATTTGAAAAGAAACCTTCATCAGTTGAATGCTTATTGTCTTCTTCGACCAATTTGTTGAATTCGTGCTTGACATTTTCAACATTCCCAATTATGAAAAATACTTGATTTGGAAAAACTACATCATCTGTGCATGTAAAATTCGGATACACGACAGTGTGAGTTTCCAAATAGCGAGCACCTTTTTCATTCATCACCTTGTCAAATTTTTCAATTTCTCCATAAACTTGTTCAACAACAACTCTTGGAATTGAAGTTTTGGTTGAAACTTTCTTTTCTATTTTACAAACATTCGAAGCATTGATTTCGTCCTCCTCATCATCACTACTATCTGTCTGACTGTCTCAAACTTCCACATCATCAAAGTCAAAAAATTTCGAAGTAGAGGGTTTTCCAGTGTCATCCTCAACCATCGAATCATTAACAATTTCTTTACCTTTGGCCTTAGATGTGATGTTAATGATGGACAACTGAGAACAATCAATACTTTCTTCTTCTTCAATTTCACTGATTTCGCTAAGATTATCCGAATTCTCATCGACATCAGCAAAATTGAGTTGTGAATCAAGTTTCGAATGTTCAGTTCTTTTCAAAATTTTCACTTGTTCATCTTTTGTCAAACTTTCATTAACAATATTAACCAATTCATCAGCATTTAAAAACTCATCTATCTTAACAACGCCATATGCAAACCTATCGCCTGGTACTTTGTTAAAATTAGCTATTGTGTTTTCACAATCATATGACATGACACCAACTTTTTCTTTTTCGAATGCAAGAAAAGGAAATAGTTTACGATGTTGTTCTTTGCTAATTTTAGAAGAATGATGTAATGCTGTTAATTTTGCATACAACCGTTTTGCAGAATTACAATAGATGTTACGTTGAGCCAACAACATTCTTACATCTTTATCTAGATTCTCTCTATCATGATTGACATTTCCTAATTGCAACTCTAGATAGTTTACCTTGCAACGTTTCGTGTCTAGCAACTTTTGAGTCTCTAGCAATTGATTGTTAAGTTTCTTTGCCTCATTACTAGCAGACACAACAATAGCATCAAAGTAAGCAACAATATCATCAAAAGCAATTATTTCATAATCATATGCATGTAAAGGAATATTGAAAGATTCGAGTATAGAGCGTACCTTTGTTGTCATTGGAGATTTGTCACTTGACTTCGAAACGAAGCAATGTCCAGATATCTCTTCTTCTTCTCCATCCTCGAATTCTACAAACATGGCACCATGAGTAGGATGTCTCATTTCCTCATCATCAGACCCGGATGACCAAATCTGATAAGTACCACTTTCTTCATCTTCATTCTCTCCTCTTGCCACAAGAGACAATCCCTTGGCCTTCTCACGAACTTCCTCTAGTTTTTCAGCATAGTATGCTTCGTCCTTTACTCTATTCTTCTTTTCCTCCTTCTTTCGAAGCATACAATCAATTGCAAAGTGATTTGCACCATTGCAGTAATGACGATCTACTCCAGAATCTCCTTTCAATTTCTCTTCTGCCTTAAACTCTTTCACCTTGTCATCATTCTTCTCATGCTTTTCAAATTTCTTTTTCTCTTCTACACCAGACTTTGTAAGATTTCCTTTCATCTCACTCTGCCTTCCCTTAGAATTAAAAGGCTTTTTGAAAAACTTCTTAACTCGATTATTCGAATAAAAAGCTATAGCTTCATCATCCGAATTCAAGAGGAAACCTTCTTCATCCGAATTCTCCTTTTCAGCAAATTCCACCTCAGACACTTTCGAAACCAGAGCTAGTGATCCTCCTAAACTCTGTTTCGCTTCTTACATTATCTCAGACACTTCACTTTTGTGTGTCTTCGGTTGATTGTAAACATCATTCAAAGAAGAAGTATCAAAGCTCTGTTGATTTTTGATCATCATACAAACACTACTCCATTCCTTCCTAAGTCCCATAAAAAAAAGTAATATTATACTCCATTAGTGACCTTGTGATTCCATAGTGATTACATCTGTAGATCAACTCATTCAGACAATCATAGTAAACTTCAATTGTTTCAATTTCCTTTTGTTTGAACTCTTTCAGCTCAACCAAACATTGCTTAACAGATTGATCTTAGTCTTCTCGCTTCCTTGATACTTTTCCTTGAGAGTATTCAAGATATCCTTAGCAGTTTTACAACCAAGAATGTAGTTATAAACAACAGGTGGTAAAGCGTGACAACCCGAAGTTCTTTCCGTCATTTGTAACCCTTTCCGTTAATAAATTCGTCGTTTTCAAATTCGTTTCCGTTTACGTTATTAAATTAAGTCATTAAATTTGAATCGTTTATTATGACGTAATGGGTTTTCAAACATGTCAATAACTCATGAAAATATTCTAAATTAAAAATTAGTAAATTTTTAGTTTCGACCATAACGAATTACAACTTTATCGGGTGCGACCAAAAGCATCATATAACATCAGTATCGGGTAGAATTTCACCAAGTCTCAAACCCAACCCCTATACAAAGGTTGAGTAGACAAATTTTGAAGACTTTTTCCCATCTCACAACATTCTCTCACTACTCTCTCTCTAGAACTCGAAATTGGTCCAAAAACCCCCTTTCAAGCCTCAATTTGATAAGCAATCTACCCTAACTTGTTATCTAACTTGATTGGCATGCAAATCTATGTTTGAATCGCCCAAAAACACCCATGAACATGTGTTTACGGTTTGGGGACCCTCCCAAAACCGTGAACTACCCTAAGGAGGGTTTTGAAGCCCCAAAACCCCTCCAAATCACTTATAGTGCTTAGTTAAGATCTTTAGACTTGCATGCATGAGCTTAGGACCCCAAAATTGCACCAAATGAGGCATGGATATGAGTTTATGGTCCAAGAACATGCTTGGACCATAAACCCTCATTCATAGACCTTAAACACCTTTTAGGGTGTTAGCTTGCCCCTAAACACCTCCAATGAACCTCCATGAATGCATAGAACCTTATAACCCTTCAACAAATGCACCAAAACATACATAAATGGGAAAAACTAGAGTTTACAGTCCAAGAACATTCTTAGACCGTAAACTCATCTTCTTAGACCATAAACTCATCTCCTTAGACCATAAACTCTTCAAATGGGTGTTAAAGTGCCTTTAACTCCTTGTACGGCTTGGAATTGAACCTAGAACCTTGTATGCTTAACCTTCAACCACTAAAACCAATGAATCTTGGACAAACATGAGTTTACGCTTGTAAACTCATGTGTTTAAGGTAGTAAACTCCCAAGAACATCTTCATAGACCATAAACTACTTTTCCAAGGTCAATTCAAGTCCCAAACACTTCCTAAGCCATAGAATCAACACTAGAACCTTCCTTTGTGCATTGTAATTGACCTAAGACCACCAAAACACATTGGAACATGTCACACAAGAGTTTATGGCCGTAAACTCATAGTTTACTGCCGTAAACTCCTCAAATGGTCCTTAGGTTGGTCAATTCTCATTCAAAAGCCTTGAAACCAAGTCTAGCATCAATCCACAAGTGTTATAAGACCATTTAGCAACCAAGAACACCCCCACCATGACTTTACGGCCGTAAAATCATGGGGAATGGGTCATTTGGACCATAAACTCCCCAAGGAGTTTACTCTTGGGGAGTAAACTCCATATCCAAACCATACTCGTCCATAGATGCTACCCGGGTCACTCTAAACACTTGGATTGAAGTGTTTTCACGTCTAGAAGTGTTTACTCTTATCTAATTAGTGGTTTGAAGTTTAATTATATACATTTGTGTACCATTCCATATTACATAGGAACCTTGCGCGTTATCAAGCCCCGAACTGACACTTAGCATCCAAATCGACTCGTTTTCTCGACTGGTGTGTTCATACCCCTACCCTTTTTCAGTGATTTTCAATGTTTTCAGGGGGAGAATACAAGCAAAAGTACAAGGATATCTTGTACCTAAAGTATTTATTACATTTAAACTGTTTGATATTCACATGCTTTTAACAATGGAAACCGGTATTAACCAAACATTAAACTATTTGTGAAACTCTTATAAACTGTTATGTTTTATATTTCACAAATGAATAGTTTCATATCATTATTGTTAAAAGCAACATATTGATACATTTGATTTGTCCTCGGTAACACTCCACAAAGATACTTTAGTGGACGATTCATTTTTTTTCTGTATTATTACTAGTAAATTTTTTATTCCTATAAATTGGAGACACGTCCTCGGAAACACTCCACAGAGATACGCGAGTGGAGGACCGCCACCATAACCAGAATCTCTTAGATAGGGAGCGTGACTTGAGTGTATAGATCTATATGGGGCTGACTACCCCACACCTAGCTGCTAGCTACAGCCGAACCGAAAGGTTCAAGGGTGACGAAAGTCATAAAGTGATATGGACTACGTATTGCCATATTTAGTCGTATGGTTATGGAACTCGCAATTTGGATAACAGAGATTTACTTGTTAGTAATAATGGGTTAGTAATTTCTTTACTTTATATTTATTAGTTTTATGTGTATGTTCAAACTAATACACTTCACAAGGATAACCAGGTTTTCAGTATACATCTTTCACATTACATTTCAGCTCGGTAACCAACTTTTAGGAAAATATGGGATTTTCCTGGGATAACAGTTGTGCATAACCAGATTTGTGTAACATAACAGATAACCAAACTTTACATATATGAAAATATGGGATTTTCTTGGATTTGTAACTTTTTCAGAAACTAAAAAGGAAACTTGTACGTTTTCAGAAAACAAAAACACTTATGAAATCATCAGCTTTATGCTGATTTTCAAACTGCTTGTATTCTCAGGTCCACTTTAGACAGGTACCCAGCGATCCTTTTTGGCGAAGACGGAGTGCGTAGAAGATGCGCCTTTTCTTTTGTTCATATATACAGATGTATAACAACTGTAACACTTGGTTTTCAAACATATGTAAATTCTAAATATGTAATGTAATGTTTGTTTACTTCACTTACTATGTACATTGGATTTGATACTCAATGTGGAGTCCGCCCCGGAAACGTTTCCTCCTTGGGTTTCGAGGTGTGACAGATTGGTATCAGAGCCCTTGTTTATAGTGAACTAAGTATACCAAACCTTACATGGTATAAAACGATAAACACTAAGGGGCCTAAGTGCTTTGAATTAAAAGTATACTTTAAAATATAAGTATTTTCGAAAAGTATATAAGTATACCTAACCGTCGAGATCCGTAACTACAAGTAGAACAAAACATAAGTAAATGGGTGTTGTATGCTGCGGTTAAACCTGGGCAGTTATGTAGTCATGTCTAGGATCAATATAGCCTGGCCAACTATATTCATTCGAGACACGGACAACATGTGCGTGGGAGTGACTGTGGTATGCGGCATGCCTAAAACTTTCCCAATACCAAATAATGAGTCGTCGTCGTAGCGAATCATGAAATACTATGGGAGTATTTCTAGAGCCCGCTTCGTTATAGAAATCCTCATTCCAACGTTGCTCCTCGATCATTCTCTTAGCGATAATTTATCTGCTTTGATGATTCATTCCTGCTTTATCGCTTAATAGAATTCAATATCTGTCATATCTCTTGATTCAATTCAGAGGACTTACCATCCTCTCTTTCCTAATCTTTATAGATCAAGATGCCTCCAAGAAAAACACCCAGCTCAAAGAACAACAATCCTCCGCCACCACCTCCTCCTCAAATTGATCGTGCGATGTTCCAGGCAGCTGTTACTGCCGCAGTAGCAGCCGTCGTGTCACAAATGAACCCCGATGGTTCAGGAGGTGGTCCCCAGCCTCAAAACCAAGAAGGTAGCCAGGTACATCAAAAGGAATGTTCTTATAAAGATTTCATGAACGTGAAACCCTTGTCCTTTGATGGCACTGGAGGTATCATTTCCCTCACTCGATGGTTCGAGAAAATCGAATCTATCTTTGAAATCTGTGCTTGTTCGGAGTGTGACAAAGTAAAGTTTGTCGTCTGCACCTTTATCGATAAAGCGTTGACTTGGTGGAACGGCCGAGTCAAATCCTTGACCCTACCTATAGCCAATGCTATGGGATGGGAAGCCATGAAAGAACTTCTTCTAGCTGAGTATTACCCTCGGGGCGAAATACAGAAGTTAGAGCACGAGCTCTGGAACCTGAAGATGAAGTGTTCCGATATTGTCACATACACTTCGAGATTTGATGACCTGGCGCTACTTTGTCCGGGATTGTTTACCCCAGAGAGTAAGAAGATAGAGAGATTTATTTGGGGGCTGACCCAACCGACCAAAGAAATGTCTTAGCTGCGAGACCGGATACATATGACAGTGCCAAAAGTTTACCCCAGACCCTGATTGATCACAGTGATGATGTTGAGGAAACAACCGCCACCCCTGAACCGACCAAGAGGAGTGGTGAGAAGAGGAAGTTTTGGAAAAAGAAGAAAAGTCAACCTTCTCAAGGATCTTCAAAGAAACAGCAGACAGTAGCACTCCATGCTGCTACTACTCCTGTTGCTGTTGCTTCTGTTGTGGGATCCACAACTCAAACACCTACTAGCAGGTATGCTGGTAACCTCCCCCAGTGTGAAAAGTGCAAATACCATCACAACCCCGACCCCTGCCGTGAGCTATCATGCACCAACTGTGGTAAAAAGGGGCATACGGTCCGATTCTGCAAACCACCAGCCCAATCCGCGAATCAATCTTCTAGAGCAGGTGTTGGTCAAGCCTGCTACAATTGTGGAGAAGTCGGTCATTTCAAGAGGAACTACCCCAAGAAGACGACAGCTGATAACACTGGGAGAGTCCTAGCCGTGGAACGAGAGGAGGCAGTTGTCGATCCCACCGTTGTTTCGGGTACGTTCCTTCTCGACAACTCTTATGCTAGTATTCTTTTCGATTCGGGTTCTAAAAGAAGCTTTATTAGTCATTCGTTCAAACATAACCTTAAACATAATTCCCAACCATTAAGCGAAAAGTTTACCATCGAAATGCCTAACGGTGAGAAGGAAAGCACTAGTGATATCTTCATAGGTTGTACCCTTACCCTGAACGACCATTCTTTTCCCATAGATCTTATGCCAGTTTCTATAAAGAACTTTGATGTTATCATTGGCATGGATTGGTTGAGTCCCAATCATGCTGATATCCTTTGTTACGAAAAAGCCATTCGTCTCAACCTCCCCTCTGGTCAGACTCTCATGATCTATAGAGATAAGCTTAGCTCCAATCTCCACATCATTTCCTGCATCAAAGCTCAAAAACTTCTGCAGAAGGAGTGCGAAGCATTCCTAGCTCATGTCATCAACGAGAAACAGGAAGTTAAAGACCTCGCGAGCATCCCCGAAGTCTGTAACTTTCCTGATGTCTTTCCCGAAGAGCTCCCGGGAATTCCTCCTGAACGTCAAGTTGAGTTTCGCATCGACCTAATCCCTGGAGCTACCCCCGTAGCCAAGTCTCCATATCGCTTAGCTCCAGCAGAAATGCAGGAGTTATCCAGCCAGCTCAACGAGCTACTCAACAAAGGGTTCATTAGACCAAGTTCCTCACCCTGGGGAGCTCCGGTATTGTTTGTAAAGAAGAAGGATGGATCCTTCCGAATGTGTATCGACTACCGCGAACTTAATAAGTTGACCGTCAAGAATCGATATCCTCTTCCGCGAATAGATGACCTTTTCGATCAACTTCAGGGAGCTAACTACTTCTCGAAGATAGACCTTAGGTCAGGGTACCATCAGTTACGAGTTCATGAGAGTGATGTTTCCAAAACAGCTTTTAGGACTCGGTATGGACACTACAAGTTCGTAGTGATGCCCTTCGGTCTAACCAATGCACCGGCAGTGTTCATGGACCTGGTGAACTGGGTGTGTCATCCCTTCTTAGACAAGTTCGTCATTGTGTTCATAGATGACATACTTGTTTACTCCAGAACTGAAGAAGATCACAAACAGCACTTGAGGCTAGTACTGGAAACCCTTAGATCCGAAAAGTTGTACGCGAAAATTTCCAAGTGTGAATTCTGGATTCGGAAGGTAACTTTCCTCGGTCATGTGGTAAGCGAAGAGGGTATTCACGTAGATCCATCCAAGATAAAAGCGATAGAGAATTGGTCGGCACCGAAGACACCCACAGAAATCCGTCAATTCTTGGGTCTCGCCGACTATTATCGAAGATTCATCCAAATTTTTTCCAGAATTGCCAAACCTCTAACCACTCTGACACAGAAAGGTGTACCCTTTTGTTGGAGTGAAAAGCAAGAGACTGCATTCCAAACGTTAAAGCGAGCCTTGTGCATCGCACCGAACCTGTCTCTGCCCGAAGGGACAGAGGACTTCGTTGTTTATTGTGATGCGTCTAACCAGGGCTTAGGCTGTGTGCTTATGCAAAGAGGAAAAGTGATTGCATATGCCTTGAGACAACTGAAGGCACACGAGATCAACTATACCACACATGACTTGGAGTTAGGTGTCGTAGTCTTTGCACTGAAGATTTGGAGACATTATCTCTACGGGACCAAGTGTACGATCTTCACTGACCATAAGAGCCTGCAACACATATTCAATCAGAAGGACTTAAACATGAGGAAACGACAATGGGTAGAACTACTCAGCGACTATGAGTGTGAAATCTGCTACCATCCCGGCAAGGCCAATGTGGTGGCAGATGCCCTTAGCCGAAAGGGTAGTTCAAGCCGCAAAGTGAAGACCCTGACGATGACTATCCATTCCCATTTATCCATGCAAATCCGAGAGGCCCAATTAGAAGCCCTTAAACCTGAGATTGTGTCAAGCGAGGCCTTAAGGGGAATGGATAAGAAACTTGAGATCAGGGGTGACGGAGTCTATTGTTTCATGGACCGAATCTGGATCCCAAGCACAAGACTAGATACTCCGTTCACCCGGGTTCTGATAAGATGTACTTGGATCTTAAGAAACAATACTGGTGGCCCAACATGAAAGCTGAGATCGCTACATTCGTGGGCAAGTGTTTGACTTGCGCCAAAGTGAAAGTCGAGTACCAGAAACCCTCGGGTCTGCTCCAGGAACCCGAGATACCCGAGTGGAAATAGGAGATGATTACCATGGACTTCATCACCAAGTTACCCAAGTGTCCGAGTGGGTACGACACCATTTGGGTAATTGTCGATCGTTTGACAAAATTCGCTCACTTCATCCCAATCAAAGAATCATTCAAAATGGAAAGACTCACGCGAATCTACATCCAGGAGGTAGTTCGATTGCACGGTGTACCTGCGTCCATTATCTCTGATCGAGATAGCAGGTTTACCTCTAGATTTTGGCAGTCTCTCCAGAAGGCTCTTGGAACCAAACTAGACATGAGTACGACCTATCATCCTCAGACCGATGGACAGAGTGAGAGAACTATCCAAACCCTGGAAGACATGCTGAGGGCATGTGTCATAGATTTTGGAAAGTCGTGGGACACACATCTGCCCTTGATAGAGTTCTTGTATAACAACAGTTACCATACCAGTATCAAAGCTGCTCCGTTCGAGGCCCTGTACGGTCACAAATACAGATCCCCTTTGTGCTTGGTCGAGGTAGGGGACTCGCAGCTAGTCAAGAGTCAATTCCATGACAGTGCTCTCACTGGTCCTGAAATCATCCGCGAAACCACAGAGAAGATTATCCAAATCCGGGAACGATTAAAAGCTTCACGAGATAGACAAAAGAGTTACGCCGATACACGACGGAAACCTATGGAGTTCCAGGTTGGAGACCGTGTCTTGTTGAAGGTCTCGCCCTGGAAAGGCATGGTACGCTTCGGAAAGCGTGGAAAACTTAATCCGAGGTACATTGGACCCTTCGAGATCCTCGCCAGGATCGGTCCTGTAGCCTATAAACTCCAACTACCTCAAGAGCTTAGTAACATCCAACCCGTTTTTCACGTCTCGAACCTTAAAAAGTGCCTATCTGATGAAACCCTTGTGATTCCTTTGGACGAAATCGAGATCAATGAAAACTTGAACTTCGTGGAGGAACCAGTCGAAATCATGGATCGAGAGATCAAACGTACGAAGCAAAGCCGCATCCCGATAGTGAAGGTTCGTTGGAATGCCAAGCGGGGACCGGAATTCACTTGGGAGCGTGAAGACTCAATGAAACAGAAGTATCCACATCTATTTCTAGATCCATGATTTGTATCTTAATTCTGAATTTCGGGACGAAATTCCCTCTAACGGGGGGATAATGTGACAACCCGAAGTTCTTTCCGTCATTTGTAACCCTTTCCGTTAATAAATTCGTCGTTTTCAAATTCGTTTCCGTTTACGTTATTAAATTAAGTCATTAAATTTGAATCGTTTATTATGACGTAATGGGTGTTCAAACATGTCAATAACTCATGAAAATATTCTAAAATAAAAATTAGTAAATTTTTAGTTTCGACCATAACGAATTACGACAACTTTATCGGGTGCGACCAAAAGCATCGTATAACGTCAGTATCGGGTAGAATTTCACCGAGTCTCAAACCCAACCCCTATATAAAGGTTGAGTAGACAACTTTTGAAGACTTTTGCCCATCTCACAACCTTCTCTCACTACTCTCTCTAGAACTCGAAATTGGTCCAAAAACCCCCCTTTCAAGCCTCAATTTGGTAAGCAATCTACCCTAACTTGTTATCTAACTTGATTGACATGCAAATCTATGTTTGAATCGCCCAAAAACACCCATGAACATGTGTTTACGGTTTGGGGACCCTCCCAAAACCGTGAACTACCCTAAGGAGGGTTTTGAAGCCCCAAAACCCCTCCAAATCACTTATAGTGCTTAGTTAAGACCTTTAGACTTGCATGCATGAGCTTAGGACCCCAAAATCGCACCAAATGAGGCATGGATATGATTTTACGGTCCAAGAACATGCTTGGACCATAAACCCTCATTCATAGACCTTAAACACCTTTTAGGGTGTTAGCTTGCCCCTAAACACCTCCAATGAACCTCCATGAATGCATAGAACCTTATAACCCTTCAAGAAATGCACCAAAACATACATAAATGGGACAAACTAGAGTTTACAGTACAAGAACATTCTTAGACCGTAAACTCATCTTCTTAGACCATAAACTCATCTCCTTAGACCATAAACTCTTCAAATGGGTGTTAAAATGCCTTTAACTCCTTGTATGGCTTGGAATTGAACCTAGAACCTTGTATGCTTAACCTTCAACCACTAAAACCAATGAATCTTGGACAAACATGAGTTTACGCTTGTAAACTCATGTGTTTAAGGTAGTAAACTCCCAAGAACATCTTCATAGACCATAAACTACTTTTCCAAGGTCAATTCAAGTCCCAAACACTTCCTAAGCCATAGAATCAACACTAGAACCTTCCTTTGTGCATTGTAATTGACCTAAGACCACCAAAACACATTGGAACATGTCACACAAGAGTTTATGGCCGTAAACTCATATTTTACTGCCGTAAACTCCTCAAATGGTCCTTAGGTTGGTCAATTCTCATTCAAAAGCCTTGAAACCAAGTCTAGCATCAATCCACAAGTGTTATAAGACCATTTAGCAACCAAGAACACCCCCACCATGACTTTACGGCCGTAAAATCATGGGGAATGGGTCATTTGGACCGTAAACTCCCCAAGGAGTTTACTCTTGGGGAGTAAACTCCATATCCAAACCATACTCGTCCATAGATGCTACCCGGGTCACTCCAAACACTTGGATTGAAGTGTTTTCACGTCTAGAAGTGTTTACTCTTATCTAATTAGTGGTTTGAAGTTTAATTAGATACATTTGTGTACCATTCCATATTACATAGGAACCTTGCGCGTTATCAAGCCCCGAACTGACACTTAGCATCCAAATCGACTCGTTTTCTCGACTGGTGTGTTCATACCCCTACCCTTTTTCAGTGATTTTCAATGTTTTCAGGGGGAGAATACAAGCAAAAGTACAAGGATATCTTATACTTAAAGTATTTATTACATTTAAACTGTTTGATATTCACATGCTTTTAACAATGGAAAATCGTATTAACCAAACATTAAACTATTTGTGAAACTCTTATAAACTGTTATGTTTTATATTTCACAAATGAATAGTTTCATATCATTATTGTTAAAAGCAACAATTCTGATACATTTGATTTGTCCTTGGTAACACTCCATAGAGATACGCTAGTGGAGGATTCATTGTTTTTCTGTATTATTACTAGTAAATATGTTATTCCTATAAATTGGAGACACGTCCTCGGAAACACTCCACAGAGATACGCGAGTGGAGGACCGCCACCGTAACCAGAATCTCTTAGATAGGGAGCGTGACTTGAGTGTATAGATCTCTACGGGGCTGACTACCCCACACCTGGCTGCTAGCTACAGCCGAACCGAAAGGTTCAAGGGTGACGAAAGTCATAAAGTGATATGGACTACATATTGCCATATTTAGTCTATAGTATGGTTATGGAACTCGCAATTTGGATAACAGAGATTTACTTGTTAGTAATAATGGGTTAGTAATTTGTTTACTTTATATTTATTAGTTTTATGTGTATGTTAAAACTAATACACTTCAAAAGGATAACCAGGTTTTCAGTATACATCTTTCACATTACATTTCAGCTCGGTAACCAACTTTTAGGAAAATATGGGATTTTCCTGGGATAACAGTTGTGCATAACCAGATTTGTGTAACATAACAGATAACCAAACTTTACATATAAGAAAATATGGGATTTTCTTGGATTTGTAACTTTTTCAGAAACTGAAAAGGAAACTTGTACATTTTCAGAAAACAAAAACACTTATGAACTCACCAGCTTTATGCTGATTTTCAAACTGCTTGTATTCTCAGGTCCACTTTAGACAGGTACCCATCGGTCGTTTTTGGCGAAGACGGAGTGCGTAGAAGATGCGCCTTTTCTTTTGTTCATATATACATATGTATAACAACTGCAACACTTGGTTTTCAAACAAATGTAAATTCTAAATATGTAATGTAATGTTTGTTTACTTCGCTTACTATGTACATTGGATTTGATACTCAACGTGGAGTCCGCCCCGTAAACGTTTCCGCCTTGGGTTTCGGGGTGTGACACAAAGCACCTCTCAATTCTCTCATACAACGCTTTTCGTGTTTCTCCAGTCTTGTTTGTTGATCTTCAACAGTAGAAGTAGTTCCAGATGAACCAATATTTTGAACATTCGATGGAGGTTGAACTGTTCCTTTGATGCAATTCCACAACTCTTCATCCAGACCATTCAAGTAGTCTTCCATACGATTAGCTCACTGATCGTAGTATTCTTGAATCAACAATGGAATTTTGGTTGATGATCCGAGCAGATGAGAATACAAAGTCATTATGTTCATTTGATGAACACACGAGAAAATATTCAGAAATCACAGAAAACTTGATGAATTTGAGATTTGATCAAATGAATTGATCAGAAACTTATAATCGATCACTCGATTATACAATTTGAATGCAGAATCTAATCAAACCTATAGATCATACATGATTTTCAGAACCAAAAGCACGGAAACTTTTGAGACAAAAAAAAAAGATTCAAAATCAGATGATTCAGAAAGAAAATCAAATCAATGCAGTTTGATTCCTGCTCGGATACCAATTGTTGAAGCATTGTATACGAGAAATCGATTAAGAACAAGATTAATCAATGTAATGAACTCAGAAAGTAAATAAGACTTTGAAGTTTCTATTACTCTCAGTAAGCTTGATTACAAAACATAGACTACGAAATCTGGAAAATTCATTAGTCTAAACCAAATCTCAGTCCTTATTTATAGGAAACATGAGAGTACAAAAAATAATAAGTCTGGAAACTTTACGCTTTGTACAAAAGTGACTTAGTAAATACATTACATACGAAATAGACTAAACACAATTTGACTTTTTACAAGAATTCGCCCCTTATATTCACGATCGGTGTTAAAGATGCTGGAGGAAGTGGAACAAAGTTCCCTTCTATTTGTTTTTATAGTTTTGGGTTAAAGCATCAGCTGTTGGTTCAGATGATGCAGATGCCAAGATGACGATCACTAAAGACAAAAACCGGTGGAAGATCGATTTCTCCAGCGAACAACCAATGGCACTGTTGCTCAACACCATCAAATTTTCGGCACACATGAAAAACCTCTCAACATAGTTTTGATAACAAAACAATAGTTGTTCGTGACTTCTTCCCAGTTAGTTACATCATCTCTGACTTGTACACTGCAAATATTTCATTGTTCTTTTAGGATCCTTTCTCCATCGTCGACAATGATCCCAATGTTGGTGGACGTACGACTAACGGGATTCAACAATGGCCACAGTAACAATGGATTGATCATCTCTTTTCCAGGTAATGAGTATTCAGGATTCGATCATTTTCATTTCTATTTAAGCTTTCACCCAAAACCCAAATCAAAATTTGATTTTCTTTACCGTACATTTGATTTCATAAGGACCTAATATCTAATGTGTTAGGTTTTGACTGCATTTTTTCGATTGGTGGTTCCGTAGCTAACCCATGTGATTTATTGGGAGGTAAACCCAAGCACGTTCAATATTTAGGATTTTTACCCGAATTAAATGATTTTTAATCATGTTCATTAATTCTGTTATGTTGTATTATACCACAACAGTCACGTATACAACATCCCCCCTTTTAAATAATTGCCTAGGTGATCTTCTACTTCTGTATTCTGGCTTGATATTGGTATTCCTCCTATACATCTAATCTAATGTTAGATTAGGAGATTTGTGGGTTCCTGTAAATCCCTGTTTTGTGCCATGGAATGCTATATCTGTTTTTGATGATTGATGAGTTAGATGTGTTAGTTATGAATGATATAAATGTAAAATTTGAGATAATGTTTGATGTCGATATGCAAGGGTTTGGAAAAGTTATACCTAGTTCTTCATGTTCTTCTGTTGCGAAGTTTTACAATTCCATTTGATTAATTTTCATCATGGAACTAATAAAATAGATATGTGTGAATGACTAAATGATAACATGAAAAGCTCTCGATCATTGTCGTTCAAATCATATCATATCTATTAGATTTACTGTATTTCTTCATGATATTAGAGATTTCAAGTTCTAAATTATTACAATCGCCATTATGACTCAACTAATCATATTTGTTTACTTCATTTTTTTTCTAGATATGAATTATTAGGAACATGAAAAAAAACTATTGGTTTGGGGTCTATGGTAAGCCTGCCATGACTATAAAGTTGTTTGTTACTATTTCATCCTACAAGAGATGGTTTTATATGTTAAAAAGTGTTAATTTTTTTTTTTGCTTTTTGTGAAATATAACCTCTTAAACATATGATCCATTTACCATGGTACCCTCGTAATAAAAGTACTAGATTTAAAAAGAATGTTTGTGTTGGTTTCAGCTGCAAGAAGAACATATGTTGCTGCTATTTTCGGACTTGCATTAGGTGGAGGATTGGAGGTTGTTGTATGTTTAACTTTTTTTCCTTTTTTTTAGTTTTTAGTTTTTTCTTAATGATTTTTGTAAAGTTTTTTAATTTTACTTTCAGGCTTGGTATGCTAGAGTCGCTGCTTCTACTGTAGTTGAGTGTTATTCATGGATTTGGAGGTATAATTGCAAGTTTGCAACATTTTTATTTTTTTTGCTAAATTTGAAACTAACACTATCATTTTGTTTGTTATAAACCTTTAATTACAACTACTCATTTTTAATAAGTATTTATTTGAAGATTGAATGTGACACGGGAGCATTTGTAATGAAGATAAACCATCACATGACATGAAATACATTGCCATTTGGTGCATTTTCCATATTTTGGTGGTAACTGCAATAAATAGCAACATACTTTGAATTTTCACATTTTTTTCCTTCTGTTTTTTGCATTCTCTTTTGATTTTTTTTCTCCAAAAACCTAACTAGGTTGCGATTAGGAATATTTTTCTACTTTTAGGACTAAAATTCCCTAAATAACAATGTACTTTGAATTTAGACCTATTTTTTCCTATTCTTTACATTACCATTTGGTGACTTTTCTATTTTTAGGTTATAAATGAAGTAAATAGCATTGTACTTTCAATTTGTAGGGTTTTCCTGTTTTTTTGACGTTTTTTCCCTATTTTTGTGATTTCTTTTGATTTTTTTTCCAAAAACCTACCCACAATGCTATTAGGTCCTTAAGGGTAACTTTAAATATGCAGTGGTCATAATTAAATTAATAATATGTTGAATTTGATTCGAGTAGAAATTGATTGGTGGTGCTTTCCATATTATTAAAGCTAGGTTTGAAACTCGTGTATTACACGCGTTAACTAATTAAAAAAATCTAAATATCAAAATGTAAACATTAAGTATTTTTAAAACAAAATTTTAGAATAAGAAAGGAAGAAACAAATTTATTAGAATTTAGTATTATATTTATTACATTTAATACTTTACATATATAATTATAAATATTATGCGGCTTTTTAATTTTAAAATTTGAAAAAAAAGCCTACAAATTAACATGCAGATATTATTTATTTAAAAAAAATACAACAAAATGACAAGTGTCAAAGCTCATAAGAGATTGACATGTAGAAAAATAGATCTTTATTTATTAGAGTAAACTAGGTGTAAGAACCGTTTATTACATGAGTTTTATTTAAAAAAATTAATATAGATTGTTAAGAATTACATGTTTTTTAGTAATAATTTTACATAAATACAAAAAATCTATAATGAATAAATTAACTATTTCAATAAATAAACAAATAAAATAAAAAGCTACATATTTATAAAAGATGATGACAATAATGATGTAGACATTAAACATTAATTAATAATTTTTGGCACTTTGTAGATATTTGGTTGGTTGATCATTAGAAATAATTTTTGAACTTTGAAAAAATGATCATAAATTGATTTTTTTTTTTGTCTTTTGTCATTGAGAAACACATCGAATCCAAACAAATAAGGGTGGTTAAAACTCAATTGAATATGCTAACCTTTAGATCTATACTTAAATAGAGACAACCAATAGAACATCATAGGTAAGAATCTTACCTTGGTAGCAAGTTCCAAATGGATACTTTTATTTTTAGAGTCTACAATAGGGTATGCAGCAAAATCATAGCACATCAAAGTCGGGAAATCAAATTCTAATGCAATTTAGAGCTAAAAGGGTATTATGGTAATTTTTTTAAAAATACGCATTTGTAGGAATAGTTCATGTTTAACCAAAATATATATAAAAAGTAAAATGAAAGTACATTCATTAATCAACTTCATCTTTCAGTTACACATAAAATAATAAAAAAAAGTCACAATAAGATTATGTTAAGAGTTTATTTGAAAACTAAAACTAAATTATGGCAATGTACTTAAAAAGTACAATGCTTAAATAAGAATAGTAGTTGAAATGAGTTATAGTTGTAAGAGCAAAAAACAAAGTTTCAGAGGGCAATCAAGTTAGACAAAAGAAGTAACAACAAACAACCAACAATGTTACTTAGGATAATCTTGCGAAAAAGGACCGAAATGTCCTTTATCCAAAATAAAGACGAAAATAACCTTTTCTTTTCTTTTTAACCCACCATTTGCACATATCACATTTTGGTAAAAGTAAAAACTTCATAATTTGCTAATAATATGATTATTATTAAGTAGTTTTGGACCAAGGGTTACATGTTGATTTTTTAGTTAGAATTAGTTTTCTGAGCAAGGGCAAAACAGTCACATTTGTTGCAACTTTTTTTACAGCACATAGTCACACAGCAAAAACATTGTACTTTCCTTTGTAAAAAAATTTAAAAATCATATTTTTATAAAGTACAATGCTATTTTTCTGCATAGTTTCTAAAGTTTTATTGTTAAATTTCATTTTTCTATAAAAGGAACAAAATGCACTTTCTCTATAATATGACACTGTCTACTATTCCAGAAAATGTAACACATATAACAGCACAGTTGAACAGAAACACACATAACAATTATTTTTATTTTTAAGTATATTGCTATAATGGTTTCGAGTTTGAATCCCAAGGTTGAAAGGAAGGACTTAGGATGGAATAACTGCCAAGCAAATCAATTAAATTTATCTGAAATAGTGAAACTTTGGATCTGCTAGACATTTTCCTGTTAGAATATTGTTGATATTGATCCATCCTGCTGTTGCACCATTCATAAAAATATTATTTTGTTGATTATTAAAGAGAGTAATGAATATGTGAAATAGTGTAGTAATTTATTTACCATTTCCTTCTGTTAAAGGATCATCAGAATCAGCTTTACAATATGAAATAATAAGATCCTGATCACTTGTGATGTATATATTGTTGGTGTTGCAATCTGGATGCCATAATAAATGATCTTCAAATGATGTCACAAGCTCCCCACGAAAATTCCAAACAACAACTGTTCTGTTTCTAAATGTCAAGAACAACTGATTCTCATATAGAAAGATGAATGCTGATGGTGTCATGAATTATGTTCTACTCACTTCTGTTAACTCAGAATTACGTACCTAAATAAATACATAAACAGTGGTGTCAAGATCTTTCAAATGTTTTATACACAAATAGGTAAAAAGAATAGATTCTTACATCAAGAATCTGAAGATTTTCATTCTCTGGTTTCACAAGAAGCTTTTCGTTAAACTGTTCGATGAAATCCACCTTTCTATTTCTATGAAGGAGATGATTGAAGGTTTTCAAAACAGTTCCATCTTCAACTCCAAAACAGTTCGATGAAACCCTAATTAACAGATCAACGATTAAAGTTTACATCTAATTGGATTTGCTCGAGAATAAGGAAATTAATGGAGACGAAAAACAACGATGATTACCATAAAAATGGGGGTTTAAAACAACATCCTTCAACCGAAAGATCAGCAATGCTCGGATCTGCGCTCAGCCTCGTCGGAATCTCAAAAATTGAAGCTTTTGGAGTTGTAATCTCCTGGAAGAGATCAATCATGATCTGTTCTGGTTGTTGCTTAGCAATAATTATTTTACAAAAATTCGGCTTCTCCTTCTTAGTCCTCTGGTTATAGTGAGAAACGGGGGAGATAAAGAATAAAGAAGGAAGTAATATACTAATTTGTATTGATGATATATATCCGATTTAAGGAGATTTGGGTTATATCTTCTAGGAGATTACAACTCCACAGATTTAAAAGGAGAAAAAACAGGAGAAGATATAAGTAAAATGGAGGAATTTGTTTCCATTTTAAACGCAAAACTCGTTCCTAATAATCCTTAAACGTGAGTTGAATCGACCAATGGGTATTTTCAGAAATTCACTTAATAATTTAAGCGGGAAAACACGATTTAGGGGGCTGGGAGAGTGACACGTGGACATATTCTACTTATTTATTAGGATACGAGATATTTTTTACATTGCTATTTGGTGACTTTTCTGTTTTTAGGTTATAAATGAAGTAAATAGCACTGTACTTTCAACTTATAGGTTTTTCCTGTTTTTTTGACATTTTTTTCCTATTTTTGTGATTTCTTTTGATATTTTTTTTTTCAAAAACCTACCTACATTGCTGTTAGGTCCTTAAGGGTAACTTTAAATATGCAGTGGTCATAATTAAATTAATAATATGTTGAATTTGATTCGACTAGAAATTGATTGGTGGTGCTTTCCATATTATTAAAGCTAGGTTTGAGACTCGTGTATTACACGAGTTAACTAATTAAAAAAAAATCTAAATATCAAAATGTAAACATTAAGTATTTTTAAAACAAAATTTTAGAATAAGAAAGGAAGAAACATATTTATTGCAATTTAGTATTATATTTATTACATTTAATACTTTACATATATAATTATAAATATTATGCGACTTTTTAATTTTAAAATTTAAAAAAAGCCTAGAAATTAACATGTGGATATTATTTATTTCAAAAAAATATAACAAAATGACAAGTGTCAAAACTCATAAGAGATTGACATGTGGCAAAAATAGATCTTTATTTGTTAGAGTAATATTTTTTACATTGCCATTTGGTGACTTTTCTATTTTTAGGTTATAAATGAAGTAAATAGCACTGTACTTTCAACTTATAGATTTTTCCTGTTCTTTTGACATTTTTTCCCTATTTTTGTGATTTCTTTTGATTTTTTTTTCCAAAAACCTACCTACATTGCTATTAGGTCCTTAAGGGTAACTTTAAATATGCAGTGGTCATAATTAAATTAATAATATGTTAATTTGATTCGAGTAGAAATTGATTGGTGGTGTTTTCCATATTATTAAAACTAGGTTTGAGACTCGTGTATTACACGAGTTAACTAATTAAAAAGAAATATAAATATCAAAATGTAAACATTAAGTATTTTTAAAATAAAATTTTAGAATAAGAAAGGAAGAAACATATTTATTGCAATTTAGTATTATATTTATTACATTTAATACTTTACATATATAATTATAAATATTATGTGGCTTTTTAATTTTAAAATTTGAAAAAAAAGCCTAGAAATTAACATGTGGATATTATTTATTTCAAAAAAATACAAAAAAATGACAAGTGTCAAAACTCATAAGAGATTGACATGTGACAAAATAAATCTTTATTTATTAGAGTAAATATGAATATTATAATTAAAATATGTAACATCTGAGATTTCGTTACCAGTTTGGGATGGATTGTTTTTAATACTATTATTATATATTTGGATTTTGTCGTTTCAAAGTAAAAGATTCTGAAAAATAAGATTTTTTTATCTTTCTAAATGCCGAATAATCAAATATTTTTGTGTTTTTTTTTTCTTTTAATTGGTAAGTCATGTGATTTTGTGTGCCTCTAGGACAAGTATCAGTGTCACCACTACTATTACCCCTGTATCAAATTACCATATGAAATTACTAGAAAGACTGTTAAGGAGGTACCCATCCTTTATAAATTTCTTATAGTATATGTTTACCTTAATTTTCTTTGAATGGTAGAAAAAGGCTACTTCATTACTATTTTGCCTAAGAAACAAAAACATACTTACCCGTGATGATATAAAGATTTAAGTTGGTTGTTATTCTAGCTAAAAAATAAAGTATGTTTCAGTTTCCTATAATGGTAGAAAAATGGAAGTTGGTTTTGTCTAAAAGATAAACTATGTTGCCTATAATGGTAGGAAGATGTAAGTAGGTTGCTATTGTGCAACTTGAGAAGCATTTATTTTGGTTTCTACTTTTGTTAATAAGTGTTTTGACTTTTGATTTTTGTTTAAAGATTATGTAGGAGTGGAATGTGAAGCTCCATGAAAGAAGAGTTCCGGAAGCAAGCTAATTCAATAGCTGAGTATCGTGCAAAACCAGGATGTTCTTCTTAAACTTAAGGCGAGTCATAGTCACACCCACCCATTTTGATTCTTAAATTGAACAAGACTTTATTCCGTTGGAATGAATAAAAAATACTTGTTTGCTTGAAGGAATGTGATTCCAGCTATTTTTCTTTTAACATTTTTTTAAAACATAAACAAACAGGAAAAAATTACTAAAGTTGCTGACACCCAATCAAACCTTGATCAAATTGAGTAACTATGATTTTTTATTTTACTTCTAGACAATGATTAGGTTTAAGCTATGACATGAATGTGTAGGCCTCCATGTTAGATGTTTGCTCAAGAGGTCACTAATTCAAATTAAATAAGAATAAAATTTTGGCGGCTTTAACATCATTATACTCGGAGCCAATTAGCCCAGCCACAACCAAAATGTTCAACATATGATTATTTTTATTCTACTTATTTGTGTTGTGTTGGTGCTTTTTTGGCTTATGGATCACTAAACAGGTAATGTTCTTTGTTATTTTACCTCTTTATATTCAACTCTATTCAATTCAATAAATAATGTATTACATTAAAAATATAATAATCGTTTAGGATGATGAAGAAGCCAAATATGGTGAGCATTGTACTTATGATGAAGATTCATACTCCGACACATTGTTTCTTTATATTTATTTCATAAGAGTTTAAATTAGGACTCATCATCTATTCTATTCTTCCATTATGTATGAATTGAATTTCTTTATGCAACCGATAAAAAACAAAAATGACATTTGTTGCAGTTTACAAGGAATATGATTGATTTTTTCCCCAAACCTTAAATCCCAATGCTTGAAATCTTAAAAGATGATATCCTTGTGGATGCTTGAAAGTTAGGACTAAAGTTTTCTGAATTTCGAATTAACTGTAGGCTTCCAACCCTCATAAAACAGGGAACCTTCACTAGTTCCTAAAAAATGTTTTATTTTTGATGATGACGTTGATACAATTTTTTTTCCTGAAATTTTTAATAGGTGTACTATATAAGAAAGCAAAGATGAATTTAATTAGTTAGCTTCAAAATCCAACTTGAAGTAATGACTTGAGGCTACTCATACGAAAAAATATTTTTAGGTGTTTTTGAATCATACATACTTATAAAGCTAGCATTTTTTCTTGAATCTCATGCATTTGAAACCCCATTCTTTTTTCCTTTCACCACATTCATTTGAAACTCCCATGACTTTTCAATTTATTTATAATAATAATTATAATTTGGTAATTAGGTTAAATAAATATCAAATCTAAAGTGTATTCATATATAAACTAAATTTCAATATTAAAATAATATCTTTAATTCTACTTATAAAACTATGTTTTTTTTTTTTAACTTTTAACATATTATACTTAATTTATTAGTTTTAATATATTGTTGGATGTAAACCATTATCATTTTAAAGGTATAATTTTTGAACAATTTGTCTAAAATACTTAAAATATTAATTAAAATATAACATTATAGGCTCAACTTAAATATAAATTTTATTTAACTTAAACAACCCAAAGATTATTTTATAAATAGTTAAAAGTGATAAATTGTAGTGTCTTTCTAATAATGATTGTAAGTTGGTTAATAAGGTTAAATAAATATCAAACCTAAAGTGTAATCATAAATAGACTAAATTTCAATTTTAAAATAATATCTTTACTTCTATTTATAAAGTTATGTCTTTAAATTTCAACATATTATAATTAATTTATTAGATTTAAAATGTTGTTGCATGTAAACCATTATCAGTTTAAAGCTACAATCTTTGAACAATTTGAACAAAATGCTTAAATTGTTAATTTAAATATAACATTACAGTGTCAACTTAAATATAAATTTCAGTTCCACTAAAAAACAAAATAATATTTTGTAAATAGTTAAAAGTGATAAGTTATAGTGATAAATGCAAAAACTAAATTGTAATATCAGTTTAACTAAAATATTTCCTAAATATATTTATATAATCGTTAAAAAATTTCAAATAAGTAGCTTAAAATAACTTATAATAACAATAGTTAAAAATAACTCTATATAAATGATTATATTGTTACCTTTAAAATCAAAAAAATAATGTTTGATGTTTTAAATAATTATAATGATATAAATTAAAACATTAAACAAATAAATTTTAAAAAATTAGTTAAAAATAACAACTATAAATTATATTAAACCATATATAATATTTAATTTTATTGATGTATAACTCACGAGTATAAGTCATTCAAACGATTGAGATTATGACGTTATAATAGATTTATATATTATCATATAATTCAAAATAATCAATATACTATATCAAATTAATATACGAATTATTATATCAAATTTAACAACAACGTTAGTGTTATATTTTAAAAAATATATATTTGTAAAGACTTCAACTATGTAGGTGTTTCTGCGCATTACAATGTCAACTCAAATATAAATTTCAGTTTCATTTAAAAAAACTAAAGAATATTTTGTAAATAGTTAAAAGTGATAAATTATAGTGATAAAAGCAAAAACTAAATTGTAATCTCAATTTAACTAAAATATTTCTTAAATATATTTTTATAATCGTTAAAAGTTTCCAAATAAGTAATTTAAATTAACTTACAATAACAACAGTTAAAAACAACTCTATATAAATGATTATATTGTTAACTTTAAAATAAAAAAAAACAATGTTTGATGTTTTAAATAATTATAATGATAGAAATTAAAACATTAAGCAAATAAAATTTAAAAAAACTAATTAACAATAAAAACAACTATAAATAACATCAAATCATATGTTATATTTAATTTCATTCATGTGTAACTCGTGGGTAGAAGTCATTCAAGCGATTGAGATTATGAAGTTATAATAAATGTATATATTATCATATAATTCAAAATAATCAATATATTATATCAATTTAGTATATACAAATTATTATATCAAATTTAACAACGACGTTACTGTCATATTTAAAAAATCATATATTTGTAAAGACCTCAACTATATAGGTGTTTCTGTGCAACGCGCGGGCATTCGCCTAGTTTCTAATACGTGTAACATTAAAAAATTTTCTGCAAACATAAATTTGACTTTTACTTCTAGCTACTTACTGGTTTCTATTCAAAACCTAAAAAAAAAAAAAAAAAAAGGTGAGTTTAGGTTTTCAATTTTCATTGCGTAACGCTCCTTCATTTGACCCTACCTAGAACTAATTCCCTCCATCTTTGCTAATCCTGCTAAAACCCTATGATGTTAGAAGTTCAAAATCCATACAGATGTGTTCACCAAATTAAAGTGAAGGGCGAGGCAAAAGGCTAAGATCAGTGATCAGATGCCCTTCGCGCTCGAAATTAGCGTATGCTCCTACGTAATCTATTTTATCTAATCTTCCCTTCAACACGAAACATTTGTCTCTTCCCTGTGATGTCGATGGATGAAAGAAACGTGGACAAACATCTTTGGTAATTCAATAATTTATTGATTTTCACGACTTTTGCCAGTTGGTGTACGCCATAAATATATATAGTGCCCTTCACCGAAAATAGCGATGAACAGATGCTCTCCATTTATTACCATTCTTCATAATAACTTCAACAAGAAAGTCTTCTTCTTCAACTACTTCCTTACCCACTACAATCCTCCTTTCATTTCTAGCTTCCATCAGTCTCGTCGATTTTCTGGTAAGTTGATCGATGCTTTTCCAACTTGATTTTCAATAATCGCTTGTACTGTCTTTCCCTTTTTCCCCTTCCCGTTTCTTATATGATTCTGTGGTTCTTGTACGTGTAATCACTTCAAGTTTTAGGTTTTTTTGGAATCGGTAAATGTTACGTTTGTAATTGTACTCCAACTGTTCGTCAAAATGCTTGGTTCTATGGAATTCAATTATGCGTCTTTCGAAATTGTACATGCATTCCGATAGTTACGACTACTGAATTGAATGTCATTAGGGATCATCCTAATTGTTTAATTTTTAACAACTGATAGATATATGAATGATCGTTTTTGCCGTACTTGTTTGAATGATCGCATTAATGGAGTCTTATAGATACAATCCGAACTTATAATCATCCCCTCTTTGAGTATAATGTAAAATCATCATCATGATAACATTTTTAGTTAATCTTGGTGCAATTACATATAGCTTCAGGTTGTAGAACATCCATGGAGGTTGTGAAAGAGATTGCTAATCATGGAAGTATTGCTCTGAAAGCCGATGACAAGAGTTATGCCTACAACCATTTAGTTTCTTCTGCTTCAAAAATATCCCTTTTGTTATCCAATCATGACCAAAAACTCGTGAGTACAAAATACTAAAATAGTATTGCAATTTGCAGTATATAATTTCTCATGAGACATGAAAATGACCAAAATCTTTTATCTTGAAATCACTTTTGCAGGATAATAATAAGAGTCTAAATGGTGCTAGAATAGGTGTTGTGGCTAAACCTTGTGCTGAGTTTGTTGCTGGAGTACTTGCAATATGGTTAAATGGAGGTGTAGCTGTTCCACTTGCACTCAGCTACCCTGAAGCTGAGTTGTTACATGTCATGACTGACTCGGTTTGCTCTCAAAACAACCTTAAACTTTTCTACTTTCCTATGTTTTTTATTTGGAAGAAACTGCTTTGTATTTGGATGATATTGCTAAAATTGCTTTAATAGGAAGAAATGAAATTCAATAAAATGACTCTTTTCTCCTTATTCAATTAACATACCCTTTTCTTTAATGTGGTTTCTGTGGCTTTTGTAAGATAAAATTTTATTCTCCCAATAATACAACATTGTTTATTTGACTTTTGAAGGATGTGTCCATGATTTTGAGTACTGAAGATCACAGTGAGCTTATGCAAAAAGTTGCAGCTAAAACTGCTGCTCAATTTTCTCTAATACCAGATGTTCCTATCATGACTTCACAAACAGTAGATAATCAAAAAGAGATTGTATTTGCAAATAACATAAAAGGTATTTATCCATCTTCTTTAACATATATATAATTTCATATACAATAATAATATAAAATTGTCTTATTCATACAGATGATGATCCAGCATTGATTTTGTATACTAGTGGAACAACTGGGAAACCTAAAGGAGTTGTTCATACACACAGTAGCATTTTAGCACAGGTAATTTACTGTTTTGAAAGAAAATACTTTAAAAACCAAACTTGTGAAAGATTCATATATTTTGGAAAAAAAAACATGTTTATGATCTTCTAATTGCTGCATAATTTCAGGTGAAAACATTATCAACAGCTTGGGAATACACATCAAGTGATCGTTTTCTACATTGTCTTCCATTACACCATATCCTTAAATAAACATTAAAATATTACTTTCAAGTCCTTATTTCTTCCAAAAATGTTTCACGTTTCTTGTTGATTCTTAATTCAAATCTGTACACGTTCATGGGCTCTTCAACGCACTATTTGCTCCTCTTTATGCGGGGTCCATGGTAATCAAACACTTTTATGAAATTTGCAATTAAGTAAAATAAATTATTTATCATCACCAATTATAAATTTATATATATATATATATATATATATATATATATATATATATATATATATATATATATATATTTATGTTTTTTTTAGGTTGAATTTATGCCAAAGTTTAGTGTGAGTGGTATTTGGAAAAGATGGCGTGAATCTTATCCAAAAGAAGGAGCTAAGCTTGATGATGCAATTACTGTATTTACAGGGGTATGCCATTTCTTTTTTAATATTTAAAACAATGTGGAAAAAGATGTTTTTTTTTTCTTCCACTTTTATCTTTCTCATTTATGTTGCATATACAAAATATATTTTGCGTATGCAAGTTATAATTAAGAAAACCAAACAAAAATATGTTTTTTAACTTTCGTATCATATAATGGCTAAAATTATTTACCAATTTTGTCCTTGTCCTTATAATATCTGATTTTTTTATTTTTATTTTTTTTATATTTTTATTTTAGGTTCCAACCATGTACACAAGGCTGATACAAGGCTATGATGCAATGGATCCAGACTTACAAGCTGCTTCTGCAACAGCTGGAAGCCAACTGCGTCTAATGGTGATTATATTTTTTCAAAAACATAAAGATATAATAATATAACCTTTTTTTTTTTTTAATTAATTGGATTTTGATATTAAAAATTATAAATTAATTAACATTTTTAATTTCCAGATGTGTGGCTCCTCAGCTCTACCCCTACCCGTAATGCAAAGGTGGGAGACCATCACAGGACATCGATTATTAGAAAGATATGGCATGACAGAGGTATTATTATTATTTATTTATTTATTTATTACAAGTCACCTCAAAATAGATTCTGTTTTTTGATAATTACAAAAATAGCCATCGTATGATGTGGCATTTAACCAATTGACCACTTTTTATTACGAATAGCAAAAGTGATGCTACAAATTGAGATATTGCTTTATAAAATGGTCCCACCAATTTCACAATATTTCGGAATTTCACAAAATAAAAGCTTTTATAACCCTTTTTACATCTTTTTGCTCCTTTTGTCTGTAAAAAGTAACTCCAATTGCAAAATTGTTAGACGAATTGCAAAATATGAACAGTTTCGCAATTTTATTTTATCGGTAGTAAATTTGTTAAGGGTAATTTCTGTAATTATCCCTTCGTTGTTGCCCTTTTAGTTTGTGATGGCAATTTCAAATCCGTTAAAAGGAATGCGAAAAGGAGGCACTGTAGGCAAACCCTTTCCAGGAGTCGAGGTTAGCAAAATTAACAAAAATCTAGAACTATATGTTATTTGTTATACAAATTAAAAAAAAAATATACAAATTTATAATTCGGGATTATAATTGTTGTAATAAATAGGTCAAGATTCTTACAGAAGATAATGTTAATGATGGGGTTGGTGAGCTTTGTGTGAAAAGCCCTTCGTTGTTTAAGGAATACTGGAAACGTCCAGAAGTAACAAAGGAATCATTTATAGAAGGTGGCTTTTTTAAAACTGGTGATGCTGTTAGAGTTGATGAAGATGGATATTATGTCATTTTAGGACGTAAGCTTTTTTTTTTTTAAAAATGTTTTCCATTTTCATTTCCATTGTGTTTTTGGTTATTTATGAGCGTGTATTTTGAGTTTTTGACACGTTTTATATCCTCAAATTAGGTACTAATGCTGATATAATGAAGGTTGGTGGATACAAGTTGTCAGCATTAGAAATTGAAGCAATTCTTTTAGAAGTAAGTTTTCTCAAAGTGCTGTTTTTTTTTTTTTTACTTAATGGACTAATAAACCTTCTAAATGAGACTAAATGACCATTTTACCCTTATATTTGAAAAAAAAAACAAATTATTTTATATATATTAGAGGCAATTGACCTTAGGAATATTATAGTCTTTGGGTTTCAGACTTTGGACACAAGACTTTCCTATGTTGGTAGGTTTGGTCCCTGTGTGGAAAATAAATTACAAAAACTGTCCCTGTAATTTACAGAAAAGGTCCATGTGCAGTTTCTTTTAACAGAAATGGTCCATGTGTGTAAAGACTTTCCTATGTCGGCAGTTTTGGTCCTTGTGTAGAAAATAAATTAAAAAAACTATCAATATAATTTACAGAAAAAGTCCATGTGCAGTTTTTTTTTTTACAGAAATGGTCCATGTGTTCAAAAAAATTACAGTATACTCTTTGGGTTCGAGACTTTGGCCATAGAATTTTGTATGTTGCCAGGTTTGGTCCCTATGTAGAAAATAAATTACAAAAAATGTCCATGTATTTTACAGAAAAGGTCCCCATGCAGTTTTTTTTAACAGAAACAGTCCATGTGTTCAAAAAATTACAAAAATGGTCCCTGCCTAATAGAAAGCTTACAGATTAATATCTAGTTTCTTAATATTCATCATCTTAACTTGAGAGGAGGTGAGAATAAAAAAGAAGGGAAAATGGGTAAAGAGTTATTGTCTTAATACATTAAGCTAGGCTTTTTTAGCTCAACCCATTAACCCATTCAGTTCAGATTAAGCTATAAGAAGAAACAACAATGTATTGTTTTCTAGCAAGCTATATATGGATGTTTTCTTTTGACTTAGCGTAGAAAAAAACAACTTAATACAGAAAATCAAGGAAATTTACGAATTTGCCCTCATTTAATATGACTTGATTGTACAGCATCCAGCTATTTCAGAATGTTGTGTGTTGGGGTTACCGGATAATACTTATGGAGAAGCAGTGACTGCAATAATTGTGCCAGATATGGAGATAAAGAAAGCCCGTGAAAAAGACTTGAAGCCTGCAATATCTTTGGATGAACTCTCTTCATGGGCTAAACAGAAGCTTGCTCCATACAAGGTATCCTTATTCCCTCCATAATCATTGCTAAGAAATTTGTACTTTCATTTATTTGATGTTTAATCCTTAAAAAACCCAATATACAGGGTCTTTTATGTAATTAATCCATGTTTTCTTGTTCGTAACACTGTACACTTTCTATTTCTTTTCCTAGTAGGAAATTACACTTTGAAAAATCTACCAAGTTATAGTAGTGAAATTTGTTATGCATTTTTATGACATTTCTCTAATTTGGTAGAGTTTTTAAATTATTATTTTTGTAATAGACAAATCAATGAAGTACGTTGTTATTTCTCTCATTTAACCCTTGCTAAAAAATGCAAAACCTGATTGCTTAAATTGGTTAAAAAAATGTAACTTCATTGCAATTATAAATTACTAACCCAACTATAAAAAATTACTGTTTACTGATGTTGTTTTCCCATTTATTATCTTCAGCTACCAACCCGATTATTCTTATGGGAATCACTGCCTCGTAATGCCATGGGGAAGGTAAAATCCTAAGACCATATTTGCTTGCATTTATAAGGATTTAAAACTTAAAACATAAAACTTAATCAATCATTGTGTGTATTCTTTTAGGTGAACAAAAAGGAATTGAAGAAGACACTCGCTGCTGAAGAACAATAAACCAGTTTCACCATATGCAAAATATGCAATGTAATGTTTCTAGTCTTATGTTGTTGCTTGCAAATTTGGTGATTTTGTTCGTGGTAGAATATTACTTTATTGCTAGTTGTAACAAGTCTTCTAGGAGTAATGTGGTTTTTATATTGGAAATGGCATTAGTATTTTGGTTTATGAAAATGAGGTTGTATTCTTGTAGAGAACTTTTGAGGATAAATTCGGTAGAGATTACTGAGTGTTTTGTGTGGTTGCATTGTTTATGGACCTTTTGGTGTAGGCCTCATGGTATGATTGACTCAAGCCATTTAATGTTGGACTGCATGTTGGTTGATTGTTCAAAGTCTTGATTTGAATATATTTCGTTGGTGACGTATTGGCGATAATTGACATGGATAAAGCACTCCAAAAGAGTTTTCTTAGGTTTTTTTTTTCTTATATGAATCAACTGTGTTGAGATGACTAGAGATAGCAATATGACTTACAATCCCCAACTTCTTGCCCCTATCCCCTACAAGTGGATTTGTTATTGTTAGAATAGTTATATTTATATGTCATAATTTATGAAAAACTCCAACTTTTATTTTTTGAATAGTGCATTTACTAAATTACCATTTTATTAAATTAATTGTGAATTAATTTGGAGTGTGTGATGTTGGTGATTTAAATGTTATCTAACATGTTTTAGTGTAGTTATTAATATTAATAGACTGAATTCTATTTCACTCACTGATGTTGGAGGTGAGGGATGCACACTAAGAGCGATTCATATGAGCTTGAGATATTGGGGTCCGGGGACAGAGCCCCTTGGCGGGGTCTATGGGCAACGCCTCTAGCGAGGTCCAATGGGCAGAGCCTCTGGCTTGGGGCAACACCCCAAAACATAAACAAATTTTTATATCGGGTATGACTGCAGCCATGCATATTCCCGTCAAAACTCACTTGATGACACCATGATGATGTATGTGTTGGTTATGTCTGATACCTACCTATTTTGGCGCCAAATTTGCATGCAATCATCAATAACTATATTTCCCTCTTGTATAAGAACATGTTTTTTGTTCCAGAAAAAGGGTTACAAACATATACTTGAAATATGTTCATTAATATTTTTTCTCTCTCTCAAGAACACATCAAGCAATGTACTATATCTTTACCAATCCGAATTAGGCCTGTAATTTGGATTGGTTCATTCTTGGATTATCCCACTTCTGAATTTGTGTACCCAGGTAAAAAGGATGAATTATATATCTCAGAAAGTGTTTGAAAACACGATCCTTGAATCTATCAAAGTTTGTATTTATTGTTATTTCTGATTCCCTAAAATATAACATTTGAAATCTGTAATTTCTGTAAAGGGATAACAATGGCAGAATCTGTCAGGAACATGAGTTCTAAGTTTGGTAAACTTGATAAGTTTGAATGAAACGAATTTCGTCGTTGGCAGAAAAAGATGCACTTTCCCCTTACCACTTTGAAGGTTGTACATGTTTTGAGTACTCTTGCACCAGAAGCCCAAGAGAATGAAACGCTAGAACACACCAGAAAACATTGCAAATGGGAAAATGATGATTACATATATTGTGGGCACATTCTGAATGGTATGTCTGACTCTCTTTGACATCTATCAAAATCATGAATCTGCAACGAATATATGGGATGCACTTGAATCCAAATACATGGTTAAGGATGCTTCAAGTAAGAAGTTTCTTGTTAGTAATTTCAATAATTACAAATTGGTGGATTCATGGCCTGTCATGGAACAATACAATTAACTCATAAGGATTCCGGGACAATTTGAACAACATAAGATGCAAATGGATGAATGCATTTCCGTTTCAAGTGTCATTAACAAATTGCCCCCATCATGGAAAGACTTTAAGCACACTTTGAAACACCAAAAGGAAGAGTTGTCTCTGGTACAACTTGGTAGTCACTTAAGAATTGAAGAGGGTATTCAAGCTCAAGAAAGTGAAAAGGGAAAAGAAAAGGAAGTTCCTGGATGTTCAGTGAACATGGTAGAAAATGACAAACATTAGAAAAATAACAAAGGAAAAAGGAAGAAGAAAGATGACCATCACAAAGGTTCAAATAAGAAAGAAAAACTTGTGTGTTGGAATTGCAACAAACCTGGTCAAATGAAACGAGATTTTCATTTGAAGAAGAACAAAAATGGTGCAAGCACTTCTAGATAAGGATCTAATGATCAAGGTCCTAAACCACAAGGTCAAAATTTTATTTCTGAAATTACTACTATTGTTGTTATCTATCATGTAACACTTATTTTTGAATCATTCTATGTTCAGGATGATGATCATGCATGGTGGATAGACTCGGGGGCGACGAGTCATGTGTGTAAAGATCGCTCTTGGTTCAAGGATTATGAAGTAGTTAATGATGGATTGGTGATGTACATAGGGGACCATAATAAAGCACCTCTTGTGTGTCTTTATGTTTTAGTTCTAAAAAAAGTCTTCTTCTTAAGAATGTTATTCATGTTCCTAAGATTAGAAAGAACTTGGTTTCTGGTGGTGTAATTAATAGATGTGGATATAAACAAGTCTATGAATCTGATACGTTTGTATTAGCTAAATGTGGTACAGTTGTTGGGTTTGGTTATTATTGTAATGGAATGTTTAGGTTGAATGTAAACAATAAAGTTGCAGATTTTATATACATGGCTTGTTCTAGTATTGATTCTTCTTCTTTATGGCATGCTTGTTTAGGACATATATATTATAAAAGAATGTTTAAAATGTCTAAAATTGGATTAATACCATCTTTTGATGTTAACATAGAAAAATGTAAAACTTATATCTTAACTAAGATAACTAGACAACCTTTTCCTAATGTTAAAAGGGATTTTGTTATGCTTGAATTAATTCATAGTGATCTATGTGATTTGCATTCAACTCCATCCTTAGGAAATAAGAAATATATAGTTACTTTTACAGATTATTATTCTCATTTTTTCTATGTATATTGTTTACATTCCAAGGACAAAGCTCTTGATGAATTCCAATTTTTTTAAAAATGAAGTTGAATTGCAACAAAATGATTTAATCAAAAGATTTCACACAAATCGAGGTGGAGAGTATTATGATCCTAGTTATTTCCAATCTGTTGAAATTATACCTGAAATAACTGCTCCATATACTCCTCAACTAAATGAGATTTCTGAAAGGAAAACTATATTTCTAAAGGAAATGGTGAACTCTATGTTGTTTGAGTGATGGTTTCTAGGGAGAAACTGTAACGTCCGCGTTTCTCGCTTGGAATTAATAAGATGATGTAATAGTTAGGGTCAACAATTGTAAATTATTTGATATAATAAAGGCAAATTATTTGAGTATTATGTGATTATTTGTAGTATACGTGCTTACGATAATTCAATAAAATAAGAACAAAATACGCGTCTAAAATAGAATAATAATTAGGCAAAATACCCTTGAGGAAAGTTGAAATAGTCGTGATAAGTATTTCGGAGATATAAGGAACACTCAAATCAGACTTATAACGAAGAAGTTATGGTCTGTCAAAGTTTCGCAATTCGACCCGATTCGGCAACGCGCATCGTAAAAAGTAAATTTATGTTAGGTTACATTTTAGCCTTAGTGACCTAACCAAAATTCATAGTAGTTGTTAAATCAAGAGCGCACATATAGAGAACTTCCAAATTTGAGTTCAATCGAGGAAGTTATGATTCTTCTAAGATTCAACGTAACAATAGACAACTCAAATATCGAATTTTAGATCGGTCGATTGTTAGCCTAAACAATCTAAACAAGAGTTAAAGATCTCGTTAATAAGAACCCAACGATACAAAGACAGTCGAAAACGGACGTCGGATGAAAAAGTTACGCATTTTATACGAGCTTTAACAATTAAAGCTTATGTGAAATAAAAAAAGTCAAAATTAGTCAACGAAGTCTAAATGAAAGTTGTAGATCCCGTCGATATCTACGTGTGAATATAAAGAATGTTGAAAAAGGAGTTCGTATGAAGATGTTATGCAATTTTGAAGTTTGAATTTCGTTGCACGCGTCTGCCTTCTAGAAGCCATTGTGTAGCACCAGCCAGATTTCGACACTAGACACCACACCCGGGCAAGCACATCGACCATGTACGCGGCACGTATGTAACAGCCCGGATTTCCAGGTATCTTTTATTCATATATTTTTGGTATTTTGTGAGGAGACTCGGCGAGCTGGAGCTCAGACTCGCCGAGTAGGATCGCGGTTCTGGACGCGGGTTCGCGCCTGGACTCTGCGAGTCCAAGGAATGGACTCGGCGAGTCTGCGCTGTTTAATGAAACCCTAATTTCCCGGTCCTAAGCCCTATTTAAAGGACCTTATGGCCCTTCATTGCAGCTACCTTGTCCTTGAGAGCACCTAATCAGCTGTGAGTTCTTGTGAGTGAGATAAGAGGCCATTATTCACCAATATTGTGTGTATTTGCAAGAAAAGAAGGGGGAAATCAAGCTAGGAGAGTTGGGGAGCTTGGATCTACTTCCATTTCGTCAGAGGAAACTTATTGAGGTATCATTCATAGCTTATTCTCGTATTTTTGTTGATATGGTCAAATCTAGGGTTTCTTCATGCCTTGTTTGCCTTGTATTTGGAGTGTGAGAGGTCCCATGGGGATATGGTACCTAGATCTGGACCTTAGTAGGTCCAGAGAGTCCCAAATGCCATGCTTTATGCCCTCCTTTTGGGTTTGGAAGCTAGGGTTGCCATCTTAGAGGTCATTTCTCCAAAAAGAGCCTTGTAGGTGTTGCATGGTAGCCAAGACTGTGACTTTACGTGATGAATGAGCTTAGGAGGGCCAGATCTATGAGTTGATGGAGCGGATCTGACCTCAGAAGCGAGATCGAGTTGATGCATGGCATGGACTCACCGAGTCTGAAGAACAGACTCGGCGAGTAGCATGAATATTGTCCTTAACCACTCAGTGAGTGGTCTTGCCGAGTTAAGGGTTG
This sequence comes from Lactuca sativa, assembly GCF_002870075.4. Taxonomy (NCBI): domain Eukaryota; kingdom Viridiplantae; phylum Streptophyta; class Magnoliopsida; order Asterales; family Asteraceae; genus Lactuca; species Lactuca sativa. The sequence continues at coordinate 184,371,901 of NC_056626.2, read as the reverse complement.
ACTCAGTGAGTCAGGGAGAGTTGGAGAGGGTTGACAGGTGGACTGAGTCGAGCTGGAACTCGCCGAGTTGTTCTTGAGACTCGGCGGGTTGAGTCGTGGTGGCCCCACGATTCATGCCAGGTGGGACTCGTCGAGTTGGGGGTGTACTCGACGTGTCAGGAGGGGATCCCAGAGAGTCAGTGAACAAGTATAGACTCGCCGAGTCGCCATAGTGCACTCGCCGAGGCCGGTCAAAGTTGACCGTTGATTGTTGACTAGAGTTGACCAGTGTTGACTTGATAGGGGTAGTCAACCTTAGTGGTAAAAGTGTTAATTAGAGATACATGATGTTATAGGAGGATTATAGCTCGGAGGATCGAGCACGAGTGATTTCCGGGATTCACGAGTTATCGAGATATACGAGGTGAGTCTTCTCACTATACTTTACCTTGAGTAGGTAATCAGAGTTATGTGATAGAGTATTTGTATGCTATATGCCTGTTATGTGTTGTACTGCATTATTTCTATGTGATTTATGATGTGCATGTTTATAGAGTTGGAACCGGAAGGTTCCCAGAGTTAGAACCAGTGGGTTCACAGAGCAGGGTCTATGGACCCCCAGAGTTACAGCCTCGAGTGACTAATATGTGTTTTGTGTGGTATTTTGAGGAACTCACTAAGCTTTGTGCTTACAGTGTTAGTGTTGTTTGTTTCACGTACTAGTAATAACCGTGGGAAGGCGCCGGCTTGATCTGTACACACGCAGGGGATTTTATAATATGTGATCTTGGGATTTTGTATTATATGGATTGGAGTTTTAAACTTGATGTTTTATGAAAATTTAAATGAAAATGTTTTTATCTTATGCGAAAAAATTATTTTGAAATTCACGGTGTTACAACGTAAGGCCTTTTCACGACATGCATGCCCATATTCCAGCCTATAAATTGACGCCATAAGCTCATTCCTTTCCCACAACATTTTCTCTCACTCACTCACTCACTCACTCACTCACTCTCTCTCTCTCTCTCTCTCTCTCTCTCTCACGATTACTCTCGATTTGGTCCGAATTTTTCCTTAGTAGTTAGGATATTTTGGCAAGTCAGAAGTCCCTAGGATCCCAATGTCTAGTAGATGTCAGCCCAAAGTTCCGCCAGTATAATTTTCGGACTTTTGTCCAAAGAATCTACGTGGGTTAAATTACACTCTATTTATTCTAGTGTAGCTTATGTTTAAAATTAATACTCATTGTTATGAATTTATAAATAAGATTTTTTAGTAGTTCTAATGTCGAATTACTGATTGATCTACTTACAAGGATGATGTCTAGGCTGGATTTAGTGAGGTGTTTAAAGTGAGAATTCCAAACAGTATACTATGTATACCAAACAGACCCTACCTTCGATATGATCCTAGCTAGTTATCTGTTATCAGCTATAGATCAGTATAATTTGGAATTAGTGATGGGTCTAGGCTATCTTTATTCATAAGGAATATTAGTCTAAGACTTAGTGTTAATTGAACCTAGGTCACGTCAAAGGAAAAACCAAGTGCTCAAGTGAAGCATTGTCCGAGTTTCGAGTCTTCACTTTAGCAAGTGAGTGCATAGTTACTTTCATCTTACACATAGATATAAAGTATTTAAGATAATTACATGCTATATGTGCCTATTATCTCCTGATATCTATGCTAAATAAACGATTTTTATATATGTTTTACTTGATTTAAACTATATACGCATTTTTATACCTATAAAGATGTAAGATGATATAAAGGATGAGAGATGAAAGATGATATAGATGATGGGAAGCCTTGAATTTATAGATAAACCAGTCATCTAGGAAGTATAGATGACGGCCACAAACTATTCTAGACAGCCTAATGGAACGCTAGCAGGCTCACAACCTGTAGGTGTTTTTCAACTAAGTGTTCACCAGGTGTACTCCATCCCCCCATGGTTGCCTTATTGATATATATTGCTAAGGAATTCCCTAAGCAGTATTGTCTATCCTGAAGATGATTCCTTCGAATAGGTCCCCTGAATTAGATGCTTAAAGATAGAAAGTAAGGATAACGGAATGTGTAATCGGGTTGAATGTTTTGATGAAAATTTATAACAAAGAATACAATTATTGTGTTTTGAAAACCCTATGTGCTCACCAGCCCCCCAAGCCTAACCCACCCAGTTTCTTGTATTTCAGGTAGTGGCACGAAAACACAAGTGTGATGCTATGATGAGCGATTTATGGATGCTTATAGACCAGTAGTTTAGTTAAACTAGTGTAAGGCTTGTATTATTGAATTTATGCTTATGTATTGTATTAACGATGATATCCCAACATTTTTAATATAAATAAAATACATTTCTTCGGAAAATGATATCATTATCATATTTTTGGGAACAAATTCCGCAATATTATTCTTTAAAAAGGATACTCTAATTTTAAATAAGAATAAATAAATCGGTCTTTGCTGGCCGTGAAATTTGGGGATGTCACAGAAGCTATACTAACTGCATGTTATCTTTTAAATAGAGTTCCAAACAAAAGGAACAAGGTAACTTCTTATGAACTTTGGTACAAAAAGAAACCAAACTTAGGATATCTTAAAGTTTGGGGTTGTCGGTTTGTTGTGAGACTAACTGAACCAAAAATGAATACTTTGGGCGAAAGAGGTATTGATTGTATCTTTATTGGATATGATGAGCATTCCAAGGATTATAGGTTTTATGTTATAGATCGAACCTAATGCTTATGTTTCAGTTAACACTATTATAGAATCTGGAGATGCAATATTTGATAAAAACCGATTTTCATCCATACCTAGACCAAAGGACTTGGTTTCTAGTTCCAGTCGAACTACCAAGGAAGTTGTACCTGATTGAAATGAATCACCTGAGCTCAGAAGAAGCAAAAGACAAAGGAAAGCTAAATTACTTGGTAATGATTTTCAGCTTTACCTAGTTGAGGGTTCTAGAGATAAAATTACAAATCAATATTCATATTGTTTTAGTGTTGAAGAAGATCCTAAAACATTTGATGAATCAATGAAATATCAAGATGTTGTTTTCTGGAAAGAAGCAATAAATGACGAGGTTGATTCCATCATGGGGAATAATACTTGGGTCTTGTTTGATCTTCCTCTTGGATGCAAACCTTTGGGTTGCAAGTGGATACTTAAAAGGAAAATGAAAGTTGATGGATCAATTGATGGGTTTAAGGCTCGATTGTATATTCGAGGTTGTAGACAAAAACCTTGCATTGACTATTTTGACACTTATGCTCCAGTTGCTCATATATCTACCATTAGACTACTGATTGCCTTAGCAACAATTCATAATTTGGTGATTCAACAAATGGATGTTAAAACAATATTCTAAAATGGTGATTTAGAGGAAGAGGTATATATGAAACAACATGAAGGTTTTATTATGCATGGAAAAGAGCATAAGATGTGCAAGTTGGTTAAATCATTGTATCGACTTAAGCAAGCACCAAAATAGTGGCATCAAAAGTTTGATGATGTTGTCTTGTCACATGGTTTCAAGTTGAATCAATCAGACAAGTGTATGTATATCAAATTTGATGAGTCTCGTAAAGGAGTGTTCATATGCTTGTATGTAAATGATATGTTAATTTTTGGTACTAATCAAACGCAAGTTGATATAACCAAAGAGTTTTTATCATCTCAGTTCTTCACAAAGGATATGAGGAGGCATATGTGATTCTTGGAATTAGAATCAATCGTGAACATCAAGGAATATTAATTTCACAGTCTCATTACATTGAGAAAATGATTAACAAGTTCAATTCACTACTAGAAAAACAGCCTTTTACGACGCTCATTGCGCGTCGTAAAAGGCTCAGACGACGCGCAAATGCGTGCCAAGGAAGGCCATGTCATAAAGAGAGACGACGTGCTTTTGCGCGTCATCTATAGACGACGCGCATTTACGATGCTCATTTACGACGCGCGTTTACGACACGCAATGCGTATCAAGGAAGGCCATGTCATAAAGGAAGACGACACGCATTCGCGTGTCGTAACCTTACGACGCGCGTGTTAATGACACACAATGCGTATCAAGAAAGCTCCTGTCAAGAAAGGCCATGTCATAAATGAAGATGACACACATTTTTGCGTATCGTAAATTTAAATGTTTAAAAAAAAGAAATTTATATATTCATTAATTTTTAAATTAAATTTGCATTTAATTTCTCATAATAGAAATAAAATACCAAATACAAAAAATACAATCCATTGCATAATATAAAATAAAATTTCATACTCAAAAAATAAGATAAATTGCACAAATTATAATGTCATACGAAGAATCATTCAAATGTTAAACAAAAATAATACATTGCTAACATTGGTTATACATTCCTATAAAACTAAAAAATAATCATACAACTCTATTTCTTACTGGAAAGGAATGCCAAACATGATTACAAGTCTCCCTTAATCTTGATTACTCACCTGCTTAAGTAGAATGTTGTTGTTGAGAAGGTTACCTAGAAACAGAGAAAAATACAACACCTCTCTCACCATCACAACATCATTTATAGAAAAAGGATTGTCAATTACTTTCATTAAGACTTTCATTCAATCACAAAAATATTAAATAAAAGGGTGAAAAAAATAATATACTTTTGATAAGTTGATCTCCCTTAGAGCAAACACAGCTAAAGCATTGAACAAGACCCTAGGGCCTTCTTCTAATGTAAACACAATGCTCGTCTGCAAAATTGAGGCGATAAAATAAAATTTGAATATTGTTTGGGTAGTTTATATATGATTTGATAATTTGATTTAAAATACAATAAAATAAATTATCTTTTTTTGTTACCTTATGGGGCTTGTCAATTCCTGGGATTATAGGTTCTCTTGCTAGTATTAGATAACGAGTTATGTTATCTAAATCATCCTGAACATTCAATATAACAATTGTAAGACAAAAGGAGAAATGTATATTTGAAAATACTATGAGATGTGATTTTTTTAATGTTATCAATCCATAAATTAAGCGCAACAAATAGTTACCTATCTTTTTTAAAAACTTTTATGGGGGTATAATGACCGAAATGACCTTGTATTTATATACATGTCATAACTAACTACTATTTAACATAATATTAAAAGGTATTAATTGTAAATTCTTAATTCACCTTATGATCTTTTCATGTTGTGTCTCATCAGCATACACAAACATCTCAACTACGTTCTCACTAGCGGTTCCCACCATTAACAACCCCATGCTGATACCCGAAGCTTAACAGCACTGTCTGTGTAGACACATCATACAAAGGAAACAAGGGATTGTGTGGGTTTCCTCTTAATAGAACTTGCACGACTTCATAAAATAATGAAAGAACATATGATAGATTCGCTTGAGCACTTGTAAAATTCTTGAAAGAGCTCCATCAACTTCACTTTCATCCAATTTAGTTCAGATAATTATTTATTACCTCGGCATCTTAATTTTTTACAACATGAAGCGAAAAAATGATATCTTTCCATCAGTATGTTGTCCTTTGTTGGCCGATCAAATCTGGATAAGTTTTAAAAAGATACAAATTAGCAAACATACAAGGCTTTCATTATAAATATGAAAAGTGCTTATAAAATCATTAGTGAAAATACCCGTATTTCTTGGTGATCACTATACAATGGAACAAGAACTGAATAAAATAGTTACTTACACAGAAGTGTAGACTTTCTTTTTGGACAGCATCAGCAACACCTGCAATCAGAGAAGTCTTGTAAGAATACCCTTTTCCATAAAAATGTTAATGAAACTATGAAAGAAAGGATGGAATTATAAGAACAAGAAAAGTCAAAGTCTTGACTCGCCTTCATCCGTGAAAAGTGCATTGTACAGTGGTCCTTATGTGTTTGTTTATTTATGTTTGAGGATGATAAGATGACCAATTTCTCATAGAGCAACAGTCTCTACGACCTTTTGGTGACTAGTCAGTTGAAGTTGCCCTATATGAGTTGTTGTAGGAGGAACCTGATTTACACGACCAGACATTGATCCATATCAAAGTAGTTACCCCTGTTTTGAAGAAATTCAATAAAAGAATATAGTCTTTTCATTTTCGAACTCATATAAACTAAAAAAAGAAACAAATATTACCATGTTTGGCATGCAATAATCTCGTAAAAGAAAGTAATAGAAAGAAATTAATGGAATAAAAATTGGTAGTTCTATAATTTCAAGTTTAATAAAAGTGAAAATTCAAGAAACAACAATATACTTACATTTATTTCACCAAATAAATAGCAATTTCCAGCCTATAAAAAGAATAAAATAATTCTTCTTCTTTTCTCATGTTTATTCAGGATTGTATGCAATTTGAGATCTTTTTAAAGCTTCTTGCTAAATTGGAAAAACACAACGAATTATTTTGATTGAAAGCAAAACTTATTACCATGGTTTAATGTCACGAAGATCTATAAATAGGGTAAGAATTTTCTAAGCTTGTTATTTTCTGATGGACAAATTGCAAAGAATATACTTTTCCATGAAATTTTTTCCTAAAAATATGGACTTTTGCTATTAAAAAATACATAAAGATTAAGAAATCATGATAAATGAATAAACTCTAGGGGATGGTTTGGCTGTTTTATCAAATGATGAGCTGAAATAAATACTACCTATTAGGTTAAGTTTTAAACATACAACTAGGGTCTTTTTTTGTTTTTCTGTTTTTGTTAAAATGTCTCAGAGTGTGTCAGAATCAAGAAATATTACTCATGTGGTGAATTGAAACATCTAGGGGGAGCAACCTGAATGATGGAGGGTAAAAAAGTCATTTTAATGTAAGTAATCATATAACAAGTTAAAAGACAAGTTTTAGTTTAGTACCTTATTTGCTTCCAATGTAACCCCAGCGATATCATTTATGTATGTTAGAGAGACCTCCATATCGTAGGGTGATAGTTCAGGGCAAATGTAGGATTTTCCATCAGATTATATTACTTTAACCGGCTCCACTTCAAACTTTCGTTCATAGTATATAGAAAACATTGTCACCTACAATTAATAAATACATGCATAATTGTATCAATACACTTGTTCTTTAAAAATCATTTAAAAGTATGATTAAACACTTAACCATTGTGTTCAAGACAATCTTGACCTTTGTCAAATCAACGGCTGTGCATTCAATGAACACGTTCTTGGTATTTATAGAAATAGCTGAGTGGGCTCCATTGATTATTGGAGGCAGAGACAATACACGTCTGCAAAAATCAATTGATCCTTTATAGATTATATCCCCATCAAAATGGCAAACATAGTAAAGCAAGAGTTACATATTAGAGTTACATATATGCAACAAATAGCAAAATGCTTTCACTGATTTCTTTATACTTTAATTTCTTCTTTTTGCAGCATTGTACTCTCGGATCAGTTGGTGGAGGGTGTCACAATTAGGGAACCACTCATTCAACCCACTGTTTGGAGACAAAGGAATGACCTCATATCGTTGACGTGCCCCCGCTGCCCGTTCTGCCCTTCCCTTTGCATCAATAGCTGCCCGCTCACGTGCCTCAACTTGTGCTCTTTGAACAACAGCCCTTCCAGACTTCAAACGAGCTTCAGTAGCTTCTTTGTCACATGCTTCATATGCTTCTCTTTCACGGGCTTCCCTTGTTGCCCTTTCCACAGCTTGCCTAGCCTTTTCCCTTTCAATCTCCCTCATTCTCTCTTTTTCAAGCCTACTTTTCTCTCTCTCTCTCTCTCTCTCTCTCTCTCTCTCTTTCTCTTTGTCTCTCTCTCTCTCTCTCTTTGTCTCTCTCTCTCTCTATTGTTCTTCCCTCTTTGATGAATCTTCTTTAGTAGACATGTTGTCTCTTTGTAGTTTTACAGTTACAAATTCTTTGTTTCTAGAATCTTTTGCATGTTCTCTTTCCCTTACTTCCTTTGTGTGCCTGAATTTAGCTTCGGCTCTGTCCATGGCATCTTTCATTGCAGCAGCAGCTGAGATTTAATCCATCTCTTCGCCATTAACATGGTCCACACTATTATCTTGTGTTCCACTTCCACCCATGGCAAAAGTCTCCAACTCATCTAATGGAGATGCTTGGAATGGGTTATGGATTTGAGAGTATTTACCAGAATACCCTCGTTCGGATTTTAAAGTATGCCTTGGTATTGAAGGGGGAGGTCTTGAAGGTGGTGGTGCTTTGGTAGGTTTTATAAATGGAGGTATCTCTGATACAGTAAGCCATATATCATCAGATGGTTGTTCTTGTTCATGTTCTTGAGAACTTGTCTTAGTATATAAAGGTGGAGAAGCAAATTGATCAACAGACCGAAGAGAAGTTTTAGAGACAGGTGGCATGTCAAAGACAGTTTCTTGAGAATCTTGAAAATCTTCTACAAGTGCCTTCTCTGATTGGGTCTCGGGAAATCTAAAAGAAGATTTGTCTGTTGGGTCTCTATGAGTTCAACTTCTTAGTCCTTCTTTAGAAGGGCTCTGATCTTTTGCCTTGTTATTTGTCTCATTTGGGAATGCAGGTGCAGGCTTACCAAATCCATGAAGGGGGTCAATGTCATCAAAATCAAACACACCCCTACTTACTCCAACATTAGTGCTCCCGAATTTATTCATCTTGTGAATTGTTTCTAGTGGATCGATAAAAACACTTGGGGGTGATGTGACAGGTGTTGATGCAGATTCTAGAACCACAAATGGATCATCCATTGCTTTAGAAGTTTCCTTTGTGTTGCCAGTTGATGCTGGCACTGTCTCTAAATTTGACCTGTGAGAAAAGTATGATATTCCGCATTAGACTTTTCATATCATTCAATGTTTACCATCTTAACAGATTTTAAAATCAGATTGGCATTCTTTTGTAGGCAAAATTCAGAAGCATAAGGGAACATAAACAAAAAAGCAAGAACTTCTGCATCTATTTATGCGCTCATTATAATCCTAGATTACAGCAGAAATTATAGAAATAAAATACCAGAGAAGTAAAATGTGGCATATTTAGCTTTAAAAAAACCAAAAGTAGTTGAATCCTTGAAAAGCTACTGACTTATTGGAGTTTGCATATCACTAGACTCCTTTATCATTAATTATATTACCATGGAATTCTTCTAGTGATATCAGTTCTGTAATGTGTAGGATAGCAGTTTGTTTCAGGAACATAAAGGCAAGCAATTATGATTCCACTTAACTTATGACTAATGATTTCTACGTTTCTATAGTTAATGCACAAACTCTTACAAATTAATTTTCTTAGTAACAAATATAAGTTTTCACTTGCGATAGTTGATCCATATGAAAACCTAGCTATGATGCTAAATACTAAATAGAGTTATACAATTTCAAAACCAAGAGCAGATAAATTCCATAAATAAGTGGATTAAACAACTAAAACGTAGTTAAATCATAGCACAGTACCTGCTACTAGATGGAGAACCGCCGCTTCCAAAGCCAGGAAGCAAATCATCGAAACCTCTTGAACTCTTACTAGACTACTGCTTTTGTGGCTCAACCTTCTCCGCTTGACCAAGATTTCCTAGTAGATCATCAAAATGATCACTCTGTTGACTCCGTTTACGGGGCGATGAAGTTATCAAGGAAAAAATATTTTCCTCGTATCTCGTTGAAGCAGAATGCATCGATTTGCTCTTTATTCCGGGAAATCCATCGAAAATCAAATCGTAATCGATATCTGACATGGCCGGTGTTGATCTAGTGTTGTTGGTGAATCTAGGGCAGCACCAGGAGGAAAATGCGAGAGAGGGAAGTGAAAATTAGAGAGAGGAAACGTGAGTTTTAAAGAAAAAAGTTATAGATTATATGTGTTGTCGAGGTGTATAGCAGAGATGGTATCGTGATTAGGGTTTGCAGAGAGAAGGGAAGAAGAGAATGAAGGGGATCTTGAAGCGGGGTATTAAAAATTTTAAGAATTTTGAGTGGATTTCATTTCCCCCTTCCAAGAACGTGCGTTTTGAGTGAAAATTATAAAGCGACGTTCACTGACGGTGCACATTTTAGATATAGTGCCCTCCATGTTTTTATTTTTTTTACATGAGACACTAATTTAGGGGCGCACAATAATGCGTGACCTAGATCCTTAACTTTTTTGAAGAGACGGCATTTTCTTAATGTCACTCTCTTTTGAGTAACATAAATCAATGAGTGTCATGGTTTGCGCGTCATAAAAGGCTATTTTTCTAGTAGTGATTGTTCTAATTTTTATTCTGTGAGTACTCCTTTTGATTCAAGTATAAAACTTATGCCAAATTATGGTGAAGCAGTTCCACAACTTGAGTATACAAAAGTCATTGGGTGTTTTATGTATGATATAACCAACACAAGACCTGGTATAATGTTTGTTGTAGGAAAGCTAAGTAGGTTTACTAGCAATCATAGTACTCATCACAAGCACTCAGTGTAACGCTCGTAGATCCGGACTATTCAATTTAGAGACGATAAGCATCAAAAATGAATTTTTTATGGAAGATTATTTATAAAGGGGTAATCTTAACTAAGTTGTAGTATATGTTACAAGGATTCCGTACATATAAAGAATGCCGAAATCCGAGTTATAATGAAGAAGTTATGACCTGTCGCAGTTTCGCGACAAAACCGACACGACACAGCGCGACGTAAATAGTGAATTTATGTTAGAGTGATATTTGGCCTTAGCGATCTAAATGAAAGTCGTAGAATACATTAAATCGACAGCATGCATAAAACGAACGTCTAAATCTGACTTCGTATGAGGAAGTTATGATTTTTCGAAGTTTCAGCATCAACAGTATGCAGCCCGAAACTCGAGATTGAGGTCGAGTGATATTTAGCCAAAACATTCTAAATGAGAATTGAAGATCTCATCAATAGTAGTCTAACAATAAAAAGACAGACAAAAACGGAGTTCAGATGAAGGAGTTATGAATTTCGAACGGAGTTTTCCTGTCCCGGCCTACTTAAAATAATATAATAATAATATATTAAAATTAAAGTCAAAATTAGCCAATGAAGTCTAAATGAATGTTGTAGAGCTTGTTTTTACCTACTCGTGGATATAAAAAACGTCGAAAACGGAGTTCGTATGCGAAAGTTATGAATTTCTGAAGTCCAGGACGTGAAACCCCAAAACTGTCAGAGTTCATGATGTGAATACAGTGTTCACAACGTGAACTCAGTATTTATGACTTCTGGAGCCTGACAAACGCAACTTGCGATAACGCATGCACTGACGACTGAACTCACGACGTGAATATTTGAGATTCACGACGTGAATCCATAAAATCAGCCCTATAAATAGAATTCAAGGGGCAGCCGAGTTTGGTTGCTCAATCTCTTCTCTCTCACTCCTGATACTCTCTCTAAGCCCTATTTTAAACCCCCGAAGCCCCGGTATCATCCCAAGACCCGAAAGCGAGTCCCGAAGTCCGAAGATCTCGAGAAGAAAAGAGTTTCCGAGCCGAAGCTCTGCCTGCAAGAAGCCCGGTGTGTGAAGATCTTCCAGTTTCACCGAAGAATACTACTTCTACAAGCAGTAGTGCTGTCCGATCATCTTCTGATCAAGTGAGTGTGTGGTTACTTTCTTCTAACACATAAATATGAAGTATTTGCTTTGAAATACGTGTTATGTATATATATATATATGTATATATATATATGTATATATATATATATATGTATATATATATATATATATATATATATATATATATATATATATATATATATATATTGTTGTTTATTTGGAGTGAGTGTATTGTCCCTTTCATAAACACAATTTTAATACAAGTATTGTTTGAATGTATTAAGTATATGTTTTGGGTGAGAGTGTAGTCACTCTCTTTTAACACATAAATATGAAGTATTTGCTATGAAATACATGCTATGTGTTTATATACTGTTGTTTATTTGAGATAAGTGTGGAATGGATGTTTTATATGGTTTTTAAACGAGTTAAAATGTATATGTATTTTATATCTAGTAATATGTTGGGTAGAACATGGGTAGATGAGATAGTTGGTATGTGATAAAATGATGAGATAAATGATGAGGTATATAAGATGATTAAGAATGATATTGGTAGATGCACCAATTAGAGAATGTCATAATACTAGCAGATGCGCTTAAGAATAATATTGGTAGATGCACCATTTAGAGAATGTCATAATACTAGCAGATGCGATTAAGAATAATATTGGTAGATGCACCAAATGGAGAATGTCATAATATTAGCAGATGCGCTTATAGGGTAATCCTGGCAGATGTGCTTATAGGATATGTCAGCAGATGCGCCTAAAAGAGAATGTCATAAACTTGGCAGTCGCGCCTCATAGTGTATGACGTAATCCTGGCAGAGGCGCTTAAAGGATGATGTTGGTAGATGAGCCTTATGTAGCAATAGATTTTGTGCCAATTCCTTAGGTCAATCCTTAGGAATGAATGAATAACGGGTAGTTGAATTCTTAGGGTAAAAACCTAAGAAATAAAGAAGATAATGGGGATGGGTAATTGGGTTGATTGTTTGATGGTTGAATATAATAATTATATTAGTGTGGGTCGAAAACCCTATAGGCTCACCAGGCTCCCAATCCTAACCCACTCAGTTTTCTTTGTATCATAGATATTAATAAGAAGACATATTTCACTGAGAGATGAAAGGAGATGTAAATCATTAGTGTAAATAAATATAAGTTCTGTTTATGCTTATGTGTCTGTATCGGAACATGACATCCCGAGATTTTGTTATATAATGAAAATACATTTCTTTAAGAAATGCTTTGATAAATTCTTATCATATTTTGTTTTGGGAACAAATTCCGCAACTGTTTTCTATAAAAGATTACTCAGATTTTAAAAACAAAGCATAAACAAATCGGTCTTTTCTGGCTGTGAAATTGGGGATGTCACAGTTGGTATCAGAGCATTAGTTTAAGCGAACTAGGAATTTGTAGGAAAATTCTAGACTTAAACTTAGAATGTTAAGTAATGATTGTGAGGAGTGTGTCTAAAATACGTTAGGTAGTACACCTAAATTGATACAAGCACTAGTTTATTTTAGGAATGATGCCTAAAATGCTTTTATGTGCAAAATGTTATATGTTTGCCATATATGATATTATTTGTTCGGATCTATGGTCTGTTGCCGACCGGATCTGGAAACCTTATGTGTGTAGGATTCTAAGCGTATGATTACGATATTAAAACTAGCATGTAAACGTTTCGGAGTGATAAGGATGATTTAAATATCTATTGTGAATGAGGATCTAAATTCACCTTATTCGGTGTATAGATCAAAAATGGCAAGAACCAGAAGTGGAGCTGGAAACGCAAATGAAAACAAGAATCAACCACCTGTGATTGAGAGAGTGGCTGTTGTAGCAGCAGCACCTGAGCCAATAACAATGGCCGGTGTACAAATGATGATTCAAACAATGTTGGATCGTCAGATGGAAGAAACGAGACGTCTGCTTAGGCAGAATCGTGAAGAACTGTCAATTCAAATGGAAGAGCCCGAAGTGAATGGAGGGAATTCGGAGGGAGGTAATTTTAGTGGGACTATTGGTCAAGCCAACCCACCGTTAGTTAGACAAAACCATCAGGAGGGAGGAATTGATGGACTTGGATGCAAGTACAAAGACTTTTTGACTTGCAAACCATTGACTTTCATTGGGAAGGAGGATCCGATTGGAGTCATGGATTGGATTTCAGAAATGGAATTAGCCTTTATGACATGTGGTTGCAAGGGTAAGTTACAAACCATATTTGTAGTGCGTCAGTTCAAAGGTGGCGCTGTTCGCTGGTGGAACACTCTGGAGAAGACCCTAAGCCCTAATGAGCCACTGCAACTGTCTTGGACAGAGTTCTTGGGTGCAATTCAAGCGCAAGTTCTGCTCGGCCCAAAACCTGCTAGAGTTGGAGAACAAATTTCTAATATTGAAGAAAGACAGCATGTCAGTGGATGAATACACTAATCCCTTCACAGACAAGATGGAGTTTTCTTTGCGCATCGTCCCAGACGAGCAGTCAAAAGTCGAACGGTACGCAAAGGGACTCCCATGGGAGTATGCGGTGCCAGTGCATCAGGCACCTACTCTAGAGGCAACTATTTGGGCTGCCAAGTCTATTGAGAATATGATCAAGGGGAGGATCGCCACTAAGTTTGAAGTTGGCGAGAAGATAAAGTTGGAAGGAACTTCAGGTTCTAATGAGAAAAGAAAATTCTCAAAGTCTGGAGGAGGAGGAAGAGATGGAGCAAGGTGGTGCGATAAGTGTAAGAAGAAGCACTCGGGAAAATGTGGCGCGGAGGTGACATGTTCCAAGTGTGGAAAGCATGGGCACTACGTCGATGAATGTATATTCAACAAAAAGGTGTGGTACGAATGTAACGAAGAGGGGCACTTCAAGCAAGACTGCCCAAGGAAAAATCAAGTAGCAAGGCTAGAGGCACTGCCAAAGCCAAAGGCAAGAGCATTTCAAATGATCCTTGATGAAGCAGATGGTAACGCAAGGAGTCAAGGATGAAAATTTTATATCCAAAGATCAAGTCATGAAGTAGCAGTGTGAATAGTAACTTATGGTGTAGCCTATTAGAGGCATAGGATAGGGTGAACTTGAACTTTTGTGTAATAGTTTCAAGAAATAATATAAACCCTAGTTTTGTTATCTGGTATGTTGAATGATTGTATGATTTTCTTGTATGGTGACTTGGTCGACTGCATGACAATACTTGGGACGAGTACGAGTAGGTGTGAAAGGTAGTAGATGCATATACTACCGGAAGCACAGGACTCGCACTTGGATCAGGGAAAGTCACAAGGTTACCAAGAAGCTAGTGATTGATCTCGTTTTATTCAAGTATGTCGTTACCATTGTTTTGGTAGTGACTAAGAAGATGATTGATATTTTGACCCTAGTGGTCATATCAAATTGAGTCCGACTACGATGAGTTTGTTACGTGGTTCATAGAACCAAGTTCGAGGTAGCATATGAGTCAAGTCAGAAGATTGAAATCAATGCGATCGATAGCATCGCGCTCGTTGTTAGGGAAACTTGTATCTAGCAATGCTACATGTAAAAATGGGATTATATCACATTAGAATATGAAAGAAGGTATATTCCATTCCGGATTTGACTCTATGAGACTTGAGTCTAAGCGTTGCATCAAACGACGAGAGGTCATTAGAACACGACCCATCGGTCTGTTACAATAGATAAAGGAAAGTACTTATCCTAAGAACTAGAAGGAGTCCTAAATAAGGATTTATTTTGTAACTCGAACTTTACAATTGAAAGTACAACATACATAGTACGAAGAGCAGATGCAGGATTGAGCACTACCTGCTATCGAGAAGTCCAAGAGTTAGATACTCTTTCGAGGAAACATAGAACTTACATTTATTATCTAGTATGAAGAGATAACGTATGAAATCATTAAATGAGTCCTATTCGTTGATGATTCCGGGACGTAATCATCCTAAGGGGGAGATAATTGTAACGCCCGTAGATCCGGGCTATTCAATTTAGAGACGATAAGCATCAAAAATGACTTTTTGATGGAATATTATTTATAAGGTGTAATCTTAACTAAGTTTTAGTGTATTTTACAAGGATTCCGTACATATAAAGAACATCAAAATCCGAGTTATAACGAAGAAGTTATGACCTGTCGAAGTTTCGCGACAGAACCGGCACGACACAGCGCGACGTAAATAGTGAATTTACATTAGAGAGATATTTGGACTTAGCAATCTAAATGAAAGTCGTAGAATACGTTAAACCGAGAGCGTGCATAAAAAGAACGTCTAAATCTGACTTCGTATGAGGAAGTTATGATTTTTCGAAGTTTCAGCATTAGCAGTATGCAACCCGAAACTTGAAATTGAGGTCGAGTGATATTTAGCCAAAACTTTCTAAATGAGAATTGAATATCTCATCAATAGTATTCAAACGATAAAAAGACAGAAAAAAACGGAGTTCAGATGAAGGAGTTATGAATTTCGAACGGAGTTTTCTTGTCCCGGCCTACTTAAAATAATATATTAATAATATATTAAAATTAAATTCAAAATTAGCCGATGAAATCTAAATGAAAGTTGTAGAGCTTGTTTTTACCTACGCGTGGATATAAAGAACGTCGAAAACGGAGTTCGTATGCGAAAGTTATGAATTTCTGAAGTCCGGTGCGTGAAACCCCAAAACTGTCAGAGTTCACGACGTGAATACAGTGTTCACGATGTGAACTCAGTATTTATGACTTCTGGAGCCTGATAGATGCAACTTGCGATGACGCATGCACTGACGACTGAACTTACGACGTAAATATTTGAGATTCACGACGTGAATCCATCAAATCAGCTCTATAAATAGAATTCAAGGGGCAGCCGAGTTTGGTTGCTCAATCTCTTCTCTCTCACTCCCGATACTCTCTCTAAGCTCTATTTTAACCCCCCGAAGCCCCAGTATCATCCCGAGACCCGAAGCGAGTCCCGAAGCCCGAAGATCCTGAGAAGAAAAGAGTTTCCGAGCCGAAGCTCTGCCTGCAAGAAGCCCGGTGTGTGAAGATCTTCCAATTTCACCGAAGAATACTACTTCTACAAGCAATAGTGCTGTCCGATCATCTTCTGATCAAGTGAGTGTGTGGTTACTTTCTTCTAACACATAAATATGAAGTATTTGCTTTGAAATACGTGTTATGTGTATATGTATATTGTTGTTTATTTGGAGTGAGTGTATTGTCCCTTTCATAAACACAATTTTAATACAAGTATTGTTTGAATGTATTAAGTATATGTTTTGGGTGAGAGTGTAGTCACTCTATTTTAACACATAAATATGAAGTATTTGCTATGAAATACATGCTATGTGTTTATATACTGTTGTTTATTTGAGATAAGTGTGAAATGGATGTTTTATATGGTTTTTAAACGAGTTAAAATGTATATGTATTTTATATCTAGCAATATGTTGGGTAGAACATGGGTAGATGAGATAGTTGGTATGTGATAAAATGATGAGATAAATGATGAGGTATGTATGATGATTAAGAATGATATTGGCAGATGCACCAATTAGAGAATGTCATAATACTAGCAGATGCGCTTAAGAATAATATTGGTAGATGCACCATTTAGAGAATGTCATAATACTAGCAGATGCGCTTAAGAATAATATTGGTAGATTCACCAAATGGAGAATGTTATAATACTAGCAGATGCGCTTATAGGATAATCCTGGCAGATGCGCTTATAGGATATGTCGGCATATGCGCCTAAAAGAGAATGTCATAAACCTGGCAGTCGCGCCTCATAGTGTATGTCGTAATCCTGGCAGAGGCGCTTAAAGGATGATGTTGTTAGATGAGCCTTATGTAGCAATAGATTTTGTGCCAATTCCTTAGGCCAATCCTTAGGAATGAATGAATGACGGGTAGTTGAATTCTTAGGGTAAAAACCTAAGAAATAAAAAAGATAATGAGGATGGGTAATTGGGTTGATTGTTTGATGGTTGAATATAATAATTATATTATTGTGGGTCAAAAACCCTATATGCTCACCAGGCTCCCAAGTCTGACCCACTATGTTTTCTTTGTATCACAAGTATTAATACGAAGACATATTTCACTGAGAGATTAAAGGAGATGTAAATCATTAGTGTAAATAAATGTAAGTTTTGTTTATGCTTATGTGTCTGTATCGGAACATCACATCCCGAGATTTTGTTATATAATGAAAATACATTTCTTTAAGAAATGCTTTGATAAATTCTTATCATATTTTGTTTTGGGAACAAATTCCACAACTGTTTTCTATAAAAGATTACTCTGATCTTAAAAACAAAGCATAAACAAATCGGTCTTTTCTAGCCGTGAAATTGGGGATGTCACACTCATTAAGGAGAGTGTTGAAGTATCTTAAGAAAACCATGAAATTTGGTTTGAATTATGTAGGGTTTCCTTTGGTTATTGAAGGATATTCAGATGCTAGTTGGATCACTAATGTTGAGGACCACTATTCTACAAGTGGTTGAGTGTTTCTTCTTGGTGGAGGTACCATTTCATGGGCTTCTAAGAAACAAACATGCATCACAAATTCAACTATGGAATCTAAATTTGCAGCCCTTGTATCTGCTGGAAAAGAAGCAAAATAGTTAAGGAATTTGATCTATGAAATTCCTTTGTAGCCAAAGCCTATATCTCCTATTTCTATACACAGTGATAGTGTTGCCACCCTGGCAAAAACCTACAATCGATTTTATAATGGAAAGTCGCGACATTTGGGTGTTAGGCACATCATGGTAGGTGAGCTCATTACTCATGGTATCATTTATGTTGAGTTTGTTCGATCTCAACAGAATTTAGTTGATCACTTGACGAAAGGGTTAGCTAGAGACTAGGTAAAGAAGTCTGTTGTGGGGATTGGTTTAAGGCCCACTTTGTCACACCCCCGAACCAGGACGGCGGAAACGTCCGGGGGTGGTTGACGTCATTGAGTAATATCATCGTAGCTGAATATAAATGATGTATAGCAACCAAACATCATACAATACAATATAACAACATTCATTGTTTTACAAAGTGTATTTGTTCTTTGAATTACACAAAATCACCAAAAAGTATGTTGTCTCAAAAAAAAATAGTAAAATGTCTAGATCCGAGGCTCGAGTACCCGTTCACTAAGTTCGTGAGAATACAAGTCATTTTGAAAAGCGTGAAAATAGAATGTTGGTGAGTTCATAAACATAGTTGTAGGAAATCTTCATATTATCTTTGTTTCATAACAGTTTGTGAAACCTCAGAAAATCCAATATTTTCTATAAAAAAGTAGTTTATGAGTCTCGTTCCAAAATCATGTATAATTGCATGCGTGTTCCTTAATTTTTCCTTGTTGATACTGGAAAGAGAGTGTTCCCAGAAAATCCTATATTTTTTGTATATAAAAGATGTTGTAGTCTTAAAGACCCTAAGATCGAGGTTGTGAAATTAGTTTACAAAATATTTAGAACATGATTTGGGATTTTGTAAAACTAACGGGTTTATATTCCACGAAATTCCAATGTCACTAGGTACCTACTCTATGCGAGTCGTTATAACCATATAGATATGACGAGAACGCATGCCCTGGCGTTTTTCAGGCGTCAAATACGGTCCATATATTTTTCACCTTAGACTGGCCGGTCTAGATGTAGCGAACAACACAGGTGTGGGGTGTCAACCCCGTTTAGATCTATACACAATTATCCCGCTCCCCCTCCAGAGGACTCTGGTTATAAACACATGTCTTACAATGTACCTAGATAGGTACGGTGAAAACAAAACTAATCTCACAAGAGTCTTAATGGAATGTACGCGAGTTTTTCTCCCTTTGTTAAATGATGCAAATAATGTATTCCTTGTTTAAAATTATGACATAATGTTCCAAGTTTCAAACCCCTTGAAATAATAGCAACATAACACGATTGATTTACTAGCAATATTTGTTTTAGAAAATGACCATGTTATGTAGGGTGATTTGACATACCCAAAATTTTTATGGAGATCTTTGCACCCAAAATACTTTCTTCTTGTGGTGACTAAAATGTTTTCACTAGTTCCACCAAAATCTCATATTAATCCATGAAATTTCTTATGTCTTAAAGTTTGCACAAGTTTTAGAGGTAAAAGTATTTTTAACCCAAAAATTTCCCTTTTGGTGTAAGTCATCATATATTTACCTTGTAGTTGGTTTTGTGGGGTATGAAGCTCACCTTGAGTTGGTTTTGTGGGGTTTTTGAAGTGTAGTGAAGAGATCTTGATCCTAAGCAGTAGAATGCCCCTGTTGAACTTCTTGAAGCCTAGATTATCCTAAGGAGGTTAAAATAGGAACTTGTGTGTAAATAAGATGATTTTAACAAAATAATATGTAGGAATACTAGGAGATTTCAAAATAGCTCACCAAATTCCCAAGAACCACCTTGATGATAGAAATTTTTGGAAGAATCCACTTGTTCTTGAGAGGAGTTTGGTTTAGTTGTTAAATGGAGCGAGGAAAGGATTTTTGAGGAAGTATGAAATATCCAAAGAGTGAAATGGGGTAAGAGTGAGGATCTGCAAAGGAGTTCTTGTTTTAAATAAAGGAACTGAAGTTGATTTGAAGTGTGCTTGGAGGAATTCTAGCTAAATCATGTTTGCTTGCTGGATAATTTGTGAGGATCCGTGAATGCATGAGGAATGGGGGATTACATCAAATCACAAAGTCAAACCCTCTTATCACTTTATGATTTAAAATAATACTTTTATAAATATTATTTTACGTAAATATGTTTTAAATATTCAAATTTGGCATAAAATAGGGGTTTAAGTTGAGTTTAGTGGGATTCTCGACGTCAAAATACCTTAAAATGAAGAAAAGGTCTGAAATGGACAAAAATCCGGAGTGGAGCCTTGAATCTCCGAGGGTCCGAAGTGGTCAAGAGATTCCGGAGTGTCTTCTTTCGAGATGCGAAGGGTTCAGATGCGAGATGGCTCGGTGGCTGGTCCTTCCGGAGTGATGCGAGGCTTTTCGAAGTCAGCAGTTCTGGATCAATAGACGTCTAGAGCTAGATTATCTGGGTGAAGGAATTCCGAAGCCAAATTAGAAGATTTCGAAGTAGGAGGTGTTCCGGACCAAGAGGGTTCCGGACTAGGAAGTGAGGTTCCGAGCGTGAATGGTGTATTCAAGAATGAGCTTGTT
The DNA here is from genome assembly GCF_002870075.4 of Lactuca sativa. NCBI lineage: Eukaryota > Viridiplantae > Streptophyta > Magnoliopsida > Asterales > Asteraceae > Lactuca > Lactuca sativa. Next base: position 184,351,221 of record NC_056626.2, on the reverse strand, counting down.
CTCTTGAGTTTTCTCCTTCTATTTTGAGTTGTTTTCGACAAATGGGAGAGATCTGAGATACATAGAGAGATTTGGGATACATAGAGAGATTTGAGAGAGATTTGAGATACATAGAGAGATTTGAGAGAGATTTGAGATACATAGAGAGATTTAGGAGAGATTTGAGATACAACGAGAGATTTGGGAGAGATTTGAGATACAAAGAGAGATTTGGGAGAGAGAGTTGTATATAATTTGTATTATAATTGTAAAACGTACACCAGGAAATGTAGTCTTAAACCTTAATGTATTAGTACAAGTTGAGTTGACTGGGTTGACTTTGTTTGACCTAGACTTGCTGGTTGTTACACACTTGATATCTCTATGGATGAGATACCCAATTCCCTTCTAATATAGGGTTAGAAGTTGAATTCAACATGGAAAGCTTGCTTATGGATATTGATGCACATTTATTTTACTACATCCCAAGTTATGTTCTTATAACATGTAGAGTTAAAATAGGTTGCTTAAGTTCTTAATAGTTCTTTTGAAAAAGTGCATTAACAGGTGCATGATACAAAAGGACTACCTATGCGAGTGTGAAGTGTTGCCGCTTCAGAAAGTGTGGGTAGGCTTTTATGTACTTATTAATGGATTGGACACATGGTTGTAATAGTGTCAAGTATGAAACAATAGATATTATGTTTAACTTATATGTATAGTATCTTCAGTTACTCAAATAAGTTGAAGGATTCAATCCTTAGGACACCCTGATTCTCGAGTACTTGAAATGTGTATTGTACTAATGTGAAAATTCAATCTTCCAAATATTTTCATTTATACATGAGTTTGTTTTTGTGTTTTCTTTTTGTTAATTAAGGATTACACTAAAACCGGGGGGGGGGGGGGGGGGGGAGAAATGTTGGTGATTTTAATATTATCAACATGTTTTAGTGTAGTTGTGATTGATATTGAGATATGCTGACATATATTTTCACTCACTGAGGTTGGAGGTGCGAGGTGCACACTTGGAGTGATTAATATGAGCTTAGGATATTGGGCTCGGGGGCAGTGCCCCTAGATACGAGGTTCCAAGGGACATCGCCCCGAAACCTAAACGAATTTTTATATTCGGTATGACTCCAGCCTTGCATATTCTCTCCAAAACTCACTTGATGACGTCATGATGATGCATGTGCTGGTTATGTCTAATACTTACCTGTTTTGGCGCCAAATCTACATGTAACCACCAATAACTACCTTTCCCTCTTGTATAAGAACATGTTTTTTGTTCCAAAAAAGGGTTACAAACTTATACTCGAAATTTGTTCATTGAGGTTTTCTTTATCTCTCAAGAACACGTCAAGTAAGGTATTATGTGTTTCACAATCCGAATTAGGCCTATAATTCAGATTGGTTCATTATTGGATTATATAACTTCAGAATTCATGTACCCCAGGCAAATGGGATGAATTTTAGATTTCGAAAAGTGTTTAAAAGCACGATCCTTGAATCTATCCAAGTTTGTATTTATTGTTATTTCTGATTCCCTAAAACTACCTTTCCCTCTTGTATAAGAACATGTTCTTTGTTCCAGAAAAAAGATTACAAACATATACTCGAAATCTGTTCATTAAGGTTTTCTCTATCTTTCAAGAACACATCAAGCAAGGTATTCTGTGTTTCACAATTTGAACACATCAAGTAAGGTTTTCTCTAACATTTAACATGCAATCAATATAAATTCAATGGACGAGACCGGTTCTGTAGTTCCTTAAAAATTTATCGTCCCTTACTAGACTATATGATTGGACAAATTAATGGCTATAATTCAATTAAAATTTGTCGATTGAGACATAGCTTTAAAGCAGAGATCTTTCAGACATTTGGAAAACCGATCTCCAAAAATCTTTGGCATATTATGGTATTTTTGTATATTTAAATGATATTATGGAAATTTGCACTAAATTGTAATATTGAGGTGACAATTATGCTAATACTATAAAGACACAAACTTACATATATAGGGGGTGTTTGAGATAACTTTTTCAGCTCTAAAGTCCTTTTTATAAAATGATTTTTTTCAAAAGGAATGGTTTAAAAGGTGTTTTGATGGGCAAAAGACAAAAATTGTTTTTAAAAGACACAAAAATCACAAAAAGTCGTTGTGACTTTTGGAATCAATCTTTTTTCGCTTGTCCAAAAGTTGCTTTAAAAAGAACTTCGCCAAACATCTTTTGAATTTTTTTGACTTTTTGAAAAAGTAAAAAGTCCAAAAATCATTTTTAAAGCAATCCCAAACACCCTCATAGTCAAATACACTCTTACTCTCAACCTCTTGACGTTTCGCATTCACCCATTGGTTGAGTTAATACATTTTCATGCTTCGTATTTTATTTGTGAAGAAAAACTAAAATAAAAAAAATTATTTTATTTCTATAGAGCAAATATGAACTTGAAGATTTGAAAAAAAAAATGTCTATTTTTATAAAACCAAGTGAAATAAAATGTCAAGAAGAGTTATGTGATTTTTCTCCTTTACTATATTACTGAGTTTGCAATTTCTTTTTTCAAAAATAAGTTTTTGAAGGATTCATATTCTATATAAAAGAGTACTTGGTTTTTATAAAACATAACAATTTTTCATCACAAAATTTAAATAAAGTTAAGGTGTTCTTCTGTAACTATTTTAGTAATTTCGCAAAAAGAAATTTTAAAAAATAGTGTTGTCAATGGTTCACACTTTATTGTAAAGGAATCCAAGTTTTTATAAAAACTAAAAAATAAAACTTTTTTTTCATAAATGAAAATTTGTATTCCCTAAATCAAAATTATTTTGCATAAGAAATAAGGTTTTTTCAGATATCACACTTTATTTAAAATATTGATGATTTTTATAAAAATAAGGTTGAAAATGATATGATAATATTTTGACAAAAAAAATTATGATCCAAAATGATACAACCTCAAATGATATGATGCAAAAATATAACAATTCTAAATATTTAGAATTGTTAATTTGTTACAATCAAAATTTTTTTGAGTCATAATGTTTATATATAATAACATATTAATGATAAAATATTTATGAATCATAATAATTTGAATCTAAATTTGTTTGGATCGTAACATTACAAAATAACCAACCATATTTAATAAAGTTTTACAGGCAAAAATATTTCAATCAATAAATAAACAATCAAGTTACTTAGTATCGATAACTTGGGATTTGTTCAACAATCAAGTTACTTAGTATTGATAACTTGGGATTTGATGAGTCCAAGGTGGGCAGTGTCATGTTCAAATCTCATATGAGTTGTTCAAACATTAGGAGGCATGCCTCTGAAATAAATAAATAAACAAAAACAAGTCAAAACGTCAGAAAAAAAAAAGTAATAAAAATACGAAAAAATAAAAGTAAATTAAAAATTAAAAAACCGATGTTTTCATTATGATATACAAAAGTATGCATTTCGATCTTTGGACATGCATAACTTATGATCACGCCACATCCGATGATTGTGTTTTATATTTCTACCCTTAATGAAAATAATTATTTGAGAATTTTTCCGGTAATTCTTACCATATATATATATATATATATATATATATATATAACTGCTTTTTACTATACAGATCACCAAAGTTAGAGCATAATCATATCCAATAAAAACCGGTCACCAATGTTGTTGATGTGGCTTTCATGTCATGTGCTTAACTTTCCTTTTAATTAAAAATGGGGCCATCCACTTTCTTTCCCTTTCTCCTTCCTACCCACTGTACTAGAGAGTCTATCCTCATCTTCTGGGCAACTACTACATTTCTTTGTTATTCTCAAATCCATATCAAGACATAAACACTACACACAAAAAATATTCGTGGCATTTAACTAGAATGTGAAACAAAATATATATAATATAAAATGGAAAATAATGAAGGAAACCATTAATCTGAGCTCACGAAAACCAGCTGTCGGAATCTTAGGAGTCACTTTTTTCACGGTTACTTTGATATGCCCGTGTCTACCTTTTACTTTATTAGATGTTTTGTGTATGGTATAAATGGAAGTAAGCTTTGGTTTCAAACGTTGATAATGGCTTTGGGGTGATTGAAGGGCCACCATGAAAGGAACAGAAATGGATAAGGGGCAATAAAAAGATGACATTATTGTCATGTTCGCCGGAAAAGCAGGGGGGAAAGGTTACTGGTATAGTGGAGAAGAACGTAGTTAGTAGGTCCCTTTTAGATAACAATTACCAAATTGATGACCAATGGACGTCGCATTAGGGACCGTCACAAAACATGGATGATTCGCAAAATGCAAATGCTTTACCTCATCACTTTTATCTTTAAACGTGTTGCGATGATTTTGTAAGTTTCAAGATAGCAAATAATTTCTGTACCAAAATTAGGGTTTCAAAGTTTTTTGAGTGAATTTTTATTTATTTTTACACTGATTGCATGTATACCATTTTTTTTGCTTTTTCATAACTTTGTAATTGGTATTTTAAAAGAGTATATTACTGTGTTGGTCTATATGGTTGACACCAATTCGCCGTTTTGTCCCAACTTTTCAAAAATCGACAGGTTGCTTCCCAAGCTACCTCCTATGCAACGATATATTTTGGCTTCGTTGTAGATTGTGCAATTAGGCTCTGCTTGGAGCTGTTTCAATCGGTTGTGCATTCATTCATGACAAAGATGTAATATGATTGTGAGAATCATCCCCACCCGTTTTGGTACTAGTATCAGTGTAAGATTTCACCTTCTGTTCACTTTCCAGACCACTATAAACTAGGAACATACCTTTAATCCTTCTCAGAAACTTTTGAATGTTTTTTACCGCAAGTCAATGCATTTTGCCCGAGTTATGCTAAAAATGACTCGTCATGCTTAAATCCTATAAGACGCGAGCTCTAGTACATAACATGATGGATCCAATAGTCAAGCAATATAAGATACCGTTCATGCGTTTGTTCTCATTGGGAGTCGAGGGACACTTCTCATTCGGAGTCGAGGGACATTGAGACTTGTTCAAAAAAAATACCATGCTACATTGGCAAGGTCCCATGCTTGGAATCACGCATCCTAAATCACTTCAAAATCTTATCAATGTATATACTTTGACTAAGACCAACCAGTCACTTTGATCTATACATCAATATTGATTCCGAGTATATATGTTGTGTCGCCTAAGTCCTTAATTGAAAAACATCTTCCTAATTAAGATTATACGTCCTATATGGATGTCATTTCCAACGAGCAGCATGTCATCCACATATAAAACTAGAAATATACTAGCACTCCCACTTAACTTAGTGTAGACATAGGGCTTATCTATTTTTAATCAAAACCTAACTCTTTAATTATCTGGTTAAAATGCATATATATATATATATATATATATATATATATATATATATATATATATATATATATATATATATATATATATATATATATATATATATATATATATATATATCTTAAACACTCAATGGAGATATTTAGAGTTAACAAAGCCTTTTAGTTGCATCATATAAATGACCTCACTAAGGTGGCCATTTAGCAATTTCCATTTTCTATATTTAATAGTCATAATATGTCATTATGAAAAAGAATATCCTGATCTCTTTAATGCATGTGACCAGTGAAAGTGTTTCATCAAAGTATATGCTACATGATGATGGTTCTAAAAAACAAATTAAATGAAATTGAGGCGTAATAAAATTAACATCACAATTCCTCACATATTTATACATATCATGTAACATCCCAAAAATCATGACCAAAAATTTCGTTTTAAAACCATCAATCAACCATAATCAAGTCATACATAAATCCTTATATGAAATCAAGTATCATTTCAAACATATTTATTTTATCAGAGTAAACATCCCAGACTCAAAACTTCTTGGTGTGTGCCATGTGATCATCTCGAGCTCTTCCATACGCTACCGGAAGTACCTGAAACCAAAACTATAAAACCGTAAGCACGAAGCTTAGTGAGTTTACTCATACTACCACTTACCAGACATATAACCACATACTGGGCCCCCGCCCGCTACTTCGGGACTTGCCCGACATCGGACTTGCTCCGGCATCGGGCCCCGCTCGGCATCAGGCCTCGCCTGGCATCGAGCCCTGCTCAGTATACAGATCTTCTTTTCTTAGTCCCGCCTGTCTCTAGGCCTTGCCCGCAATACACATACAATCATATAAAACATGTTAACACATAAGCAAACATACCCTACTGTATTCATGTCCTAAGGCCTCGCCTAACTTGGGCCTCGCCCCTGACCTGCTACTGATGATTCATGGAACCCCGTCCACACTCCTGCTGATAGTGAGATACGGGCCCCCGCCCATACTCACTCCTCCCCTATCTCGGGCCCCACCCCTGCTCTGCTACTAATGAGATACAGAACCCCGTCCATACTTAGCTAGTGATGAGATGCAGGACTTCTAGCATACTAACACACCTCGGGCCTCGCCCGACATCGGATTTGGTGATTCAACAAATGGACCTTGGTCCAGTAACATACTACCAACACATACAAGAATCACAAAGACTTCTAGCATACTAACACACCTCGGGCCTCGCCTGACATCGGATCGTAATCCGGAACATATATCATAATAATGCCTAGGGCTAACCCCCGGGTCGTCCTACTATACACCAACATAATGGGCCGGCATTGTGCCCGTAGACCCATGCGCACAATGTGGAGACTCACCTTGCACTGCTAAAGTCCTGCTAAAAACTCCTCTGGCTGCTAACTGGAAATTCCCGAACTGCTGATCCTTGGGCTCCTCGAGCTATCAATACCAAAATATCACTTAGTCCGAATCAATAACCATTCATAGGGTAGAATGACCATTCTACCCCTAGGCCAACTTGGTCCATAACTAAGGCCCAAACCATAATGAAAAGGCCCAACACTAGGTGAGCTTCCCAAGCCCACTAGTGGCCCACTAATGGCCTAATTTGCTAAATCGGGCCCAACAATATGATCATGAATAAAAGTTGGCAGGAAAGCAAAAGATACATACTTGTAACGTCCGGTGCTGCTCGCGTCTCCACTGTAGACAACTGAAAAGCCCTGCTCCCCACCGTAGGTGCCTCTGCTCGGCCCTGACGGCCGTCAGTGATCCTCAAAGTCGCAGGGGCAGGTGCCATCACCTATCCTGCTGGAAGCAAACTCGGACACTGGGTCTTCTTGTGGCCCCTCTGATTGCAATGGAAACATATCAGGTCTGATCCCTGAGTGATGGTAGCAGTACAATCCCTGCTGAAATGACCGGGCCGTCCGCACTTGAAGTAGCCAGAATCACCCCACTACCACCCCTGCACACACCCTCGTGCGTCCTGCCACACTTTCCATAATGACTGCGGCCCTGATAATCCATTGATCTCACATACGACCCCTTGGGTCTCTTGCCTGAACCTACGACTACCTGTACCTCCTCCGTCTTCCTCTTCCCGAGGTGCTCCAGATCGATCTCCCTCTCCCTGGCTTGAGCAATCATATCCTCCAGTGTCTTGCAGCTGGACCTGCTCACAAACTCCTTGATTTCACTCTTCAGCATCTCGTGATATCGGGCCTTCTTCATCTCCTCGTCTGCGACATACTGTGGAACAAGAAGAGCACTCTCCCTGAACTTGGCGGTGATTTCCGCCACTGTCTCTGTAGTTTGCCGCAAATCCTGAAACTCTCGTGCTAACTGTTGCACCTCGATCACTGGGCCTTACCCTAAGCCCAAACATCTACTTGGCCCACATCATCTGACTTCTACTGGCCCACTAAGTCCCAAAGTCCAAAGCATGGCCTAATCCGATGCTCAATAACATGAAGCCCAAACTGACAGAGTATAAGTGGCGTACATTCACGTATGTTAAGCGTACTAGCCAATGGTGTGTACGCTGGGCGTACCTGCATGTACGCTCATCGTACTCCCCCTGTTAAATCACTTTGCCATTAAGTGCTTAATACTCTACTCCAGAAGCTACAAACACAGATCCAAGTCCTTTTCCATGTCTTAATCCATAAAGTCATTGCTTGGTGACTTAACTTGGCCCAAACAAGCCCAAACTCCCAAAAATGATATTCCTCTTCCATATTGAGAGCTAGATCTCATGCATGAACCCATTAAGTCATTCAAGATGGAGACTTTACTGCTTATGGGACCCTTTTAGCTATGAGGGTGGGAACCCTAAGCTTACAAACGAGATTTCATCATAAAGGTCCATTCTTGGGACCAAAATAACTCCAAAAGCACACTACACTAGATCTAAGCATTCTTAAGTAAAGTTATGAACTTTATACCTCCAAAGAATTCCAAATGATGATGCTATTCCAGATCTATAAGCTCCAACTTCCCAAGTTCTTCCTTGCCAACTTCCTATTTTCTTCTTCCAAGCTTACACCACTAAAATGAGCTTATTGAAGTTCAAAATTACCCAAGGATGAAGACATGAGGCATTCTAGGGTTTCTCTGAGGTTGGGGGACAGATAAGGAGGCTAGGGTTTGAGCCATTATGTTCTTTATATAGTGGCTCACCCTAAAAGTTAGGGTTTCTGGACACTGGACGTACACTGGGCTTACATCCTGTACGCTGGGCGTATGCAAAAAAACAACACGCTAGGGTAACACAGACTTATGCTGGGCGTACTCTTACACTGCCCACCTTGCATGCATGGTCCTTTCTTGCCATCTTTCTTCATTAAGGACTAATATTGCCAATAACTTCAAAGTGTTATAACTCCTTCTTTCTAAGTCCGTTTCCGACGAACTTTATATCCATGAAAAGGTGGCGAGAATCCCTATGCTTCTAGGAACACACCCGGACCCCAAAACTATTGAATAAAAACTTCAAGACCCATAAAAGACCAAAATGCCCCTAGCATAGGCCTCTGAAATCCGTAAATAAACATTTTCAGAACAAGGTGTTACATATCAAACTGCTTACAATAAAAGATACAAGAGGATGTTAAGAGAATAACTTTTGGATGATCTTTAGAACCTAGAATAAAGTTCCTCTATCATGTATCTATCCAAAATGGCAACATGTTTCAGTGTAGATGATAGTCCATGAATATAGGCCAAGAAACCCTTATTCTTTAATAGTCTAAAATACAAAAATATGGAGGAGTGTGTCGGTTTCTTCGATAGAAAGGAAACCAAAACCCTATCTATGTGTGTGTTAGGTCTTAAGCAAGAGAAAGAGGGAGGGAAGAGAAAGAGAGAGAGAGAGAGAGATGGAGAAAGGAATGACATGGATTATGAGGAAAATAATCAGTAGGCTCTTTTATAGCAACCCTTGTTCTTTAACTTTCCAACTGAGTAATATTTGAATAATAAGATAATTAACAATTTAATTATATCTTTCCATAATCCAAAAGTTTACCTAATTACAGGTAAATTCCCTCACTCATCCTAGTTTTTAATTAAGACGACATATTAATAATAAATTAATAATCTATTTATTTGTTATTTCTATTTTGAACTTGTATTTCACTTTGTGTGTCCTAATATGCATAAACATTATTAACATTGCAATAAACTATCTTTGGATTTATTTGAATCAACTTAAAGATTGAACTATTATTTCTTCTTATGCTTATACTAGTTTTGTAGATTTCATGGCAATGGTTGGATTTAAATAAAATAACATCATTTTTATAAACCAAAATAGATCCACTATCAAAACCAAAGTCAATTCCATCTATATATAAAGCATGAAAAGACGTATTGTTTTGGGACATAACGTCGAATAACAATAACTTATGAAAACCATAGATAAAGAACTATAAAGAATAATTTCATAGTTCCTAATATTTTCGATAACAACAATTTTCTTGTTGTGCATGATTAGGTCTACCTTTATGTATCTGAACTTCCTACTTCCCTTTGTCCCTACATATCAATAAAAATGTGAGTTTCATATCCTATATCTAATACCAGAAGCCAGAGTAATATGGAGTTCATTGAAAAATGTACATATGCGTCAAACCCATTGGATTTAAGCTTCAATAACTCCTCTACATATTTTGGACAACTACACATGTAGCTTCATTTCCCCTTGAAATGGAAACAAAGCGCCACCTCATGATTCTTTGATTGAGGCATCTCAAAATTAGCCATGCCCTTACCTTTAAAATTAGGGTTGGAGTTGGAAGTACCAACTTTTCCCTTATCCTTTCTTTTAGGAGGGTTTTACCTTTTCTCTTTGCCTCCTTCCCTAATAACTAACATGTTAGTAGTTAAGTTAGTGGGTTCAGATTTGTTCATGTTAGATTTTACCATCTTCAACATCTCATGTAACTTCGTAATAGTATTTTACTAATATCATAAAGCATTTTTGGAGCTTTTAAGGTTTTTTTATTGCATCAACGACTACGATTTAATTTGGCACCGGTATGAGGGATTTATTACACTTATATTTTAGTTATTCTTTTAAGCATTTTTTACAAAAATTCAGAATTCTCAAAACCCAACAAGATTCTTGTTTTTTGCATTTAGATAATTGTTTAGTTCTCTTGTACATGTTTTTTCGTGTTTTTCTTTGTAGATTTGTATAAGTTTTGCATGCAAACTTATAATTCGGTTTTGTACCATAGTTAAACATAGAATAATGGGCAATTACCTTGCCAATGATCAAGGGTATTTATTGTGATTTGTATAGTTCACATCACAAAAAATATCCACATAACAATTATTGTTAGAGGAGAAACCATCTAGAGCAAAATCAACACTATGGGTCGTCCTACATTCATGTAAACTAACAAATATCAAATAAGTCTTCATTCGGATAAAACAGTTGGATCAAAAGATAGAAATATAAAGGAACATTTAAAATAAGGGAAAATCAAACCCAAATCATTGTCGACACTTGAAAATCAAGTGGAACATGTAGTGGAGCAACTAAAATATCAACCATCAAACGATTTTTCAGATACTATGGAAGAGGATGGGGTCATTTTCTTGTGTAGTGATAAATCTTTTGATATTAAAGTACATAAACCTACACCACCTGTCTGTGAGATTATGATGAAGGAATATATATTAACTAATTTGGATGAAATTGAACTAGAAGTAACTGAAATAAAAAGGGACTAATCAAATACCATCCTACCTCCAATCACTAAAATTAAGGTAAACATAAACATGGTTGGCTTTCAAGAAATTCAACTAATTTACAATCATCCATGAGCTATCATCTAAGGTAAGCGCGCGGCTGAATACGTTATACTTAGCGCTTTTGGGAGGCAACTTGTGAACTTTATGGGTAAGTTCACTGCAAACCTTCATGAGACTTCACTCATCCACTAGGGGTAACCTATGGGTTTAAAAGTGTTTCATGTTCCAAGTGAAATTGTGAACCCCAAAAAAATTATTGGTTTACTTTAATTTTAAAATAGTTTCCAATGTTTTTTTTGAAAAGGGTCCACTATGCAAATATGGACTAAATTATTAAAAAAAATCAAGAAAACTTTGGATTAACTGAATATGCATGGATATGGGTTGACATAAAGTTCTTACAATTTTGGTTCCTACAACTACCGACATGTGAACTTTGAGCACCTTGACGACAATATTTCTGGTGATCCTTCCTAGTATCAGTATTTTTCTGTCGTCATGATTATAAAGTGATTCGCCTCCTTTTGATTTTCCTCTTTAGATATTTTGTTTTAATTTCTATTCTTAACTTTAATTGTTTATTTTAAAAGTATTGAATCAATATGTAATAATTAATGAACAAATGTTTTGTACTTGACAAAAACATTCCCTGACACACCTTCTTCTTGTTGCCACTGTTAATTCTTGTTGTTGTTGTTGTTGTTGCTGCTGCTGCTACCATGGAGACATTGTCATTAGTGATTGTCGCTGCTGATGGCTATTTCCTATCACCGCGGCTTATTGGTTCATAATCAAGCCGATGGTGATTACTGAGAAGTGGTTGTTGGATAGAGGTAGGAAAAAGCCCAATCTTTGGCTTAGTCCACACTAGTCCAAGCATTTTCCAAAATCCTATTAAGGTTAATACAAATATTAGGCCTCTATCTAAAATTCTTTTAGGTTAAGCAGGTAGGGCTTTGTTGTCTTTTTTCTTGGTCCTATCCATTAATGTTTCTTTTAGCGAAAAATATTAAAATTATGATTACAATTACAACATCTAAAGCTAATTTACAAACCAAATTATTACAAACAAAACTATAAATTAAATGAACCAAAACATAACCAAACAATACAAATTTTAACCAAGAACATCAACTCAACTAATTTTGGGTATATGAATTATACACAACCTAATGATCATTTAATGGTTCATTTGATTAAATTATGCATGTAATTTATAAGAAAATATTTCCTAAAATAAATTTTTTATAAACATTGAAATTTTCAAAACAAAATTTTAACAATTAGGGTACTTTAATTTTTATTCATAATCTTGAAGATCTAAGAACAACAATTATAATGTGGTAAGAGTGTCTAAAATGGCTTTGATATCATTGTTAGATATTTGTGTATAAACACACAAAGAAAAGTAAAAACAACATAACTATTAACATATTACAATTTAAGATCAACCCCAAATATAGATCCAATTATACAAATAGTTTTATCAGTTTTCATAACCATAAAATGATGAAAGCACCTACCCTTGATGTGTATGATATCACGGTCTATGCATATTTATAAATATGATGTATCTATAAAAGTCAATCATGATGACTATTAGATCTCCTCGTGATTAAATTCTCCTTCTTACTTGCTTTGGTCATGGCCTGTGTCGAATTCAATTGAGGGAAGCAAATGGCCAAATTTTGCTTGTGGTAAGGAGGGATTATGGTTTGGAAATTGTTTGTTGATTCCTTGTAATGCACTAATCATTTCTTATATGTTTAACATATTATACGAGGTCTCCCAGTTCTTTTAATGGTTTACTAATTAAGATATACCCACAGTTATAGTTAGCATTAATAAAATCCTTTTATTATTAAATAAACTTTTCTATTTAATTCTTTAGTCAAAATTGCTTATAATTTATTTTTTCAATTTGTTATATAAAAAAGTTTATTAAATAAAATTTTATTATTTATTTTGGATCTTTTAAGATTTTTAAATATACGTGTAACACCCGTTTCCCATAATGGGTCAGCTAAAGACTTAATGAGATCAAAGATGGAGTTTTTGGAGAAAACTCAGTGCCACGACATGGGACATAGGTTACCACGATGTGGCATGGATTTTATAAAATGTGCATCAATATTGTGTACCACGACGTGACAAGCTTATGGTCATGACGTGCCAGTCGTCTAAGTGCTTAAACCTAATTCTGGGGGTTTGTGCATCTATTTAAGGGAAGTGACGGTTAGGGTTTGCCCATCCTCGATCTCCATCACCTCCTTTTAACCCTCCATAAAACCTAGCCTCCATTTTGACCTTGTAAGCTCTTTGTAGCGATTTTAGCCCCTTTAAGAAGAAGAAAAAGGTGTTCTTGGTGTATTTCTTCAGCTAGCAAACCTCTCCCTCACCATCTTGTGCTATTTCTTGACTTTTGTATGTCCTCAAGATCTTACATTTCTCATTATATCATGCTAGATCTAGATTTCTACCCACTTTTCTCCATGTTTGGGTTGAGTAGAATGCATGAATTCGATAAAGTTAGAAACTTATGGATTATTTAGGTCCTTTAGTTGACATATGTTATAGATGTGAAGTTTGTTGGTGTATCGTTGGATCTATATGCTCAAGAATCATTATTGAGTGATATTGCTAATAACATATGATCCTATAGGGTCATACATTTATCAAGTTGGCACATTTTGTCTATTTATTAATAATAAATAATATCATTTCTTGTATTTAATTAGGGAAAAATTATTGTTTTGTGAAAATAATAATTAATGAGAGTATAACTAGTTATTATATCATATAGTATGATTTAATAAGTCATGTACAAATTTTTGGACACATTGGTTAACCATGATTAAGTTAGTTATTTGGTCTTTGAGTTAACTAAGCTAGCTTGGCCGTTTTGTCTTTTATGGAGACCATAATCTCACAACTTTTAAGAGAGTATGGAGGTTTCTTATCAACCTCCATGTCTTGTCCCCCATGCCTCTCTTTGTAGAGTATTTATTTAGAATAAAATAAGAAGTAGCCTTTATGGGACACCTTTAGAAGATGAATAGGATATGAATCAAATCGAAAAACTCATTAACTTTTCTGGGGGTCAACCACTCTTCTTCCATTCACCGATCTCTCTTTTGAAGCTAGTTTGGCAATTAAAGCTTCTTTGAGTTGTCTACTTTAGTTCTTATTTGAGTTAGGTGCTTAAAGACTTAAGACACTCAAGAATACAAGAAGGAACTAGCATTCCAAGTGCCTTATTCTTGATGGTGGATACTTGTAGAGATGATCATCTTCTTTGATCTTTCTATCTTCATCAACACCCCAAAACCATGAGGGTTCAAAGGCTCCAAATGTTGTCATTTTAAAACACTCTATGGTTGTTTTTAATATAACTCTAACCTCTATAAATGGATCATATATGGTTTGGTTTTGTTATAAAATCGAAAATAAACTTGTTATTTTTATGCTTCTGTTGCCCAGTTTTTATGAAAAATACACTTGTATTTTGTATTAAACCCCATCAATATCGAGCTTCATGCATGAAATCTTGGTTTTATTTCTCGATTTTTACATAGTTTGAGTGCTAGAATTGCATTGGACATGCATGACTAAAAAGCATAAGTATTTATATTCTATTAGACATTAGGAAGCTTTCTAGAGTGTATGAATAGGTGTCTTAATGGATTGAGAGATTAATCCACTAGGCTATGAAAACTCAGTTTTTACGACGTGGCTACTGGTGGTTGCCCGACTGTTTTGTCGAGAAGCTGCCATGGCGTAACCTCTGGGTAACCACGACGTGGAGGTCTGCCGAGGTTGACTTTTGACCATTGTTGATGTTTGGTCAATTTAAGGGTCTTAGGGTGTGACTAAGAGGGTACTTCCTTACTGATGTTAGGTGTCTAGTAGTATCGGTTTGCACTATTTGAGAGCTATTGTGTTTAGCTGCTATCTACAAGGTGTGTCTTCTTATTGTATTACCTATGTTATACTGTTTGCATGCTGACCAACTGGGTCTTATTTGCTGATTATTGTTATGTGCATTACGGAGTTTCTGATAGCTTCAGGGTATGCTGTTAGCACACTGGGACTATTGATAGTCCTCAGGGTTGCTGATAATCCATAGAGTGTACTGTTAGCCCATACGGCGTGCTATTAGCACATTAAGATTGCTAACAATCCATATGACGTGCTGTTAGCTCATTGAGACTGCTGATAATCCATATGGCGTGCTATTAGCTCATTGGGACTGCCGATAGTCCCCAGGGTTACTGATAAACCATAATTGTGTATTTATGTTGTGTTGTATGTGATATTTTGGGGAACCCACTAAACTTTGTGCTTATAGTTGTGGATTAAATGTTTTTCATGTACTTATAGGGTTGCGATGGCAGGATCGTATGTAGTATATGAAACCTTGAGGTACTTAAAATCTTGAATAATTTCATTTTTGAGAAGGCTCACAACGTGAGCCATAATGGTCATAACGTGAGAGTGACCATTGACTATCTGACCCATATTTCTCGAACCTCACATCGTGAGCCATAAGGTCTCACGACGTAAGCCAGGCATGATGACCCAAAACCCTAATTTTTGAGTATTTAAAGGAATGATAGGGCTTGGGCTACCCATCCTCAGCCCCTCTCACTATCTAGCCCACTGAAAACCCTAAATTCGACCTCCTTGAGACCTTTGGCCATTGTTTGTGATCTTGAAGAACTTAGTTGGAGGTTTTTTGTTCTTTGAAGTGGAAGAATGCTCTTGTGGTGTTTCATTTTGGCAATTTAGCTTCTACCTCTTAGATTTGCTGAGCTTTTAAAGCATTTGTAAGTCATAAAGCTCTTATCTTTTTGCCTTAAGCATGCCAGATCTAAGATTTGGAACCTTTCTTTGCATGGTTGGGTTGTTTAACATGCATGAGATCCATAAAGTTGGCAACTTTATGGATCATTGTTACATCTTCTATATGTGAGTCCTTAGATCTGAGTTTTGGTGTGGGTTTTGGACTCCAAGCAAGATTTTTGATTTTAATACCTTTTTTTTGACCTAGTTAGTGTCTAAGTCATGCATTGGACATGCATGACTGAAAAGCTACAATTTTTATGGTCCTTAGGGTTGAGGAAGGTGTTATGGAAGGTCCCAATGTATGTCTTAAAGGATTGGGATCTTAATACTCAAATTTGGATAGAACCGATCTCATGACGTCAGAAATGGAGTCTCACGACATGAGCATGGTGGTTGTCCCAAGTTGATAATCCTGTTGGATGAGCGAAACCGAGTCGACTCGCTTAGTGGGTCCAGGTTGAGCCCATTCTCATGATGTGAGCCTTAGTAGTCACGATTGTGAGTGTGGACTAAGGGGAAAGTTGACCTTTAACCCTAGACATTGACTTTTGATCAAAGTTGACTTTTGATCAACTCTTGGTTTTTGAGGGTAGACTTAAGGTTTGCCTTGCATGATTATCTAGGTTGGCGTAGCACCGATGTACCTGATTGTGTGAGCAGTAGTAGTTGATTATCAATTGAGAGGTGAGTTTGCTTCACTGTATTTGTGGTTCGAAGGCACCAATGTCGACCCACTAAGTTATGCTTTTAGTATGATGATTGTCTTCGTGACAATTGTCTGTTATGCCTATAATTGTGCGATGTCTCTATGATTCTTTTATTATGAGATTATGTGGTAGTGGTAGGGGTGAAATAGACTCGGTATCCAGTTAAAATAGACCGAAGGGGATTGCAAGCACCCATATATGCTTGACTGTATTCAGCTGAAATAGACCGAAGGGGATTGCAAGCAGCCAGATATGCTTGACTGTATCCGGTTGAAATAGACCAAATGGGATTGCAAGCACCCAGATATGCTTGACTATATCTGGTTGAACTAGAGCGAAGGGGAATGCAAGCACCCATATATGACTGGCTGTATTATTTTATGGTATGGGATATTTTTGGGGAACTCACTAAGCTTTGTTCTTACGGTTTTTAGTTTATGTTTCAGGTACTTCCAAGTTGAAGGGGAAGGGCCCAACCTGATCATACTGCATCACTCTATGATTTCAGCATTTTAGATTTTGGGAATTTGTAATATGATAATATGTTGCTATGATACACTTCTGACTATTTTGATATGAGTAACGTATGTTTTGAATGAATTTAAAAAGAAATTTTTGATCTATATTTTTGGGATGTTACAAGTTGGTATCAGAGTCTTGGTTTGAGGGATTCGGGCATACTCTTGGGTGTTCCTGGACTCAAATCGAGGGTTTAGTGGATTTTCCATAAAAAGAAACAATTTAATCAAAGGATTTTAATAAAAGAAAAAGGGGTGCGATGTGTGCAATCAGCTGAGCTTGAGTAAGTCTTCCCAAAATACCCATACATGTTATATGTTTTATGCTATGATGTGAGAATTGTATGCTAGATTAGGAGCTAAGGATCTGCTCAGAATTGCACGATAGAATGCTAGGAGAGATGCCTTTATGTGCCTATTTGTTTGAGCTTATAGGTTCACATGCTAGTATCAGATCAATTACTTGATATGATGGCCTGTATAGGTTATGTTCTGAGTTGAATTCCTTAATGCTCGAATGCTGCATGCTTTGTGCTTTAGGGAATTCTGTTGGAACTAACTAACTAGCGGATGAATGTGTTGAGTTACATATTATTGTGATTGGATAATTTTAGAAGGATATGTTTACCTGTATTGCTTAGCTCTTGTTTGAGTCCAGTCATTGTAATGTTGGACCTATCATTTCAAGAATTATCTAGTACTGGCAGTATGTAATTATGTTTGTGTAGTAGTTTGGTGGTATTAGTGGAAGTTCCTTCTGCAACTGATAGCAGAGAGGGGTGAGGAAGGGAGTCCTAGGAAATCCATGAGAGATGCATTGGTGTGTAGGATGCCTTATAGTATGAGGAATGTACTAGTCGGTAAGAGAGATGTGGAGGAGTCAGGGTAGTCCTTGAGGAGGGTATAAATAGGTGTGGAAGGAAGTATTGGCCCAGTACTACTGGAAGCACATGATTTATACCCAAGACCAGGAAGACAACGATGAATCTTGGGAACTCAAGAGTGTGAACTTTCTCGTGTATTTGCTGATTGTTTATGTTGTTATGTTTCAGTATGGTGGTGATAGGTCATGGAGCAGGGGTTTCAGGACTAGGATCTGGTTCGTGAACGAGCACTAAACTGATTAATGAGAGGCTATGCGAGTTCATTGTATTTGAGGTTACTAGAGGCATCCTTGATGTGACTCCGGTGATGTTCGGTTCGATCAATGAGGGTATCATTGAGGTGATGGAGGATCAATTTCGGATCTTTAGGGCAAATTTGGCTGCTAGCCAGTATGGGGCCCACATTCTCTCCTTTAAGGATTTCAAAGGGTGTGGGGCACCAAATTTCTTTGTGGTGAAGGACCCCATTATAGCCAGGCATTGGATAGCTGAAATTGTGTGTGCCCAGATGACGAGTTTCTGCCCCAAGGGGTCGAAGGTGAGGTTTGTTGCGGGATGTCTGAGGGAGCGAGTCCCAACCATTGAGGCCATGACATGGCCATGATTGGTGAAAGGAGCAGTATCCGATCGATTTGGTTCCTATTACTTTGCGCGGGAACAAGGTTATAGTAGGGATGGATTGGTCGAGCCCCAATGGGGCAGTGGTTGATTGGGAGCGTTAGATGGTGTGTGTTCGGACCTAAAGCGGGGGAGAGTTAGTGGTCCTGGGGTAGGGCGCTCAATGCCGGTCGGTTCTATGTTCAGTAGCTAGGGCCAGATGCTACCTTCATCAGGGTTGTTCAGGTTATATCGCCTATGTTATGGAGACCCGGGAGAAGGGTGAGGCAATTGTAGATGATGTGCTAATTGTACAAGAGTATCCGGATGTGTTTCCGGAAGAATTGCCTGGAGTTCCTCTGGAGAGGCAACTGGAGTTTCGGATTGACTTGGTTCCTGGTGTGGCTTCGATAGCCAAAGCACCATATCAGTTAGCTCCTCTAGAGATGCAGGGGTTTCTACACAGTTACTGGAGCTGTTAGATAAGGGTTCAATTCGACCGAGTAGTTCGCCATGGGGAGCGTCGATCTTGTTTGTCAAGAAGAAGGATGGGTCGCATCCGATGTGTATTTATTACCGGAGATGAATAAGCTAACGGTGAAGAACTGTTATCCACTCCTACAGATTGATGACTTATTTAACTAGCTTCAGGGTGCATCTTGGTTTTCCAAGATAGATCTACGTTTGAGTTATCACCAGATGAGGGTCAGAGAGGAGGATGTGCAGAAGACGGCTTTTTGGACTCGTTATGGTCATTACGAGTTTGTGGTGATGCCCTTCGGGCTCACCAATGCTGCAGCGGAGTTCATGGACCTCATAAACCGCGTATGCAGACCGATGCTGGATCGGTCTGTGATTGTATTTATTGATGATATCTTGGTCCATTTCAATACCTAGGAGCTACATGAGGAGGGATTGGAGACTCTGAGGCGGGAGATATTGTTCGCGAAGTTCTCCAAGTGCGAGTTCTGGTTGCGCGAGGTGCAGTTTCTGGGGTACCTTGTCAACCAAAATGGTATTCTGGTCGATTCGACCAAGGTCGAGGTCATAATGAGATGGTAGGTTCCGTAGTCTCCATCTGAGATTCGAAGTTTCCTTGAGTTGGCAGGTTACTATTGGAGGTTCATTCAAGACTTCTCCAAGATAGCAGTTCCTCTGACTCGATTGACGAAGAAGACTGTCACTTTTTGGTGGGGGCCTAAGCAGCAGGCAGCTTTCAAGACCCTGAGACAGTGATTGTGTGAGACGTCGATTCTGACCCTGCAGGATGGTTTTGAGGATTTTTTTTGGTTTATTATGATGCATCGATCACGGTTTTGGGTGCAGTTATGATACAGAGGTGTCGCGTTATTGCTTACGCTTCAAGGCAGCTGAAGCCTCATGAGACAAATTATCCGACGCATGATTTGGACATGGGGGTTGTGGTGTTCGCCCTTAAGATATGCTTGACTGTATCCGGTTGAAATAGATCGAAGGGAACTGCAAGCACCCATATATGCTTGACTATATGATTGTATGGTATGAGGTATTTTGGGGGAACTCACTAAGATTTGTGCTTATGGTTTTCAGTTAATGTTTCACGTACTTCCAGTTCGAAGGGGAAGGGTCCGGCCTATCACACTACATCGCCCTATGATTTCCGCATTTTGAGATTTTGGGTATTTGTAATCTGATAATATTTTTCTAATATACACTTCTGACTGTTTTGATATGAGTATCTTATGTTTTGAATGAATTTAAAAACAATTTCTTTATCTATATTTTTGGGTTGTTACACTCTATACATACATCAACAGTTTTATGAGTATTCCACATTGTCATTCTTATAACTCTGATTTTGAATTATGGTTTGTAAACAATTGCTTTGATTTGAATATAATTTTACAAATTGGGTGATTAATTCTATTTCAAAAATGAAAATTTTATTTTGAAATTTTTGACGTTACAACGTGACTCCATACTACCACACATAATATATATGATAGTTTAATATATTTATTTCTTACACATGTTACCGACGATTTCTCTCTGTGAAAAAAAATTACAACTAAAAC
The DNA here is from genome assembly GCF_002870075.4 of Lactuca sativa. Classification (NCBI taxonomy): domain Eukaryota; kingdom Viridiplantae; phylum Streptophyta; class Magnoliopsida; order Asterales; family Asteraceae; genus Lactuca; species Lactuca sativa. Next base: position 184,330,495 of record NC_056626.2, on the reverse strand, counting down.
AAGTATATTGTCCATTTGTTTATAATAAAATGTTTCTATATATTAAAAAAAATATCTATTTATATTTTTAGGTAACATTTGGTATATTTGCAGGTATATCCTGCGAAATTATCAAAAGTGCCTTGCAAAAATACCATAAATAGGTAAAATTTCACATTCAACTTATGGTATTTTCAAATATATAGCCTACGAAAATATATCACAATTGTGCAAATACCATATTTTTACCTACACAATTACTATTTCCGAATGTCAATTGTATTATTTTCGTAAATATGGTTTACGAAAATAGTTAAAATATCAAAAAAATACCTTCAAAATCGTTTTTTGTGCCTATTTTTGTTTTCTAAATGTCGAATTTTTACAATATATACAAGTACTGCAAAAATGAACATACCTCAATCGACCCATTGTACTCATCTTCATCCATATCGTTTAGTGTGTTTTTCAGTTTGATGCAAAATTAAAAGAAAAAGAAAGGATTTTTGTTTCATTAATACGGGGAACCACTTAGGGTACCTTTGAAATTCTACCCTGCCCAGATGGATCCGGACCCGGAAAACCTGAAACCGGTTAACGGGATTTTATAGGACTGGAAACCGGACCGGTATATAGGAATCGGTTCCGGGTACAATACCGGGTAAAATGGGTTTAGAATCGGAAAACCCGTAAACATCAAAGTGGGTAGGGTGGAACCGGGTAAAGTGAGTACCGGAAAAACTAGAGAAATCGGAATTTTTTGGTAATTACTTGCTACTTAGTGGGTTGAACTTTGAAAAATGTTCATATCGATATATCGACTTCGGGGGACTGTAAGACATTGAATATGAACCCAAAATTGATAAAATTATAGTCTAAACTACACCCCCAAAAAACTGTATGCCAATCTGACTATAAACGAATGAGATACACATGCTTTAACATTTTGGCAGAATACACAGTACAAAAACAAATAACTGAAAAGTATAAAAAATTTCAACTTTGATATCCCGAATTCGAGGGATTGTAGTTGATTGAATATTAAACCAAAAATGGCAAAATTATAGCTTAAACTCATGTACAAACTCTAAACTACAAGTTGGGAAAAACCACATGTCAATCCGACTTCAAACGAATTAGATATGTATGTTTTAAAATTTTCACAGAATACAAAAAACCTGAAAAACTAAAAACTTCCAACTTTGATATTATGAATTTGGGAGACTGTAAGACATTGAATATAAACTCAAAATTGACAAAATTATAGTTTAAAATCATATACAAACTCTAAACTACCCTTTGAAAAAACCGTATGTCAATCTGACTTTAAACGAATGAGATTTATATGTTTTAGCATTTTCACATAATGCAAAGTACAAAAAACAAACAGCTAAAAAATTGAAAATTTCGAACTTTGATATCCCGACTTTGGGGGACTGTAATTCATTGAATATTAAACTAAAAATGACAAAATTATATTCTAAGCTCATGTACAAACTTTAAACTACAAGTTGGAAAGCCTTATGTCAATCCGATTTCAAACTTATTAGATATGTTTGTTTTAAAATTTTCACATAATGCAAAAAAACTAAAAAACTAAAAATTTCTAGCTTTGATATCTCGATTTTGGGGTACTATAAGTCAATGAATATAAAACTAAAAATGACAAATTTATAGTTTAAAATCATGTACAAACTCTAAAATACATGTTGGAAAAAGCCTCATGTCAATTCGACTTGAAACGAATGAGATATGCATATTTTAAACTTTTAATAGAAATCACTTCAAGCCCTAAAAGTGGTTCTGGTTCCTAACACCGGTTCCGGTTCTTAAACCCAGTTTACCCGAACCTGATGGACCGAAACACGGATTACCTGGAATCCAAATAAAGTCATTCTTTAAACCCGGAACCGAAATCGGTTCTATATATTCCGGTTCTAACGGTTCCGGTCCCGGTCCGATTTCGGTTCCGGTCCAGTTTTTTAGTTTTAAATCTCATCTCTAGTGGTTAGCAGTTAGTATCAAGAAAGCAGTTAGTATAACAAAACCGTCAACGTCTGGAATAAAATTCGAGACTTTCAATCTAATAGGCAAAACCTCTACCAAGTAAGTTAGTCCATCTTTTTGTCTATATATTATGTTCATTATTGTTTAGACAATGATGAAACTAATGATATATTATGAATGATATTATTTAGAGGATGGTGAAACTAATGATGTGTTCTATGTAATATGTTCATTATTAAAGGGTAGATGTGATTATGTAAAAAATGAAACAAAAATTATTTTATCATAGCAACTAGATAACTTTTTGAATTTGATTATTTTTGGGACCCTTTATTTTTTTCATTTTATTGTTGTTTTTATTTACTCTATATTTACAATTAGCTGAAAATACATGAAACCCACAAACTCATTGAACAGATTCCTACCAAGAGTTAAATTATCAAGCTTCTTGAAAAGGTTTTTCTTTGTAAAAGTTACTATCAAAGTTTTGGCTTGGTTATTATCCCTTATTTTTATTGTCCGAATAACCTAAATAAGATATTTGATTAAATTATTTTAAATTTATTTTTATAGATTACTTATATCGAGACCCAAACTTGTGTATTATTTTTGTTTGGTTTATCTTTTTTAATTATTAAGCCACAAGTTCAATATAATGTTTACAACATTACAAAGGTAACTTAGTTGAAACACAACGTAGGTCCGAAACACGATGAACGCAGTCCGGAACCCGATGATATATTCCGAAATGGTGATCCAGAATACTTATAATATACAATTTTTTTCTAATTATTTTTTAATAACCTATATTAGTCCAAAGACAAGTTAGCATGGATGTTGTTAAAAAAAGTGGGTTTTACGGAAGACAAAGTTTTATTTCATTTACATGAGCTTTCAGAATTGCTTCAGATTAAGATAAAATAGAAAACCAATAATTTTATAATTATAATTTATTTTTACGGTAATGTATTAAAATATTCTTGGCATTTTGTTTTTGCAAATAAAAAACAACAATGTTGAGTTTCTAAATAAGATAAAAAAAAATAAACCAACAAAGGCACCCATAAAATTAAGAAAGAAATCAGAAAGGGTGTTAAAACTTAAATTGAAAGCAGATAGGATTTCGAAAGATAGCACCGGAGCAAGTGCAGATGATGAGTGTAGTATTATACCTACTAGTTCTATCAACTATTTAACTATAGCACAAACAATCGAGTATCGAACGTAGGAACAAATTTAGTCTACTAAACTAACTTTTATCAGATTAATCTAAAGGCAAGCAATAATTAAAAATGAGTTTTATCTGATTTTTCAAGTTCAGAAAAACTTAAAAACTTAACTAAAAATGGTTTTAATCAATATATTTAAAAACACTTTCGTTTAATTCTAATCAACCTTTTTCCTATGGTCAATTACCAATTATGGATTATTAAAGTTAGTTACCAATTATTATGTAATTAGCAATTTGAGTCCAATTTATTAATATTTTCACCAATTCATGTACTACCATGTATGGTCATACACAAGCAAACACTTAATTAGTTATTAATTATAAATGAGCAATGTAAGATTTATCTAGGCAAACACAATTATAGTCACAATTATGTTCTCCAACAAAGCTAAATTTGTTACTTTTATTGCTTGATCTAGATCTGGTCACTCCTAGCTCTAACAATTTAATGGTCACTAAACTACTAAGTAAGCAAGTTCATGCAACTTAATGGTCACTAAACTACACTTAACTTGACTTTAGGCAAAAAAATCACAAACTTTAACATGTTAGGTAATGATAATCAAACACAAACACAAAACAAACTTATAAAATCCATAAATTAATAAACTAAGTCATAGATTCAAGGTTTTATCTAGCTAAACAAAAGAAAACGAGTTTAGCTACTCATGACTAAAATTAAACACACAAGTTCAGTAATAATATACATGATTTGAATAAGCAAACCGAATGTGATGAGTTGATCTTTAAATTCTTCTTCTTTAAATGATTTCTTCTTCCAAGGTATGTTTTCCGTAGGTTTCTGCTTTTCAAATTCGTATATCTCTGAATATCTCTCCTCCAAAAACTCTCTCAATCGATAATGAAAAAGGCTTTATATAGTTTTGGAAATTTGCCGTTCACGTCGTGAGAATAAGAGTCTTACGTCGTGATATTTCTTGGTGACTTTAGTGTCACCATGTCATTTTATGTAATTGTAACTAACATGTGAGCTAAGGGGCTTAATAATTTGTACTCTAATATATGTACGAGTTTGTGCGGAGTGCACACATGTATAAGATCGAATTAGAAGCCGATTTGACGACAAGTCGAGGGTCTGGGGGTAGTGTCACTGGGTCCGGGGTTTCCAAAGGGGCAGCGCCCCTTTGGTGGGGGTCTAAGGGCAGTGCCCCTAGCGAGGTCCAAGGGGCAGAGCCCCTGGCAAGGGGATTATGGTAAAACTAATGGAATTCGTTAGTTTTGGGATCCCTAAATCATCATTAAAATCCGGATTTCCATGACTTGCTTCCAAAGCAACCCATGACGGAAACCCTAAGAGACACCTTAATCTTATTATTTATATAAACAACTCTTCTCTTTGAGAAGAGACACACTAAAATTATTAGCTCTCATTTTCTTCAAACGAACATAGAATCCTTCTAGCAATTTGGCTTACATTTTTCGTGCCTAGATTCGTAAGTGTCCTCTTGGATTATCCTAGACTGAATTTCTTGCAACCCAGACATAAAGTAGAAATATCAGTTTGGAAAAAGTTTGCAAAGATGGAGAAGTTCGAAGGCATCAATTTCAGGCATTGGAAGAAGAAGATGCGCTTCATGCTGACTACTCTGAAGGCAGCATACGTGTTGACTACTCCAAGACCACCGAAGTTTGAGGAAGGTGTAGTTGAGACAATTGAAGAGATAAGGAGGAGACAGAAGTAGGACAACGATGACTACATCTATAAAGGTTACATTATGAATGATATGTCTGATGCTCTATTTGATATCCATAGTGAAGCCTTGTGTGCCAAGGAGTTATGGGACACCCTTGAATTGAAATACATCACTGAGGACGCTTCTAGCAAGAATTTTATGGTCAGTGATTTTAATAATTTTAAGATGGAATCAAGGTCTGTCGCCGAACAATACAATGAACTCCTTGGCATATATGGTTAGTTTAAACTGCATCGTATGAATATTGATGAAGCCATTGTTGTGTCAACCATCATTGACAAACTTCCTCCATCCTAGAAAGACTTCAAACATAACTTAAAACATCAAAAGGAGGAACTGTCTTTGGTTTAACTGCTAGTCATATTTGTATTGAAGAATCTCTTCGTGCGATGGAAAGTGATAAATTTGATAAACCCAAACGAAAAGTTGAATCTAGACAACCCTCGGTTTATATGGTTCATAGCAAACCATAAAATCAGAACCACAACGGACACGGAAAACGTAAGCAGGAACATGTACCAAGCAACTCCAACAAAAAGAAAAAGGATATGGTTTGTTGTAGGTGCAATTAAGTTGGGCATTGCAAGTGTGACTGCCATGTAAACTTAGGCAAAAATGGTGCTGAAAACAGTGGAGCCAATGGAAAGGTGAATGGGTCTTCGGCCCAACTTAAAGGAGGTTAGTTCTTGACTAACTTTGATAATCCTAATCAGAATTATGTTTACTATGTTTCATTCATTCTTGAATCATTTTATGTACAGGATGATGATGTTGCTTAGTGGATCGACTCCGGGGCAATGAACCATGTATGCAAGGATAAACGGATGTTTAAAACATTAACTTCACTTGAAGATGGGTCGGTGCTGAAAATGGGAGACGATTCTTTTATTCCAATTTGTGTTGTTGGTGTCGTTTTTCTTGAATTTACTTCTGGAAAGACAATTAGACTTTTTGATGTTTTGCTTGTTCCCAAGATTCGCCAGAATTTTGTTAGTTCTAGTTGTTTGAATTCTGATGGTTTCAAACAAGTTATTGAGTCGGATAAGTTCATTTTATCTAAGGGTGGAATGTTTGTTGGCTTTGGATATTTAAATAATAGAATGTTTCGTTTGAATATTGTTGACAAATTATTATATGTTCAAAATTTTACATTTTTATCTTCTACTTCTAATGCTGATAAATCTATGCTTTGGCATGTAAGATTAGGTCATGTCAACTTTATAAGGATGCATGAAATGTCAAAAGATGGATTAATTCCAGCCTTTGATATGACATCTGATAAATGTAAAACACGCATGCTTACAAAAGTGACAAAACAACCTTTCCTAATATCACTAGAAATTCACCTATTTTGGAACTTATACATAGTGACCTGTGTGATTTTCACTCCACTCCTTCTTTAGGAAACAAAAAGTATGTAGTCAGCTTTATTAACTGCACTCGATTTTGCTATGTGTATTTGTTACATTCTAAGGACGAAGCCTTAAATAAATTCAAAATATACAAAACCGAGGTGGAATTGCAATTGGGAAAGCCAGTTAAATGTCTTAGGACTGATAGGGGAAGTGAATATATGGATCCCATATACTTCCAATCAGTGGGTATTATTCATGACACCACGACACCTTACACACCCCAACATAATGGTATTGCTGAATGCAAAAATCGAGTCTTAGAGGAAATAGTAAAATCGATGTTGTCATACTCGGGATTGAGTGATAGATTCTGGGGAGAGGCCACATAACATAATGCTATTTATTAAATAGGGTTCCAAATAAAAGGAAGAAAACAGTCCCATATGAATTTTGGTTCAAGAAAAAGCCGAATCTGAGTTATTTTCGGGTTTGGGGATGTCGGCCTCTTGTAAAACTCATCGAGCCCAAAAAGAAAATTTTGAGAGAACATGGAATTGATTGTATATTTATTGGATATGCTGAACATTCCAAGGCATATAGGTTTTATGTAATAGAACCTAATAATTCTGTTTTAATTAACACTGTTATCGAATCACGAGATGCAATTTTTGATGAGATGCGTTTTTCATCGATGTAAAGGGCTAAGGATATGACTTTTGGTAGTAATAAAGTGAAAATTTTCGAAAGTCAAGATGGTGGTAATGTTCAAGAACCACAAGAGCTTCGTAGATGCAAAAAAGGCTAAATTGCAAAAAAAAAAAAAAAATTGGATCCGACTTCCAACTATTTTTGGTGGAAGGTTCAAGGGATGAAATTAATCTTGAATACTCTTATTGCTATGGTATTGAATATGATCCTAAGAAATATCAGGAGGCCACGGAGTCTCGTGATGGTTCATTCTGGAAGGAAGCAATTGATTATGAAATGTTATCAATCCTTGAGAACAACACATGAGTGTTGTCTGATTTGCCTTCGGGTTCTAAACCACTTGGATGCAAATTGATTTTCAAAAAGAAAATGAATGTTAATGGGAATATTGACAAATTCAAAGTTCGGATAGTCATTCAAGGTTTTAGAAAAAAACCTGGTGTTGACTATTTTGATACGTATGCACCGATTGCACGTATTTCTACTATTAGATTGTTGAATGCCTTGACAATTATTCACAATCTGGTTATTCACCAAATGGATGTGAAAACAATCTTTTTTAAATGCCGATCATGACGAGGAAGTTTACATGAAACAACCACAAGGTTTCATTATGCCAGGTAAAGAGCATACAGTTTGTAAACTTGTCAAAACTTTTTATGGGCTGAAACAAGCGCATAAACACTAGCATAAAAATTTTGATGAGGTTATTTTGTATTCTAGTTTCAAGACAAACCAATGTGACAAATGTGTTTATAGTAGATTTGATGATGCTTGATCGAGGTCGTTGTCTCGGTCAAAAATAAACCAACTAACCTAAGTAGATAGGGTAAGTCAGGTTGTATCCATGAGAAGTTCGCGTTTAAACTTGTGTCAAAATAATCAACAAAAAATGTTTTACTAGCAATTGTCACGACAAGGATTTAAACAAACATCAAATAAAAAGCTTGGGAATTTTTTAATTAAGACGAAAATCTCAATGAGAAAACTAGAGTACTCCCGGTTCAGTTATGGATAGTTTAGATTCACACACTTTCTTCCCTAAAATCCTAATTCAATTACTTCGACATAATTGGTGTTTATTAACTTGTAAAAAATAATTTTGGGCACATGATATGTTCATTCCACTACTTGTCTTACTCCCTATATCTAAATGGATTAGGAACAATTAGTGAATTAACAATAAAGTGTCTTCTAACTACCTATTACTATATTAAGATTCAATATCATAAGTTGGAATAATATATGTTGATTCGGTCACTTGTCTTTATTCCTAAACTATTTAAACTTGGAAAAAATAATGAATTGACAATAGACTATCTTAATTATAACATCAAACAATTCATACAACCCAATTTCTATTATCATTACCAAAGATCATCACCTGAAGCATAAAAAAACAATTAAAATTAACTAGAATCAAGTAATAATCAAGTGTGTTCATCCATAAGTCCTAAACATCCTCGGAAGTAACCCTAATGGTTTAGCCTTCCATTGAGTTTATAAAACGAATAACTTGAATGAAATGAATAAAATGCATAATAAAATCCAATAAAAAACTTGAAATCCTGAAAGAATTATAGCCTAATGATAATAAAAGTTTGAAATAATAAAACCTTGAGGGACAAGTATGGAAATTCTGAAGTTGTAGTGGTGATGATGAACATCCTCGGTTGAACAATCTTCTAATGTTGAATCCTTATGAACTTGATGATTTCTCATCTTGAAACCTGATTGGACTGATCAAAAACGTGTTTTGGACAAGGTTTGAATGTGTTTGGAACCCTTCAAAACTTGGCAAAATCGGAGGGTAGAAGTCCAAAGTCGATTAGGGTTTAATCTCCCTTAAATAGGTGCTAACAAACTGATTTTTGGGTCTTTTTCTGCGTCGGCATCCTAGTAGGCGTCCTAGACGTTAGGTAGGCCGTCTGGCCGTCCTTCGTGGCGTTTTACATGCCTTATGTAGTTCTTGATTTGCACTTGAAAATGGCCTAAAACGGGTTGGCGTCCTAGGCGGCGTCTTAGACGCGTTCTAGAATGTCCTTCATCTTTGTTGCCCCTTTTTGGTGATGAAAACGATAGAATCAGTGAAAACGCAAAACATGAAAGTTATAGGAAATTTTTTTTAGTCTCCAGAAGTTGTTCACTCATGTCAATCGGAGCTCTAGATCTCAATATATGATCAAAACATTGAAGAGTAGTCAAAATTCTTAGCACCATTTTTCTTCATTCTTTTAGCATTTCATCTCCCATGCTTGTTAGCTTCATTTTGCTCATTTTTCTTGCAGGTTCCACCCACTTTAGCACCAAGTAGTTTTCTGTACATAATGTTCAACATTTCATCAAAGCAGTGTCATTCTTGGAGAATTATACATCAATTCAACATATTTAGTACAATTTATTGTGCTATAAACATAGACCGATCAAACCTCCCAAACTTTATTCCAAACTCGTCTGGAGGTCGGCATGAAATAATGAACATATGCTTACTCTCTAATCATAAGAAAAACTCAATGAAATCATGAATTCCGTACACCCTTATCAAAACATTTTCATTAAGCACAATATATTGATTTTGGAGATTATTAGTTGCTTATCCGGGATTTTAAACTTAAAATACATGTTATGCTTATTTTACTTTGTTGTTTGAAACCCTCGAATTTTTGAACCCTTTCCAATAATCAACCTCATGAGTAATCAGTTGAACTCATTGCCAAAGTCCCATTTTCAAGGTTCACTAACATAGTTAGCATGGTCGATAACACTTAATGGACCAACCCATACACTCCCACTATCGAGGGGTCACATATTGTTTCACACAATGTCTTCAACTTGAACTTTTCTTCATATTCATCTTGATTGTGCATTCTTCAAGTTCTTTTATGGCTTCATCAGATTTTATCATCTTTGTATTTGAATTGAGCATGAATATAGATACTTGGAAGTTCTTTAATGTCTTCTGATGCTTTTTGGTTGCGTGAAAACAATAATAGTCCCCTCCCAACCCCAAAGGCGCAGGAGTAAATAAGACCAAGTACTCAGAGCATGACGACACATATTGTTTGGTTGGGTCCTCAACTGAAAGATCATAGGCTCGAGCGAAAAACCTTCATTTTTCCAACTTGGGTATTTCACATAACAATTTTTAAATAAATATAAGTATTTCCAAACCAGCTGAGCATCCCACAAAATCAATATTAAATAGATATTATGTAACACCCGGATTCCTAGGTATGATATTTTGTTCTTTTATTTTTGGGTTTTGTGGGGGAACTCAGCGAGTTGGCGTCTAGACTCGCCGAGTATGGTCGCGGATTTGTACACGAGTTCACAGCTGGACTCGGCGAGTTCATGAGTGGACTCGGCGAGTCCGTGTTGTTTAATGAAACGCTAATTTCCAGGGTTTGAGACCTATTTAAAGGGACTTATGGCCGTCATTTGCGGCCACCAATCCCCAGAGAGAAACCCTAAAGAGATCTAGAGTGTTTGTGAGGAAGGAGAGGCTAATCTTGATATTTGGTGGGTGTTTTTGCTAGAAGAAAGTGTTTAAGGCAAGAGGAGGCTGAAGGAGGTGCAATTTTTGGTGGTTTTGAGCTCATAGAGATTGCATTGAGGTATTATTCTCGGATCTTCTTCAGTTTTGGTGTTGATTCTTAGTGTTAAGGTTTTCCTAACCCTTTTAGAGATTGATTAAGTGGTGTATTTGGTCCCTCCTCGAGTTTGTGTTATGGATCTGGACCCAAAGAGGTCCAGAGACCTTAACCCTTGGAGCTTTATGAGTCATTTTGGAAATCATGAGCTTGGAATGTCATTTTTGTGGCTAAATCACCATTTTGGACCATTTCTATGTTATATGTGTGTCAAGGTCCAAACTTTACGTGATTATCATGCTTGGGGAGGCCATATATATGATTGTATGGAACAGATCTGACCTCAGAAGTTGTTTTGAGTTTGTGCATGGCATGAACTCGCTGACTCCCAAGAACAGACTCGGCGAGTAGTATGAAGGTTGCCCGTTAATCACCCAGTGAGTGGACTTGCCGAGTTGGGGGAATGACTCGTTGAGTCAGGGAGAGACAGGGGTCTGAGTTCAAGATGGAACTCGCCGAGTTGTTCTTGAGACTCAGCGAGTTGAGTCGGGGTGGCCCTGCGATTCATGCCAGGTGGAACTCGTCGAGTCAAGGGAAGTACTCGACGTGCCAAGAGAGAATCTAAGAGAGTCAGTGGACACGTGTAGACTCGCCGAGTCACCCTTGTGCACTCACCGAGTCGGGTCAAGTTTTACCGTTGACCTTGTTGACTTTTAGGGTTGAGTACAGTTGTATTTATGAGAGTATTACTTTATGTGATTAGGCGGAAGCTAGATCATACTTCTTCCGAGTCAGATATTTTCCGAGACATCGAGGTGAGTTTTCTCACTATACGTTACCTAGAGTGGTACTATGTGATGACCAGAGGGTCTTATGTTTTATGTATGAGATTATGTGCTATGTGATATTTGTATGTTGCATGATGATATAGACCGGACCAGAGGGTCCAACGAGTTATGACCGGACCTAAGGGTCCAACGAGCTACGGGACTAGAGGGTCCCGCTGAGACACATTGACCGGAGGGTCGTATTATAGCCTTGAGTGGCGTATGTGCTGTATGTGGTATTTTGGGGAACTCACTAAGCATTTATGCTTACAGTTATTGTGCTATGTGTTTCAGGTACTAGTGATGAGCGCGGGAAGGCGCCGACATGATTCGTACACACACGCATTGGAGTTTTTGTAGAGATTTTGGGGAAAAGTTTTGTGATAATAACATTTGATACAATGTGTTTGACATTATTTTATGAATGAATGAATGTTTTAAAAATGAAAAATTATTTTGAAAATTCACGTTGTTACAAGTTGGTATCAGAGCCTTGGTTTGAGGGATACGGATGCATCTTCGGGCGTATCTGAACTCAAACAGAGGATTTGAGGAATTTTTTTGATAATGAAGTAAAACTTTTGAAAAGAGTAAAAAAGAGTTTTGAGACAAACAGAGCAGAGCCGGGTGTACGATCAACCAGCGCCCGAACGGTGAATCCCCAAAAGTACCCTTAGATTATGTGTTATGCGATATGTTATGTTATGCATGCTAGAGTAGGCTAGGTATACATATTAGGACTAGAGTGGCCTGATTTGGGATGCCTTAGCCTAGGAGATTTCTTCTGATGAGATGCTTTGAGAGTAGAGTACTTGTAATCCAAGATCCAAGAACGAGGACTTGGAGTGAATACTGATGCGGTGTGGTCAGTAGTATTGGGCCCGTACTACTGGAGACATCGGATCAGTGGGCATTCCAAATAAAAATCTTTTAGACAACGGAGGACAAGTAGGGTTGCATCATCGAGTATGTGTATGCTCGATTCGTCAATTGATTCATGAGGAGGTTGCTACTGCCATTCGGGCTGAGATTCCCAAGATGTTTGGGGACATCAACACCACGTTGATTGAGACTTTTGATGAGCGGTACGCAACATTGACTGAGGCTGATGCAGTTGTAGCTACTGCTGCTGCCAGACCTCAGGGAAGTGACTCATTGTTGTTCTGAGAGTTCAGCAACACGAAGCCACCAGAGTTCTCGACGGGACGCAGGACCCGATTGATGCTATGAGATGGATCTCTGACATCGAGAGATGCTTCTATACATGCTCTTGTCCAGAGCACTTGAGGGTTCGGTTCGCCTTGAACCAGCTCCGCCTGGGAGCGAAGGATTGGTGGAAGTTCGTGACGGCGAACTTCACTTTGGCTGAGATTTCCGAGGTGACCTAGGAGAGGTTCACCGCTATCTTCAAAGAGGAGTATGTTCCCCCGGTGGAGAGGGAATGGTTGATTCAGGAGTTCTTGACCCTCAAGCAAGGTACCGATTCTGTGGCAGTCATCACTAGGAATTTTCATGAGAGGGCGATGTTTTGCCCTGAGCAGGTGTCGTCTGAGCAGGCTCGTATGAGCCGTTATCTGAGTGTGCCGAGGAGAGATATTTGGGAAATTTGACTTACCGGACATTTTCTGAGCTCCAGGCAAATGCCCGGAAGAGGGAGATCGAGTTGGAGACTCAAGCCAGGGAGGAGGCCGAGTCTCAGAGGATGGATCGGCGACCGGCTCAGTCTCAGCCGGCAGCCAAGCGGGCTCGTCCCGCTGATTCGAGATCTGGTGGCGCGAAGGGTCGCACCTGTGGGAAGTGCGGTAAGAGTCACGAGGGGACGTGCAGGGCTGGGGTGTGCTACAAGTGTGGGAAGGAGGGGCATATCGTGAGGGATTGCCCCAAGGGATTTCGGTGTGCTTTCATTGCAACTAGACCGGCCAACGGAAGGCCGAGTGCCCGCAGCTTCTTCAGGGATCATCGTAGGGGTCTGCGCCCGCTGCTAGGGTTACCAAGGTTCGGTCGGTAAAGGTCTAGGCCCCGAAGGCTCGTGGGAGGGCATTTCAGTTGACCGCGGAAGAGGTCCGCACGGAGCCCGATGTTGTGGCTGATATGTATTCTCTTTTCATCCTTTATTTGAGTTGAGTTTTTATGCTTATATGATGATATGCGTAGGTACTTTTCTTGTGATTTTTGTGCCTGCGTTGGTATTATTTGACTCGGGTGCGAGTCGGTCGTTTGTTTCCATAGCATTTAGTCAACATATTAGTATCCGTCGAAAGGCATTGGATCGGCCTCTGCGAGTTTCCATAGCCGATGAGCGAGCAGTGTATGCTTCGGATGTGATTCGAGGATGTATCCTTGAGATCTTCGGTGTGGAGTTCCCGATAGATCTGGTTCCGATCGCGATGGGGGACGTGTGTGTTATAGTGGGTATGGATTGGTTGAGTCGATATGGAGCTATGATAGACTGCGAGTGTCAGTTGGTGACGATTCGAGACCCTAGTGGGGGAGTTCTTTCAATGCACGACGAGGGTACACGTGCGGGGTCAGCATTTCGTTCGGCCGCCAGAGCGAGACAGAGTCTACAGCAGGGCTGTAGAGGATTTGTGGCATATGTGATTGATGCGAGGGTTGTTTCAGAGAGACCGAAGTCGGTGGATGAGGTTCCGATAGTACGCGAGTTTCCAGATGTGTTTCCAGAGGAATTGTCGTGTGTGCCTCCGGAGAGGCAGGTAGAGTTCGGTATTGAGTTGGTTCCAGGAGTTGCGCCTATTGCTAAGGCACCGTATCTCCTTGCCCCTCCGGAGATGCAAGAGTTATCCTCGCAGCTTCAGGAGCTGCTGGGGAAGGGTTTATCGGGCTGAGCTGTTCACCATGGGGGGGCGTCTATCCTTTTTGTCAAGAAGAAGGATGGCTCGCTCCGGATGTGCATTGATTATCGTGAACTGAATAAGCTAACGGTCTAGAACCGTTACCCATTGCCGAGGATCGATGATTTGTTTGATCAGTTGCAGGGAGCATCTTGGTTCTCCAAGATCAATTTGAGGTCGGGGTATCATCAGGTGAGGGTGCGGGAGGAGGACGTCCAGAAGACAGCATTCCTGACTCGTTATGGGCATTACGAGTTCGTGGTGATGCCTTTCGGACTCACCAACGCACCGGCGATGTTCATGGATCTCATGAACTGGGTGTGCAGACCAATGTTGGATTGCTTAGTGATCGAGTTCATCGATCTCATGAACAGGGTGTGCAGACCAATGTTCATGGATCTCATGAACAGGGTGTGTAGACCAATGTTGGACCTTTCAGGGTGATCGCGAGGGTAGGCAGGGTAGCCCATCGTTTTGAGTTGCCAGCTGAGTTGGGTCAGATTCATGACACTTTCCACGTGTCGCAGTTGCGAAAGTGTATAGTTGACGAGTCGACAGTGGTGCCATTAGAAGATATTCAGGTGGATGCGAGCCTGAATTATGTCGAGAGACCGGTGGCGATCAGGGATCGGAAGATCAAGGTTTTGAGGAGCAAGGAAGTGCCGCTGGTGCAGGTCCAGTAGCAGCATCGGAAAGGGTCAAAGTTGACTTGGGAACCGGAGCGTGAGATGCGGGAGCAGCATCCAGAGTTGTTCGCAGAGTGAGACTTCGAGGGAGAAGTCTGATTCTAGTGGGGGAGAATTGTAACACCCAGATTCCCAGGTATGATATTTTGTTCTTTTATTTTTGGGTTTTGAGGGGGAACTCGGCGAGTTGGCGTCTAGACTCGCCGAGTATAGTCGCGGATTTGTACACGAGTTCACAGCTGGACTCGGCGAGTTCATGAGTGGAATCGGCGAGTCCACGCTGTTTAATGAAACCCTAATTTCCAGGGTTTGAGACCTATTTAAAGGGCCTTATGGCCGTCATTTGCGGCCACCAACCCCCAGAGAGAAACCCTAAAGAGATCTAGAGCGTTTGTGAGGAAGGAAAGGCCAATCTTGATATTTGGTGGGTGTTTTTGCAAGAAGGAAGTGTTTAAGGCAAGAGGAGGCTAAAGGAGGTGCGATTTTTGGTGGTTTTGAGATCATAGAGATTGCATTGAGGTATTATTCTCGGACCTTCAGTTTTGGTGTTGATTCTTAGTGTTAGGGTTTTCCTAACCCTTTTAGAGATTGATTAAGTGGTGTATTTGGTCCCTCCTTGAGTTTGTGTTATGGATCTGGACCCAAAGAGGTCCAGAGACCTTAACCCTTGGAGCTTTATGAGTCATTTTGGAAATCATGAGCTTGGAATGTCATTTTTGTGGCTAAATCACCATTTTGGACCATTTCTTTGTTATATGTGTGTCAAGGTCCAAACTTTACGTGATTATCATGCTTGGGGAGGCCAGATTAATGATTGTATGGAAGAGTTCTGACCTCAGAAGTTGTTTTGAGTTTGTGCATGGCATGAACTCGCCGAGTCCCAAGAATAGACTCGGCGAGTAGTATGAAGGTTGCCCGTTAATCACTCAGTTAGTGGACTTGCCGAGTTGGTGGAATGACTCGGTGAGTCAGGGAGAGTCAGGGGTCTGAGTTCAAGATGGAACTCGCCGAGTTGTTCTTGAGACTCGGTGAGTTGAGTCGGGGTGGCCCCGCGATTCATGCCAGGTGGAACTCGTCGAGTCAAGGGAAGTACTCGACGTGCCAAGAGAGAATCTAAGAGAGTTAGTGGACACGTGTAGACTCGCCGAGTCACCCTTGAGCACTCGCCGAGTCGGGTCAAGTTTGACCGTTGACCTTGTTGACTTTTAGGGTTGAGTACATTTGTATTTATTAGAGTATTACTTTATGTGATTAGGCGGAGGCTAGATCATACTTCTTCCGAGTCAGATATTTTCCGAGACATCGAGGTGAGTCTTCTCACTATACGTTACCTAGAGTGGTACTATGTGATGACCAGAGGGTCTTATGTGTTATGTATGAGATTATGTGCTATGTGATATTTGCATGTTGCATGATGATATAGATCGGACCAGAGGGTCCAACGAGCTATGACCGGACCTAAGGGTCCAACGAGCTACGGGACTGGAGGGTCCCACTGAGACACATTGACCGGAGGGTCGTATTGTAGCCTTGAGTGGCGTATATGCTGTATGTGGTATTTTGGGGAACTCACTAAGCATTTATGCTTACAGTTGTTGTGTTATGTGTTTCAGGTACTAGTCATGAGCGCGGGAAGGCGCCGACATGATTCGTACACACACGCATTGGAGTTTTTGTAGAGATTCTGGGAAAAGTTTTGTGATAATAACATTTGATACAATGTGTTTGATATTATTTATGAATGAATGAATGTTTTAAAAATGAAAAATTATTTTGAAAATTCACGTTGTTACATATTATGACTTGATATACAAAACTCCTATCATTTTCCATCTTGATGAGTTACATTCAAGATATAGAGATGCTACTAAATCATCACATATTTCATAGAACCAACCCAAGAGAGAATAATAATAATAAGTTTAATAGCAGTACATCCATCCCAAATAAAAGACATAAAAAACAAACGAAAAACAAAAATAAAAATAAAAAGTCTTTATCACACAACCATAAAAATAAAAATCAAAAGAAGATCTCACCAAATTTCATTGCGGGGGCGGCTATGGAGGATATCGTGGGTATGGTGGAGGATACCTAAAGATCGAGCCAACTAAATCATCAAAGTGAGTAGAGTCTTCTGGAACTGGTTGTGGATGATAATGCTCATACTCGGATGGCAGTGTATAGTTGCTCGGATCCCCGGATTGGTAGAAAACCGGAGTTAGAGCTCGATATCGATACTGTGGTTGATCAATGTCCATCGGTTCATACTGGACACAAATCTTTCTATAGGCGGCATCTGCATAGTACTCCTGCTGGTACAGTTGACAAGTGGAAACACTATAAGTGTTTCCAGTTGTAATGCCAACCTATCACATCTACTCAGTAAGATCAGCTAGTGTCGTGTCGACACCCTCCATCCAAAGATTTGTCCTCCCCATCCAATTATGTACCTCCTGGTTATGCGTTGTTTTCCTCCCTACAAAGTCCGCCCATCCTGCTCGCATGTTCCATCCTTGACCTATTACCTATTCCTATTGCTACTGCTGATCACCCTAAAAATTACCAACGAATGGCTCGTCATCCCCACTTCGAGTGGTGACGTGTATGTCAAATTTGTGGCAGAATCCCTCAGAGCATGCCTCCTATTTTCAACATGAAATTAGCTGTGTCTAAAAGAAGTAGTTTTGGGGTGAAGAATACGCTGGTATGATGTAGCTCGTGGGACCCTGATCCTATTTCCCAGCTCCCTAGTCACATATGTCGATATCAGGGCGACATGAGGGGTGGTGACTGTATTCTGGATATCAAAACATGCCCATATGTTTCACATATCATTATATGCATAAGAGATAAAGATGGATCCTGTCATCAATCCATATAATACATATAAGTCTTGTGTCCTGATCGCCCTGGGATCACTATTCCTCGGTTTCACATTTTCCGTGATAATGTTATACAATGCCTTTGCTAAAGGCAACAATTCGCAGAACCTATCATATACCCTACTCCCCTCACAAAATACTGTGTGGTATACTTCTTCCATGCTAACCCAGGGTTCCCCCCCTCCCCCCCCCCCTCCGTGTGTTAATACATCTATACTCAGTCGACAGATTCTCAACATTATGTAGATGATATCCAGTATCTACAGGGCCGGTCTAGATGGTGGGCAACCCGAGCGACCGCCCAGGGCCCACGTCTTCAGGGGCCAACAATTTCTGGGCAATGTTTTGTATATATATTAAAAAAATTAATACCTAAATGATTTTTAGGGCCTAAAGTTAGTTCAAACTCAAACTAGGTCAAAATATAAACAATTTGGCTTACTTGTTATTACTAATTGTACGCATTTATAGTGAATAATAAATGATATTTTTTTTAATCTTTATGATATTTATCTTTAAGGGGCCATTTTTTTTTCGCCCCGGGCCTCATATACGTTTGGGCCGGAGTATCTACATGAAACTTGTCCCGAATACCCTGCACAATCATCACTATATCATGAGTATGAACTGTATCAATCGGCTGCAACTCCTCCGGCCTACCAAGCACCTCGACACGTCGAAGTGTCCTCATCCATTCCCACATTATATCAACATAAATCTGTGTAGGATTAAAGTCCAACACTTTACCCATCCATAACGATCAAACGTATCCACAATATTGTACCCAATGAAGCTCGGTCGCTCCATCAGGTACTCCACAAAACCAGTAATCGGATAAGTCACCTTATAAACTATCGGGAGAATGTCATCTTGATGCTCATGCAATGTTTGATACTGTGGGTTAAAATCCATAGGTACATTTGGCTCCGACTGTCTAACTGGTTGTTTCGTGGTTTGCCTGGCTGCATTGTTTGATGATGCTACCCTTGATCTCTTTGCTGGCATCTGCAAAATCAATCACACACAAAACCACAAAAGAAAACTTGTCATTAAACTTATCAAATGCCAAAAAAATAAAACAATAATTCAGCTGGCAAGTTGTTCCAATCAAAGTTAAAATAAATTCAGTTTTTAATACACGTTATGTTTTCAGTAACTAAATATTTTTCAAAAATTTATCCAATCAATTAAAACACGGCTAAATCAAAGGTTAACTATAACTGACAAGTTCTAACTAAAACCAAAATAGAACTGTAACAGGAAAATATTCAAACTAATAATGCAATGTAAAAATTCAGTGTCATTCTAAAAATTTTAAAAAATTTGAATTTTAATCTTAGCACAAATGTAAACATAACAACGATTTTCGAACATTATATGTGCGTTCTTCATTTTTTTTAACAATTAACCACAAAAATTCAATTTTCAAAAAAATTCACAGATGACACATGCAACTTGTTTGGAACATCTATCTAGCAACAAAAAGCATTTATCCATAAGATTTCACACCATTCTATGCCAATATTCTCAAAATTTCGAAATTTTCTAGTATATATGAACATACCAACAAAAATTCGAAATTACCCTAAAGAAATGGAGTTTTGAAGCACATGCCTTGTCGATACTGTGTTGCTAATGAAGAAGAAGCAAAAACTTGAAGCAAAAACCCAACATAAGTCAAATTTTCAAAACCCTAGTTTTTGTGGGTTTTGAAATCGGCCCCAAATCAAGAGTTTTGTTTGAGATTTGAGGAAGAAATCAAAAAAATAGGCAAGAACAAGTAGGTTTTCGGCCATGGTAGTTTAGAGGAGTAGGAGACTAAAACTTATGCAGAAAACATGTTCTAAAATGCTCAAAATAAGGTGAAAGACGCGATGTCATCTTAGACGCGTTCTAGTACGTCACCTAAAACGAGGGTGTTTTTGTAATTTCAACAACGATTTCATTGGGGAAAAAAACTTGACAGCCCGTCGGCATCTTAGACGGTGTCTAAGACGTCTTCTAGGATGCCTGATGCTATTTTTAAATTTTTTTTTTGAAATTTTAAGAAAAATTAAATACCCCCTCCCCAACTTTAAACCTTGAATCATCCTTAATACAAAAAAATAATAAAAATAAAACACGAAAAACGAAAAATAAAAGTAAAAACAGAACAAACCGTGGGTTGCCTCCCAAAAGGCGCTAAGTTTTATGTCTTCAGCCGGACGGTTTACCTCTACTAAGTTGTTTCTGAATATTGTGGTACCTCGAGCGTTGTTTTCTCAATGAGTGTCGTTTCACCATCTATCATTCAAATGTATGGTTTGAGTCTTTGTCCGTTTACCTTGAATGGTTCACCGCCTTTCGTGTCTTTGATTTCAATGGCATCGTGATCTGCCACATTTGTCACCACAAAAGGTCCACTCCATTTACTCCGAAGCTTCCTAGGGAAGTGTTTGAGATGAGAGTTAAATAGCCACACTAATTGTCCTTCAACGAATTATTTTCAGACAATATGTCGGTCATGAAATGCCTTCGTCTTTTCTTTATAGATCCTTGAGCTTTTGTAAGCTTCCCTTTGAATCTCTTCCAATTCAACAACTTGGAGTTTTCTTTTCGTACCTGCATCACTTAATTCAAAGTTAGCTTTTTTATTGCCCACATGGCACGGTGTTCCAACTCCATCGGGAGATGACATGGCTTTCCATAAACAAGCCGGTATTGGGACATTCCAATAGGCGTCTTATAGGCTGTTCTATATGCCCATAATGCATCATCTAATCTTAAGGACCAATCTTTTCGGCCGAGACGAACAGTCTTTTCCAAGATGCGTTTAATTTCCTTATTTGACACCTCTACTTGTCCACTTGTTTGTAGGTGATATGGAGTAGCAATCCTATGTGAGACACCATAGTGTTTTAGTAACTTTGCAAAATGCCAATTTTTAAAATGGGAACCCCCGTCACTAATAATAGTTCGAGGGATTCTGTTTCTAGAAAAGATGTTCTTTTTAACAAATTTACAAACAACATTATGGTCATTCGTGCGTGTAGCCTCGGCTTCGACCCATTTTGATACATAATCGACGGCTACAAGAATGTATAGATTGCCAAAAGAAGTGGGGAACAGACCCATGAAATCAATACCGCATACATCAAAATTTTCAACTACTAAAATTGGGGTCATTGGCACCATGTCCCATCGTGAGAACCCCCTGTCCCCCCCCCCCCCAAATTTTTGGCAACGAATACAAGCTTTAACGAATGTATGTGCATCTTTAAAAATAGAGGGCCAAAAAAACTACTTTGTAGAACCCAATGCCATGCCTTTGGAAACTAAGATGCCCTCCGCATGCATATGAGTGGCAATGTCGTAGAATGTCTTCTTTTTCCGCGTGTGATACACATCGCCTAATCACTTGATCCACTCTAATTTTGAAAAGATTTGGGTCCTTCCTTATGTAGTATTTTGTTTGAGAGTGGAAGAAGCTCCTTTGTTGAGCAGTCTAATATGATGGAGTTTCCCCTGTCACAAAGTAATTCACTAAATTAGCAAACCATGGTATAGTGTGACAACCGTCAATTTTCAGTCAAGTCAAAGTCAACGAAAGTCAACAAGTCAAACCGGTCCTCTCATCTTGCCGTAAGTGCTAGAGCTTATGATAAGTAACTCCTAAACAACTCTCTACTCTAACGAGAGATCCTAAATCAAAAAGTGCGTACACCTAGATCTCCTTAACCTAAAACTGAGGTACGTGGCGAGCCAAACCGATAAAACAATGTTGCATACTCATCGGGAGTATACAAGATCCTTAAACAAGGCGTAACGGGACTTACGGACCCTGCATTGCAAAGCCGAACACTCAAAAAGGTCACCAATGAAACCTCTCTCAATCGTTTTCACTCTATCTCTTAGTATGTCAAATCTCTCCCAAATCTCTCTAAGTATGTGAAATCTCTCCCACATATCTCTTTGTATGTGAAATCTCTCCAAGAATGTCAAATCTCTCCCAAATTTCTCTAAGTATGTGAAATCTCTCCCACATATCTCTTTGTATGTGAAATCTCTCCAAGTATGTCAAATCTTTCCCAAATCTCTCTAAGTATGTGAAATCTCTCCCACATATCTCTTTGTATGTGAAATCTCTCCAAGAATGTCAAATCTCTCCCAAATCTCTCTAAGTATGTGAAATCTCTCTCACATATCTCTTTGTATGTGAAATCTCTCCAAGTATGTCAAATCTCTCCCAAATCTCCCTAAGTATGTGAAATCTCTCCCAAATCTCTCTCTGTATGTGAAATCTCTCTCAAATCTCTCTCGAAATCTCTCCCCGACTTTCTATAATCACTCGGGGCATTCCGACCCTCGAATTCGGCGAAAATAGCCCAAAAACGGAAGTCTACGCGAAAAACGGACTTAAGGAAACGAACCCTCCGAACCGAAAGTACTATTCATGAACCGAACCGAAAGCACTATTCATGAGGGTCCGAACCGAAAGTACTGTTCATGAGCTGGACCGAAGTTACTGTTCATCCGAACCGAACCCGGCATTGAAGGAGATCCGAACCGAACCATGCAAAGAAGAAAGGTTCGAACCGAACCTCGCATAGAAGGGAAATCCGAACCGAAGGTA
Source organism: Lactuca sativa (assembly GCF_002870075.4). NCBI lineage: Eukaryota > Viridiplantae > Streptophyta > Magnoliopsida > Asterales > Asteraceae > Lactuca > Lactuca sativa. The sequence continues at coordinate 184,308,048 of NC_056626.2, read as the reverse complement.
CTGTTCATTACTGTTCACAACAGTCCCCTCGGTTCTAGCCTGACCTCGGACCGAACCACCCGCTTTCGCTTCTCGCTTTCGTTTCGGACTGCTTCACATCGGACCGAGTTTCGCTTCGCCTCCCGTCTCCTGACTCAGCCTACCGCGTCCGAGCCGAGCCCCATCTGACCGAGCTTCGGCCTAGGGACCAAGTTTCGGCCTAGGTCCGAAGAATCCCGCTGGAAATTACATTTTTCACCCCATTTTTGCATATTTTTGCGTTTTAAACCCATTTTTAATTATTTTAACATAGGATTTTCACCCAAAACTTTATTTTTAATTATAAGACCCCTAAATTAATGATTTAATCACATTTTAAGGATAAAATCTTATTTAAAAAGGAGTTGGTAAAGTATAAAAAGAAGAGTGTTGACCTTACCTTAGTTATGACGCAAGCAACCCCCACACCCACTCCATGACAACCCATACTCCTCCCCACCATACCTTGTACCTTTTACCTCTTTTTACAAGCCATCCCCACGTTTTTGAGAGCTGGATAATCATCCTCTCTCCTCATTTTCTCTCATTTGCTCTCATTTCACAAGAAGATCAAACTCTTTTCTCTCTCACTTTCTCTCTCTAGAAATTCGAGATTCAAGGGCTGATCTTGAGTTTTTCCTCTACATTTGGTAAGAATAATCCATTTCCTTTATGATTATCTCAATTATTTCCACCCAAATCATGGGTATCTTACACAAACTCCATAATATTTGTGTTAGAGCTTCGAATCTTCAAGTGATTCTTCAAGTGTTCTTGGGTTGAACACTTCTCTTCTTCAACACTTATCTACTGAAATCACACAAGGTGAGTTCATACCCCTACATTTTCATGTTTTCTCAAGTTTTTAGGGGGGGAATACAAGTTAAAATACTTAGAACATAACTATATTTTTCTAACAGCTTTCTTCAGAAAAGTTTCACTCCATTCACGGACTGTTTTGGACATCTTAAATATTTTTGTTTTCAGAACTGTTTTAGGTGCATGTAGTTCCACTTCTTAGCTTTAAAATGACTACTTGCACATCTCCATACAATTTTTCTACAATTTATGGTGATTTTTACAAAACTGCCTATCATTTCAAACATCAATCCGGACCAGTCTGTGATTATGGACTTTTTCACCCAAGTTAGAGGTCATTAAAAATTATAATAAAAATTATGAACAAACTAGACTCATTTTCCAAACTCTCAGAAGTTACAGAACTTGATTTGGACATTTTATGATTTTTCTACAATTTTTCCAATAACAGTTACAGAAAATGTTATTAACAGAAAAACACAATAAATTTCAATTCACCTTGTAACATGTTGAGCAAGGTATACATTGTTATGTGATTATGTGTAATTGCAATATATGAAAAATTTTGTATTCTTACATAGACATACATCAGAAAACAAATGGATTTACACCTTCACAAGTATGACAATATATATATATATATATATATATATATATATATATATATATATATATATATATATATATATATATATATATATATACGATATTACGAGGCTATATCCATTAAAATATAAGCATTGATAAATTATGACAAGTAAGGCCTATGCTCATTTCCCACAAAATCAATCGATAAACTATAATAGGTATAGTTTAGGGTTATTTATATAACAAACACAATATTAAAGGTCTTGCACTTACCAAAGAGTTATTGCCGCTATGGACGATTAAGATAATCTATAAATAAGTATAGTTAAGCCATTATACCCCCACAAACGAACGCGTTAGTTATAATCGGTATAGTTATGGTAAATACATATTACAAACAAAGTAATAAACTATAATAGGTATAGTTTATGTTTCATCTACCCTAGGAACTTAATTACAAGAAAGGAATTCACCATCACTTTCGATAAGCTATTCATATGCATAGTTCAGGTTCACTAATCTCTATTACTCCCCGGTGAACTATGATATGTATAGGTTATATTCACATTCACCATCACTTTTGATATGTATAGGTTATATTCACCATCACATCACTTTCGATAAGCTATTCATATGCATAGTTCAGGTTCACTAATCTCTATTACTCCCCGGTGAACTATGATATGTATAGGTTATATTCACATTAAAGGTTCACATTGTTAGACTTCAACTATAATCGTTGAGCGTATATGCTTGAGTCATACAAGAATTTAGTCTGGATTGGCTTAGAATTGGTGGTGCCCGCCTCATCTCCTGTTCCTCGTTGGGTTGTGGACCTAGGGCAGACCCACTACATTCGACGTTTTATCTAACTTAAATCTTCTATAACTTATATACGCTGGACAATTATACAGGAATTCTACGGGTCAATCTAGGATACATTAACACATCATATAGGCTATATTCACCATCACTTTTGATAAGCTATCATATGCATAGTTCAGGTTCACTAATCTCTATTACCCCCCGGTGAACTATGGTATGTATAGGTTATATTCACATTAAAGGTTAGCATTGTTAGACTTCAACTATAATCATTGAGCGTATATGCTTGAGTCATACAAGAATTTAGTCTGGATTGGCTTAGAATTGGTGGTGCTCGCCTCATCTCCTGTTCCTCGTTGGGTTGTGGACCTAGGGCAGACCCACTACATTCGACGTTTTATCTAACTTAAATCTTCTATAACTTATATACGCTGGATGATTATAGAGGAAATCTACGGGTCAATCTAGGGTTCATCAACACATCATATAGGAATATTTTGTTTACACCTAACTAAGAAAATATTGGATTTTCTGGATTCATATCCTATCGCTTTTAAAAAGGAAAACGGTTTCTACTCCAAACAAAACTCTTATGAACTCACCAACTTAATTGTTGACACTTTTCAAAACTACTTGTATTCTCAGGGAATCAGTGAAACAGGAAAACTTCAGCGCTTTGAGGATGGGACGTTAAACCGTCAACAATTTATTTTTGTCATCATATTGTAATTGATTTTGAAACATGTAAACAAATACTTTGGTGTAACTTTTTCAATTATATTTATGATGGTTGTATTTACTTTGAGCACTATTATACATATTGTTGTGATACTGAACATGAAGTCCTCCACCCCTGGACGTTTCCGCCATCCTTGGTTTGGGGGTGTGACATATAGTTTTGACATCAAGAATATGTTCATCCGGAAAGTTTACTTGAATAAATTCCAGTGAGTTGTCATTATTAATTATTCTAGATAAATGATCCGACACAACATTTCGGAACCCTTTTTTTCCCAGATATCAAGATCAAATTCTTGAAGAAGAAGGATCCAACTAATGAGTCGTGGTTTGATATCCTTCTTTTCCAAGAGGTGGCGAATGGCAGGACGGTCGGTGAAAATTACAACTTTAGACCCCCAAATGTAGGATCTAAATTTGTTGAGTGAAAGAATTCTTTTTTGGTAGTAGTGTACTTTAATTGTGCATCCGAAAAAGTTTTGCTCGCATAACAAATTGCAACTGGTTTTTTATTCACTCGTTGTCCCAAAACTGCCCCTACCGCATAATCACTTGCATCACACATAATTTCGAAAGGTAAAGTCTAATTGGGTGATTGCAAGATAGGGGCTTCAATAAGTTTATTCTTTAATGCTGTAAAAGCTTCAAGATATGCTTTATCAAAGTAGAATGGTGTGTCTTTTAAAAGTAAATTACAGAGAGGTTTTGATATTGCACTAAAATCCATGATAAATATTCGATAAAAGCCGGCATGCCCAAGCAAAGAACGGACGCCTTTTACCGAAGTGGGTGGGGGAAGAGTAGAAATAATTTTTACTTTGGCCCAATCGAATTCAAAACCACGCTCGGAGACAACATGGCCAAGTACAATTCTGTAAAGCCCGGTTATTGGTATGTATTTAAATAAGAATTATTCATATTTTTAAGGGACTAGACGAGTTGGAGGCCCCAAACTCGTCGAGTAGGAATTTGGACGCGGGACTTAAAGCCTACTCGACGAGTCAAGGAGCCTCAACTCGACGAGTAGGTTTGTCATAGTGAAACCCTAATTTTAGTGTTTGTACCCTATTTAAAGGACTTAACACCCCCATTGTGGCCTCCCTCATCACCTCCCTTAGTCCATAAAACCCTAATTCGATACCCTAACCCATTTTGAGTGTTCTTGAGCCTTTGTTGTGTACTTTTGCTGATTTTGAAGCTTGAGAAGAAAGAAGAAACTTGGGGGTTCAAGAGGAAGCAAGTGGATCCAGAGTTTATGCTCCATTTCAAGCTCATTTGAGGTATAAAGTCTACATCTTGTGCATTCATTTGCTAGGTCCCTTCATGGTGTAGTTTAGGGCTTTTTTTGTAGCACAATATGGGACCATTCATGGATGCAATCATGTTTGGGGTTAAGACTTCAAATTTGGAATCTTTGAGGGACTCCATGGCATAAAGGTGCCAACTTTATGGCCATAGGAGTCCCATGAAACTTGTGAACCTCATTTCAAGGATTTTTGAGCTAGAAAGCCCGTGCATGAACATAAAGTTTGTAACTTTATGTGTTATATCGACCCTAGGATGCCATATCTTCGTTTTGGATGCATGAAGCCTGACTGAAATCATATGGAAAGACTTGGGTTTTGGGGGACTCGATGAGTCGTTCATATGACTCAGCGAGTTGGGTCGTGAATCCCCCAACCTTTTCTATTACTGAACACACTTGTTGAGTCTAGAAGAGGACTCGACTAGTTAGACGTGTTTATGGACTTAAAGACCATGGAACTCGACGAGTTCAAGGATGAACTCCGCGAGTAGAGAGCAAAATTTCCGACTATTATGAAGATGAACTCAATGAGTTCAAGTATGAACTCGGTGAGTTGGGAGTGAAATGTCCCGATGCTGTATGAAGGAGAACTCGACGAGTCCAAGGAAGGACTCGACAAGTTGAAACGAAAAGTCCCGATTATGTCATAAGGAAGAACTCAACGAGTTAGAGGGTAACTCGACGAGTTGATGGACCAACTTGGCGAGTTGAGTCAACTAGGATGTTGACTTTTACCAGAAAGTTGACTTTGACCAGAGTGTTGACCTTTGACTTTGACCATTAACCAGAGTTGACCCTTAAAGGGGTTATGAGTATGAAAGAGTAATTAAAAGAGATTGTTATGTGTAGGAGTTTGAGAGAAGTCGATCCTGGTACCAAGGACAGTTCAGTTGCTTTACGAAATTGAGGTGAGTTACCTTCTAGTAGAAGTGGGTCTAAGGCCACAATGTCGGCCCACTAGTAGGAGTTGTTTGTTAGATGATTGTCTTTATGATAATTGTTTGGTATGCCACAATCTGTTATGATTATGTGCTAGTATGGTATGATGTTATGTGATAGTGGTAGTAGGGGGAATAGTCCTCGTATAATTCGAAAGGACCAAATGGGTAGGTCGGACACCCCGGTGTGTCTGACAGGTGTAGGTTAGGCAACCGGTATGCCTAGCAGGGGTAGGTTGAGCATCCCGGTATGCTCAGAAGGGTAGGTCGGGAACCCATATATGTCTGGTAGTATGTTTATAATATGGTATGTGGTATGGTGGGGGAACTCACTAAGCTCTGTGCTTATGAGTTTCAGTTTTTGTTTCATGTCCTTCTTCGTCGAAGGGAAAGGAGTCGGGACAGTAGCAGCGCATCACATACATGATTTTTTGCACACGAGATTCTTGGGATTTGTACTCTAACATTTTTACTAATTTATGATATGGTTTTGAGACATGTGATCTTCGGTTTTAATGAACTGAATTAACTTGTTGATGTTTTCTTATAAATTGTTTTATGAATCGTTATATCAAAAATGAATTTTTTGGTCTTAAATTTTGGGATGTTACAAATTCCCTCTTTTACCATGAAATGACTCTTATCCCAACTTAAAACCAAATTAGACTCAATACAACGTTTTAAAACTTTTTCTAATTGGTCTAAGCATGTCTCAAAGGAAGATCCAAAAATTGAAAAATCATCCATGAAAACTTCTAATGAATCCCCCACCATGTCTGGAAAAATAGCCATCATACATCTTTGGAATGTGACGGGGGCATTACACAAGCCGAATGGATGGCAATTTGATTATACCCCGAGTATCCATCCAAAAAGCAATAAAACTTTTTCCCGGACAAATTTTTAATGATCTAATCAATAAAAGGGAGAGGGAAATGATCCTTTGATGTTTAAGCATTGAGTTTGCGATAGTCGATACAAACTCTCCATCCGTTAACCGGTCTTGTTGAGATCTTCTCTCCATCTTCTATATCTAACACTGTAATGTCCAACTTCTTTGGTACCGTCTTTGTCGAGCTCTCTGAATCACTATCATATATCGGGTGGATAATACCCGCGTCAAGACATTTCAACACTTCCTTTTTAACAACTTCTTGCATATTCGGATTGAGCCTTCATTGTACATCTCAGGATGGTTTTGCTCCAGCTTCAGTGATGATTCAATGCATACATGTGGCTGGACTAATCCCCTTCAAGTCTGCTATGGTCCATCAAATTGCTCCCGTGTACTTGGAAAGCACCTTCATTAATGCTTCCTCCTGTGGACCTGTCAAATCAGAAGATATGATAATTGTAAGTTCTTGTTGGATCCGAAAAAAGAGTATTTAAGATGTGAAGGAAGAGTTTTAAGTTCAAGAGTGGGTGGCTCTTCCAAAGATAGCTTAAGTGAGTCCAAAAAACTTGTTGGCAATTTTTCAACTTGATAACTCAATTGTGGCCTCTCCTGCTCAATAGCATTTTCAAATGCTTCCTCAACCATCTTAATGTCATCCAAGTCTAAAACTTCGTCCCTATCATTAGAAAGAAAAAGCTCCAACAAATCAGGGTATAAGATTTTGGGAGTGAATTGATGCACTAAGTCATCAACCACATCCACCCGATAACATTCATAATCCGATGGTGACTTAGGAAATGTATTAAACACATTAATTCTAAGTTTCCTATTTCCAATTAATATGTGCATTTATTGTTGCCAAAAAAAGGCAACACAAAATAATAGAAGGCTGGATTTCTTTATAGGTGCTCTCGGTGTCTATCACAAGAAAATCAACTAGGTAATAAAATCTTCCACTTTAATGATGACATCAGATAATATTGTAATGCCCGCAGATTCAGGCTAGTCAATTTAGAGATGATAAACGTCAAAAATGACTTTTTGATAGATGATTATTTAGAATAAATAATCTTAGCTAAGTTGTTGTATAGGTCACAAGGTTTCCGTGCATATAAAGAATGTTGAAATCCAAGTTATAACAAAGAAGTTATGACCTGGCGAAGTTTCGCGACAAAATCGGCACGACAATGGGAATCATAAAAAGTGAGTTTATAATAGAATAATTTTTAGCCTTAGGGTTCTAAAGGAAAGTTTTAGAGTACGTCTCCACCTTCGCTTGGATAAAAAGAATGTCAAAAACGGAGCTCGTATGCAAAAGTTATGGCCTTCTGAAGATGCAGCTGTTGAGAGCATGACGCGTGGCTGAAACCCTAGCCGCCTTAAGTCACAACGTGAACTTGAATTTCATGATGTGAAACATGTCAGGGACACCAAACAAGGCTAGAAAACATGTGCCAAGCCTACGGGAGTGATATGTTAAGAGTCCACGACGTGGACATCAATTTCACCACGTGAAATGTCATCCGGACACCTTTCGAAGCTAGGACGCAGATGGCAAGCCTACCAAGTGATTCAACACTGGATTCACGATATGAACATTAAGTCCACAACGTGAATGGGCCCATAACAACCTATAAATAGCGATCAAGACCCTTTCTTTCCTTACACCTTCTACTTTCTTTCTCTCTCGTTTTTTGAAGCCGTTTTCGCATCCCGAGCCCGACGATCACGAACCGCCGACCGTTTCTAGCTAGATTCTATCAACTCATGCTAATAAGGTGAGTGCATATTATTTTCATCTTACACATAGATATGAAGTATTTTTATATAAATTACGTGCTATGTGTGCATATTATCTGTATACTTGCTATCTATGATGGATGAACCATTTTATACATGTTTTAATTGATTTAAAGTGTATATGTATTTTATGTCTACAAATATGTTGGGTAAAACATGCGTAGATGAATTAGATGATGTGTGATGATAACTAGGTGATGAGAGATAAGTGATGATAATTAGGTGATGAGAAATAGGTGATGACCATTAGGCGATGAAAGATAGGTGATGATAGAAAGGTGATGATAATTAGGTGAAGAGAATTAGGTGATGATAGATAGTTGATGCTAAATAGGTGATGTGAGATGAGAGGAGATACCATAACCTTGACCGAAGATGTAGTCATCTACCAGACTATAGATGGCGTCCACTGACTATTCTAGACAGTTATGTGGAAACATCAGCAGGCTTATAACCTGTAGGTGATGAATACAAGTTCAGGCAATGTTGTAACTATGTATTCATGTGATGATACTCTAACCCCTTACTATGAATTACGAGTTCAGGCGATGTTGTAACTACGTATTCATGCGATGATACCCTAACCCTTGCTAGGCACGTACTGAGGGAGTAATTCCTGAATCAATACTGCATATGCAATGTCGGCAATGATCCTTAGGAACAAACACATAAGGAAATGTGATGTAAGGAGATGAGAGGTAAATACGATGTAGGAGATGACCCTTAGGATAAATCCTTGGGAAAGGTACTTAGGAATAAAGAAGATAACGAGGATGGGTAATTGGGTTAATTGTTTGATGATTAAACATAATAATTATAATATTGTGGGTTGAAAACCCTATGTACTCACCAGGTTTCCCAACCTGACCCACTTAAGCTTATTTGTATCACAAGTGTCGATACGAAGCTACTTTACACTGAGAGATTAAACGAGATGTAGATCACTAGTGTAAATAAATGTAAGGTCGATTTATGCTTATGTTTCAGTATTGACGATGACATCCCAAAGTTTTAATATGAATAAAATACATTTCTTCGAAAATGCTTTGATAATATATTTATCATGTTTTTCTGGGAACAAATTCCGCAATATATTCATTTAAAAATATACTCCGATTTTCAATTAAAGCATAAACAAATCGGTCTTTTTTGGCCGTGAAATTGGGGATGTCACAGTTGGTATCAGAGCATTAGTTTAAGCGAACTAGGAAATTATAGGATTTCTAGACTTAAACTTAGAATGCTAAGAGATGATTGTGAGAAGAGTGTTTGCTATATTTTAGACACGAGCACTAGTTTATTTTAGGAAAGATGCCTAAAATGATTTTATGTGCTAAATGCTTTATGTTATAGCTGTAAGAATGCCTTATATGCTATTATTTGTTCGGATCTATGGTTTGTTGCCGACTGGATCTAGAAACCTTGTGTGTTCAGGATTCTAAATGTTTAATTACGATATTAGAACTGACATGTAACGTTTTGGAGTAATAAGCAGGATTTAATACGTCTATCGTAGATAAAGTTTTCCTATCTTAAATCTCGTCACTACACACCGAACGTCTGATTTGGTGTATAGATCGAAATGACAAGAACCCGAAGCGGAGTCGGAAATGCCAATACAAATAACAATCAGCAGCCTCAAACCCAAGTGATTGAGCAAGTACCGGTGGTAGCAGCTACACCTTAGCCAATGACAATGGTTGGGATACAAACGGTGATCCAAATGATGTTGGATTGCCAACTGGAGGAGACAAGGCATTTACTTCAATAGAATAGGGATGAACCTACGATACCTGTTGAACAGCTTGAGCTGAATGGCCGACAGTCAGAAGAAGGGAATTACAGTAGGACTGTTAGTCAAGGTGAACCGCCAGTGGTTAGAAGGAATGACCAAGATAGAGGAAATGAAGGATGTGGATGCAAGTACAAGGACTTCATGGCATCCAAACCACCGTGCCTTTCCGGAAGCCCAAGACCGGTGGAAGTTATGAACTGGATCTCCCAAATGGAGACAATGTTTGAGAGTTGTGAGTGTAGCGACTGAAAGAAGACCGCTCTTGCAATTCCTCTGTTAAAATATGGAGTACTAAGCTGGTGGAAGCTACTAGCTGATAAGATGCCCAAAGGAGAAGCTAGCAAAATGTATTGGGAAGACTTTTTGGTGAAACTAAAAATGCAGTACTGCTCTGAGCAGGATCTTCTGGAGATCAACAATGAGTTCCAGAACTTGAAGAAGGAAACGATGAGTGTCACCGAGTATGCTGCGAGTTTCACAGAGAAAATGAAGCTTGTTCCTTTTTTGGTTACAACTGAACTCTCCAAGGTCAACAAGTTTGCTAATGGATTGTCAGCAGACTTTGGTCCGATGGTCAAGCAAGCGACCACATTGAAATCCGCCGTTTGGGCAACAAGGAATGTTGAGACCCAGATAAGGGAAAAGGGTTTAGAGAGAGCCGAAGTTGGAGAAAAGAGGAAGCTTGAAGGATCCTCGAGATCTGATAAGAAAGGGAAATTCTCAAAGCCCAACCTAGATGACCAAAAGTATGGATCCAAGTGGTGCGAAAAGTGCAAGAAGAAGAACTTCGGAAGATGCGATGGAGAGGTGACCTGCTATAAGTGTGGTAGGACCGGTCATTATTCTAGAGATTGTACATTCGACAATAGGAAGTGTTACGAATGTGGAGATGGTGGGCATATTTCGAAGAACTTCCCAAAGAAGAACGAAGTTGAAAAGAAAAATGCGTCGCCAAAGCCAAAGGCGAGAGCATTCCAGTTGATCCTTGACGAAGCAGATAACAACACACGGAATCAGGAGTGAAGACTTGATATCTGAAGATCAAGATAGGAAGTAGCCATAGCGTCATGTAGTGTAACCTGATAGAGGCATAGTATAGGTTGAACTTTAACGTCTATGTAATCATTTCAAGAAATAATATAAAGCTTCGTTATATTATCTGATGTGTTAAATGACGATATGAAATTCTTGTATGGTAACTTGGGAAAATTGCGTGACAATACTTAGGACGAGTATGAGTAGGTGTGAATGGTAGTAGAGGCCTATACTACCGGAAGCACAGGAATCGCACTTGGATCAGGGAAAGTCATAAGGTTATCAAGAAGCTAGTAATTGATTCCATTTTGTTCAAGAATTTCGTTACCATCGTTTCAGTAATGACTAAGATGATGATTGTTTTTCCAACCCTAGTGGTCATATCAAATTGAGTCCGACTAAGACGAGTATGTTACGTGGTTCAGAGAACCAAGATAGATGTAACATCCGACTTAAGCCAGAAGATTGAAGTGAAAGATAATCGAAGCGATCAATAGAAGTATCGCGATCACTGTTAATGTAAGAAGCTTGTAGCTAGAAACGCTACATCCTAAAATGTGATTATATCACATTAGAACATGAAAGAATGTATATTCCATTCTGGAATTTGACTATAAAAGACTTGAGTCTAAAAGTTGCATCATACGATGAGAGCTCGTTAGAACATAACCCATCGGTTTGTTATGATAAATGAAGGAAAAAAGTTTATTGTAAGTCTTTTAAGAAGAAGGAAGTGTCTTCAATAAGGATTGATTTTGTAACTTGAAGGTTACGATTGAAAGTCCAACGCGAGATGGAGAGCGGGTGCAAGATTGAGCGCCACCTGTAGTCAAGAAGTCCAAGACTTAGATACTCATTCGAAGGAACATAGAAATTACGGTTATTTCATAGGATGAAGAGATAGCGTATGGAATCATTATAGAAGCCTTGTTTCGTTGAGGATTTCGGGACGTAATCATCCTAAGGGGGATATAATTGTAATGCCCGCAGATTCGGGCTAGTTAATTTAGAGACGATAAGCATCAAAAATGACTTTTTGATAGATGATTATTTAGAATAAATAATCTTAGCTAAGTTGTTGTATATGTCACAAGGTTTCCGTGCATATAAAGAATGCTGAAATCCAAGTTATAACGAAGAAGTTATGACCTGTCGAAGTTTCGCGACAAAACCGGCACGACAACGGGAATCATAAAAATTGAGTTTATAATAGAGTACTTTTTAGCCTTAGGGTTCTAAAGGAAAGTTTTATAGTACGTCTCCACCTTTCGCGTGGATAAAAAGAATGTCAAAAACGGAGCTCGTATGCAAAAGTTATGGCCTTCCGAAGATGCAGCTGTTGAGAGCATGACGCGTGGCTGAAACCCTAGCCGCCTTAAGTCACAACGTGAACTTGAATTTCACGACGTGAAACGTGTCAGGGAAACCAACCAAGGCTGGAAAACATGTGCCAAGCCTACAGGAGTGATATGTTAAGAGTCCACGACGTGGACATCAATTTCACGACGTGAAATGTCATCCGGACACCTTTCGAAGCTAGAACGCAGATGGCAAGCCTACAAAGTGATTCAACACTGGATTCACGACGTGAACATTAAGTCCACAACGTGAATGGGCCCAGAACAACCTATAAATAGCGATCAAGACCCTTTCTTTCCTTACACCTTCTACTTTCTTTCTCTCTCGTTTTCTGAAGCCGTTTTCGCATCCCGAGCCCGACGATCATGAACCGCCAACCGTTTCTAGTTAGATTCTATCAACTCATGCTAATAAGGTGAGTGCATATTATTTTCATCTTACACATAGATATGTAGTATTTTATATAAATTACGTGCTATGTGTGCATATTATCTGTATACTTGCTATCTATGATGGATGAACCATTTTATACATGTTTTAATTGATTTAATGTGTATATGTATTTTATATATACAAATATGCTGGGTAAAACATGGGTAGATGAATTAGATAATGTGTGATGATAATTAGGTGATGAGAGATAGGTGATGATAATTAGGTGATGAGAAATAGGTGATGAGAGATAGGTGATGATAGAAAGTTGATGATAGATAGGTGATGATAAATAGGTGATGTGAGATGAGAGGAGATACCATAACCTTGACCGGTGATGTAGTCATCTAACAGAGTCCAGATGGCGACCACTGACTATTCTAGACAGTCATGTGGAAACACCACCAAGCTTATAACATGTAGGTGATGAATACGAGTTCACGCGATGTTGTAACTGTTGGTTTTTGAGCATTCTAACACTTCCTAAGTATACATGCAACCCTAATAAACCTTGGATCTATGTTTGTCTAAATACATGCAAAATTTGTTTTCCAAGGTTTATAACTTATCTAGCATGGCATGGGGAACTTTTAAACATAAAAGAACTAGATGAATTACATACCTTTTGATGAGTGTTGATTCCTTGGAGTTTGAGAGCCAAGCACCAATAATGTGAATGCCTCAAATGGAAATCACAAATCACCACAAACTTGGAAAACTTTATGAGAGAGTATACACACTCTTAGAAATCGGCCACACCTTACACACACACACACACACTCTAGGGTGCTATTTCATGCAACATAAGCTTGTTTATATAGTGTGCATGGTTAGGGTGAAACCCTAATAACCCATGTCTTTTCCTTTCCAATGATCCATGGGTTAAAAGCTCCATCGATCATCCATGGACTTCCATATAAGCTTAGCCCATTAACAAATGAGTATTAGCCCACACCATATAAATATAATAGCCCATGATTTAATTACTCTTCCTTTTAATCACTAAATTAATTCATAATTAATTCAAGATTAAAACTAATTAAATAACATGACTTTATATTAATATATTATCATTTTTAATATATTAATAAATCGTAAGTATACAATTCCCATAAATTTATCCATAAATAATTTGGGTGAAGTGCAACTCAAATGGACCATGCCGGGTCGGGTCAAGTATATACCAAATAAGTTATGGACTTAGACACCTTATCCAACATACTCCCACTTGGATAAGTCTAATAACTGTATTTGCCTATATTACTTTAGGAACCAACCGAAAATCATAGCTCTCGAAAAATCTGTTGAACTATGAAGCACCATTTTAGATAAGTGATCATATAGTCCTCTGTTCTCATGATATCAGCCGGAATAATACATGGAACAATGTCTTACTTATTTTCTGGCAGTTGTTTCTCGATTTTTGATTTGTTTGACAAAGAACTTAACTGAACACATCAATTTAGTTCTAACCGGGCCCGGTACATGGGTCAACACAAAATCATCAAAGGGCCCAGATATCGCTTCTATTTCTAGAAGGAATAGATAAACTTCGACTCATATGCTTGTTCTACTACTTGTTGAATTGTACACAAAAGCAGGTTTTATAACATCAAGTTACTGATGCGTTTATGTGCAATCAATGCACAACCAACTCATAGGTAACAACTCATATCTCAAGTGAGCGTGGGCTTATTCCAATACTCATAACTTATTAGCACTCATGAACGTTGTAGCAACCATTGCTATGTCTAAACACCTTTAGCCATCTACAAACCCAATTCATGACAATCATGATTCATACCTACTTTCGACGTATGACTGATTGTGGAGGTTTGAATAAATTAATTATTCTGGAAGTCAAAACATGCAAAACTAAAACAATAGTAAATAATTGACAATGATAGCAACACTTTACTCATAAATAAAGAACCAATTTTATTCATCATCAAACGTCAATTACATTTTACAAGTTTCAGAAAAGGCTATCTAATCTGTAAAACTAATATCGTCCCTCAGCCCGATGCGCCTCGCATGCTGCAAATGCTTAACCCTCGTCAGTCCCTTCGTAAGGGGATTTGTAGGGTTCTCATCTGACGATACCCTCTTTGCCACGAGGAGTCCTCCTTCTATCTCGTTTCTTATGAATTAATATTTTCTGTCAATGTGTCGGGATCTACCATGATCTCTCGGTTCCTTGGCTAAGGCAACCACACTATTGTTGTCACAGAATATCTCCATAGGCTCCTTAATAGCTGGTACAACTCCAAGGTCTCCGATGAAGTTCTTCAGCCATATCGCCTCCTTCGCTGCTTCACTTGCTGCTATATACTCTGATTCACAAGTCGAATCAGCCACCGTCTCCTACTTGGAACTCTTCCAAGAGATTGCCCCTCCATTTAGGGTAAAGACCAAACCCTACTGAGAGCGGAAGTTATCCCTATCAGTCTGAAAACTAGCATCACTATACCCTAACACTCTTAAGTCATCACTCCCACCAAGGGTTAGGATCCAATCCTTAGTCCTGCGCAGGTACTTGAGAATGTTCTTTACTGCGGTCCAATGAGCCTTGCCAGGGTTCCCCTGATATATGCTGAACATTCTCAAAGAAAAGGCCACATCAGGGCGGGTACAAGTCATAACATACATGATCCAGCCCACAGTGGAAGCATATGGTAATCGACTCATCTCTACTATCTTGGCCTCTATACTCGGACTCTGAGTCTTACTCAGTTTGGCATTGCTTTCGATCGGTAAATCTCCTTTCTTGGAATTCTGCATGTTGAACGTTTTCAAGACCTTATCCAAGTAGGTACTCTGACTAAGCCCAATTAGTCCTTTACTCCTTTCTCTTAATATCCTTATCCCTAGGATATAGGCAGCTTACCCTAGGTCCTTCATAGCAAAGCACTTCCCAAGCCAGGACTTAACCTCCTGCAACGTTGGGATGTCATTTCCTATAAGTAGTATGTCATCTACATACAGTACCAAGAAGCTAACTATACTCCCACTAACTCTGACATACACGCAAGACTCATCTTCACTTCTCAAGAAGCTAAACTCTTTGACCTTCTCATCGAAACAAAGATTCCAGCTACGAGATGCTTGTTTTAATCCATAAATGGATTTCTCAAGCTTGCACACTCTATTAGGGTATTCTGCACTGACAAAACCATCTGGCTGATTCATGTACACATCCTCAACCAACATTCCATTAAGAAAAGCGATTTTGACATCCATTTTCCATATTTCATAATCATGAAATGCAGCAATGGCTAGCATAACCCTAATAGACTTAATATTTTCTACCGGTGAGAAGGTTTCATCATAATCAATACCCTGAGTCTGAGTAAAACCCTTCGCAACCAGTCGAGCCTTATAAGTGTTCACTTTTCCTTCCATGTCGGTCTTCTTCTTGAAGATCCATTTGCACCCGACTGTTTTACGGCCTGGTACATTGTCAATCAAGTTCCAAACTTGATAGTCATACATGGACTGTATCACGCTGTCCATAGCCTCCTTCCATTTAGCAGACTCCAGGCCTGCCACGGCTTCCTTAACACTGCTAGGCTCATCCAAATTTACCAGTGTACTATCGCTGATAAAGGTATCACCTTTCGTAGTAATATGAAAACCATAATAAAACTCAGGTGTGTTCCTAACCCGTGTGGAACGCCTCGGAGGTACAAACTCGTCAGCTGGCTCAACAGGAGTTTCCTCCTCAGGTTGATTGCTAGTGTCCGAGGTTCCTTCACCAATTGATTCTTATGTTTCTTCAAGATCAATTTGCCTCCCAGAGTCTCCTTGGCTCATAAACTCTCTCTCACGAAAGACCCTTCTTCTTGCTACAAAGACCACATTCTCACTGGGTTTGTAGAAGAGGTAACCGAAGGATTTCTGTGGATAGCCGATAAAAATACAGCTTTCACTTTGGGGTTCGAGCTTATCATGAGTCTCACGCCTCATGAAAACCTCGCAACCCTAAATCTTGATGTGGTCTAAATTGGGAACCTTCCCAGTCCACATCTCATGAGGCGTTTTGGTAACCTTCTTTGTAGGGACTAGATTAAGGATATGGGCGGAAGTCTCTAAGGAATACCCCCAAAAAGATATTGGTAGTAAAGCTCGACTCATCATAGAGCAAACCATGTCTAACAAAGTTCGATTATGCCTCTCAGCTACACCATTTAGTTGTGGTGGCCTCGGAGGAGTCAATTGTGGGATAATCCCACACTCCTTAAGATAGTCAAGGAACTCGGTACTAAGATACTCACCACCTCGATCGGATCGAAGCATCTTAATGTTCCTGCCCAATTGATTTTCTACTTCCTGTTGGAATTCTTTAAACCTTTCAAAGGTTTCTGACTGATGTTTGATCAAGTAGACATAACCATATCTACTAAAATCATCAATACAAGTCACATAATACCGATTAGCATCCTTGTGGCGGTTTTGAATGGTCCACATACATCAGTATGTATTAGGTCCAACAAACCCTCACCCCTTTCACAAGTACCAATGAAGGGAGATTTTGTCATCTTTCCAAGTAGACAAGACTCACAACTATCATCCGATTTAATGTCGAATGATTCCAAGATTCCATCCTTTTGGAGTTGGCCTATGTGTTACTTGTTTACATGTCCAAGATGACAATGCCACAATGATGCTTTATCTAGGCTATAAGAAGAATCAATATACATTACATTATTTCCTAAGTTGTCCACAACCAACATACTTTCATCCACACCATCACAAGGTAATTATTTAAAATAAAACACATTATTAAAGAAAGCATTAATACCACCACATTCATTATCAAATGAAAAGGTAAAACCTTGTTTGTACAGACCATGAAAGGAAATAATATTTCTCGCCATTTCAGATGAGTACACACATTTATTCAAATCTAATTTTAACCCATTATTCAGCAACAAAGTATAAACTCTAATCTTGGAAACAGGTGAAGCCTTCCTATTCCCTATGATCAAGTTTATCTTTCCGTGCTCCACATCCTCACTTCTTCTTAGGACCTGCAAATTTGAACATATGTGAATACCACATCCTGTATCAAGCACCCAAGAGTTAGAATATGGTGAGTAATTAGACAATATTGTGTAAATACCTGCGTGGGTGGGTTTCACTTTCCCATCCTTTAGAGTACTTAGGGCAGTTTCGCTTCCAGTGCCCCTTGTCTTGGCAATAGTAGCTATCAGCATCCTTAGGAATGGCAGAAGGAGTGACAAAACCGCTCTTGGTCCTTGATGAGGAGCCTTCAAGAGACTTTCCCTTGGTATCCTTCGAAGGGGACTTCCTCTTTTTCCCTTTGCCTTGCCCGATAGCCAAAACAGGGGTAGATGTTGGAGTAGGGGTAGTAGAGGTAACAACCGACTTACCCTTAAGACCGGTTTCAGCGGTCTTCAAGATTCCTTGAAGTTTGCTAAGAGTAACTTCCTCCTTGTTCATATGATATGTCATACGAAATTGGTCATAACAAGAAGGTAAGGAGTGTAAAATGATGTCAATTGCCAACTCCTCAGGGAAGTTCACATTCACCTTGAGCAAACGGTCCACATACCTTTGCATCTTTTTCATGTGGCCCGTGATGGATTCACCATCCTTCATTCGGGTTGTTATCATTGAGGAGATTATTTCATACAGCTCCTGACGAGCACTCTGATGGTACCTTTCCATTAGATCTTGGTGCATCTCAAAAGGTTAGAAGTCCTCATAGGACTTTTGGAGCTTGGTTGTCATCTTGGCCATCATGATGCATGCTACCTTAGTAGCATCTCTCTCATGCATCCTGAATTCAGCGACCTCCTCAGGAGTAGCAGTGGAATCATCAAGCTCCTTTAGCTCCTTATCGAGGACGTATTATTTGTCCTCATAACGAGTAACCATCTTGATGTTCCTAATCTAGTCCATGAAGTTGGAACCATCAAAGATGACTCTCCCACAAAGATTCATGAGAGAGAAAGAGCCAATTGGGTTAGAGCCTGAAGCATTGTTGTTGGAAGACATCTGAAAGAAGAAAGCAAGTTTAGATTATATATATATATATATATATATATATATATATATATATATATATATATATATATATATATATATATATATATATATATAATCCTTAATAAGACACCCAAATGTAATATTAATGCTAGGATCTAATCACAATATATTATACTTAGAAGAGGGATGTCGTAATCTAAGTAATAACATATTTGAAAGGTAGGTGAATGACAATTCACCAATTTCCACCATGAAAAATGAAATGAATTATTAGGTTTTAATTGGATTTGAAATTCCTAGATTCTTTTGAGATTCATTGAACTTTTCAATGCCATGTTTCAATCTTGATTGTGCCCTTCAAGTTTTGTGACTGGGATGTCCAGGATCACCAAACAAGGTGTGAATAACCATACTAATTCACTTGGTACCCTTAATATTATCACCTAATCAATGTGCCGGTTAACCACACATGCTCCATTGATCTATGACAAACATTAAGTCACCCTTCGTGATCCTTACTAGTCCAAGTCAGTGTGTCGGTTAACCACACACGCTCCACCAATGACTTGGTAAGGTACAAAGTGTGAATTCCATGGACTAGCACCATATTCATATTTTTTACTAAAGTAACTAAGATTGGGAATTAAAATGTTTAGATACTTTATAATAATCATTATACTTTTAATGAGGATTTAAACTCATTGTCCTACCCGTTCGGCTAACAACCCTCCATCGATCAAGGAAGCGGTAGGTGAGCGTGGACACCCATTAAGCTGCCATTTTATAGGCAGCAACCTTATACCTCCCCTTATAGACCGACTTCGTGAATGAGGCCTACTAACGGCAAAACGACTTATTCTTATACATATATATAATAATAATAATTAACCATTAATGTTATAAATAGTATAAGTGTTGAATTTTAACTATTAAAACACTAAGGGTTGGAAGTAAAGTTTATTAAAGTGTGTGAAACTTTACAAATTCCAAAACTTGAGGGCAAGCTTTGTAACTATCCAAAACTTTTCATTTCATAACTTATGAGTTAAAGGTTCATAAAAAATGAAGACTCTTCATTTTTATGTAACTTATGTGTTTAAATGTGTGTTTAAAAGAAGTGACCTTTGGATATCCATAACTTGAGGACAAATTATCGTCTCCATTAAAACACATAAATGATCAAGAATTAATCCTAAACAATTCAGCAAATGATTCGTATCATCTTCAAAATTGATAAGAACATGAACATGATCATCAAAGTTTCAAGGATTATATGAACACATACAAAGCATGAAATTTTGATATAAGCTATTGTAAATGGATTAGAACAACCATTACACCAACTAAAACAAGTTTTCAAGTACCAAAACAGTTTAGGGTAATGTTTCTAGTCCATTTCCAGCAGCAAAAGTCGAAAATCTGCATTCTGAGGCTCCTACTCGTCGAGTGCGCGGACCTACTCGGTGAGTAGGATGAGTTTACACATAAACTCGGCGAGTCCCCCCATGGACTCAGCGAGTTCAGCAGGCAGACAGCAAATAATCGACTTTTTTCCACTATTTTGCATCAAGTATCAAACAAACAAGCCTAGGATCTAATACCAATGTTGGTTTTTGAGCATTCTAACACTTCCTAAGTGTACATGACTCCCTAATAAACCTTGGATCTATGTTTGTCTAAATACATGCAAAAAAAATTTTCCAAGGTTTATAACTTATCTAGCATGGCATGGGGAACTTTTAAACATAAAAGAACTAGATGAATTACATACCTTTTGATGAGTGTTGATTCCTTGGAGTTTGAGAGCCAAGCACCAATAATATGAATGCCTCAAATGGAAATCACAAATCACCACAAACTTGGAAAACTTTATGAGAGAGTATACACACTCTTAGAAATCGGCCACACCTTACACACACACTCTCTCTAGGGTGCTATTTCATGCAACATAAGCTTGTTTATATAGTGTGCATGGTTAGGGTGAAACCCTAATAACCCATGTCTTTCCCTTTCCAAGGATCCATGGGTTAAAAGCTCCATGGATCATCCATGGACTTCCATATAAGCTTATCCCATTAAAAAATGAGTATTAGCCCACACCATATAAATATAATAGCCTATGATTTAATTAGTCTTCCTTTTAATCACTAAATTAATTCATAATTAATTCAAGATTAAAACTAATTAAATAACATGACTTTATATTAATATATTATAACTTAGAATATATTAATAAATCGTAAGTATACAATTCTCATAAAATTATCCATAAATAGTTTGGGTGAAGTGCAACCCAAATGGACCATGTCGGGTCGGGTCAAGTATATACCAAATAAGTTATGGACTTAGACACCTTATACAATAGTAACTGCGTATTCATGCGATGATACTCTAACCCCTTACTATGAATTACGAGTTCAGGCAATGTTGTAACTATGTATTCATGCGATGATACCCTAACCCTTGCTGGGCACGTATTGAGGGAGTAATCCCTGAATCAATACTACCTATGCGATGTAGGCAATGATCCTTAGGAACAAACACATAAGGAAATGTTATGTAAGGAGATGAGAGGTAAATACGATGTAGGAGATGACCGTTAGGATAAATCCTTGGGAAAGGTACTTAGGAATAAAGAAGATAGTGAGGATGGGTAATTGGGTTAATTGTTTGATGATTAAACATAATAATTATATTGTTGTGGGTTGAAAACCCTATGTACTCACTAGGTTTCCCAACCTGACCCACTCAAGCTTATTTGTATCACAGGTGTCGATACGAAGCTACTTTACACTGAGAGATTAATGGAGATGTAGGTCACTAGTGTAAATAAATGTAAGGTCTGTTTATGCTTATGTTTCAGTGTTGATGATGACATCCCAAAGTTCTAATATGAATAAAATACACTTCTTCGGAAATGTTTTGATAATATATTTATCATGTTTTTCTGGGAACAAATTCCGCAATATATTCATTTAAAAATATACTTTGATTTTCAATTAAAGCATAAACAAATCGGTCTTTTTTGGCCGTGAAATTGGGGATGTCACAAATATACCCCAAAGAATTTTTGTTGACTTATTGGCCAATCGTAAATAATATCAGTATGTTCCAAAGTGCCTAAGTCAAGTTGATCAAAAAGATTTCCCTGGATTATATTAACACTAGCACCAAGATCAAGGAGCACCTTTTTGATATTAATTTTACCTAGGGTAACATAAATTAAAGGTGCTCCAGGATCCTTTAGCGTGGGTGGAAGTTTATCTAATATTGTGGAACACGCATGCTCGGTTAAATCAATCTTTTTAGGGAGGTGTGCTTGGAGTTTGTGTTTTTGAACGCATAAATCCTTCAAAAATTTTGCATATGAAGGCACCTCCTTAATAAGTTTGACTAATGGGAAATTTATTTTAACTTGACTAAATAGATCCCACACGTCTTCCATTTTCAGCCCCTGCTTCCCAAAAGTGAAGGATGTCGGTTTCTCTAAAGCTAAAGGGTATGGTGTAGTATTAACCTCCACACCATGCTCCCTAACTTTAGAGTCATATTTAACCTTAGCTGATTTTTGTTTTTCAGATTTGAAACCTTTCTCAAACTCTTCTTTTTCATCAAAGACGGCTTCAGTGTCACTGTCATTATTTGAGTTAGGAGCACTTACCTTGTTGTCAACCTTTTCCCACTACGCAAGGTGATTACCTCGTTCACTTTATGATCTTTTATGGGTATTTGGGTGTGAGATGGGTTGACTGTTGTGGTGCTTGGAAACTTGCCATCTTCTATTTTCCTAATTTGCTCCGCAAGTTGAGCAATCTGCTTCTCGATAGCAGCTATAGACTTGGAGTTAGTGTCAGCTTTTTGGTATTTTTGAGTTATGAACTCCATGATTTTGTCCAACTTGTTGTTGTTAGTTTCCTCCTTCTTTGATGTTCCACCATGGTTGAAGTTGGACTACTGGAACTGTTTTGGCTTACTTTGGTTTTGGTAATTCCCTTGAAAGTTGTTGTTGAAATTCCCATTATTGTTGTACTTCCGATTGAATGATCGTGGACTATTTTGGAATTGACCATAGTCGTGCACTTGATTGATTACCTCATGAATTCTCATGCACTCATCTGCAATGTGTCCTGAATCTCCACAGCTTACACACATCTTCTGTCCCTATGAAAAAAACACACCTTTCTCTTTGCCTAAACTAGAGAGTAGTAAGTCAATTTTTTTATTTAAAAAATTAATATCAGATTTGACTTTATTTTTCCAGTTTTTGTCTAGTCCAACTGAAGCAACCGATGAAACTTGGGTGTCCCGTTTCTTAACTGAGTAATTGGTTTTTGAACCATGACTCGACTGCTCCAAGAATCACCAAACGTCTTCACTATCTTGTATCATGATAGTGCCGCCAGACGAAGCATTAATCAAAGTTATATTGGCAGTGTCGACTCGATCATAAAAGAAACGTACAAGTTGCCAACGAGAAAATTCATGATAGGGACATGAACGCAACAATTCCTTGAGGCGTTCAAATACATCATGAAATTCTTCATTGGGCTTTTGTGCAAAATCTTGTATCTCTTTTCTTATTTCTGTTGTTTTACTAGAAGGGTAAAACTCTTGCAAAAATTTTGTTTTTAATTGCTCCCAAGTAGTAATACTATGGGGGGCAAGAGAAGTGAACCAATACTTAGCTTTTTCATTTAAAGTGAACAAAAATAAGTGAAGTCTAAAGGAATCTCTGTTAGTTCCCCACGGAGTATTCGCGTTAGCAATTGCAAGGAACTCATAGAGGTGATTGTATGGATCATTAGTTTTATGGCCTCTAAAGACGGGTAAGACACTTATTAGTTGTGGCCATACTTCTACATGGTGCTTATTTCCTTCTGTGAAGAGTATAGGTTAAGTATCATCATACTCTCCCGACTGAAAATGAAACACCACAGATTGTCTATGAGGTTGCGGAAAGAAAAGATGAGGGAATTTGTTACCTTCATTGTAGTATCCTCCATTTTCATTATTGAATCCACCATTTGGATTCCTTCGGTATTGATTCCCAAAGCCATGATTTCCGAACCCATCATTGTAATCATTATTGCCACCATTGTGGAAATTTTTGGTTGTTCCAGTTGTTGTAATTTGAGTTTCCACCCCGATTGCCTTGATTCTGCCTATTACCACCGTTGTGGTTCCGATTCCAACAAATTCCATTGTCACTTCCATCATCAAAATCCCAGTCATCCTCGTTACTGCCATTACCACCATTACCGAATTGAGGACCAACATTTCTAGGATTTTGGTTCTGATTTCTAACATTACCACCGTTGTGGTTTCCTACACTGCCTCCCATATTTTGTGCCCAATTTTCTCCGTTTCCATTATTTTGGCCACAGATTTTTCTATTCGGCTGTGGTTGTACTGGTTGGATGATTAGTGCACTGACATTGTTGTTGTTCCTATTGTTCCCATTGTTTCCATTGTTGTTGTTTGGGAATTAAGGAGCTGGTGGTGGAACTAATGGTGGAGGATTGTTGACTGCATCCTTATGCCCCTCGACCACATCTTCCATGACAACGTTATCTACACTCATAATGTTGTTGTTCCTTCCGGTGACCTGATTTGAGCGAGCTGTTCGTTCGATTTCCAGATCAAATGCAAGCGGTGAAGAACGTCCGGTATGTCTTGTGTGCATGCACCGGTGTGCCTGCACAACACAAATAAAACAAACGTGAACTACAAACAAGAATTAAAAATGAAAATAAAGACTATGACTACTTAAACACAATAGTTCAAGCGCACAATCTCCTCGACAACGATGCCAAATTTTGATCGAGGTCATTTTCTCGGTCAAAAATAAACCAACTAACCTAAGTAGATAGGGTAAGTCGGGTCGAATCCACAAGGAGTTCGTGGTAAAACTATGTGCCCAAATAATCAACAAAAAATGTATTCCTAGCAATTGTCACGAAAAGGATTTAAACAAAGATGAAATAAAAAGCTTGGAAATTTATAAAATAAGACGAAAATCTCAATGAGAAAACTAGAGTACTCCCGGTTCAGTTATGGACAGTTTAGACACACACACTTTCTTCCCTAGAATCCTAATTCAATTACTACGACGTAATTGGGGTTTATTAACTTGTAACACATAATTTTGGGCGCACAATATGTTCATTCAACTACTTGTCTTACTTCCTATATTTAAATGGACTAGGAACAATTAGTGAACTAACAATAAAGTGTCTTCCAACTACCTATTAGCATATTGATATTCAATATCATAAGTTGGAATAATATATGTTGATTCAGTCACTTGTCTTTATTGCTAAACAATTTAAACTTGGAACAAATGATGAATTGACAATAAACTATCTTAATTATAACATCAAACAATTCATACAACCCAATTTCAATTATCATTACCAAAGATCATCACATGAAGCATAAAAAACCAATTGAAATTAACTAGAATCAAATAATAATCAAGTGTATTCATCCAAAAGTCCAAAACATCCCCGGAAATAACCCTAATGGTTTAGTCTTCCATTGAGTTCATAAGAAAAATAACTTGAATGAAATGAATAAAATGCATAATAAAATCCAATAACAAAATTGAAATCATGAAACAATTATAACCTAATGATTGTCAAAGTTTGAAACAATAAACCCTTGAGGGACAAGTAAGGAAATTCTGAAGTTGTAGTGGAGATGATGAACATCCTTGGTTGAACAATCTTCTAATGTTGAATCCTTATGAACTTGATGATTTCTCCTGGATTGGACTGATCAAAAACGTGTTTGGAGAAGGTTTGAATGTGTTTGGAACCCTCCAAAACTGAGAAAAATCGTAGGGTAGAAGTCCAAAGTCGATAAGGGTTTAATCTCCCTTAAATAGGTGCTCAAAAACTGATTTTTGGTCCTTTTTCCGCATCGGCGTCCTAGTAGGCGTCCTAGACCTCAAGTAGGACGTCTGGGAATCCTTCGTGGCATTTTACATGCCTTCTTTCGTTCTTGATTCCCACTTGAAAATGGCCTAAAATAGGTAGGCATCCTAGGCGGCGTCTTAGATGCCTTCTAGGACGTCCCTCATCGTTTTGCCCATTTTTGGTGATGAAAACGGAAGAATCAGTAAAAATGCAAAACCAGTAAGTTGTAGGAAATTTTGTCTAGTTTCCAGAACTTCTTCACTCATGTCAACCGCAGCTCTAGATCTTGAGATATGATAAAAAGATTGAATAGTGGTCAAATTTCTCAGCACCATTTTTCTTCATTCTTTTAGCATTTCGTCTCCCATGCTTGTTAGCTTCATTTTGCTTGTTTTTCTTGCGGTTTCCACCCACTTTAGCACTAAGTAGTTGCCTGCACATAATGTTCAATATTTCATCAAAGTAGTGCCATTCTTAGACAATTATACATCAATTCAACCTATTTAGTACAATTTATTGTGCTATAAACATACACTGATCAATGCTACTAGAGTCAGAGTGATCATTTTCTTATATGTAGATGACATGTTGATTTTTGGTACCGATCAAAATCAAGTAGATGAAATAGAGAAATTGTTATCATCTAAGTTTTCCATGAAAGATTTAGGAGAGGCTGATGTAATTCTTGGAATAAGAATTAAAAGGATGAACAAAGGCTTGGTAATGACTCAAAGTCATTATTTTGAGAAATTTCTCAAGCAGTTTATTTTTACCGATTGTTCTCTTGTGAATACTCCTATGGATCCAAGTGTGAAATTAATGCCAACTAATGGCGTTCCCATTTCATAATTGGAATACTCTAAGGCTATTGGTAGTTTGATGTATGACATGGCAAGTACCAGACCTGCTATTGCTTTTGATGTTGGCAAGTTGAGTAGGTACACTAGTAATCCTAGTGCTTAACATTGGAAAGCAGTGAATAAAGTGTTTAATTATCTCAATGGAACCATGGATTATAGTTATAGTTACTTGGGGAGTCCTTCAGTTTTAGAAGGTCATTCAGATGCAAGTTGGATAACCAACATGGAGGACCATTCCTCAACTTCTAGTTGGGTATTCTTACTTGAGGGAGGTTCCATTTCTTGGGCTTCCAAGAAGCAATCTTGCTTTACAAAATCAAAAACGGAATATGAGTTTTTTGCGTTATCAGCTGCTGGTAAAGAAGCATAATGGATAAGAAATTTAGTCTATGAGATTCCAATGTGGTCTAAACTAATAGCACCTATGTCTATCCTTTTTGATAGTGCAACCGCTTTGGCTAAGGCAAATAGCTAGGTTTATAATGGAAAGTCTAGACACATAGGTATTAGACATTGTATGATTAGAGAACTAATCATGAACAATGTGATTTTGGTTGAGTTTGTGAAATCACAACAAAATTTGGCAGATCACTTGACTAAAGGTATGACAAGAGACTTAGTGCACAAGTCTATAATCGGGATGGGAATAAAGTCCATTTAATTCTGTAATGATGAGACACCCAATTCCCCCTTAATATAATGTTAGGAGTTGAATTTAATGTGGAAATCTCATACTTATTGATTGGAACACATGAAGTATTCATACCAAGTATCTGTTCGGTTCTGCAAGTTAACCAGGTTGAAGTTTAACTTCTTAACAATTCCTTTGATAAATGTATGTGCATATACATGGAAAGGAGTTACCTACATGATTGTGAAGTGTACCCGCATTTCAATAGGTTGTGGACTTAACCCTGATACGATCATCAGAGGATTGGGACACATAAATTTATAATAGTGTCAAGTTGTATTTTGCTAGAAATTCAATAAAAGGTATGTATTTTACTTTTTGGTATTCAAATGGGTTGATGGGTTCAATTCTTATAACACCCTCATTCTCAAGTTTTTGCAAGTGTATGATACTAAGTGAAATTTCAATCATTTTGATATTTTTTATTATGTACTAGTTTGGTTTGTTTTTGTAACATCCCGTTCTAAGAGTAACTATTCCTGGATTACCGAGATCAAGGGTAAGGGCGTTTTGGTCTTTTTGGGCATTGGGCACATTCGAGATGGTTTCGGTTCCGGGTGTGTTGCCAGGAGCATAGGGCTTCTCGCCACCTTTTTCGTGGATATAAAGTTCGTCGGAAACGGACTTAGAATAAAGGAGTTATGACACTTTGAAGTTAGTGTCAATAATGGTCCCTAAAGGAAATATTTTGCAAAGGGGTCCTAGGCATGCATGGAGTGCATGCGTGTCATTGGTTGGGTACGCCCAACGTAAGCTAGGTTACGTCCATCGTAGAGTGGGTTAAATTAATTCGGGTGTTGGGGGCGTACGCCCAGCGTACGTCCAGTGTCCAGAAACCCTAATTTTAGGGTCAACCACTATATAAGGAACATTATGGTTCCAACCCTAGCCTCCATATCTACCCTCTTAATCTTAGAAACCCTAAGTAGCCATTTTATTCCATTGTTGTGGATATTTGACCTTGGGGAGCTTGGTTTAGAAAAGGAGAGCCTAGAAGAAGAGAGAAGAAGTTGTCAAAGAAGGAGTTGGGTGGCTGGAGCTCGTAGATCTGGGAAGGCATCATCTTTTGGAGCCCTTTTGAGGTATAAAGTCTCTTGCTTGACCTTTATTTTGTATAGATCTTGGTGTTATGAAGTTTTGACACCATTTCATGTCCCAAAAACCCCAAAATGATGCATGATGCAAGTTGGTTGAGATTAGCTGTCCTTTCAGACCATAGGAGAGGTCTTGAGTGAGAAAAATGATGTCCCAATGGCTTTGGTTGTCTCATGTGTGATGTAGGTAGGTCTTAATGGATTAAGACCTTGATTTAAGAGCTTTATGGACATCCCAAGTAATAAAGTTTGAGACTTTATGGATCCTAGGCATGTTTGGTCGATGGATCTGAAGTTTGGACTTAAGAGCTTAAGCCATTAAGAACTTAGGAGGAGATTTAGATCAGCACGCGTACGCCCCGCGTAAGCAGATGTACGCCTAGCGTAGTGGGTCTGTGTCCCGATTCCAGTCTGCGAGAATCGAAGTACGCCTAGCGTACCAAGAGGGGTACGCCCAGTGTACTCGCTCTGTTGGGTTTCAAATCTTGGGCCTTAAGTGATTGGGCTGTTTATGGGCTAGTTGGGCTTAGGCCGTGACTGAAACTTATGGATGGAGTAATTTAGACCCAATAATTATTATGGACCTTGGATTTAGGCCCATTTGGTGAGGTGGGCCCAATTTAGTAAATTGGTCCAATATTGGGTTTTGCGCGAGGATTTGGCTTTGGGTCTTGGCCCAATAAGAGGATGTTGGACTTAATGAGTGTTGTGGGCCCTTGGCCTAGAAAGTCATGATGGTTTCTAATGTGATGGTTTTTATACGATAGTTGGGATTTCCGGTGTAACACTCTAAAAATTCAAGCCAATTTAAATTTTTCAAAAGCAACCCAATTTCGTTAAGTTATTACAAAAAGGTTTTCAAAACATTTATATTCAGAGTATTCCCAGAACCATATCTTAAAACAAGTACATGAGGAGCGGTACGATCACGCCTTCGCCTTGCCACGGTCTCCTGAAGTACCTGGAAAACATTAAACCACCACTATAAGCCCGAAAGCTTAGTGAGATACCCCCAAAATACCAACCACATATACCATACACATAACATATCATACGGAACAGAACAGCCATGCACTTCGGGTCTACTGTGTGACTGGTCCGCCGCACCGGGCCTTCAGTCCACCTGGTCCACCCTCCGAGTCTAGCCATATCCATCAAGTCTGCAGTGTGGTTACTCCGCCCGCACCGGGCCTTCAACCCACCTGGTCCACTCTCCGAGTCTACAGTATGACTGGTCCGCCCGCACCGGGCCTTCAGTCGGCCTGGTCCACTCTCCGAGCCTCGGCACGTCTAGTCCGCTGTTGTGGGGCCTACAACCTATCCGAACCGCTCGCTGGGCCTTCGGGATAACCGGTCTACCCTGGGTATGTTGGCCTACAACACAAAGCAGGACCCGCCTCAACCCAACCTTAGTCCAACAACCATGTGCACATAAACATACAATCATATAACAATTCACATCCAATCAAACCGATCTAGAAGATCACATAAAATAACATACTTTAAACTGGATACTGACCTAACCGGTCACTAGCATAGCATCATCCTATATACCAGGATACCGACCTTAACCAGGTCTCTAACATAGCATCATCCTATATACCAGGATACCGACCTTAACCAGGCCTCTAACATATACCATCCTAACTACCAGGATGCAAACATAGCAAAGCAACAACATAACAACGATACCCAGATTAAAATCCGATAAAGGGCCGGCCTTGGTGCCTTAGACCTTGTCGATATAGTGAGGATAACTCACCTCGCAACTGCTGACTGAAAAGATAAGATCACGTTGCTCCAACCTCCGACACGAACTCCACCACTGATAATACCAAAAGACTGAAGCCAATAAATACCAATAATTACCAAATTACCCCTGGAAATCAACTGGTCAACTCTTGGTCAAAGACAAATTTCTCAGTCAAAGTCAAACTTCCTAACTGACTCTACTCGCCGAGTCAGCCCGCTGACTCGTCGAGTCCCTAAGCTCTGAAAACTCCCATATCACAATCCAACTCGCCAAGTCGCCCAAAGACTCATCGAGTCCCACGAACTCTGAGTCACCTCTTGTTCAACTCACCGAGTCGTCCCTCGACTCACCGATTCACAGCTCAACCAAAACGGTTAGTACTTCACAACTAGTATCGTCGAGTTGTTCTTCCAACTCGTCGAGTCCCTGCCTATCTTCATCCAACTCGCCGAGTACACCCATGTGACTCGCCGAGTACAACTAGCTCTTAACCCATACAGAGGCTTTCCAAGCCATGCAGGGTCTCCAATCCATATATCTACTCTTATACAAGCCATCCATCATGTAAAGTGTCAAACTTTACGTGAATCCAAGGAGATCTAAGCATAATACACTCTAGGGCTAGGGCTTGGGACTAAGAGGCTTCATCAACAACTCTTGAACAAGGACTTTATGCTCTTTTGGATCATCACTACTCTAGATTTGAGGTAGCAACCTCAGATCCAACCTCCAAACTCAAGATAGCACTAGATATACTCCTAAAAATCCAACAAATGATAAATCTTGATGGATAACAGCTCAAGCAATGAATCATTACCTCAAGAGAAGACTCCAACAGAAGAATAAGCCAAAACCTTGTAAAGCC
This sequence comes from Lactuca sativa, assembly GCF_002870075.4. Lineage (NCBI taxonomy): Eukaryota > Viridiplantae > Streptophyta > Magnoliopsida > Asterales > Asteraceae > Lactuca > Lactuca sativa. The sequence goes on along the minus strand of NC_056626.2, from coordinate 184,277,308 downwards.
CCTTGCTCCAAGCCTCTTAATCTTCCAAGATCTCTTCAACAAACACTCCTTCAAGATCCAAATGCTCTCTAATTCTCTCACAAACGAATATTAGGGTTTCTGGACTTCAAGGGAGAGTAAAGAGGCTGGGGAGAGGATATTATGTTCTTTATATAAGGCTCAATACCCAGGATTAGGGTTTTCTCCACATAGCACCAACTCGCCGAGTCTAGCCACCGACTCGCCGAGTTGGCCACTTAACACGTGACCAGAATCGCGACCCTACTCGCTGAGTCTACCCATGGACTTGCCGAGTTGACCATCCACATTTTCACTTTGAACCCTAACTACGCTAGGGATCTTCAGGAATTGCATGATAGAATTTCCTGATTTATAATGCCTGCTAGCCTAGGGTTTCCTTGTTATGAGCTATTCGGTATTCCTCTAGGGGTGCGGATTGAGTGCTTGCTATGTATGTTTGTGCTTAGGGCGTTGTGGTGATACTTGAGACAAATATGGGTAGGTTTGGAAGGTAGTATGGGCCCGTACTACTGGAAGCACAAGACCCATATGCGTGTCAAGGAAGTCACAACCCCTAGGTTGTTGATTAGATGTTAGTTCTCGACAATTATGCGAGGAATCTGAGATTCTTATGGTTCTTTTAAGTATGGCGGATGCGAGACGTTTGGAGGCAGGATCCGATTCGGGATCGGGATCAGGAGAGGGTGGCCAGGATGGACCAATACCACCCGAGGTTATTGGGCAGATGAGTACGGATGAGTTGGATGCTAGGATTCGTGGCATCCTACATGACGAGGCTGATGCTATGTTCAGGGCTGCGTTGCTGGAACTGTTTGGGTCGATCAAGACCGCCATGGTTGAGTATTTTGATGAGCGTTATGTGGCTATTGCAGAGATAGCGGCCGCGGCAGCCGCAGCACCTGTAGCAGCGGTAGGGGGAGGAGCTAGTCAGGGCTTTCAGTATCGGGATTTTGACAATACGAAGCCCCCTACTTTTGATGGAGTTCAGAATCCGATCGTTGCTATGAGGTGGTTGTCATACATGGAGGGTTGCTTCTTCACGTGTTCATGCGCTGCGAATCAGAGGGTGAGGTGTGCTCTGAACCTTTTGAGGCTCGGGGCGAAGGATTGGTGGAGGTTGACCACAGGATCTTATTCTGATGTGCAGCGGGTTGCGGTTTCATGGGATCAGTTCCAGGAAATGTTCAGTACTCGTTATGTTCTGCATGTTAAGAGAGAGAGAGGTTGGCTCAGGAGTTCCTGGAACTGAAGCAGGGTTCAGAGTCGGTGACGGAGATCCCCAGGATGTTCACTGAGAGGGTGATGTTTTGCCTGGAGTTTGCTTTGGAGCAGGCTCAGATGTTTCGATATCTGAGTATGCTCAAGAGGGACATCAGGCAGTTTGTATCCACACAGAGGTGTAGTACCTTGTTAGAGTTGTAGGAAGTCGCTAATCGGCGCGAGTTAGAGATTGAGCTCCAGTTGAGAGAACAGTGGCAGGCCTCGGTGCAGTCACAACCTGCACCGTAGCGAATGAGACTCGCTGATTATCGACAGGGAGGTCAGAGGAGTCGCACTTGTGGGAAGTGCGGCAAGGTGCATGAGGGTAGTTGCATTTCTTCTTCGGGGTGCCACAAGTATGGCAAGGAGGGCCACATAGCCAGGGATTGCAGGCAACCGACTCCAGCGGCAGGGGTCCAACTTTGTTATCATTGTGATCAGGTAGGCCATATGAAGGCCCAATGTCCTCTACTGGCTGCCAGGTCAGTGCAGGACCCAGCGCCAGCCACTTTGAGACTTACTAACGGGAGTCAGGGTCTGGCAGAGCCTCCGAAGGCTCCAAGGCGTGCTTATCAGCTTGTGTCTGAGGAGATCAAATCTGAGCCAGAGGTGTCAGTTGGTATGTTTTTCGGCTTTATCTTGTTTATGTTATGATTATGAGATGTTGTTTCTTGCATGAGATAGTAAAGTGTTGTATGTGTTAGAGAAGAGTGAGTATTGAGGGTTTTTTAGAGGGTTATCATCCAGTGTGGAATTCGTGAAAGAGGAAGGTTATGGTTCGAGAATTCGGGAACTTTCAGCAGGAACTTAGGTTCCTTGAAGTGCGGTGTATTAGTGGGTTCGATTCAGCAGCATATTAGCTTTGCCGCCAGTGGATGGTGGTTAGTGCCCTAAGTGGGGGAGAATTGGAAATTCTCGGATAAGCTGCTGGTTGTAGAAGTTTGCCTGGCGCAGTTTGAATGGGTGGTATGATGAGGCGGTTCAGTTATAGTAAGGGCTTTCATGTGTCGTGGATCTTCGAACCAGTAGTGAGAATGGTTTTATGAGATAACGGATAGTGTGGTTGTCTCTGGATGGTGGAAATGTCAAGGAAATTTGGCAGGCTATGTATGGGTTGCTGGTCATGCGATCCCTCTCTGAGTATGTATGCATGTTACGAGATAGCGGTGAGAACCGCTAAGGGGTGATGTAGAGCAAGGGTCTGTTGCTGTGACAATATTGGATGATATGTGTGCATGTTTTCAGTCTCCTTGGAAGAGGAGGGGGATAGTGGCTCCAGATTGGAGGGTTGGGCAGAGGTAAGTAAAATAACAAGTTAACAAACTCGGGAGCATTCTGGACCGGTGATGGGGACTGTGTAAAGATATTATAGTCTGAGGCCAAGGACCTAGAGGTCGTGATAGGGAGGTATGAGTGGGTTACACTCAGATGTGGCGAACCGAAGGGTTCAAGGTGATGGGTTTTGAGCATTCTAACACTTCCTAAGTGTACATGCAACCCTAATAACCTTGGATCTATGTTTTTCTAATTATCATGCAAAGTTGAATTCCAAGGTTATATTCCTATCTAGCATACATGGGGAACAATTTTTAACTTGAATGAAAGATAGAATAAATTAACTTGCCTAGCACCACAAGTGTGATGCCTCAAATGCTTCACACAACACCAAATGCTCTTGGAAAGACTTTTGAGAGAACACACACTTCTTAAAATCAGCCTAGGCCTCTTGTTTCATATGTGTAGCCGATTTTGGTGGAGAATGGAACTCTTATATAGTGTTGACACATCTAGGGTTACACCATGTAAACCCTAATGTGTCATGACTTTTCATTTCCATGACCCATGGGTTTGTAAATCCCATGGAGCATCCTATGGGTGGAACCCAACTTGATAATCCATGGAGCCTCTTAGTCCACTATACAAGATATGGATGATTTACATAATCAACCCATATATTTAATTAGTTATCTTTTGATCACTTGATTAATTCTAAATTAATTCTTGATCAAACTAATCAAATAATATTATTAATATATTAGAACTTATAATATATTAATAATCTCCAAGTGTTATTTCTCTCATTTAGTCTATCCAATTGCATGGTGCCATGCAACCCAAATGGACCATGCCGGGTCGGGTCAAGTACTGACTAGAAATAGTTATGGACTTAGACACCTTATCCAACAGTGTCCCACACGGATAAGTCTAATAACTATAACTCCAGTACTTCAGGAACTGACCGGCAATCGTAGCTCTTTCAAGGCCTCTCGGAACTAAGAAGATGATGATACGCCATTTAAGATAAGTGATCATATAATCCTCTGTTCTAGATATCAGCCGGACAAATACATGGAACAATGTCTTACTTATTATCCAGCAGTTTGTTTCCCGATTTCCGATTTGTTTGACAAAGAACTTAATTGAACACATCAACTTAGTTCTGAACGGGCCCAATACATAGGTCAAAACAAAATCATCGAGGGGCCTAGATATCAACTTCTAATCCAAGAGGGAACAGATAAACTTCGACTCATATGTTTGTTCTACCACTCATTGAATTATACACAAAAGCACGTTTTATAACATCGAGTTACCAATGCGTTTTCGTACAATTAATGCATAACCAACTCGTAAGTAACAAATCATATCTCTAGGTTTGAAGACTTATATGATATTACCGTCTCACGATCACTCGAGATAAATTCCATGAAGTGATTCCAGTGAGCGTGGGTTGAGTCCAATGCTCAGAACTTATGAGCACTCATGATTGTTGTAGCCATGTCCAACACCTTAGACCTCTGCAACCAATCATGACAGTCTTGATTCATACCTACTTCCGACATATGACTGACTATGGAGGTTTGAATAATATGATATACCAAACATTATTATTCTGGAAGTCAAAACATGCAAAAGAAATAGAGTAAACGATTGACAAGAGATAGCAACACTTTACTCATAAATAAAACACCTTTTATTCATTATCTAATGTCAATTACACTTTACAAATTTCGAGGTTATCTAACTACTAAATCAAATATCATCCTTCAGCCCTATGCTCCGAGCATGCTGGAGACGCTTAACCCGAGTCAGTCCCTTCGTGAGGGGATTCGCTAGATTCTCATCCGATGACACCCTCTTTGCCACAAGGAGTCCTTCTTCTATTCGATGTCTGATAAAATGGTATTTTCTGTCGATGTGTCTGGATCTCCCGTGATCCCTTGGTTCCTTGGCTAAGGCAACAGCGCTTTCACTATCACAGAAAATTTCCATTGGCTCTTTAATAGCTGGTACAACTCCAAGGTCTCCACTGAAGTTCTTCAGCCATATCGCCTCGCTAGCTGCAATATACTTTGATTCACAAGTTGAATCAGCCACTGTCTCTTGCTTGGAACTCTTCCAAGAAATTGCTCCTCCGTTTAGGGTAAAGACCCAGCCTGACTGAGAGCGGAAATTATCCCTATCAGTCTGAAAGCTAGCATCACTATACCTTACAACCCTCAAGTCATCACTCCAACCAAGGGTAAGGACCCAGTCCTTAGTCCTCCGTAGGTACTTAAGGATATTCTTTACCGCGGTCCAGTGTGCCTTGCCAGGGTTCCCCTGATACCTGCTAACCATGCTTAGGGCAAAGGCTACATCAGGTCGAGTACACGTCATAACATACATGATCGATCCTACAGCCGAAGCATAAGGTATTCGACTCATTTCTGCTATCTCAGCCTCAGTGCTAGGGCTTTGTGTCTTACTCAATCTGGCGTTACTCTGGATGAGTAACTCTCCTTTCTTCGAGTCCTCCATGCTGAATCTCTTTAGCACCTTATCCAAGTAGTTACTCTGACTAAGTCCAATTAGTCTTTTACTCCGATCTCTCAAGATCCTTATCCCTAGAATATAGGCAGCTTCTCCTAGGTCCTTCATAGAGAAACACTTCCCAAGCCAGGACTTAACTTCCTGCAGAGTTGGGATGTCATTTCCTATGAGTAGTATGTCATCCACATACAATACCAAAAAGCTAACTATACTCCCGCTAGCCTTGACATATACACAAGATTCATCTTCACTCCTAGAAAAGCCAAATTCCTTGACTTTCTCATCAAAGCAAAGATTCCATCTGCGAGGTGCTTGCTTTAACCCATAAATGGATTTTCAAGCTTACACACTCTATTAGGGTACTCATTGCTAACAAAACCTTCTGGCTGACTCATGTAAACATCTTCAGCCAACTTTCCATTAAGGAAAGCGGTTTTGACATCCATTTGCCATATTTCATAGTCATGAAATGCAGCTATGGCTAACAGAACCCTAATAGACTTAATCTTAGCCACTGGAGAAAAGGTCTCATCATAATCAACTCCCGGAGTTTGTGAGAAACCCTTTGCAACCAGTCGTGCCTTATAAGTGTGTACTTTACCATCCATGTCGGTCTTCTTCTTAAAGATCCATTTGCACCCTATTGTCTTACGACCTGGTACATTCTCAACCAAGTTCCAAACTTGATTGTCATACATGGACTGTATCTCGCTGTCCATTGCCTCTTTCCACTTGGCTGACTCAGGGCCTGCCATGGCTTCTGCGTAACTGTTAGGTTCATCCAGACCTATCAGTGTCTCATCACTGATAAGTGTATCACCTTCTGCAGTAATATGGAATCCATAGTAATGCTCAGGTGCATTCCTAACCCTTGTGGAACACCTCAGAGGTACAGACTTGTCAATTGGCTCAACTGGAGTTTCCTCCTCCAGTTGAGTGCTAGGGTTTGAAGTTCCTTCACCGCTTGACTCTTGAATTTCTTCAAGATCAACTTGCCTCCCACTGTTTCCTTGGCTTATGAACTCTCTCTCTCTAAAGAAATCCATCCTAGCTACAAAGACCACATTTTCACTAGGTCTGTAAAAGAGGTAACCAAAGGATTGTTGTGGGTAGCTGATGAAAATACACCTCTCGCTTCGAGGTTCGAGCTTGTCATGAGTCTTGCGTCTCACGAAAGCCTCGCAACCCCAAATCTTGATGTGGTCTAGTTTGGGTACTTTACCAGTCCACATCTCATGAGGAGTTTTGGCAACTTTCTTTATAGGGACTAGATTAAGAATATAGGCAGCAGTCTCTAAGGCATACCCCCAAAATGAGATTGGTAGCGAAGCTCGACTCATCATGGAACGAACCATATCCAACAAGGTTTGATTACGCCTCTCAGCCACACCATTCAACTGCAGTGTCCTGGGAGGTATCAATTGTGAGACAATCCCACATTTCCTAAGAGAGTCAAGGAACTCTGAACTAAGATACTCACCACCTCGATCAGATCGTAGCATCTTAATGTTCCTGCCCAATTGATTCTCGACTTCCTGTTTAAATTCCTTAAACTTTTCGAAAGTCTTTGACTTATGCTTGATTAAGTAGACATATCCATATCTACTGTAATCATCAGTAAAAGTCAAATAATAACGATTAGCATCCCTTGTGGCATGTTTGAAGGGCCCACACACATCCGTGTGTACAAGATCCAACAAACCTTCACCCCTATCACAAGAACCTGTGAAGGGTGACTTTGTCATTTTCCCAAGTAAGCATGATTCGCAACTATCATCTGAATTTAGGTCAAATGACTCCAAGAATCCATCCTTTTGGAGTTGGCCTATGCGTTTCTTGCTTATATGTCCAAGACGACAATGCCATAATGATGCTTTATCCAAGTTATTATTAACAGAATCTATACACAATACATTATTTCCTAAGTTATCAACCACAAATACTGTTTCATGCACGCCATCACCAGGTAATGCTTTAAAATAAAGAACATTATTAAAGAAAGCATTAATAGAACCAACTTCATTATCAAATGAAAAGGTGAAACCTTGTTTATACAATGCATGAAAGGAAATAATATTTCTTGCTATTTATGGCGAATAACAACACTTATTCAAATCTAAACTAAACCCACTACTTAGCGATAAAGTATAAACTCCAATCTTGGTGACAGGTAAAGCTTTCCTATTCCCCATGATTAAGTTTATTCTTCCTTGCTCCACATTCTCACTTCTTCTTAGTCCCTGCAAATCAAAACAGATATGAATACCACAACCGGTATCAAGGACCCAAGAGTTAGAATGGGGTGAGTTATTAGATAAGATAGTGTAAATACCTGCATGGTTGGGTTTAACTTTCCCATCCTTCACATCTTGCTGGTATTTTGGGCAGTTTCGCTTCCAATGTGATTTTTCATGGAAATAGAAGCATTCAGCCTCTTTTGGGTCAGAAGATAGAGTGACGAAACCTTTCTTGGTTCCACTTGAAGAAGAGCCATTAAGGGTCCTAGCCTTGGTACCCTTCGAAGAGTTCTTCCTCTTCTTCCCTCGACTTTTCCCGATTGCCAAAATCGGAGCGGAGTTTGGAGTAGGAGTGTTAACAACCGACTTCCCTTTAAGACCTGTTTCTGTGGTCTTGAGTAGACCCTGAAGTTTGTTGAGTGTGACCTCTTCCTTATTCATGTGATATGTCATGCGGAATTGATCATAGCACGATGGTAAGGAGTGCAAAATGATATCTATTGCAAGCTCCTCAGGGAAGTTCACATTAAGCTTTAGCAACCGATCCACATACCTTTTCATTTTCTGCATGTGGCTCGTGACGGATTCCCCGTCCTTCATCACGGTTGTTATCATGGAGCAGATGATTTCATAACTCTCTTGTCGTGCACTTTGATGGTATCTTTCCATTAGATCTTGGTGCATTTCAAAAGGGTAGAAGTCCTCATAGGAGTTTTGGAGTTCCGTTGTCATCGTGGCCATCATGATGCATGCCACTTTGGTAGCATCCCTTTCATGTGCCTGAAAGTCAGCGATCTCTTGGGGAGTTGCAGTGGTCTCATCAATCTCCTTAAGCTCCTTGTCGAGGACATATTCTTTGTCCTCGTAGCGGGTAATCATCCTGATGTTTCTGATCCACTCATTGAAGTTGGATCGATCAAAAGTGACTTTCCCACACAAGTTCATAAGGGTAAAGGAGCCATTAGGATTAGAGCCAGAAGCAGCATTGTTTGAAGACATCTGAAGGAAGAGGACAAGATTAGTTTAGATATTAAGAGAGTCCTTAATAAAACACCTAAATGTAATATTAAGGCTAGGATCCAATCACAATATATTATAACTTAGAAGAGGTATGTTGTAATCCAAGCTATAACATATTTGAAAGGTAGGTGAATGACCATTCACCAATTTCCACCACGAAAACTGAAATATTAAATATTAGGTTTTTGATTGGTTCTTAGAAATTCCTACATTCTTTTGAGATTCAATGAACTTTTCAAAATCATGTTTCAATATCGAGTGTGCCCTCCAAGTTTTGTGACTAGGATACCGAGGATCACAAAACGAGGTGTGAAGTAACCATGCTAATCACTTGGTACCCTTAAAGTTTATCACTCAATCGATGTGCCGGTAAACCACTCATGCTCCACCGATACTATGATAAAACTTAAGTCACCCTTTACCTACCTTGTTAAGTCCAAGTTAGTGTGCCGGTTAACCACACACGCTCCACCAACGACTTAAACAAAGTGTAAAGTGTAATTTCATGGATTAGCACCTTATTCACATTTTTCCTAAAGTAACTAAGATTGGGAATTTAATAAAAGCATTTAGTTACTTTATAATATTCATCATACTTTTAATGAGAATTTATAAGTCCTTGTCCTAACCGTTCGGCTAACGACCCTCCACCAGTCAAGCAAGCGGTGGGTGAGAGTGGAAACTCATTAAGTTGCCATTTTATAGGCAACAACCTTATACCTACCTTATAGACCGGCTTCGTGAATGAGGCGTACTAGCGGTAAGACGACTTTGATCTTATACATATATATATATATATATATATATATATATATATATATATATATATATATATATATATATTATTATTAACTTATAATATTATAAGTATAAGGGTAGAATTTTAACTTTTAAAATTCTAAGGGTTGGAACTAAAGTTTTAACATGACTTTACTTGTTCCAAAACTTGAGGGCAAGTTTTGTAAACTTTCAAAACTTTTCATTTCTTGTAACTTATGAGTTTATTAGGGTATTAAAAATGAAGACTCTTCATTTTTATAACCCATGTGTTCTTTTAATGGTTTTAAAGCAAAGTGACTTTTGGTTTTTCATAACTTAAGGACAAGTTATGGACTCCATTAAAACACATAATGATCAAGAATTAATCTACCACATAGGTTACAAACAATTCCTATGATCATCTAAACATCATAAGATCAAGAACGTGAACATGAACACTTTCATGAATCAAAAATTACACTTAAAACTTTGTAATTTTGATAACTTGTTGATGTAAATGGATTAGCAAGAACATTACACCATCTAAAACAAGTTTTCAAGTACAAAAACAGTTTAGGGTAATGTTTCTAGTCCATTTCCAGTAACAAAAGTTGAAAATCTGCATTATGAGTCTCCTATTCGCCGAGTGCACGAACCTACTCGGCGAGTAGGATGAAGATACACATGAACTCGGCGACTCCCCCCATGGATCGGCAAGTTCATCAGGCAGATTGCACAAAATCGACTTTTTTTCTACAAGTTAGCACAAATAACAAACAAACAAGCCTAGGCTCTGATACCACTGATGGGTTTTCAGCATTCTAACACTTCCTAAGTGTACATGCAACCCTAATAACCTTGGATCTATGTTTGTCTAATTATCATGCAAAGTTGAATTCCAAGGTTATATTCCTATCTAGCATACATAGGGAACAATTTTTAACTTGAATGAAAGATAGAATAACTTACCTTGTTGTTGCTTATGTTCCTTGAAACTTTATGAGCCTAGAACCCCAAGTATGATGCCTCAAATGCTTCACACAACACCAAATGCTCTTGGAAAGACTTTTGAGAGAACACACACTTCTTAAAATCGGCCTAGCCCTCTTGTTTCATATGTGTAGCCGATTTTGGTGGAGAATGGAAATCTTATATAGTGTTGACACATCTAGGGTTACACCATGTAAACCCTAATGTGTCATGACTTTTCATTTCCATGACCCATGGGTTTGTAACTCCCATGGAGCATCCTATGGGTGGAACCCAACTTGATAATCCATGGAGCCTCTTAGTCCACTATACAAGATATGGATGATTTACATAATCAACCCATAAATTTAATTAGTTATCTTTTGATCACTTAATTAATTCTAAATTGATTCTTGATCAAACTAATCAAATAATATTATTAATATATTAGAACTTATAATATATTAATAATCTCCAAGTGTTATTTCTCTCATTTAGTCTATCTAATTGAATGGTGCCATGCAACCCAAATAGACCATGTCGGGTCGGGTCAAGTACTGACCAGAAATAGTTATGGACTTAGACACCTTATCCAACACGAGGGTGACACAAGGACAAGGTCCTTGGTTCCAAGTATGGTTATAGGTTGAGTTATGTATGTGGAGGTATTCCAATCTGGGATATTCCATCATGAGGATGACCGGACCCTATGATTGATTGGACCTGATGTGTTTGGTATTCCAACCCGAAGGTTGATTGGGCCAAACATGTGTAGGGATTTGAGGGTATTCCATCTTATGGATGAGCGGACCCGTCGTAGGCATGTCTGGTATTCCAGCCCGAGGCAAATTGGGCCAGGGTGTGAGTATTGTTTTCGTAAGAGCATTGTTGTATGTACGTTTGAGTATGAGTAAAAGAGAGCTGGTGTGGCCGACAACAGAGTATGACTCGTGGTTCAATTTTCAGGTTCCCATGGTTGAGTAGTCCCTTTTATAGAAATGGGAAGAGGTCAGGGGATGGTTAGTTTGGACGGCTTGTCTAGGAAGCGGATCCGATCTAACTTTCCGAGTTCAGGGCATTCCAGAGAGGTAAGTATTGAGACTGCATGAGAAGGAGTAGGTATCTCTTCGAGATGGAGTTCCATTGGGGTTGGCCTCCCTTGGTGGTCGTCACGCTTGAGGGGTGTGAATGTGCTTTTCAGGGTTATGGATAGCCAGAGTTGGCAATTGGCGATTTTGAGGGAGAAATCATATGTAAGTGTGGGAGAATTGTAACACCCCGTTCTAAGAGTAACTATTCCTGGATTACCGAGATCAAGGGTAAGGGCGTTTTGGTCTTTTTGGGCATTGGGCACATTCAAGATGGTTTCGGTTCGGGGTGTGTTGCCAGGAGCATAGGGCTTCTCGCCACCTTTTTCGTGGATATAAAGTACGTCGGAAACAGACTTAGAATAAAGGAGTTATGACACTTTGAAGTTAGTGTCAATAATGGTCCCTAAAGGAAATATTTTGCAAAGGGGTCCTAGGCATGCATGGAGTGCATGCGTGTCATTGGCTGGGTACGCCCAACATAAGCTAGGTTACGCCCATCGTAGAGTGGGTTAAATTAATTCGGGTGTTGGGGGCGTATGCCCAGCGTACGTCCAGTGTCCAGAAACCCTAATTTTAGGGCTAGCCACCATATAAGGAACATTATGGTTCCAACCCTAGCCTCCATATCTGCCTTCTTACTCTCAGAAACCCTAAGTAGCCATTTTCTTCGTTTTCTTCCATTGTTGTGGATATTTGACCTTGGGGAGCTTGGTTTGGCAAAGGAAAGCCTGGAAGAAGAGAGAAGAAGTTGTCAAAGAAGGAGTTGGGTGGATGGAGCTCGTAGATCTGGGAAGGCATCATCTTCTGGAGCCCTTTTGAGGTATAAAGTCTCTTGCTTGACCTCTATTTTGTATAGATCTTGGTGTTATGAAGTTTTGACACTATTTCTTGTCCCAAAAACCCCAAAATGATGCATGATGCGATTTGGTTGAGATTAGCTGTCCTTTCAGACCATAGGAGAGGTCTTGAGTGAGAAAAATGAGGTCCTAATGGCTTTGGTTGTCTCATGTGTGATGTAGGTAGGTCTTAATGGATTAAGACCTTGAGTTAAGAGCTTTATGGACGTGCCAAGTAATAAAGTGTGAGACTTTATGGATCCTAGGCATGTTTGGTCGATGGATTAGAAGTTTGGGCTTAAGAGCTTAAGCCATTAAGAACTTAGGAGGAGTTTTAGATCAGCGCGCGTACGCCCCGCGTAAGCAGATGTACGCCCGGTGTAGTGGGTCTATGTCCCTATTCCAGTCTGCGAGAATCGTTGTACGCCCAGCGTACCAAGAGGGGTACGCCCAGCGTACTCCCTCTGTTGGGTTTCAAATCTTGGGACTTAAGTGATTGGGCTGTTTATGGGCTAGTTGGGCTTGGGCCATGACTGAAACTTATGGATGGAGTAATTTAGACCCAATAATTATTATGGACCTTGGATTTAGGCCCATTTGGTGAGGTGGACCCAATTTAGTATATTGGGCCAATATTGGGCTTTGCATGTTAATTTGGCTTTGGGTCTTGGCCCAATAAGAGGATGTTGGAATTTATGAGTGTTGTGGGCTCTTAGCCTAGAAAGTCATGATGGTTTCTAATGTGATGGTTTTTATATGATAGTTGGGATTTCCGGCGAGTCAGCAGTCAGAGATTTGCAGGATTCTGGCAGTTGCAAGGTGAGTTTTCCTCACTGTACTCAAGGGTCTAAGGCACCAAGTCCGGCCCTTTGTATTGTTGTTAGAGCCTGTTATGTTATGTGACGATATGCTTGCTAGTATCCTGGTAGATGAGATAGTGGTATGAGAAGATGCCTTGTTAGCTTAGTTTCCTAGAGAAATGGATAGATGTATGATGGCTAGTTCGGTTGGATCAGTGACCTGGTAGTTGGGTAGTGATTATTTATAGACCGGTAGTTGGTCTTGCACTATGTACGCTGGTAGCAGATTACCTGCGGGTTATGTATGTTGAGCAGTAGCAGAGGGTATTCCATCCTGGTAGGATGATAGGGCCCTAGTGTGTTGGTTCTATAGAGTGTTTTGTGGTTGTCTGTTAAATGTGCATGTCTGCTAGTGTAGATTGGCATTCCAACCCGATGGTTGTGGGCCAGGAGTATTCCATCCAGGTAGGATGATTGGACTCATAGTAGTTTGGCATTCCAACCCGATGGTTGAGGGGCCTTCCATCCCGAGGGATGATTGGACCCATAGTAGTAGTAGTAATTACTGTATGTATAGGAAGTGGGCATTCCAACCCAATGGTTGTGGGCCAAGAGTATTCCATCTCGGTAGGATGATTGGACTCATAGTATGTTGGCATTCCAACCCGATGGTTGAGGGGCCTGGGGTATTCCATCCTAAGGGATGATTGGACCCATAATAGTTATTGTTGTACGTATATGTGTTTAGGCATTCAAAACCAATGGTTGTGGGCCGAGATTATTCCATCCCGGTAGGATGATTAGACTCGTGTTATGTAGGCATTCCAACCCGATGGTTGAGGGTCGGGGGTATATCAATCAGAAGGTTGATTGGACCCGAAGTATGTTGTTCTTTGTTGTATGCGTTTGTTTATGTGTGTATGGGTACTTTGGGGGAACTCACTAAGCTTTCTGGCTTACAGTTGTGGTTTATTGTTTCAAGTGCTTCAGGAGATCGTGGCAAGGCGAAGGCGTGATCATACCGCTCCTCATGTTTATGCTTTATGTGATATGGTTCTGGGGAAATACTCTGATGTCTAAACTATTTTGGAAACAAAATGTATGATTGTAACAGTTTTTGAATGAAATAAAATGATTTAAATTGGTTGAAATTTTTGTTCGTTACAGTTTTGATAAGGTTATGTTTGTTCAAGGTTTAAACTAAAATGGAGGAGGATTGTTGGTGATTTTCGTGTCACCATGTCATTTTATGTAATTAGAACTAACATGTGAGCTAAGAGGCTTTATAATTTGTACTCTAATATATGTATGGGTTTGTGTGGAGTGCACACATGTATAAGATTGAATTAGAAGAGGGTTTGATGACAAGTCAGGGGCACAGGGGTAGCGCCTTTGGGTCCGGGGTTTCCAAAGGGGCAGCGCCCATTTGGCGGGGTCTAGGGGCAGCGCCTCTAACTGGGACATATGGGACCATATGTATGGTAAAACTAACAAAATTCATTAGTTTTGGATTCACATTCTTGAGGGTGGTTATGGTAAAACCAACGAAATTCGTTAGTTTTGGAAACCCTAAATCCTCATTAAAATCTGGATTTTCATACTTGCTTCCAAAGCAACCCATGACGGAAACCCGAATAGAAACCCTAAATTTGTTTATTATATAAAGGACTCTTCTCTTTGAGAAGAGACACACAAAAATTATTAGCTCTCGTTTTCTTCAAACGAATACAAAATCCTTCTAGCAATTTGGCATACGTTTTCAGTTCCTAGATTTGTAAGTGTCCTTTTGGATTATCCTAGACTAAATTTCTTGCAACCCAAACATAGGGTAGAAATATCAGTTCGGAAAGTGTTCACACGATCCAAGGGATATCCAAATCTCCAACATAAACCCTATTTCCTCAAACAATCTTGGTGGATATTCGTATCGTGCAAGGATTCTGCCTTCCATATGCTAATCTTCTAGAATTTCACACATCACGTCGTGACCTTGAGTTGTTACGTCGTGAGATTGGTTTTTCGCTGGAATTTTCTTCTTTTAAGCTTCAATCCTCCAAAGTTTCAAATCCTTGTCATTTCTGGTCCATATTCTTCAATAGTCTCTTTATTGGATGCAAAATACAATTTAATTCAATAAATATCACATATCTTTGCAATTAACCAAAATATTACTTAAAATTATTAAAATATTGCCTAAAAATGTGTATAAATATGGCAATATCAGCAAACACATTTTTTATGATAGACTAGTTGCAATTATGTTTTTTTTGTAATGGATATGGTTCATGAAGTGCTTTTTGTTATTATTAAATACTTTCATACATATTGGTTTTTAAATAGTATATCAATATAATTTAGGTATATTCTATTTTCAGTTTCCAATATCTAGTGACTCGAACGATAAGGATGAGTTGCGTATAGAATATGCTATACTGTGTCTTGAAGACTAGAAACGACGCTTTGTTAATACGGATGCATTAGAAATGATTCGTGATTATCAATGTGCTAAACAACGAATGGTAATACTGGAAATCCCATTACTGCCTTCACCGAGTGAGGACCGGAGAAAAGTAGCATTGTATAGCATGAAAATGCTCCTCATTACCATGTTTCAAGATATACGACAATTTGTGAACACAATGGACATCATCGAAGAAACACATAGGACGACTCCAACAATAGAAGATCAAGTTGAACCGACTAATTATGGTTTCGAACAAACTGAGACCTACGTGGAACTATTTAAAAATCATGTAGGCATGACTAGTTTGCATCAGATGCAAGTTCCCAGTTACCGGCCATATATGTAATCTAATTTTAAATATGGGTATTGTAATGTCTTTTCAAACTGAATTTTGTAAAAGGAACATCATAGCTTGGGAAATCTAAAATGACAATTATCCTTTTTCATTAACATTATTGCAAAGAATGTTATTTAACGTAATACATACTTAGAATGGTTTCCACAAATTATGAAATAGCAAGGGATACATATTTTGTTCCTGGTCAATACAATCTCCTCTAATTCTAACAACATCTATTAGAGGGTCCCGTTCTTCACGCAACTTATTAATCTCAGCATTTGCATTTTAATCCACTTCTTAGCTTGTTTCACTTCTTTCATCACTTCAACAACCCATTTTTCTTTTTTCATTTACTTGATGTGCTAGATCGTCTACATGTTGATTTATTGTGTAACTTCTTTCAGAGTCCCTTTCGTTTGCTTCTTCAAAAGACTTCATAGCTTGGAAAACGTCATCAGACATTTTATCCATGAGTGGGAAATCTAGGCCTTCCAGAAATGGGTTATTATCTAAGCAAACATAACAATCTCCTTTTCCACAATGCCAAACACCATCGTGAGATGAACTCATTCCAATTTTATTTCAACGTTGAGGACGCATGCTATGTGCATTCTAAGGCCAAAAAGCAATGTCTGAAACAAGTGTCCGAAATAGCCATTCCGAAAAGTGGATCCGGAATAGGGTTCCAGAATAAGGGTCCGAAATACTGTCAGGAATCTATGACATTTACTGTTCGGAATGACTACACATGCTATCAGGAATATATGACTTTTACTGTTAGGAAATGAATACACATATGTCAGGAATCTATGTCAATTACGTACAAAAGAAATGTACGAAATAGTTGATCCGGAACGTGGCTCCGAAATAGCTGGTCTGGAACGTGGCTCCAGAATAATGGCCCGGAATAGCAGGTCCGAAATACGCTCAGGAATCTATGACATTTGATGTTCGGAATAACTATACATATGTCAAGAATCTATGACTTTTACTGTTCGGAATGACTACACATATGTTAGGAATCTAGGACAATTATTGTTCCGAAATTAGGGTCCGAAATATCAATTCCCGAATGTGGCTCCGGAATGTGTTTCCAGAATAGTGTCAGGAACCATAACCCTAGTAAATGCCATTATATAAAGTAATTCAAGCGTCGAAACTCTTTACCTTGTTAAATTTACTACTAAAAAGTCATTTCTCATAATCCAAAGAGATGACATACTGCGATTGTGGCTATGAAGGTATTATAAGGACATCAACGACTAGAAATAACCATGGATATATTTTTTACACTTGTCCTAAAGAGGTATGTGTGTTACCCTTTTATTATTTTTCTTTGAATTAATATTAATTTACATAATATATGTCATGTGTTTGATCTTAAATTTTCAGGGACCATAGTATGGGTTTATCTGTTGAATTGACAAAGCAAAAAACAATAACTCGCTGATAATCAATAACTTATTTCGATCGAAGAAGAAACTTGAAACCCAAAATATGCACTTAAAGATGGAGTTAATTTGTAGTTGGATTTTTTTTTGGAATCATTATGTATAAGTTGTAAGCTCTATGTTCTTCAACTAAGTTTCCCTTCTGTAATGCTTATTATTTTTTTTTTAATATTTAATGTTTGCTTGTTTGTTAGTATAACTATTGCACTTGTAAATTATGTTTTTTCTATTTTTTAATATGTAACAAATATTAGGGCAACACTAATATTTTTCATTACACATTGCAAATCATTCACAAGCATAATTAATTGCAATTACATTAGTCAAAGGATCTGGTATTTCCCATTCTGATGGAGGGCGGGGAGGGTGCACAGTTTGTGTCTAGTAGGCAGTCTGAAACACATGAGCCTATTAATATATTTGAACCATATCAGGTAATTTATGGATTTTGAATGACGTGACACCGCAATAACATGACCGTAAACTATACCCAACCTGCACCATTTCCCACATGAACATGTATGACGGTTCAGATCAACAACACAAGTTTTGTTAAAATAAAAAACTTGATAAATGTTGCATGGGATCTCTAGCGGGATCTTTGTTGCTTTCCACCGAACAAACTTTTGCATCCTTTTATAAAGCACCATTTCAACATACGGGGTGAGTATGATAGTCAAACTCGCTGAAAAGTAAATATGATCAAATAAGGTTCTTGTACAAGTATTTAAATAAATGTAATATTTCACCTGATATTTTACCCGTCATTAATATGCGTTCATCGAAAGTTCGTTGAATGTAGTCACGAATTGCCTCAGTAAGCATTATTATTGGTACATTGTGTTGATTTATTGTTAACACAAAAAATGGAGAACATCAATGTTGAATAAATTCCAACGGATGTTAGGGAAATAGGCTCTTGCCCATTTCGCATTACCGATGTTGGCAAACATTTCATGAGCATCAGGGGTCAGCCGACGGAAGTTTTCTTCAAAATCAGACACAATATATGAGTTGGATGTCATCGACAACAAAAGTTGTAATGTTCTGTCAGAGACGTCTCTTATGCTCATATACTTGAACACACTTTTAGAAGTATCCCCAAGATAAGAATCAAGGAATACATGCTCTATTCAAAAACTAAAGACACCGTCCATATTTGCTATGAACGATAGTTCTCTACCCTGTCTCAGAGCTTCTCTTAACCTCTTAAGGAACCAGGTACAACGGTAGAGATTATATTCCACAGCCAGACCAAATACTATAGGGAGGGTTTGGATGTTTCCATCGATATCAACCACTGCAAACATTGTTTTTATATACTCCCCTCTACGAGGGACACTACCTATGAAGATGACAAGCAAAAAGCAGCCGATGAATGCATGGACCTGTATTTTTTGGGAACAAAAACAAATTAATTTTGATATAGAAACATTATTTATTTTAAAAAGTTAATAGAAATGTGAAAAAAAACAAATATACCACCCATCCAATAGCCAAAAACAAGCTTTGAAACGATCCATCAAATCAGTTTGATGTGAGTGTAAGTATGCGGGTTAGTGCGACCTAAGGTTGTGAAGGTAAACATGCAGGTTGTTAAAGCTTTCTTTGTGCTGACTCGCTGAGAAACTCATTTAGAAGCAGTTTTATAATAGATAATTACGAATTACTTGGTTGAATGTAAGTTCTAAGCACACACACACACACACACACACACACATATATATATATATATATATATATATATATATATATATATAAAGAAAGAGAGAGAGAGAGAGAGAGGGTGAGAGAGAGAAAGAGGGAGAGAGAGAGAGAGAGAGAGAGAGAGCTAGATTCAAATGTTTCTAGCAACTATTGTGTGCCTAAATGCACCAATGAGAATTCAAGAAATAATAAATAATTAAATAAATCATTAAAGAGTATTTTGGACCTTTTGTACTTTTAGTTAGGAAATCATTTAATTGAAATCATTCAATTAAGGAAATAAAGTAAATATATTTGGCCTAGTTATTATGTTTGTGGCCGAACACGTTCATAATCGGCATCAACACCATCACCATCGTCGATTCTGCTTCTTCTTCTACAATCGACGAATCCAAAAGGGAGCACATACTCTCGTCTCGCAATCGATGATGGACTCTGGGGTCGATGAGGCTAGAGAAGGGGATGCGGAGGAGCAGTAGTGTTGCTGTGGGGTTCGTGTACGCGAATGAGAAGCGAGGAGCGAATGGTGAGGAAATCCTGACGATTGCAAGTACGTGGATGGAGGTATGCTCTAGCAGCCTCCTGTTCTTCTTTCTCTGTTCTAGTAATCCAACAACTAGGGGATATAACTGGAAATTATTTACCTCAATCGAGATTGACTTTATCTCGATTTTGATTCAAGATCGAGATTGTGTTCATCATCTTATTAAACTCGATTTCTTCAATGTTTTATTTATGTTCGATTGAAGAAATATTCTGATACAACTTGCACTTCACATTCATAAGTTGGATTTTGTTTCGAAAAAGTCAAAATTAGTGTTCATATTTCTAAATTGATATTGTAAATGTGTGTTTGTTTTTTGAATTCATGACTGGGAATGAATGCAGATGTGTGTTGATGATTCAATCACAGCTCTTGAATTATGTATTCAATCAAAACTCTTGAATTCTGTATTCAATCACAGCTCTTGAATTATGTAATGTATTCTATTAGAATTTATTTATATAAATGTATTCTATTAGAATGTTTGAGAATAATTGTCACAACAAGTATATTTGTGTAACTGGTAATGAATTTGTGATACTTTATGGTTGACTTTATAGTCTCTACTACATTCTGTCAGAATTTATAGTTTTTATTTTCTACTATATTCTGTCAAACTTTATAGTCTTTAATACATTATGTCAGAATTTATAGTTTTTATTCTCTTAGAATGCATTGAATTTTTTAAATTTTGAAACTTGGTTATGTTTTCTATGTGGATTTAGGTTTTGAAGAGGCTAACATTGATGTGGAGAAGGAAGAAAACATAGAGAACGAGAGTGTATTATACCAGAATGTGTTATGCTACAATGTATAAAGTGTTGCTAAAAATAATATTCCCTCATAATAGATTAGTGTTTTTGTTAGATTTTGATGTTTTTTTTCTTTTTTCTTTTATAATGTTGTTATTATTCAATGAATCATAATCATACAATGTAATTATTTGGTATATTATTAGTTCAAGAATTGATTTTATGTATTCTTTTCATAATGTATTTACTAGTTTATGGTTGACATTCTGTTATTCTGACAGAATAAAATCGAAAAATATATTTACTAGTTTATGGTTAACAATCAATCATTCTGACAGAATAAACTCAGATTTTTAATTTTGAATTAATTTAAAATATTCAAATTTTTTAAAAATAAAGGAATTAATTATCCCTAAAAATCCAAAAATTTCTTTTTTTAATTTAGGTTAATTGTCTAAAATGCCTTATGCTGAAATTTGTGTGATTATATGGTATATGTTATCCTATTCTACTACAATAGACCCTCAGATCATGACCTTTGATTATATTTCATCCGATGGTCCATATATATGCATTCTGGCACACAATAGTTACTAGAAACAAAATAACCTAACCCTATATATATATATATATATATATATATATATATATATATATATATATATATATATATATATATATATATATATATATATATATCGTACTCCGGAACGGAGACCACAACTTCGAGATGCTATGTTCCGGAGCAAGTGATCTTTTTACAAAAAAAAATATTGGTTATTATTGTTAAAATGATCGTTTATAAGGGTTAGATTAATCAATTTCCCTTGTAACTATCAGACAGGAAAGTTAGGTTTCATAGATAACTTAGATTCTAACTAAGAAAACTATGGTGATCGCTAGGTGCAAAAATATATATAGAAAAATTAGATGAAT
Organism: Lactuca sativa; assembly: GCF_002870075.4. Lineage (NCBI taxonomy): Eukaryota > Viridiplantae > Streptophyta > Magnoliopsida > Asterales > Asteraceae > Lactuca > Lactuca sativa. The sequence continues at coordinate 184,256,308 of NC_056626.2, read as the reverse complement.
GTTTGATCATTTGACGGGCATTATTAAATTATAAAAAAAAAAACTCATTTTTGTTTTTGTATTTTCCTTTAAAGTTTTATGGTTACTTTTTATTGAAAAAAATAAATACATCAAAATTTTTATGGTTACTTTTTATTGAAAAAAATAAATACATCAAAAATTCATAATTTTTTCTTTGATAAAGCAACATCCATATCAATATATAATTTTTAAACTTCAAGTTGTTCAGATCCACAAATCAATGTGAATTATATATAGTATTTAGTATTTACACATTAATTCACATGTAAATGACCATTGTATCCAAACTTTCAACAATTTTTGATATTTAAATGTAAATTTGAATAAATTCGTTTGTCAATCTCAACAATTTCTTTTTATGTATGACTAATAGTTTGAATCTAGTAAAAAAATGCTAGTAAATTTATCTAGATTCACACGTAAAATTAGTCAAATTCACATGTTAATATGAATACTTATTTGAAGGGTAAATACCACAAAAGACATTAAGTTTACACCAAAATTCTGAGTTGACATTGTGTTTTTTTTTTCTCAAATTTGACATTGTATTATTTAATTTTTTATAATTTTGACTATTTGACCGGTCAACCCGGTTACATGTTGATGTGACATAATGAGGTGTCCGTTTTGATGACGTGGCATGTTGACATGACATGCTGACGTGTCAAGTTGATTTTTTTTACAAAAGAAACTAAGTTTTCATTTTTTTTTTTCGATTTTGACACTAAGTTTAATTTTTTTTTCTTTCAATTTTGTCACTCAGTTTTTTTGTTTCAAATCGAACATCATTTTTTCTAATTTTGTTCAATATTGACAGTTTTCCATTTAAAACGTATAAATATTTTTGCAATACATTTTAAACCGTATAAATACATTTTTTTGTTCATTTAAAAACCACATATATGTTTTTTTTTACATGCAAACCATATTTTTATGTATAAATACGTATATTTATATAAAAACCATATTTTATATTAAATACACAACTTTAAAATGTGTTTGAAGTTTTGGAGGCATGTAGCACCTAGATGTCGATCAACACCCAGATGTCAGGTTTGCAACCCGTGAAATTTTTACATCTTATTCGAAGTTTATGGTTAGTTCAGTTTTTATGATATAACTAATGCATATTTATGCATAACATTATGCTTTGAATGTAAAAAAAAAAATATTGTATTTAAATAAATATGTGGTTTTTTAATGAAAAAAATATATTTATACAGATTAAAATGTAATACAAAAAATATTTATACAGTTTCAAATAGAAAACAGTCAACATTGAATAAAATTGGAAGAAATGATGTTCGATATGGAACAAAAAAAAACAGAGTATCAAAATTGAAATAAAAATAATTTAATGTCAAAATTGAAAAAATGAAAACTTAGTGTCTTTTGTGAAAAAAAAAGTCAATTTTAACACGTCAGCATGTCACGTCATCATGCCACATCAGCAGGTAACCGGGTAGACGGGTTAAGTGGTCAGAATTGGAAAAAATTGAAAAACACAGTGTCAAATTTAAAAAAAAACATACAGTGTTAAATTAGAATTTTGATATAAACGTAATGTCTTTTGTACTGTTTATCATTATTTGAATGCACATTTAAGTTCAATATATCTAGATTAGCCATTAGTCACAAGATATTTCTCATTCATATTAATTATTAACACTTAAATGGCAATCATATAGATTAAGTAGTAGATAGACATTATACAACTTTTGTACACAATGGTGATTCACATTAAAAGTTGACTATCAAAAATTAATATGTCAATGACTACTTGTTGAATATTAAAAAATTGTTGGAAAAAAGTATAATAAAACCCATGGGATTGGTGCGATATTTGATATGACCATATAAACTCTATTTAAGATTTACTATTGCAAAGGGGAAGAGAGAAGTAGTTATACCATTTTATCATGACAAGGGAGAAGAGAGAGAATGACAAGAATGAGAGTAAATCAAGAGAAAAGAGATTCTACACAAATATATTGAGCCCGACACTTTTTTGGCCCATGCTTCACTAGCGGTGTGGTGTTCCTTAGGCATGTCGTACTCAGCATTAACATACCATGCTTCACACCATGCAGTCTAACCATTCAAACTAAGAAACCAATAAATATTATAGTAATTTTGAATACAAGGGTGATTCATATTAAGGGGTTGTTTGTTTGCCTCTTATTGCCTCTTAATAAGAGGCATATCTGAATCTTTTCCATTAAGAGTGTTTGTTTAGCTATTAATTTTAGCTCTAAATCTGAAATTTATATCTTATTCGGTCAGACTTGTTATCACATCTGAAAGAAGAAAAAAAAGGGTTGCTTCCCATTTTGCCCTAATCGCATAAACATGCTCCCCCTCCATCGTACACAAGACACAAACAAATCCTCTAAAGCTCCGACCTCCTTCCAGCGTCAACACCACCTCCGACACCTCCCTTCGCCACCACCTCTGTTCTCTATCCTTCCTTCAGTGTCGCCGTCCTCTAACCTTCACCTTGCACAACTGTCCCTGTTCGAGGCTGGAAACAATGGAGACCTTCCTCTAATTGCTTTGATTGTTGTTTGCTTTTTCTGTATGCCACCCTCCTACGTTCACTCCGGCACGATTGTTTTCTTCGTTTTTGCCCTAATCGCATAAACATGTATGTTTTTCGTTCTTCATAAAATCACTATTTCTTCGTTTTTTTCTCTTGGTTTTTGCTGAAACCGGTAATGATGCTTTGTACTGTTTCAAATATTGGTTTTTGTTGTTTTGTTCTTCAGAAAATTGTGATTTTTCTGATGTTTTTTGCTGCTATCTTGCTGATTTGTTGATGTAGTTCACGATCTCATGTTTTATGTGATTATTCAATTTGATGTATGTGTAGCTTCCACTTTTTTTATTCTGTTAGATCGTGAATTTGATTGCAATTAAGAAAGAAACATTGAATCAAATGCGGTGCTTATGTTTCAAATATGAATTATAGTTTTATGAACTGTTATAGTTTTATGAGTTGTGTTCAGTTTGCAATTAGCTATTATTCTTCTCATTGTTGATTGCAATTTTTGTTGTGTTGGGGCTGCCATAATTCAATGCTATTAATAGTTTAAAGCTTATTGATATTGTGTTTCTAATTATTTATTATCAGGTTTCTCTTTGTAAAAGATACCGGAAAAAGTGAAGAAATAGCATATGAAGATTCATGGTGTTTAATATGTATGTTTTTCAAAGTTTTTCAAAATTGTAAACATTGTGATCTTGATTACAATTACGTTAGAGATGATTACAATTTATGTGGAATTGTTTATATATATATATATATATATATATATATATATATATATATATATATATATATATATATATATATATATATATATATATATATATATAGAGGAATTTAGAATGTAAAGTGTTTTGATTTTGAAATTGTTTATATATGTACGATTCATGGTTTTTAATCAGTATATTTGTTCTCCATTTAGCTGCCATGTCATTGTACTTCCTATTTCTACCTAATTAGAATAATTGGTTATAGTTTTGAAAGTATGATGTTTTAATAAGAAGTATAATGTTGTAACTAAAAGAAATGATACAAAAGGGTAAAATGGTCATTTTTAATATTCAGCACAATAATTCAGAGGTTCCAACCAAACACATTTTAAATTCAGATCTTACAAATTCAAACCCTCTTTGCAATAAAGACCTCTTAAAAATTCATATCCTGCCAAACAGCCCCTAAATGTTGACTATAAAAAAATATATATGTTAACTTATATTTACTAAATAATCAATAACTTTAAAAAAAATGTAATATCTATTGAAATGTGATTTGGTTTCTTGTTAACTTTAAATTCAAATGTTAATTACAGCTCAAATGATGAAATTATTTTTTATATCAAATATAGATGTTTATTTATAAAAAAACAAGCAATTATAAATCTTGATATATTCAGTTTTTTTTTGGATAAAAAAAATAAAGAAAATGGATTTTGTTAGTGTTCCATACAAGAGTTAATATAAAAGCGCAACTAATACCAAAAGCCCTAAGTTATGTAAATTTACCTGTTAAACCATTTGCAACATCAATTTTTAAAATCATATTTATATATTTTTAAAATGGAATTTTAAGATTTTATATATTAAAAAAAACATATATGGAGAGTTTTGTACCCTGAATTTAGGGGAACAATTTTAGCTTTGATGCACTGTCTTCTTCTACAAAAGGAGCCACACCCATCTGTCCAACCCACATTTTTTGGATATGGGATGGATTATAGTTTTTGTCTATGTCGATTTTTATTATTTATTACGGAGCAAATAGTAGAACATGTAATCAATTTTCTTCATCGTACATACTTCAGAGGAAAATTAGAGCCAATAAAAAAAACACGAAAAGTAGGGGGTGATGTAGGAATTTGATCTACTTTTTGCATATATAAGAAAAGTCTTCTTAATTATATCTATGTAATTATATCTATGTGATATGTGATATAATAAAGTAGGAGGTGATATATGAATTTGATCTACTTTTTGTATATATAAGAAAAGAGAAATTAAATATATCCATGTGATATGTGATATAATAAGTGTTTTAAAATATTATTAATTTTATTAAAATATAATATTTGTTAATATTTCATATGGATATGAAAATAATAGAAAGAAAAATACAGGAAAATATTTAATTTATGAATAAGAAAATGACAACCAATTTTGTAGAATGAATATTGGCGAAACGCAAAAAGTTTATGACACCACTTTTTTTTATATGAAATAATTTGGCAAACCGTTTACCAAATACCTTTAATTTATAAAAAGAACGTTAATGACAAAAACAATGAATATAGAATTTTCAAGCAAATTTAGGTTTGACAACGAAATAATTTGTAGTTTATTTTTGAAAAATAAAAACTCTTACAATGCTGAAGAGCAGTGACTAGAGAGAGAAGTGAAGGGTTGTGAAGGCATATTTTTAGGGTACAACTCATGATGCACAAAGTATCGATGGCAATCATGGCATAAAGGGTTGCAAAGGCATACTTTTAGGGTACAACTCATGATGCACAAAGTATCGGTGGCATATCAAATAGTTGAAGGGTTCTGAATGTGATTTGTGAAGGCGTATTTTCAAGGTAGGGGTGAAAAATCATGTTATCGTTTCGTGTCTCTGTCTGACACGACACGGAAATGTTTTATGTAACACGAACACGACACGACACAATGTCGTGTTTTTTTTAACTAACACAAAAACAAACGAATTAAAAAACGAAAAACACGACACCACACGAAAAATATAACATATACTAAAAACAAGTTTATTTAATGAATACTTTATCAAATATAACACGACAAACACGATAAAAAACTGTTAAATCATATCAATTTCGTGTCGAACTTTAAACACGACACGACACGACACAACATCGTATTTTTTACAGTTAACACGAACACGACACGAACACGAATTCAAATTTATGTTTCCTCCCAATTCCGTTTTGTGTCGTGTATTTTAGTGTAACGTCCCAAAATTCAAGACTAAAAATTTCTTTTAATAAAACATTACTTTAAGCAAAGTCGTCAATCCAAAACATAAACAGAGTATTAATTTCCAAAACACATGTTCGTTATCAAAGTAAACATTCTCAGGCTGTCTAATCTATGGTGTGTGTCATGCGATCACCCCGAGCTCTTCCCTCCGCTACCGGAAGTACCTGAAACCAAAACTGAAATCCGTAAGCACGAAGCTTAGTGAGTTCCCCACCCTACCACATACCATGCATAACCACATACTGCACATACTGGGCCACGCCCGCTATCCTGGGCCTCGCCCCTACCTCGGGCCTCACCCGCTACAACGGCTCCGCCGCTCCAGGCCCCGCCTGGCTTCGAGCCCTGCTCGGATACAGATCTATTTCACTTAGGCCTCGCCTGCCACAGGGTCTCGCCCGCTAACATATAATAGCACATAAACATATCACATCACATAAGCTAAACACATACCAAAGGATCTTGTCCTAAGGCCTCGCCTGTCTCTGGGCCTTGCCCTCGTCCTGCTACGGATGAGTCATGGAACCCCGTCCATACTCCTGCTGATAGTGAGGTATAGGCCCGACCCACCCTCACTCCTTCCCTAACTTGGGCTTCGCCCCTGATCTGCTGCTAATGAGATGTGGAACACCATCCACACTCTATTATTGGTGAGTTACGGGACCTCGCCCACACTCACCTCCCTACCAGGCACATACAAGTATCACACAGACAACAAATATAAACTATCACATAAACCATTCCTTGGGCACCCGCCCGCTATCATTGGACCTCGTCCTGAATATCGTGCTAGCATATTGTGCCTAGGGCTAACCCCTGGGTCTTCTACTCATAACTACATGGCCCGGCATTGTGGCCGTAGACCCATTCACACAAAAGGGAAACTCACATGCACTTGTTGAACTTGCTGATAATCCCTCTAGCTGCTGCCCGACAACTCTCTGAACTCCTGCTCCACTAGCTCCCCGAGCTACCAATATCAATGCAATACTTAGTCTAACTGACCCCCAAAAGTCAACTAAGTCAACTATGGTCAACGTCAACCTCCCAGGTCAACCCTACTCGCCGAGTCTGCCTACTGACTCGTCGAGTTCATAAGCTCAGAGTCCTTCCATTCACGACTCGACTCGCCGAGTCAGTCCATGACTCGCCGGGTCTACCGATTTCCGAGTCCTGACCTGTCCGACTCACCGAGTCTCTACTCGACTCACTGATTCGAGTCTCAACTCGAAGGGTTTGGGGTTTCGCGCCCTGACTCGCCGAGTCCAAGAACAGACTCGTCGAGTCCAAGGTAATTTTCATCCTACTCGACGAGTTGTTCATCCCACTCGTCGACTTACTCCTAATCTTCATGCTACTCGCCGAGTCCACTCAAAGGACTCGCCGAGTCCATTCAGATCTTCATACATGCAGAGGACTTTTGAGTCATGCATGGACTCCAAACTGTAGATCTACCCTTCCCAAGCCTATTCCTCACGTAAAGTTGCAAACTTTACGTGTACAGAAGGAGATCTAGGCTAAATACACCATAAACTAGGGTTTAAGGCAAGGAGACTCTACAATCAACTCAAGGACAGTTACTTTATGCTTCACAAGGCCAAAATATGCTTAGATCTGAAGTAGCAACTTCAGATCTGACTTCCAACTCAAATGGATAACTAATCATGGCTAAAAAGCCCCAAAACTCCCAACTAGAATAGATCTACATGAAGGAGACGACTTAGTACCTTCAATAACTCAGAAAGGTTCCACAAACTCCAGATCTAAGGCCAATCCTTGAAGCTTTAATGATTCCCCTCTTCCTTCTTCCTTCAAATCACCCAAAAATGGCCTAGAAGCTTGAATGAGCAACAATGGGGCTTAGGGTTCGGTGTTCTGGGTGAAAGAGGTAGTAAAGGAACCCTAGGGGAGAGAATGAGACGTTTAAATAGGCTCCAAGTCCCGGATTTAGGGTTTTCCTCGTTCAGACCAGACTCGCCGAGTCTCCTTGGCCGACTCGCCGAGTCGGTCACTTACTCCTTGACCCGGATCCCGCTCGGACTCGCCGAGTTCCTCCTTGGACTCGACGAGTCGTCCCTTAAAATTAGGGTTTCCTTTCCTTTCTTGGCCTTCCTAACTGTAGGTGTTACAACTCTCCCCCACTTAAACTAAACTTCGTCCTCGAAGTTTGCTATGGCCCACCGCCTGCGATCTGCTTCCAATACCCTACTAATTACCCCAACACCAGCTGCCTACCTTCGCTGGTCTTCCGCCCGGTCATTCTGACTATCATTTATCCTTGTGGATAAAAGTCTCGGGTCAACCCTGACCCTGAACATTCTGGAAACACCACTTACTCAACCGACAATCCTTCTGGTACTCTCCAAGTACTGCACTTACCCCATAGGGGTTCACCCCTTCTTTCCTTGCGCGATTTCCTTGCCTTCCCAAGGTAATGCTCCATAACCAACTATTTCCTCTGCCACTGTGAAGATCCTATCTTCACCAAATCCATCACTCCCGCTACCTCCAGAACGAGTTATTATTGCCAGTATCCACTGGGCATTTCTTTCTACTATAATTTGGTGCCAAGCACCCCACGATCAACTAACTGAATTCCACTATAGACTGCTTACCCGCATTGCTACTGAGTGAAAATTCTGCCATTCCTCTTCTGTCTTCTGGATGAACGGAGACCACCTTGGTCCTTACCAACCTATCAATATCTGGATTACCGTCTCCCACCGGTAACTAGACCCTACACAACTCCTAGTCGCTCCCAGCGACTTTCGAAGAAACTTCAACCACCTATAACTGCTCGATCTATACTGCCATACAGGCACTACGATTCCTGGGATCCCCGATCCCCAATCTTGACACTAAGGTCCCTACCAGGTCCCACCTGTGCTGCTAAAACTCACGGGCCTCGCCCACGGGTCTCACCCGCCTCTATCCTTCTAGTCCTACTTGTCTAGCCACTCTCGCTCGGGCCTCACCCATGGGTCTCACCCAACCATACTACTGAGCAAACCTGCTCTCAGGTCTCACCTATACTGCTATTCTCACACGGGCCTCGCCCACGGGTCTCACCCAACTATATCCTGGAGCGGCCTCTCCCAAGGTCTCACCTCTCTAGGGCTATACAGGAAAACTCCCTATCATTCTCATCTACTTATCCATTCCTGATCCCTATCTGATCACTAGGAGATAAGGTCCTCGACCCAACTCCGCCAACAAAGCCATTATGGAATGCTATGGCTTACCTGCAGTCTTACATCACCTTCCATCACTGACTGCTAGTGAATGCTACGGCTGCCCCATAGTCTTACGACACTTTCCACCACTGACTGCTAGTGAATGCTACGGCTGCTCCGTAGTCTTACAACACTTTCCACCACTGACTGCTAGTGAATGCTACGGCTGCCCCATAGTCTTACAACACTTCCCACCACCGACTGCTAATACGAAAGCACCCCGTGCTATCAGTTCTTAAGATCCTCCTTCTGACTCACTCGAGTCCTACAGGTGATCCTCCAACCTGAATTCGAAACCACATACTAACCCTCACCAATACACCCACTGGCTGAGGGGGAGTTTCTCAAACTGCTAACCCTGAACTCCTCAATCCATCAAACGTTGTACCACTTCTTTTCCTTCTCAGAGGCTGCGCACTCATTCTGGATCTGCGTGCTCTTACCTTTGCACGCTCAGAGGATTCTCCCCTACTTCGATCCTGCTTAACCCTTGTTGCTCAATGCTCGAAGAGAAATCCCAATCCTTGCTACCATTCCATAATCAATCTGCTGAGGGACCCAAGCTTACCATAGCTAGGGATCTAACCAATCCATTTCTACAACTATATGGCTCCAAACTAGCGAGACATACCAAGTCCCTCCCACGCATGCTACAGTTACTGCATCCTAAGAAACCTCCCCCAATAAGGCACGTCCCTAACTACCATTCAAATATCCATGGTATGCAGATGGCATATAACTCAATCACAATCAAGCCGCTCAAAAAAAAAATACTCATACCGACAATGATGCAGAACCATAACAATGTAATCATGCACAATTAAAAGAACTGAAAATGGAAATCGCATACCTGCAACATCCGATGCTGCTCGCGCCTCCAAGGTAGTTATCTGAAAAGCCCTGCCTCCTACCGCAGACGCCTCTGCACGTCCCTGACAGCCGTCTGTGATCCTCAAAATTACAGGGGCAGGTGCCATCACCCGTCCTGCTGAAAGCAAACTGGGGTACTGGGCCTTCTTGTGGCCCCGCTGATTGCAGTGAAAACATATCAAGTCTGATCCCTGTGTGGTGGTAACAGTACAATCCCTGCTAAAATGACCAGTCCGACCGCACTTGAAGCAACCAGACTCACCATCGCTACCACTCTTGCACGCGCTCCCGTGTGCCCTACCACACTTCCCGTACCGGCTGCGGTCCTGATAATCTCTCGATCTCGAATTCGATCCCTTGGGCCTTTTGCCCGAGCCTGTAACTGCCTGAAGCTCATCCGGCTTCCTCTTCCAGATCTTCTCCAAGTCAATCTCTCTCTCTCTAGCTCGCGTGATCATATCCTCTAACGTTTTGCAGCTGGACCTACTCACAAACTGCCTGATGTCATCCGTCAACATCTCATGGTATCGGGCCTTCTTCATCTCCTCATCCGCGACATACTGCGGTACAAGAAGAGCCCTCTCCCTGAACTTGGCAGTGATCTTCGCCACAGTCTCAGTTGTCTGCATCAAATCCTGAAACTCCTGCGCCAATTGCTGCACCTCAATAATCGGCGAAAACTCCGCCCTGAACCTGGCCGAGAAATCGCTCCAAGTCATCGCGTCCAACGAGGCATCATCCCCCAGAGCATGACCAATCTCGTCCCACCAATCCCTCACTCTGTCCTTCAGAAGACAGGAAGCGAGTCTGACCTTGTCCCCCTCAGGACACCGACTCGTACGAAATGCGTTGGCAACATCAGCCAACCATCTGCTGATAGCGATGAGGTCCCTAGCCCCATGATAATCTGGTGCCCCGCAAGCCCTGAACTCTCTAAATGTAAAGGTACGCACTTCCATCAAAGCCATCATCTCCGTACGAAAGGCTCCCAGCCTCTCATCCAAAATCTCCAATATACCCTCCTTGACCGTGCCAAAGATCACAGGAGTCTGATCTAGAATATTGCGCGTAACCTCGGCTGATATCAACTCCCTCTTTCGCTCCTCGAGCTGCTCGGCTTCTGAACCCGAGCCTGATCCCTCTTCGGTGCCTGGTCTGCTCACTGTTCTCTCTTGCAACGTCACCATGCTGAAAATATAATACACCCTCTATCAGAATACTTATAGCTGCTGCGAGACCAAACACACGCACTACCAGGTTCTCGGTCTTGTCTCGGCCTTTCCCGAATCGAGTACGGATCCTCTGCTTTCAGTAGTACGGGCCGATACTACCTTCCACATCTATCTGTACCTTCCTCAGGAATTGCTTCAACTCCACCAGGTCCCTTTTTCCACTACTACTGCTCCCAGCACTATCTCATCCTAGGCTTACCCTAGGGAACCTCCGACTCAAGTCAAACCAGTCCTCCGCTGCTGAAGGTCTCCTTGTGATGCCAATTAGCCATCACCTGAATACCATCACATGTGACGAGGCTCAGATAATCCTTCGAGTAAAAGACTCGTCCCTACAATGCTTGGACTCAGACAAGAGCTGCGCAATAGGGCCAAATCCAGTACTCTGAGACAATTCAACCCTGATCACATGTGACGTGACGTATTCACCTAATGGCTAACTCCCATCACTTAGAATCCCACAATGCACAAAGCAAGCACTATTCAGACAAGGGAAAATCTAACCATAACATACTCAAGCAATCATATCCACATGGCAAGAATCTGTACTAGCATGCAACACAAACTCATAAACTCAGGCATAACCTAAATAGGCTATCCTACTACTATCTAACCAGCACTATCATGCCGCTCAAAGCACATATAACAGGCACATAAGGCATCCTTCCTAGATCCTTAGTCCTAATCTAGCATGCTGTTCTATTAACTGATAATCAAAACATAAACTTTTATGGGTATTTTGGGGTACTTACTTGAGCTCGGCTGATTGCATGCACCACACCCTTTTTCGCTTTTCAAAGTTCTTTTCTTTCTGAATTCTTTTTGCTTTTCTAAAATTGTTTCATTCTAAAAACTTCCTTTTTACAAAACTGTATTTTCATTTTCGAAAACTTTTTATCTGACCCCTTAGTTTGAGTTCAGGAACACCCGAGAGTATGCCCGAATCCCTCAAACCAAGGCTCGGATACCAACTTGTAACGTCCCAAAATTCAAGACTAAAAATTTCTTTTAATAAAACATTACTTTAGGCAAAGTCGTCAATCCAAAACATAAACAAAGTATTAATTTCCAAAACACATGTTTGTTATCAGAGTAAACATTCCCAGGCTTTCTAATCTATGGTGTGTGCCATGCGATCACCCCGAGCTCTTCCCTCCGCTACCGGAAGTACCTGAAACCAAAAACTGAAAACCGTAAGCACAAAGCTTAGTGAGTTCCCCACCCTACCACATACCATGCATAACCACATATTGCACATACTGGGCCAGGCCCGCTATATATCCTGGGCCTCGCCCCTACCTCGGGCCTCGCCCGCTACAACGGCCCCGCCATTCCAGGCCTCGCCTGGCTTCGAGCCCCGCTCGGATACATATCTGTTTCACTTAGGCCTCGCCTGTCACAGGGCCTCGCCCGCTAACATATAATATTAAATAAATATATCACATCACATAAGCTAAACACATACCAAAGGAACTTGTCCTAAGGCCTCGCCTGTCTCTGGGCCTCGCCCTCGTCCTGCTACTGATGAGTCAAGGAACCCCATCCATACTCCTACTGATAGTGAGGTATGGGCCCGGCCCACCCTCACTCCTTCCCTAACTTGGGCCTCACCCCTGATCTGCTACTAATGAGATGTGGAACACCATCCACACTCTGTTATTGGTGAGTTACGAGACCTCGCCCACACTCACCTCCCTACCAGGCACATACAAGTATCACATAGACAACAAATATAAACTATCACATAAACCATTCCTTGGGCACCCGCCTGCTATCATTGGACCTCGTCCTGAATATCGTGCCAGCATATTGTACCTAGGGCTAACCCCTGGGTCTTCTACTTATAACTACATGGGCCGGCATTGTGGCCGTAGACCCATTCACACAAAAGGGAAACTCACATGCACTTGCTGAACTTGCTGATAATCACTCTAGCTGCTGCCCCGCAACTCTCTGAACTCCTGCTCCACTAGCTCCCCGAGCTACCAATATCAATGCAATACTTAGTCTAACTGGCCCCCAAAAGTCAACTAAGTCAACTATGGTCAACGTCAACCTCGCAGGTCAACCCTACTCGCCGAGTCTGCCTACTGACTCGTTGAGTTCATAAGCTCAGAGTCCTTCCATTCACGACTCGACTCGCCGAGTCAGTCCATGACTCGCTGGGTCTACCGATTTCCGAGTCCTGACCTGTCCGACTCACCGAGTCTCCACTCGACTCACTGATTCGAGTCTCAACTCGAAGGGTTTGCGGTTTTGCGCCTTGACTCGCCGAGTCCAAGAACAGACTCGCCGAGTCCAAGGCAATCTTCATCCTACTCGACGAGTTGTTCATCCCACTCGTCGACTTCCTCCTAATCTTCATGCTACTCGCCGAGTCTACTCAAAGGACTCGCTGAGTCCACTCATATCTTCATACATGCAGAGGAATTTTGAGTCATGCATGGACTCCAAACTGAAGATCTACCCTTCCCAAGCCTATTCCTCACGTAAAGTTTCAAACTTTACGTGTAGAGAAGGAGATCTAGGCTAAATACACCATAAACTAGGGTTTAAGGCAAGGAGGCTCTACAATCAACTCAAGGACAGTTACTTTATGCTTCACAAGGCCAAAATATGCTTAGATACGAAGTAGCAACTTCAGATCTGACTTCCAACTCGAATGGATAACTAATCATGGCTAAAAAGCCCCAAAACTCCCAACTCAGAAAGGTTCCACAAACTCAAGATCTAAGGCCAATCCTTGAAGCTTCAATGATTCCCCTCTTCCTCCTTCCTTCAAATCACCCAAAAATGGCTTGGTAGCTTGAATGAGCAACAATGGGGCTTAGGGTTCGGTGTTCTGGGTGAAAGAGGCAGTAAAGGAACCCTAGGGGAGAGAATGAGACATTTAAATAGGCTCCAAGTCCCAGATTTAGGGTTTTCCTTGTTCAGACCAGAATCGCTGAGTCTCCTTGGCCGACTCGCCGAGTCGGTCACTTACTCCTTGACCCGGATCCCGCTCGGAGTCGCCGAGTTCCTCCTTGGACTCGACGAGTCATCCCTTAAAATTAGGGTTTCCTTTCCTTTCTCGGCCTTCCTTATTTTGGGTGTTACATTTAGTCGTGTCGTGTCATAAATTGTCACCCCTATTTCAAGGTACAACTCATGATATTTATCACACAATTATGTATTCTTATGAACAGTAAGAGGTTTTGAGCCAAGTCAAACCACTTTTCTTTTGGCCGGCTGGTTTGAGCCTAGCTTGAATTTGCAGCTGCATAGTTTTGGTCCTTCTATTTTCATTGCTTATCCATTATGGTCCTTGAAGTGGTACGTGTTTGCTACCCTTGCCACTATGTTGCTTGCCATCTATGCACACGTACAACACCGTTTTTTCAATTGATTTCTCTTTCATCCACCGTCTGTAAGTCAAATCCATTCTCCATCTTCAACTTTATTATCTACACAAATATCGGCGAACACAATGACGAAGAAAGTAGATGGATGCCCTTATCAGCTCTCTCTCACTGTTATTCCCTCTTCTATCGCCATTATCCTACTTCACTGCTTTCTTGATGGATGCTCTGCGTCTTCTATGTTGTGCTTCTCATTCATCCACAACCTACTCCATCATTCTCTGCACCTACCACCGGTCTAAAGCTCCACCAAAGCTCCACCTTCCTTCCTGGAGGTAAGGTTCCTAATCGATTCCACTTTTTAATTTTTCCATATTCTATCACATTGTCGAATCCTCTATATAATTTTTAGAGAGACGGGTGTCAAAATCAATGATTTCGACTACAATACGTTTGGATTTCAAAATCGGTCAAAAAACTACATCTATTATTACATCGATTTTAGCTAATGATTTAAATCGATGATTTAACGTAGGAGAGAAAGGCATTTCTGTTTTGCAAAGAAGACCGAGCGATTCTCTGCAGAGAATGTGATATTTCGATTCACAGAGCAAACGAACACACAAAATATTATAATCAGTTTCTTCTCACTCCCTTTATGTAGATGTCCGTTCTATTTGGGCTTATTGCGAGTTTATCTCTTGCTTTCTCTATTCCATAGAAGGAGGTGGTGATGGGTGTTCTAGCAAGAGGACGAGCCAATGAAAGGATAGGGTGGCAACAATGGATATTAATTAATGAAATCTTGGCTGAATTTTTACCGACTGATTGAGGAGGGTAAAGATTAATTGAATGGTGTTGTAGTTGTAACTTTACAGTGGATAATTAATCAAGATTTCAGCAAGAAGTGAAGAATAAGATTGTTTTTAGGTGCGTATTCCAGGAGAAATTTATTTATCTCGAATCAGATAACTAATTGTCATGCCCCCTGGGCGAGGAAACGAAACATGTGGGGCTGTGTGCCTTAGTTCATGGATCACAAACAATTGGATATATAGCAAAAGTACAACCAAGGTTGTAAAAATTGTTCAGCGGTAGCTCGGAGGTTTACTGGGGTCAAGTTATATATCGGTTTGGCGGGGATTAATCTGGGACCCTAAATTACTAATTAAACTATTTTAAAACTTAATATATTGTAAGAATATTAGTACTTGAAAATTTAAAATTTTGAAATTTTGAAATTTTGAAATTTTAAAATATTTGTTATAATATTTGAAAATTTAAATATTTAAAATTTTGGAATTTGAAATTTTTTAAATTTTGGTGCAATATTTGAAATTTTGAAATTTTGAATTTTTTAAAATACTCCCGCCTAGGACCACCTAGGACCGCTGGGGAACGCCAATGACCGCCTAGCCCGAGTTTGACTAATATTGACCAATTTCTGTCAAACACCCTAATCGTAATCAGTTGCATACCGTCTAGCGCCTAGGCGGCCGCCTAAGACGATATTTATAACATTGAGTACAAAAATACCAAAACAATAGTTGTATTTCATCTTCAAGTTTGAATACAAGGTTCTGAAAGATAATAATAAAGTACATGAATTGCCTTAATAGGCAGGCAAATATAACAAAGCCTGGAAACTAGGTCACCTGAAATTCATGACTATTCCGTCGTCTAAAAACTTGATTATTGATCTCCTTAGAATACATGTAATTTTGAGGGTCAATACAAGGTTGGTGAGAGTTACAGGCTTTCTGCTAGAGCTGTAGTGATACTTGTTGCTACATCGGTTTTGTGGTCGGTTTACCAGGCGTTGCTCCAGCTCATATGTATGTCGAGGGGGGGGGGGGGGGGTTCTAAAGAACGAGATGGAGAATATGTATGTGCGTCATGGTTGGAATCCAATTAAAGAACCTAGGCAACAACAAGAAACAAGACTGTTAAACTTGCCCTAGGGACTATGCCCCGGGAGCAAGCTCCGACGATCAAGTTAGATCGCTAGTGTAAAAAGAGTCGACTCCACTTAACGAGATGACGCCAACTATGTAGAGACAGAGATGTATCCATAAAAGAGAAAGAGGTTAAGGTGGTGGGGAACACTTACCTAGAGTGTTGGACGGGGCTTCTATTTATATGAATGGAATGACATGGCTTCACAATATTATAGTAGCTAGTTGACTGCCTTTTTAATGTTATATTAATATATTATTCCATTTTCCAGGTATTCTTAGCTGGACATGACCTTTAGAAGATTTTGCATATTCTATTCGGGTTGTCCTTCTATCCTTATTTTCTATCTTCCTTTCTACTCTTTCTTTCGGCATGGCTTTGGCGGGCTGGGTAAATAGTTGGCTTGTGATGGGCCGCCATTGTGTATGGTCTAACCTCATACACCATTAATACTTTTAAAATGAGCAAAAATTATTTTCTTTGTAAGTAAATTCATACTTAAAAATGAGTTTTGTAAAGAGCTTTTGGATAAACTTTGAAAACCAAAAGGTGTTTTTCCATAAGTAAAACCATACTTATAACTGTTTTGAAAAAGAGAAAACCCGAATCCATGGTTTCTAACTTATAACTATTTCGTAAAGAGAGAAACCGAATCCAAGGTTTATATATATATATATATATATATATATATATATATATATATATATATATATATATATATATATATATATAGAGAGAGAGAGAGAGAGAGAGAGAGAGAGAGATCCAATTAATGTTTATAGTGAGTCTTATAACCGAGCTATATGACTGAAGTACCTCTTACAATGCTTCATTGGACGTTGTGGAATCGACCTAAGAAATTTAACACCTACTTCGATGTGACCGTCATGGTTGTAGCTAGCAACCGCGTGTGGATGTGTTAAACCGGTATAGACTATACATATGTATCTTTCTCTGAGGATTAACAATTATAATGTTGTGGGTATCCTAAGTGTTACACATAGGTAATGAATAGTGTCTCACTATAAAACCTTTAACTAATGTATACGAATAACTCTCATCCATAACTTATACGTGAATAAGTCACTAGGCAAAATGATTTATGTTGCATAAATTTTATAAAGGTCGAGTATGTTCGACAACTATATATGTAAAAGTTTAACGTACTCGCTTTTATAATGAGGTAAATCTCATTGTAGTGTACACAAGTATCCGTAAAAGTCCAAGTTGTATTATTGATAACTTATATATATATATATATATATATATATATATATATATATATATATATATATATATATATATATATATATATATATATATATATAGAGAGAGAGAGAGAGAGAGAGATCGTTCAATTAAGAAAAAAAGTTGAAAATGAGGTATCAACCTCAGCCTCACATTTTTTTTGGTGCAAAAGAGTTCGACGTACCACCGGAAAGGGAAAATGAATACACATATATTTTTCAACCAAACATGTTTCCTTAAACTATATTAATCATTACCTTAATATATACAAAAAAACATAGCTTTTTGTTTTTAAAACTTTTATGGAGCTATTTTTATCGAAAAATTATTTTTAAATATATTAAAATTCATAATTTTGGATTCCCGATAAATACACATCCATATTGATATGGTTTTAAGATAAAATAAAATTTTATTTTTTTATAATTTCAACTCTCATTATTCATAAGTGAATAAAAGTGCATCAGATTTTTATTACTATACATTCATTATTCATTTATGAATAAAATATATGTTTAATTTTGTTTTATAGCTTAAGTATCATTCATATATGAATATAACATGTAATAAAGTTTTATTTATCTAAAATATATTTTTTACATCATCTTTCGGCACATGTTATATTCATATATGAATAAAACATGTATTAACTCTCGTCATATATTATATTCATATATAAATAAAATATTTATTAGATTTTTGTTACAATTTATTTGTTATTCATATATGAATAAGCCGTATGTTATTAAAAGATGGAGTCTTTTGAAAATTTAAACTACTTATTCATATATGATTAACCATGGTTGCAGAAATCGCTAATCAGTCGCTAATCAGTGGACTAACAATTCGGGATTAATCGACTAGGCAGGGATTAATCGGAGACCATTAATTATTAAGAAAATTATTCAAAAATTTATAAATCTAATTTTAATCTTACAAAAAAAGTGATTAATCGGCGATTAGGGCCGATTAGGTCCGACTTTGACCTGCGTTGACCAAACCCGATTAGGTCCGATTAATTCCGACTTTGACTTGTATTGACCAAACCCGATTATAGTGACCGACTAGCAATAAATCTCATCGGTGGAGGTCTGATTAACGATTAATCGGCTGATTAGGCTGATTTCTGCAACACTGTGATTAACAAATAAACTGTAATAAAATTCTGATAAATGTGTTATTCATATATAATATAACTTGTGAAGAGAGCTAATATATGTTTTATTCATATGTGAATATAACATGTGACGAAAGCTGACGTAAATTGTAAAAAGTTTATTACATGTTATATTCATATATGAATAATGCTTAAACTGTAAAAAAAATTAGCATACTTTCTATTCATAAGTGATTAACGAATGTACTGTAATAAAAATATGATGTATTTTTATTCACTTATGAATAACGAAAGCTCAAACTGTAAAAAAAATAAAAAAAATTTTATTTTATCTTAACACCTATATCAATACGGATGTCTAATAGAGAATAAAAAATTATGAATTTTAATATATTAAAATAGTTTTTAAATAAAAATAGCTCCTTAAAATTTTAAAAAACAAAAAAAAAATATGTTTTTGTGTATATTTAGGTAATAATTGGCACAGTTTAATGAAACATGTTTGGTCGACAAACACACATGTATTCATTTCCCATTTTCACCGGTATGATAGAGAGTTTTGCGGCAAAAATAAATGATTGACTAGAAATGATTTCTCAATGCTCAAACTTTTCTATTTTCTCAATTGAACTTAGCTCTATATATACATGCATGATATAAGTTTGTAATACTACAAAGGTGATAACTTTTCTTGACATAAGATTTACAACATGCATTTTCCACATAAAGTCATAGCATTTTGTAGTAAGTGGTATATGTTCTTTTTGACTATTTGTTTTATTTTAAACAACACAACATATGTATATATCATGTTTAAAACTAGTTTATGTATAAATGAAATGTTACTTGACAAATAACATTTATAAACTAGGCATGTTGCATTTTTCACATAAAATTTTGACTTGTTGTATATTTTGCATAAACATTATATGTGAGAACATGTATCCCCCCTCCCGAAATGTATAGAAACTATAAAAAGGTGTCATAAGCACTAACCTTAAATTCATGAATTTGGTTTAGAGTCAAGAATGTGATTTGCTTTTCGGGAAGCACCGCGAGATAGTACGAATAACATTTGATCTAGTTTTAGACTTGATTTAAACCCACAAACAAAATAAAACCCAATACTTACACTTTGAAAACTCTACAAAAAATAAGGACACGTGGTGGGTAATGGTGGTGGTCGAGAGATGGTTTAACGACGACAACAAGGTGGCAGTCGCTGGTAGTGCTGCTTCGGTAGTTTCGCTGCGTTTTTTCTCTTTTCTACTCGGTGCAAATTGATGAATCGGAGGGATGGGGTAGGTGGAAGGAGGTGTTTGGTGGTTGTTGCTAGACAAAACAGGGGCCAAAAGGAGGGTGGCAGCCGGTAGTTCTCGGTGGTTAGCAGCCACCTCCTGTGTGGGTTTAAAATCGAGAAAAGAGAAAGAAATGGATATGGAGTGTTTGAGAGTGTTGGTTGATTTTTGGTATGTTCAAATGAGGAGGCCCATGCTCCTTTTTATAGCTTAAGCAAGCCTCAAGTAACCATGCAAGGCCATGCCTTCTTAGCTAGTGAAACACATAAGAGGTCATGCCTTGTACTTTGAAGCAAAAGTGTAGTCAAAGAGGTAAGCTGGTGGAGGTGTTATGGACATGGGAAAGTAGAGAGGGAAGAAAGCATGGCAAATTTTCTTTCCACATGCAAGCAAGGTGGTCATGGTGATGTCATTAATCAAAAAGAGTCATAAAAATCTTCCTAGATTTGTGTGCCAAGTTTCAGACTTCTAGTATTTTTTCGAAAGTGGTGAATGATAGAGTCGAGTTCAAGGATTCTAAAAAATTGAATAGATTAATTTTTCGAGTTGTAGAAATCCGAGAAACCACGTCTAAAGATTTGCGTTTAATTGACCCGAAACGTCCGATTTATCAACTTTTACAAATATTTTTACTAAAAATATTTCGAGTATGGAAATAAATAATAGATAACTTGAGTCCAAAAATGTTCTCAGAATTTCCATCTAAGGTGTGCAAGTGCCTCAACGGATCGAAACGGTTTATGCAGTTTAAAGAAAATCAGTATTATACTGGTTTGTTTCCTTATAATGGTCTTATCATTTGCATACGGGCTCCATTTTTTATGTTCTTTATATTTCTGGACTCAGGTGAACATGTACTATGAGACTAGAGTGTTTGCTTTGTTTACAACTACTTAATACAAAATTTTAGTTTTTCAAATGTATTAACTAGGGCTACTGTTTGTGCTTTATGATTCATTGAGATTTTCCACCATTGGAAGTAAGATGCCATTTGATATCTTAATTTAATTGTAATGACTCTAATTATTTTTTTAAATATGCATTAAAGCTCAATTGGTCAGGTTACAAAGAAGTTCGCGGTGAATTGACTGTCTACAATTTTAGACCTAAATTTCGTGATGTCACTTTACCACCTCGTTAAAGGAATTTTGTCCCGAAATTATTTCAATCCAGACTATTTGACTCCATTAGTGGAGGGAGCACCACTGAACAGTTGCGAGTACTTCTGTTTCAAGTTGATTCTCGGTTCTCAAGTACACTCCGACCCTCTACGAGAGTTCCATCATACTTTTACTATAGGTATGTAACTTTGTTTAAGGCTTTTGATTTCTTGATCCATGATCTCCACTAGTTCCTCCATGAAGTGAAGTTTAGTGTTTAACTGGATGTCATTGAGAGGAATAATAAGGTTCTCATCAGATAGACACTTCTTAAGATTACACACGTAGAAGGTATTGTGAACTTTGTTGAGTTATTGAGGTAACTTGAGTTTGTAAGCCACCGGACCAACCCTTGCCAAGATTTCAAAAGCTCCAATGTATTGGGAATTCTGTTTATCTCTTATTTCCAAATCTAATGACAACTTTCCATGGTGCGACCTTTAGTAGGACACCTCTCCTAATTTTAATTCTAGGGGTTTACGTCTCATGTTAGCATAAATTTTTTGAAGGCTATGTGCTGCCTTTAATCATTCCTTTATCTGAACAATCTTTTTTGCTGTCTCATGAATGATCTCATGATCAGTAAGTAGAGTATTTCCAACCTGCTTTCTAGCCAGTTGAGTATCTCCAACTTCTGCCCAGCATATCAGAGAATGGTATCTATATCCGTACGAGGCCATGAATGGAGCAACCTTTATGGTAGAGTGATAACTACTATTGTATGAAAACTCAACTAGTGGTAAGTGAATATCCCATGCATTACTGAACTCTATCACACAAGTGTGGAGCATGTCTTCCAGAGTTTGTATCGTTCTTTCACTTTGTCCATCCATTTGAGGATGGTATGTAGTAGTGCTGTCTAGTTTGGTTCCTAGGGAACTCTACAATGATTGCTACAATTTGAAAGTGAATCTTCTATCTCGGTCTGAGATAATAGATTGGTACATCGTGTAGTCTGACTATTTCCTTGAGATATGTCCTCATGAGTTTCTCTATATTTCCAGTTTCTATCATGGCTAGGAAATGGGTAGAGTTGGTCAAACGGTCATCCACTACCCAAATGGTGTCATAACCGCTTGAAGTTTTTGGCAACTTCATTATGAAGTCCATGGTTATCTATTCACATTTCCATTATGGGATTGACGATTGTTTTAGTAGTCCTGATGGCTTTTGGTACTCTACTTTGACTTTGGAGGAAGTCAAGCATTTATTGACATATGTGGCAATATTTTCCTTCATGTTGGGCCACCAATAAAGTTTCTTAATTTTGAGATACATCTTGTTTGATCTGGGATGTATCAAATATATCGACTTGTGAACTTCATTCAAGACTAGACTCTTGACTTCACCAAACTTTGGGGTCAAAAGTCGGTTCATGAAATATCATGTTCCGTCTTCCATGAGGTCGAAATATTTATCCATTCCTCACATATTTTCTTATATGATATTTTTGGGCTTGAGTGCTTCCAGCTGAGCGTCTCGAATTTGGGTGGTGAGAGTGAAGTGAATTGTTAGGGTTAAAGCCTTTTACACAAAGTGGGTTTACTCGTTCTTTCATACTTAAAGCGTCTGCTATGACATTTGCTTTACCACGATGATAACAAATTTCACATTCGTAATCATTTAGCAATTCGACCCACCTTCGTCGTGTTATGTTGAGCTCCTTCTGATCGAAGATATGTTGAAGGATTTTGTGGTCGATGCACATGACACATTTCGTTCCGTATAGGAAGTGTCTCCAAAATTTTAAGGCAAACACTAAAACTCCCAATTCTAAGTCATGGGTAGTGTAGTAGGTCTCGTTTGGCTTAAGTTGTCTGGATGCATATGCAATAACTTTATTCCTTTGCATGAATATGTGTCCTAACCCTTGGTGAGAGGTGTTATAGAATACTATAAAGTCTTATGTTCCCTCTAGAAAAGACAAAATTAGTGCAACACACAGTTGTTTCAATTTCTGGAAGGAAGACTCTTGTCTGTCTCCCCAATCGAACTTCTTGTCTTTCTGGGTTAGGGCGGTGAGTGGCTTGAATATTTTGGAGAAATTCTCGATGAATCACCGGTAATAGCCCGCAAGCCCTAGAAATTAGCTTACTTTGTTTGGCGTTGTAGGTGCCTTCCAATCCTTAACGGTTTCGATCTTCGTAAGATCGACATGAATCCCTTTGCTACTGACCATATGGTCGAGAAAATGCACTTTGTTCATCCATAACTCACATTTAGAGAACTCTGCATAAAGCTTCTCCTTCCTTAACAGTTCCAGATTTAATTGCAAGTGTTGGCCATGTTCTTCCTTGGTTTGTGAATATATTAATATGTCATCGATGAACAAGGTCATGAATCTATCCAAATAGTGTATACACACCTGATTCATAAGATCCATGAATATGAATGATGTGTTGGTTAGTCTGAATAGCATAAGTAGAAACTCATAGTGACCATACCGAGTCTTGACTTCTGTCTTTGGGAAGTCTTCTTCTTGAACTCTGAGTTGATGATAGTTGGATCTTAGATCGATATTTGAGTAGTAGTAGAATCCTTGTAGTTGATCGAAATGGTCATCAATCCTCGGGAGTGGATATCGATTTTTTATGGTGAGTTTGTTCAACTCTCGATTGTCGATGCACATCCTGAACAATCTATCCTTCTTTTTGACAAAAAATATCGAAGCTCCCCGTGGTGAGAAGCTTGTTCAGGTAAAACCTTTGTCAAGAAGCTCTTTGGAGTTGACTAGAGAGTTCTTGCATTTCTGATGGAGCCAAATATCTTGCCACTGGTTTTGCACCTAGGATTAGTTCGATTTAGAATTCGACCGGTCTGACTGGAGGTACTCCAGGTAGATCATCTGGAAATACGTTTGGGTAGTCACACACTTGTGTAATGTCTTTGATTTCCTTACCCTTTCCTTGCATATCCACCACGCGGGCCAAGAAAGTGAAGCATCTCTTCTACAAACACTTTATATCCTTTATGCAAGAGATGACTCTTAGATTATTTCCTGATTTATCTCCGTAAATCATGAGGGATTTGTTGTTGGGTAAGGGTAGTCGAACAAACTTTTCGTAACATAAAATCTCCGCTCGATGAGGCGATAACCAATCCATTCTGATGATTACATCGAAACTTCCATGGTCATAGGCATTAGATTGATGTGAAAGACGTTATTCAGGGTGAGAAGGCAATCAGTGAGTATTTCTAAAGTGCTTTCTAACTGGCTGTTTTCTACTTCTACTATGTAAGCTTCGTTAAGTTTGCATTATTTATGGTTTATCATGCTTCTAAAATTATGGGAAGTAAAGCTTCTATCGGCACCAGTATCAAATAATACGAAAGCATAAATATTGTTGATAAGAAATGTACCAGTAACCATAGTTGGTTCCTGGTGAGCATCTCCAGCACCAATCACAAATGTGCTTCCTTGGACACCCTGATTCTTCAGTTTCGGGCATTCCTTCTTAAAATGCCATGGTTGATTGCATTCAAAGTAGTTACGGCTTCCTCCTGAAGCAGTGGTTGAGGTTTTAATGGTTGAGATCTTTCTGTGGTACTTAGCAATGTGACCTCTTGAGTTACAGTTGTTGCAGACCATACTCGTGAAATTTCCGACATGGTTGAAATTACGCTTGGTACAATGGGGTAATGTCCCAGACTAGGACTTAGATGGGATGGGAGTGTTTGTGATTGTGGTGTAAACAGCCACAACTTTTGACTTGGTTTTTTGATGCTTGAAGTTCCATTTTGACTTTCCAGGGAACTTTCGTTTTGTACCCCCTGCCCTGTTCTTTTCCATTTATAGGGTCATGGTACCTTGGCGGATACACTACTCAGTCAATTGATAGACCGGTCACTTAGCACTATCAAATCTGGTGGGTCTAGATGCAGTAACCAGACCTTGAACTGGTGAAGCTAATCCCCAGATGTACCTTTCAGTCATTTTATATTCGGGCTTCACCATCCCCAGAGAAAGGTTTGCAAGGTAGTTAAATCGGGAGGTGTAGGCAGTCACTTCCAATCCTTTCATAGTAAGATTTCAAAGCTCCTGTACTAGAGCCTGGTCTTCTTGTAGAGGACAGTAGTTCTCAATCATCGTTTGTTTAAATGGTTCCTAGCCCATGGCATAAGCTGCATCGATTCCTAGGGACTTAGCATGATTATTCCACCATGTCAGGGCGGAATCCATTAGCATACAAGTAGCATATTTGACACTCAATCATTAATGCAAAAACTAATGTGAAACACTTCCTCCATTTTCTCTATCCAGCGGGATAGACCGACAGCTCCTTTTGTGTCGTAGAAGAATCAAGGTTTACATGCTAAGAAATCCTTGTATGAACATGATCTGGAATTTTTTTTGATTAATGACTGGAACACTGCCACCATTTCTATTGTTCTTGGAAGATTCATTCCGAGCAGCCTCATATGTAGCTAAGGACGTGACAATCCCTTGTATAAGCAAGGTCTGCATTAGTGTGGGATCCATTTTAAATGGTGGGGGATGGGGGATTGATAACTAGTGGGGTTTCAGTGGTTTGAATTGGAGTTCCTTTGGAATTTGGAGTTTTCTCCCAAAGTTGGGTTACCGGTGGTACAGCTCTTGCAATGACTCGGGGAGTTGGTGTGGAAGAACTTGCAGACCTTTTCTAGGGGCCATAATCCTAATATGTTTATACGGACACGTTAAGTTGTTTTACACTATGTAGTCATAAACAAGTATGTAAGAGTTGTACTCTATGATAGCGTATTAGTGTAGTTTGTTGCTGAAATCATACAGATTTCTAAATTATAGAAGGTGATCGATTCGTGAAATCATAAAGACTTCCAAATGATAGAGAGAGAGAATTGAAATCCTACCAATTTCAAATGATATAGAGAATTAAAATCCTTCTGATTTCAAATGATAGAAGAGAATTAAAATGCTTGTCATCTTTGGAAAATAAGCGAGAGAGAATTTTGGAGACTACTAAGTGATCGACTGGGAACTATAGGTTTCTCTGCTACGAAGGTAGCAGAGTTATTGGTTCTTTGTTCTTCTTCGGATTTAGGTAAATCAGGAAAATATGGGATAACATATTCTTAAGTATTTTTTTATGATTTTTAAAATGTATGCATTGTTTTGGAGTTGATATGAGGATTCTAACGAGGGTACTAGGCATTAACAGTGAATCTTGAGAACATTCTTCAATCTCTAAAACTCTCAACCATTGTAGTTTGTCAAACTCCTTACTCAAGGTTGGTTGAGCACCGACCCAACCATAAACAACATAGGCGTGCGTTCCATGTTTATTTGTGGTGTGGCTTATGTATGGTACTAACCTTAGTCGAGGCATTTGACCTAAAGGATTTAGTTTGCAGTTTTAGTTAAAGGTATGTTAGAATTTTATTAAGTGTTCTGATCGTGGTTCGGAGTATATATAACTATTATATTTATTGTTGGTGAATTTTGCAGTATTATTAGTTTTTATTTTGTACTTCGAGACTATCAAGTAAGGATCACATAGGTGAGAAGTGCTAGCGGGCAGGACCATTTTAGCATATAACCATTATGAAATCCAACAACCCAAGTGATAGTTCAAACAAGCCACCTCTCCCACAAGTAGTCGAGAAGTAGGGTAATTAATAATAGTACTTTCATTAGGATCATGTAGCTATAGGTGCATTCCTCTTTCGAGGATACGAGTTTTCTATAGCCAATTTAGCTTTGATACCAATTTGTCACACCCCCGGCCGAGGTAGCAGAACATGTTGAGTTGTGTGACTTAGTTCATGGATGACAGGAAATTGTATATATAGCAACAATAACAAAACATTAGTTGTATTTCATCTTGAAGTTTGAGTACAAGATTCTTTAGATAATAATAAAGTACATAAATTTCCTAAACTAGCAGGCATATATAACAAAAACTAGAAAATAGGTCGCTTGAAATCCAAGACTATTCTGTCGTCTGAAAACTTGATTAGTGATCTCCTGAGAATAAATGTAATTTTGAGGGTCAACACAAGGTTGGTGAGAGTTACAGGTTTTCTACTAGAGCAGTAGTAATACTTTTAAAATGACTAAACCATATTTTATTTGAAAGTAAAAACATACTTAAAAATGAGTTTGTAAAGAGCTTTTGGATAAACTTTGAAAATCAAAAGGTGTTTTTCCCTAAGTAAAACCATACTTATAACTGTTTTGTAAAGAGAATAACCGGTTAGTGTTTATAGTGAGTCCTATAATCAAGATGTGTGATTGAAGTACCCCTTACAACACTTCATTGGACGTCGTGGAATCGACCTAAGATATTAATCATCTACTTCAACTTGATTGTCATGGTTGTAGCTAGCAACCATATGTGGGGGTTGTCAAACCCATATAGATCTATACATACGTATCTCGCCCCGGTGATTAAGGGTTATATTTGTGTGGGAATGCTAACTGTTAAACTTAGTTAATGAATAACGTCTCACTATAAAGCCCTTCACTAATGTATACGAATAACTCTCAGCCCTATCTTATATATGGATAAGTCACTAGGCAAAATGAGTTGTGTTGCATAAGTTTTATAAAATCCGAGTATGTTCGATAAGTATATATGTAAAATGGTAAGGTACCCACTTTTATAAAGAGGTAAATCTCATTGTAGTGTATACAAGTACATGAAAAAAGTCCAATTTATGATATATATATATATATATATATATATATATATATACATATATATATATACACACCCACACACACAAAAATACATACATATATATACATATATATATATATATATACATATATATATATATATATTCATATATATACATATATATATACATACATATATATATATATATATACATACATGCATGATATAAGTTTGAAATACTACAAAGGTGATAACTCTTCTTGACAGGAGATTTATGACATCCATTTTCCACATACAATCACAACATTTTGTAGTAAGTGGTATATGTCCTTTTTGAGGTGTTTTGTTTTAAACAACAGAACATATGTATA
Organism: Lactuca sativa; assembly: GCF_002870075.4. NCBI lineage: Eukaryota > Viridiplantae > Streptophyta > Magnoliopsida > Asterales > Asteraceae > Lactuca > Lactuca sativa. The sequence continues at coordinate 184,228,312 of NC_056626.2, read as the reverse complement.
TATCAATTTTAAAACTAGTTTATGTATGAATGAAATGTTACTTGACAAACAACATTTACAAACTAGGTATGTTGCATTTTCACATAAAATGATGACTTGTTGTTGTATATTTTGCATAAAAAAAATATGTGAGCACATCAATTCCTCCGAAAGTGTATAAAAACTTTAAAAATGGGTTGTAAGCACTCACCTTAAATGTGTGAATTTGGTTTAGACTTGAGAATGTGATTTGTTTTCCGATAAGCACCGCGAGATAGAGCGAATGTCAATGAACTTTCATCTAGGTTTGGACTTGATTTAAACACAAAAAACAAAATAAAACCCAAGACTTAAACTTGGAAAACTCCAAAGAAAAATAAGGACACAAGGTGGGTAATGGTGGTGGTCGATAGGTGGTTTAACGACGACAGTAAGGTGGCAGTCGCCGGTGGAGCTGCTCTGGAAGCTTCATTGCTTCTTTTCAATTTCACCCTACAAAACACTACAAAAGGGGAGGAAGGGGGTAAGTGGTAGGAGGCGTTGGGTGGTGGTTGCTTGAAAAAGCAGGCGCAAAAGCGGGGGGGGGGGGGGGGGGGGGGTGGCAGTTGGTGGTTCTCAGTGGTTGGCAGCCACCTCGAGTGGGGGTTTAAAGTCAAGAAAAAAAGAAAGAAATGGAGAGGGTGTCTTTGAGTGTGTTGGCTGATTTTTGGTGTGTTAAAATGAGGTGGTCAAGGCACCTTTTTATAGCTCGAGCAAGCCTCAAGCAACCATGAAAGGCCATGCCTTCATAGCCAGGCAAACACATAAGAGATCATGCCTTGTACTTTGAAGCAAGATTATAGTCAAATAGGTATGGTGGTGGAGGTTTTATGAATGTGGGAAAGAAGAGAGGGAAGAAAGCATGGCTGATTTTCGTTCCTCATGGAAGCAAGGTGGTCATGGTGATGTCATTAATCACAAAGAGTCCTATAAACCTTCCTAGATTTGTCTACCAAGTTCCCGACGTCTAGTATTTTTTCGAAAGTAGAGAATGATGAGTTGAGTTCAAGGATTCTAAAAACCCGAATGGATTAACTTTTCGAGTGGTATAACTCTAGGAAATCTTGTTTAATTGAATCGAAATGTCCGATTTTTCGAGTTTTACAAATATTTTTACTATAAATATTTCGTGTATGGAATTAAATAATAGACCATAACCTGAGTCCAAAAACGTTCTCGGAATTCCCATATGAGGTGTGGAAGTGCCTTAACAGATCGAAACGGTTTATGCAGTTTAAAGGAAATCAGAAACTAATTTGTTTTCTTATAACGGTAAAATCTTTTGCATACGAGCTCTGTTTTGGACGTTCTTTATATTTCCAGAATCAGGTGAACATGTACTACGAGACTAGAGTGTTTGCTTCATTCATAACTACTTAATACAGCGTTTCAGTTTTTCAGACGTATTAACTAGGGTTATAGTTTGTGCCATTTGATTCATTGAGATTTTCCACGATTGGAACTAGGATGCCATCTGATATCTTATTTTAATTGTAATGGCACTATTTATTTTTCAAAAAATGCATTATAACTCAATAGGTCAAGTTACAAAGAAGTTCGCGGTGAATTGATTGTCTATAGTTTTAGACCTAAATTTTGGGATGTCACACTAATAGGTTCTAATTCTTTCTGATTTTAATTAAAATTTATTTGGTATTGTGATTTGAATTGAAAATTGGTTGCTTCAAAAAGAAATTGTGCTTTGGTGTGGAGTTTGAAAGATTACACGCCAAGTGTTTGATGAAAGTTTTCAAATACGTCAACTGGTGTTCTTGGGTTCAAGAACAATATATTCATTCATATTCATATTGAGTATTTTTGGGCTGATTGAAATCCATGTGGAGTGGGAATTTTGGAACATGGGTCATTATTTCAAAGTGGTGGGTTTATGATCTTTTAGACCTTCAGATATACTGGGTGGCTTTTGTAGGTAATTCATTGTTTTCTAATTCAAATTTCTTTCATTTCCATTATTCTTGATGATAATACACTATAAACCACTACGAGCATGACATGGTTATATGATTGATTTCTTGCAACTATGGTTCTATTTTGAACAAATTACATGGTAGACAAAAGCTACCACGCAAGATAATAGGGTGCGTTGTTGAATTTGGAGGGGAACCACAACTTGATCCTAGGGTTTTACCTTGGTGTACTGTGACATATTCATCTTTTGTTAAATTTACTGTATTTTATTTTTCTTAAAACCAAGCCTTGTACTTTAAGTAGGTTTTTTGTACTTCAATATAAACAATGATTTTGTAACGATGTAAATTTTTAAACAAAATTTTCATTTAAAAACAAAATTGTCTCATTTCTAAAATCACAAAAATCCCACAAACATCAAGTTATCAAAACACATATAAATAACTGTTTATAACACAAATCCAGAATCCTCAGAAAACATATCTCCAACTCCGGTGTGTATACAATCAAGTCAGTGTATTCCCGTGATCTTAAGAGGTACCTGAAACACATAACACATAACCCGGTAAGCACAAAGCTTAGTGAGTTCCCCAAAATACTACAGACGTCACATTAGCCAATCGAGGATAACTCAATACGACCCTCCGGTTAATGTGTCTCAGTGGAGACCCTCCGGTCCCACAACTCGGGTGGACCCTCCGGTCCTAACTCAATAAACTCATAATAATAATACTCAACATGAATCACAAAGACATAATGCAGAATATCACAATACACAAGTAAGCACATAAGACACCTCGGTCACACAAAGATACCACTCATGGTAAGTATAGTGAGAAGACTCACCGGTCTAGCCTCCTCCTAACACATACGATAATTATCCCTAATTAATAACGGCTCTCAAAGAAGCTATACTAACCCTTTTACAAGCTCTCAGAAGGGTAAAAGACCATTTTACTCCTCCATGGCCTTAATAGTCCACAAATTGACCAAACCCTAAAAGTCAACGGCAGCACGTACGTCGCACATACCAGACCTCTACGCTATTCCCGACCCTTCGCTGCGCGTACTGGGATTATGCTCAACGTATGTCCCTGTTTTGCTCTTTATACTTGTTGGTCTTAATCAGTTAAGACCTTAGCTCATATCACATATCTCAACTCCCTAAAGGCTCTTACTCCATAAAGTCTGTGACTTTAAGCTTTTGCGTGGGTCACAAAGTCACAAACACCCAAAACTCCCATTCTCATATCTCAAAATGCTTATATCTCATGCATGGATTGATTTACGCATCCAAGTCTCGATTTTTGTGACAGTATATCACTAAAGACACTCAAAAGGAGCTAATCATAGTCTCTGGAGCTCAATACCTCATAAAGCATCCAACTTTGGGACCAAAACCCTAAAATGATCTAACATGATGCACAAAAAAAAGAGTGAGAAAGCTTTGAGCTTTATGCTTCAAAATTAATCTCCAAACTCACTTAAGTTCAGATCCAATGCATGGAATCCCACTCCTTCTTCTTTAAGGCTCCTTCTTCACTCCAAAGAAACACAAGATCACTCAAAAGCTCACAAATAGCACATAAGCTTAATGGACGAGTATTTAGGGCCTGAGAGGGTTGTTTGTCTGATGATGGTGGCCAGGAATAAGGTCATCATATCCTTTATATAGGGACACACCCGAAATTAGGGTTTTCACTCTGGGCCTAGTATGCCTAGCGTACTAGGTGTCCTCCGCATCAAAAATACGCATATGAGTACGCTAAGCGTACACTCGCGTACGCCTCGCATACTCATTTACCACCTTTTTCTCAATAAGGGCTAAACTTGACAATTTACCAAAAGAACAAGGATTTATAAGGTATACCTGGTCTCGGGATGTTACAATTCTCCCCCACTAGAATCAGACTTCACTCTCGAAGTCAGGCTCCGAAAATAACTTTGGATACTGCTCGTGCATCTCGGACTCCTGCTCCCAATTGTAGTCGGACCCCTTCTAATGTTGCCACTGGACCTGAACCAGAGGCACCTCTTTGTTCCTCAGAACCTTCACCTTCCGTTCCAAAATCGCAATCGGTCTCTCAATGTAATTCAGGCTCGCATCCACCTGAGTGTCCTCTAATGGTATCACTATCGTCTCATCGGCTACACACTTCCTCAACTGGGACACATAGAAGGTGTTATGAATCTGGCTTAACTCTACTGGTAGCTCCAACCGGTAAGCTTCCCTACTTACTCTGGCGATCACTTTGAAAGGACCACCATATCGGGGCCCCAACTTGTCCCGTTTCCTGAATCAGATCACCCCTTTCCATGGGGATACCTTCAGGAGGACAAAATCTCTTTTGGCAACATTGGGTTGTCGGTAACCTCTGTCTAACCTGCTGAATCTGCTCGGTCATCTTCAACACTATCTTAGTGCCACCCATCACTCAATGCCCTACCTCTCCCCAACAAATGGGAGTTCAACACCTCCTCCCGTATAGGAGCTCAAAGGGAGGCATACCAATACTTGAATGATAGCTGTTTATGTAAGCAAACTCAGCGAAGGGAAAATAAGTGTCCCAACTTCCCCCGAAGTCCATAACACATGCACACAACATGTCCTCAAGCATCTGAATCGTCCCCTCGCTCTGCTCGTCTGTCTGCGGGTGGTATGCAGTATTGAAATGCAAATGGTTACCCAACTCCTCATGAAATTTCTTTCAGAACCTGGAAGTAGAGTGCAAGTGTCGATCTGTCACTATTAAGGTCAGCACTCCATGCCGTGCTACCACCTCTCTCACATACATCTCATCCAGTCTCTCTGCAGAAGAGCTCTCACTGATAGCGAGGAAGTGAGCACTCTTCGTCATCCAGTCCACAATCACCCAGGTCGCGTCAACCTCACACACAGTCCTTGGTAACTTTGTGATAAAGTCCATAGAAATCTATTCCCACTTCCACTGGGGAATCTCTAAAGGCTGTAAAGGACCATGTGGACGTTGGTTCTCTGCCTTAACCCGACGATAGGTCAAGCACCTCTCTACAATCAATGCCACGTCCCTCTTCATACAGGACCACCAATAGTCTTTATTCAGGTCCAAATACAACTTAGTGTCCCCTGGGTTGATCGAGAATCTCGATATATGTGACTCCTCCATCAATATATGCCGAGCTCCACCTGTATATGGCACCCAAATCCGACCTCGGAAAGGTATAAGTCCTCGACTATCTGACTAAAACTCGGAAACCTAACCGACCACACACTCTCTCTTGCAGTTCTCTGATGTCATAGCCTCTACCTGAGCCTTTCGGATGGTATCTAAGACTGGATTCATCCTCTTCATCCTCGTACACACATCTCTGATCAGAGTGCCATTGGCTCTGCGACTCAAGGCATCGGCTACCACATTAGCCTTGCCTGGGTGATATAAGATCTTGCAATTGTAGTCTTTCACTACATCCAACCATCTCCTCTGCCTCATATTCAGGTTGGGATGATCCATCAGGTACTTCAAGCTCTTATGGTCTGTGTATATGGTGTACCGGACACCATAAAGATAGTAGCGCCAAATCTTGAGGGCGAACACTACAGCCCCCAACTCCAAATCATGGGTGGGATACCTCGTCTCGTGAGGCTTCAAATGCCTCGACGCATATGCTATCACATGAACCCTCTTCACCAACACTGCACCCATCCCTGAAATAGACACATCAGAATAGACTATGGAGTCATCCACTCCCTCTAGAAGGGCTAACACCGGATCTTCACACAACCTACGACAAATAGTCTCGAATGATGCCTGCTGCTCAGGCCCCCAAACAAAAGTAACACCCTTATGGGTCAATCCGGTGAAAGGAATCACAATCTTGGAGTAATCTTTGATAAATCTCCGATAGTAGCCGACCAATCCCAGCAAACTCTTGATCTCGGATGGGGATCTCGGCACCTCCCATCGCATAACTACCTCAATATTGGCCGGATCGACCAATATCCCATTCTGATTAACGAGGTGTCCCAAAAATTGGACCTCTCGTAAGCAGAAATCACACTTGGAGAATTTGGCATACAGCCTCTCCGAACTCAACACCCCAAGAACCTCTCGCAGATGCTCCTCATGTTGCTCCCTGGACCTCGAATACACTAAGATGTCATCGATGAACACGATCACCGACCGATCCAACATAGGCCTGCACACCCAGTTCATGAGATCCATGAACACTGTCGATGCGTTGGTGAGCCCGAAAGGCATCACCACAAACTCGTAATGCCCATAACGAGTTCTAAAGGCTGTCTTCTTAATATCCTCTTCGCATACTCTCATCTGGTGATATCTAGATTTCAAATCAATCTTGGAAAACCAAGATTTCCCTTGCAATTGATCGACTAAATCGTTGATCCTAGGAAGTGGATAACGGTTCTTGACCGTCAGGTTGTTCAACTCCCGATAATCAATACACATCCAGTGTGAACCATCCGTTTTCTTGACAAAAAGGATCGTCGCTCCCCATGGTGAGCTACTCAGTCTGATATAACCCTTCCCCAATAGCTCATGTAGCTGCGAGGATAAATCATGCATCGTTGGTGGCACAAGGAAATAAGGTGCCTTGGCTGTAGGCATCTCGCCTGGAACTAAATGAATCCGTAACTCCACCTGCCTCTCGGGAGGCACACCTGGTAACTCCTCTGGAAAAACATCCGGGAACTCACACACTATTAGAACCTCAGAGATAGAATTCATCCTCTCTGAAACAACCCACGTATCCATCACATACGCCAAGAAGCCCATGCAACCCTGCTGTAAACTCTGCCTCGCCCTAGCAGCAAAGCAGAAAGCTGACCCAGATCTGGTACCCTCGCTCTTGCCATACACTGTAAGCACTCCCCCACTAGGGTCTCATATAGTCACCAAATTACGCTCGTAATCGATCACTGCTCTAAAACGGATCAACCAATCCATGCCCACGATGACATAGACATCACCCATCGCTATCAGAACCAGATCTATCGGGAACTCGAAACCAAAAATCTCCAGCACACATCCTTGGAATACATCAATAGCGAAAACTGCATGCTCATCATCAATGGAAACCCTCCAAGGTCGACTCAACGCCTCACATCAGATACTAATGTGACGACTAAAAGCTAAAGATACGAAGGATCGACTCTCACCCGAGTCAAATAACACCAAAGCAGGTACATAACTCTCAAGAAATGTACCTAGATACAACATATAATAAGCATAATAACTCTCAAAATAAATAAATAAGGAGATACATACCATCCACGACATCAGGTGCTGCACGGACCTCCTCCGCTGTCAGCTGAAAAGCTCTCCCACAAGCCCTCGGAACCTTGGCCTTCACTGGCCGACTATCAATAGAAAGCAAAGTAGCAGGAGTGGAACCCAGGGCTGATCCATGAACAAGTTGAGGGCACTCGACCTTCCGATGGCTGGTCTAATTGCAGTGAAAACAGACTGCAAATTGTAACAGCCCAAAATCTCAAGTATTGTTAAGTTGCATTTTGGGGGTGTTTTAAAGGGGAGACTCGACGAGTTGGATCCAGACTCGCCGAGTAGGGTCGCAGGTTTGGTCGCGGGTTCACGACTGGACTCGACGAGTCCAGGTATGGACTCGGCGAGTCGACGCTGTTCAGCGGAAACCCTATCCGTTCAGTATTGAGTCGTATATAAGGGTTATTATGCCGTCATTTCACGACTTTGGATCGAGTGGGAAGAACCCTAAGCGACTGGGACGGCTAGAGCAAGCTTGAAGGCCATTGGTTTCCTTGAAGGAATTGTTGTGCAAGGAGGAGAAGGGTTTTAGCTAAAGGAACTGCAGGGAGTTCGAGTTCTGAAGTTTGGGGACATGGAAGGTACATCATTCAGGTAATAATTCGGATTACATTCTCCTGTGTTTGATGTGTATATAGATTTAGGGTTTATGGAACCCATTTGGAGTCTAGATGGATTGTTGTGTTGTTATTCAACGTTTATAACCTTGTATTAGGACCCTTAGAGGTCCAGAAGGTCCCATGTTTGTATATTCGAGAATATATGTATCTCAGGAAGCAGTTCGATCGACTGCATGGCGTAGACTCGCCGAGTCGGATGATCAGACTCGGCGAGTAGCTTGAAGATTTACTGGGACTCGCCGAGTTTGATCTTCAGGCTCGGCGAGTAGAGTCGGGGTGGCCCCGCGATTCTTCCACGAGGACCTCGTCGAGTCAAGAGGGATACTCGACGAGTAGAAAGGGATCATGCAGGAATTGGTGAGGACGACTAGACTCGCCGAGTCGCCAGGGTACTCGCCGAGTCCAGTCGAGATGGCCATTGACCAGAGTTGACCTGTGTGTAACGTTTTAGGGTCAGTTAACGTGGAAGATAGAAGTGTTAAAAGAGATATATGATGAGACAGGGAGCTTGTAGCTCGGAGGATCAAGTGCAAGAGATTTCAGGAGTTGCTATCTTCCAGTGGCCGCGAGGTGAGTCTTCTCACTATACTGTACCCGGAAGGGTTTGACTGTGTGACTGGAAGGTCGGATATGTTATGTGAAATGTATGCTATATGTGGTAAGTTATTTGTTATGTGTGCTATGTATGATATGTGGGCCGGAAGGCAATATGTTATGGGCCGGAAGGCGATTATGTTATGAGGACCGGAAGGTCAGGGCCTGGAAAGGCGTATGTGCGTAAGTGTATATTGGGGAACTCACTAAGCTTCGTGCTTACAGTATTTATGTTATGTTGTTTCAGATTCTTTCAGTAACGCGGAATGGCATCGGCTCGATTGTACACACCGAGGAAAGAGTTGTATTTTGGAGGATCCTGGTTGTCTATTCAAATGGAAATGGAACTATGTTTTGTAATTCGAATAAGAATAAGATTTTAAACAAGTGTTTTAATATTAAATTGATTATTCAAATGAAAAATTTTGCTTTGAAAACCTGGGTGTTACAATTGGTATCAGAGCCTTGGTTTGAGGGATTCGGACGCGCCTACGGGTGAGTCTGGACTCAAACTGAGGAATTAAGAAAAGGTTTTCAAATAAATAGTTTTCTAAAAGTGAATAAGAGTTCAAAGAGAAAGCAAGAAAGAGCAGTGTGTACAATCAGCCAGAGCCAAACGGTGATTTCCCAAAATACCCTTACTTTTGTATTTTGAAATATCTATTATGCACTTTATGAGACATTATTGCATGCTAGAGACAGGCTAGGTATTTCACATCTTAGGACTAGAGTGGCCTGATTTGTGATGCCTTAGTCTAGGGTTTGCTGTTATATGTGCGTTATGCTTTTGTGTGTATGTGATGAGTGAGAGTATCTAGTTAGAACGCACAAGGGGTAAAGCTACGGGGTACAGAGGTACTTCCGAGGATGAGCCGAGAAGGTGGAGCTACCACAGATGGGGAGTCCTATGTATGCTTCAATGCTCGAATGCTGCTTGCTTTGTGCTTTGTGGAGTTATCGATGATGGGAGTCAGCTACTAAGTGAGTATGACGATACTCAAGAGGTAGAGGGCTGGCATCATTAGGAACTCTTCAGCAGCTGATAGCAAAGAAGTGGGAGGACAGCGGAAGGGACTGGGGAGTAAACCTAGCCAGATGAGTGCGCTGGTAGGGTAGAGGATTTCGTTGGAAAGCGAGCACGCGCGATGAGATGGGTGAAAGAGCAGGTTTATCAGCTACTTAGGAACTCTGGGATGGTCCGTGTGGAAAGTATGGGTAGATGTGGCAGGTAGTATGGGCCCGTACTACTGAAAGCAGAGGACCCATACTTGATACAGGGGGCATTCTGAAGGTCCTAAGGAACAGATTGAGGGGTGATTTTATGGTTCGGATACCATACATCGGAGCGGATACAGAGTGATGTTATGGTCCGAGCACCATACATCGGAACAGATTGAGATAGATGTTGTGGTCCGAGTGCTATACATTGGAGCAGATTGAGGAGTGGTGCTATGGTTCAGGTACCATACACCGAAGCATGATGAGGAGGGATGTCATGGGATGAGTACCATGGTTCGTAGTGGATGATGCTTGTGGCTATCTTGTTATCCGGTTATGACCGATGAGGTAGAGATTGAACGCTATGGGTTTCAGGCCTGTAGACCATGATTGAGTACGGAGAGGCGTTCCCCGAGGGGAAAGATAAGTGCCTATCAGAGTATTTTGGTAAGAGTCAAAGACAGGGGAGAATTTCAGTTGAGTCGAGCAATCAGACGACAGAGGAGAGGTCACCTTTTTGGGTGGGTAGTGTCATTTATGCTCGTGTGCAAGACGCGAGAGGTCTGGTGTTCCGGTTCTGGATTTGGGAGTACACCCTGCAGGTAGTTATCGATAATGACTTCCCTCAGAGCATCAGGTAGCGGGTGTACCGCGAGACAGAGATTTACCGTGAACAGACAGTCAGTTGGGGCTGAGGTAGTCGAGAACCACACCACACCTAATTGAGAATAACAGGTTGGGTTATAGTGGTAGCAGTGAAGAGTTCAGACGAGTTTTGCAGTGCGGAGAGTTGTCGTCTATGTTGAGAGTAAGTCCCTGTTCTTGGGACGAATCCGGCGTTGGATACGGATTGATGAGTTGAGATGAGAGGAACGATGATGCTGCGGTGCGGTCTACGAGCCAGATATGTTATCAAGCGGTGCAGGTGCTTAGTATTAGATCAGTATGGGATTTGGAACGATTAGAGGCAGCTGTGATGAGAAGTTCCGGGAGAGTTAGCTAGAGGTTCAGAGTATAGGGGATTGATTGACTTCATAAGGGGAGGGACTATCGAGTGTTGCACAACACTTTTCTGGGGCAGGTACGATTTCGCTGGTGAAAGGTAGTCGTGGGTTGATTGTATACTAATTGGTGTTGGTTCGAACCCTAGTGGGGGAGAACCGGGTGCAGTATGTAAGAAAGCAAGAATTGTCAGGAGTAGTAATAAGTGGAGTATAGAGATGCAGTAGGAAAGCATGAGACCATAGGTGTCGATGATCGAGTAAAAAGGGGTTACATCGGAGCTTGCGGGTCCGGTGGTGCATGCCGCAAGTGCGGAAAGGAGGGGCACTGTGCACGGGATTGTTGGCAGTCAGTGCCAATTCGGGATTTGAGGAGGACAGGATGGAGCGGAGCCCCAGAGGGCTCAGGGTCGTGATTGTCTGCGTGCGACAGAGGGAGACGGAGCAGTGCCGGAACCAGCTGCGGGTAGGATGCTTTCATGATGTCTTAATTGTCTTGCATTGATTTGGCGTATTGTTTGTGCTGGTATCTTGTATGGATTTCGATGCGGTACTCGTTGTTTCGCGGGTCTGGCATGGTTATGGATTGGTGCTTCAGGTTTTCGCTTTGGCATACGTTATCCCCTGATGGTTGGGTATGGTTATAATTGGTGTTTTAGTGTCAGTAGTCTTGTGCGGTTTTCGATGTGGTGTTCATCCTTTGGGCCGATTGTGAGTTTGGTTATGGGTTATTGTCGAGGATTCCTTTGGTTATCGTTCGTGAGGGTTGTTAGGGGAGATGCGGCACTGGGTTGATTGTCGGGTAGCATCTACAGTCGTGGAGTGGATGATTGAAGGACTAGATTCTTGTGAGTGGGTTGATCAGGGAGGAGGTGTGTTTTGCTGAGGGTTGCTTGTGCTTGTGGGAAGCAGTCAGTGTGTAATTGTTCTCTTTGTACAGGATTGTTCTGTAAGGTCGTTAATGATGATCGGTGACAGTTAGTCAGTGCTTTAGTGGGGGGGGGGGGAGAATTAGAAAATTCTCCGGGAGATCGATGAGTATGTGAGGGTGCCTAGTTGTTGGGATTCAGCAGTGTTTGTCAGCGCAGAGTATAGGCCGACGAGAGCGAGTGTCAGGTATGCGGGGCGGGATACAGACCTAGGGCATTCGATTGTGGAGGCCTGAGGGAAGGCCGGGATCAAGCTTGAGTAAGTAACCGGGGTTATGTGATCAGAGTATTGGTATGTTTGAGGTACGTGATGGGTTGTACAGCATTAACCCCACGGGATTATGTTATGCATGTTTCTAGAGTTGGAACCGGAAGGTTTCCAGAGTTAGAACCTGAGGGTTCGCAGAGTTGGGTGTACGGACCCACAGAGATATAGCCTCGAGTGGCTAGTATGTGTTATGAGAGTCGGTCCAGTCATGCTGGAGACTCTGTTGGTATTGCTGGATCAGTTTGAGATTACGGATGGTGTATGTGCAGTGTGATTACATTGGAAGGTCGGGCCCCGGGATTGGCGATCTTGTTTAGCTGAGGCAGTGATCTTGATGAGATTGAGAGCCCCTGCAATGAGAACCAGAGTATGTGGATAACGGTTACGCAAAAAGGGTGGTGTCGCTTGGGGCGAGCACCGTGGCACCGGTTGGAGTGGCATTATGGCCAAGAGGGTTCCTTGGAAAAAGGAAAAGAGGAAGGTGTGTAACTCCGAAGGGGTGCAAGTTCACGAAAGTGAAAGCTGCAGAGCAGAATTATGGTTAGAGTATTTCAAGTATGGTTTCGAGCATTGTGTTTGCGGCAGTGAAGTAGGAACCCATCCGGGTTGGGATGACTGACGAGACTCAGAAAGGATGCAAGGGAATGGAGAATCTTGAATTCTCAGTGTGATTCTGATCATGGTATAGGACGGATATTAGTGGTTCGTCTTGGGAGATGTTCGAGGATATCATCAGTGAATCGGGTTTTTCAACCTGCGAGTGTTGGGACTAGTTCAGTATGTGTATGTGATGGCAAGAGGGAACTTGTGAGAGTTGCTCTGAGAGGGAGAATGGATCTCTCAGTCGGTCCGGAATGGACAAAGTGGGCTTTGGATTGGGGATCCGGTGGTTCAGGGTTTCCTAACCCTTATGGGTTGAGTGATCGTTGAGATTTGGAGCAGAGTGCATCTTGGGTAATTTCCGATTACAGAGAGTGATGAGCAGTTCAGAGTTCGTACTTTAGTTGACAAAGCAGACTCAGCAGGTTAAAGAGAGTTAGTGATCGTCTAGAGTTAACAGGAAAGTTATGCAGGCAGACGCCGTTACGAGCATGTGAGTCAGGTCAGCGACTTCGTATTTCTGACGGGGTGCTTCGATTTAGGAAGAGGGGTAAATGGGGGGCCCCGGTATGTTGGGCCTTTTCGTGAAGGTGCGAAGGTAGGAAGGGTGGCCTATCGTTTGGAGCTGTCAATGGAATTGGGGCGGATCCATGACACTGGTATGTGTCGCAATTGAAGAGGTGTATAGCGGATGAGTCAGCAGTGGTTCTACTAGAGAACGATTAGGTGGATGCGAGCCTGTGTTACGTCGAGAGGCCAATGGCCGTCGGAGATCGGAATATCAAGGTTCTGAGGAACAAGGAGGTACCTCTGGTATTGGTTCAGTAGCGGCCTCGGGAGAGATCGGTAGTGTCTAGGGAAGCCGAAACGTGAGATGCGGGAGCAGCAGCCAGAGCTATTTTCAGAGTGAGACTTCGAGGGCGAAGTCTAATTCTAGTGGGGGAGAATTGTAACAGCCCAAAATCTCAAGTATTGTTAAGTTGCATTTTGGGGGTGTTTTAAAGGGGAGACTCGACGAGTTGGATCCAGACTCGCCGAGTAGGGTCGCAGGTTTGGTCGCGGGTTCACGACTGGACTCGACGAGTCCAGGTATGGACTCGGCGAGTCGACGCTGTTCAGCGGAAACCCTAGCCGTTCAGTATTGAGTCGTATATAAGGGTTATTATGCCGTCATTTCACGACTTTGGATCGAGTGGGAAGAACCCTAAGCGACTGGGACGGCTAGAGCAAGCTTGAAGGCCATTGGTTTCCTTGAAGGAATTGTTGTGCAAGGAGGAGAAGGGTTTTAGCTAAAGGAACTGCAGGGAGTTCGAGTTCTGAAGTTTGGGGACATGGAAGGTACATCATTCAGGTAATAATTCGGATTACATTCTCCTGTGTTTGATGTGTATATAGATTTAGGGTTTATGGAACCCATTTGGAGTCTAGATGGATTGTTGTGTTGTTATTCAACGTTTATAACCTTGTATTAGGACCCTTAGAGGTCCAGAAGGTCCCATGTTTGTATATTCGAGAATATATGTATCTCAGGAAGCAGTTCGATCGACTGCATGGCGTAGACTCGCCGAGTCGGATGATCAGACTCGGCGAGTAGCTTGAAGATTTACTGGGACTCGCCGAGTTTGATCTTCAGGCTCGGCGAGTAGAGTCGGGGTGGCCCCGCGATTCTTCCACGAGGACCTCGTCGAGTCAAGAGGGATACTCGACGAGTAGAAAGGGATCATGCAGGAATTGGTGAGGACGACTAGACTCGCCGAGTCGCCAGGGTACTCGCCGAGTCCAGTCGAGATGGCCATTGACCAGAGTTGACCTGTGTGTAACGTTTTAGGGTCAGTTAACGTGGAAGATAGAAGTGTTAAAAGAGATATATGATGAGACAGGGAGCTTGTAGCTCGGAGGATCAAGTGCAAGAGATTTCAGGAGTTGCTATCTTCCAGTGGCCGCGAGGTGAGTCTTCTCACTATACTGTACCCGGAAGGGTTTGACTGTGTGACCGGAAGGTCGGATATGTTATGTGAAATGTATGCTATATGTGGTAAGTTATTTGTTATGTGTGCTATGTATGATATGTGGGCCGGAAGGCAATATGTTATGGGCCGGAAGGCGATTATGTTATGAGGACCGGAAGGTCAGGGCCTGGAAAGGCGTATGTGCGTAAGTGTATATTGGGGAACTCACTAAGCTTCGTGCTTACAGTATTTATGTTATGTTGTTTCAGATTCTTTCAGTAACGCGGAATGGCATCGGCTCGATTGTACACACCGAGGAAAGAGTTGTATTTTGGAGGATCCTGGTTGTCTATTCAAATGGAAATGGAACTATGTTTTGTAATTCGAATAAGAATAAGATTTTAAACAAGTGTTTTAATATTAAATTGATTATTCAAATGAAAAAATTTTGCTTTGAAAACCTGGGTGTTACACAAATCCATTAGGGCAATCCTTCGCCATATGCGCCTCTTTGCCACATTTGTAGCAAATCCCCGCCCGGCAACATCCCTCATGACTCTTGTCGCATTTTCCACAAGTGCATCCCTTATGTCTTCTTGATTTCGAATCAGCTGGCTTAGCCCGCTTCGCTGTCGGCTGTAACTGCGCCGATCTCCAATCTCTCCCCTGAGACTCCGCCTCCTCCCTGGCCTAAGTCTCTAGCTCGATCTCCCTCCTCCTAGAATTTTCCTGAAGCTCGGCGAATGTTTGATATGACGAGTTCACCACAAACTCTCGAATATCCCTCCACAAAATGCTCAAATACTGGCTCATGCGTGCCTGCTCAGTAGACATGTGATCAAGGCAGAAGAACGCCCTCTCGTGAAACATCCTCATAATCTCCGTCACTGACTATGTCTTCTGCTTGAGAGACAGAAACTCCTAGGCCAACCATTCCCTCTCCATCGGGGGAACATACTCATCTCGTAAAATTAGTATAAACCTCTACCATGTCACTGCAGTATGATCTGTAGAAGTAAAATTGGCTGTCACAAACTTCCACCAGTCCTTCGCTCCCAAACGAAGCTGGTTCAACGCAAACCGAACCCTCAAATGCTCTGGGCATGAACAAGTGTAAAAATATCCCTCAATATCAGAGATCCACCTCATAGCAACAATCGGATCGTGAGTCCCATCAAAATTTGGTGGCTTCGTGTTGCTGAACTCCCGAAACAGCAATGAGTCACCTCCCTGTGGCCTGGCAACAGCGACAACTGCACTGGCTGCAGCAACAACTGCCTCAGTGACTACAGCATATCGCTCATCAAATGTCTCAATCAGGGTGGTCTTAATAGACCCAAACATCTTAGGAATCGCCTCTCAAATGGATGCGGCCACCTCCTCGTGAATCATCCTGCGAATCTCATCATCACTAGTGCCACTGCTCTCGGGGTTGTGGTGTGTACCCACCATGATGTCTCCGAAACACAACACAAAAATCATCAGAGACTCGCTCGAGTATACTCACACTCGATCACTCATCCTTAATTGTTCCTTGGCACCCTAAAGATTCTTACTTGGGCTATCTACAGATCTGGTGCTTTCATTAGTACGGGCCCAATACTACCTTCCACACCAACCTATAGTCACCCCAAGTCCTCCTCCTAGGATCCCAATTCACAAGTACTCTATCTCTCATGAATAACAGCATACTCTCTCCGTAAACCCCTCACAAGCTCATCTAAGTATCTCTCCTAGATTTTCTCTCAACTCAAAACTCTCTCTAGGTGATTCCTACTAGATACTCTCACTCATAGCATACTCAAAGCACATAATAGATAGCGGCAACTCCTAGGCTAAGGCATTACAAATCAAGCAACTCTAGTCCTAAAACATGAAATACCTAGCCTATCCTCTAGCATACATAACTAATATCTCATAGTTATCTTATAACAAAAAAAAGTAAGGGTATTTTGGGAAATCACCGTTCGGGCTGTGGTTGATTGTACACACTGCTCCAACTCGTTTTCCTCTTAAACTCTTTCTCATTTTAGAAAAATCATTTCATTTTGAAATTTTTTCTCAAATCTTCATTTTGAGCTCAGACACACACGAAGGTGCATCCGAATCCCTCAAACCAAGGCTCTGATACCAACTTGTAACGATGTAAATTTTCAAACAAAATTTTCCATTAAAAACACAATTATCTCATTTCCAAAATCCTACAAACATCAAGTTATCAAAACACATGTCCCAAACTGTTTATAACACAGATCCGAAATTGCAACATCCGGAATTCCAGGTATCCTATTTTAATTAATTACTTTGTGTCAAAAAGAGGAACTCGACGAGTTGGTGCTTAAACTCGTCGAGTAGGATCGCGATTGCTGACTGGATTTAATGAATGGATTCGACGAGTCGACTAGTAGACTCGACGAGTCCGTGCTGTGGACAGAAACCCTAAATCTTCGGGCATGTGCCCTATTTAAGGGACCTTATGGCCCTCATTTGAGGCCACCTTCACTCTTGAGAGCACCAGAGCACCTGAGAGCGTTGTGAGAGAGAGAAGAAGTCGTTTTCATCATTCTAAGTGTGATTTTGCAAGAAAGAAGGAAGGAGGGTAAGCTAAGAAGATTGAGGAGCTCAGATCTACCACCATTTGATCAAAAGAGGTTGCAAGAGGTATAAATCTGTGCTCAATCTCGTGTATATGGTGATCTACTTGAATCTAGGGTTTTCTTATGCCTTCTTTAGCTTGGATTCGAAGTATATGAGGTCCCAAGGTGGAGTTCTTAGATCTGGACCTTAAGAGGTCTAGAGAGTCCTATCTATCCTACTTTATGTTATTCTGTTAGAGATATGAACCTAGGTTGCCATTTTAGAAGCTATTTCACCAAAAGGAGTCTTATGTGTGTTGCATGGGTGTAAAGATTGGACCTTTACGTAGTTATTGAGCATTGGGAAGTCAGATCTATAGGTTAGAGAAACAGATCTGACCTTAGAATGTCATTTGAGGGTTGCCATGGAAGGAACTCGCCGAGTCCATAAGGGGACTTGACGAGTCGAGTCGGGTTGCCCCGCGATTTGTGGTCAGCGGTAACCCGTCGAGTGAGGATTTATGAGGTTTAAAAGGATACGCATGGACTCACCGAGTCACACGAGTGCACTTGACGAGTGTGGTCAAAGTTTGACCATTGACTAGAGTTGACTTCACTTGACCTTGGGATTTTGGTCAAGCTGATTCAAGAGAAGTCAGAGAGGGGTAGAATGGTCTTCTACCCACTATTATAGATGAGGACATGAGAAGATTTTGATTAGAGATGTTATTATGTTGATAGGAGGAGGCTAGGTCGGGTTATAGAGCACGAGAGGTGATCCGACATCGTACGAGGTGAGTCTTCTCACTATACCTTACCTAGAGTGGTAATTATGTGTGACCGGAAGGTCTTATGTGCTATGATTAGTATGTGATCTTTGCTGTTATATGATATATATGTGCTATGATATGTTTTGAGTTTTATGATATGGACCGGAAGGTCAATATTGTATGGGCCGGAAGGTCACGACGATACGGACCGGAAGGTCAGGGAAGTGGGACTGAAAGGTCTACCAAGATTATGGGAAAGAAGTCCCCTGAGACACATTGACCGGAAGGTCTTGTAGAGTATTAGCCTTGAGTGGCATATGTGTTGTATGTGGTATTTTAGGGAACTCATTAAGCATTTATGCTTACCATGTTGGGTGACATGTGTTTCAGATACCAGTGATGATCTTGGGAAGGCACCAGCATGATCTGTACAAATTGATAGAGTTTTATGTATTTGAGATCTTGGGGGTTTTTTTATTTGGATGACATATGTTACATTGGATATTGATATTTCTTATGAATGAAACTATGTTTTAAAAATGAAAAAAAATGTTTTGGAAATTCACGTCGTTACAATTTGGTATCTGAGCCTTGATTTGAGGGATTCGGTTGCACCTTCGGGCATATCTGAACTCAAACTGAGGATTTGAGAAAGTTTTTCATAAAAAGAAACAATTTTTCTAAAAGAGTAAAAGACTTTGAGAAAAGCAGAAGGGAGCAGTGTGTACAATCAGCCAGCACCCGAAGGGTGATTTCCCAAAACACCCTTACATTATGTGTTATTAGATATTATGTGATATGTTATACATGCTAGAGTAGGCTAGGTATTCATATCTAGGACTAGAGTGGCCTGATTTGTGATGCCTTGGCCTAGGAGATTACTGCTACTATGAGATACTTCGAGAGCATGTAGGTAGCAGTGAGGAGCTTATGAGTGGCCTACAGGAGAGTAGCTTGTGCGTAGCGAAATATAGAGTACTTGTGATCTGGGATCCTAGGAGGAGGACTTGGAGTGAACATTGATGCGTTGCGGAAGGTAGTATAGGGCCCGTACTACTGGAAACACCAGATCAATGAGCAGTCCAAGTAAGAATCCTTAGGATACTAAGGAACAAGTAGGGTTGAGTTGTCGAGTGTGAGTATACTTGAGCAAGTCTCTGATATTTTTATGTTGTATTTCAGAGACATCATGGTTGTGACACGCCACAGACCAGAGACCATCGGCGTGAGTGACGAGGAGCTTCGTCAGATGATCAACGATGAGGTGGCTGTGGCTATCCGCGCAGAGATACCGGAGATGTTTGGGTCTATCAGGACCATTTTGATTGAGACGTTTGACGAGAGGTATGCAGTGGTTACTGAGGCTGCGGCTGTTGAAGCTACTGCAGCTGTGGCTGCAGCTAGACCTCAGGGGGTGACTCGTTGCTGTTCCGGGAGTTTAGCAACACGAAGCCACCAGAGTTTGATGGGACGCAGGATCCAATTGTTGCGATGAGATGGATTTCTGATATCAAGGGATGCTTTTACACCTGTTCGCGTCCGGAGCATCTGAGGGTACGGTTCATGCTGAACCAGCTTCGCTTCGGAGCAAAGGATTGGTGGAAGTTTGTGACGGAAAACTTCACTCTTGCAGAAATTTCGAAGGTGACCTGGGAGAGGTTCACCACCATGTTCAGAGACGAGTATGTTCCCCCGGTGGAGAGGGAACGGTTGGCACATGAGTTTTTGTCCCTCAATCAGGGAACAAAGTTTGTGACGGTGATCAAGCGGATGTTCTACGAGAGGGCGTTGTTTTGCCCTGAGCACGTGTCGTCTGAGCAGGCATGCATGAGCCGGTATTTGGGCATTCGAAGGAGGGACATTCGGGATTTCGTGGCGAACTCGATTTACCGGACATTTGCTGAGCTCCAGGAAAATGCCTGGAAGAGAGAGATTGAGCTGGAGACTCAAACCAGGGAGGAGGCCGAGTCTCAGGGGAAGAGAGAGACGGTTCAGTCTCAGCCGGCAGCCAAGCAGGCTAAGCCCGCCGATTCGAGATCCGGAGGCAAGAAGGGCCGAACTTGTGGGAAGCGCGGCAAGGGACATGATGGAGTCTGTTGGTCGGGTTCTTGCTACAAATGTGTCAAGGAGGGGCATATAGCCAAGGACTGACCCAAGGGATTTATGCTTTGCTTTCATTACAACCAGATGGGCCATCGGAAGGCCGAGTGCCCGCAGTTGTTATAGGGATCAGCGCAGGGATCTGCCCCTGCTACTGCACCAGCTACTGAGGGTCGGCCAGTGAAGGCCGAGGCACCGAAGGCTCACAGGGGAGCCTTCAAGTTGATAGCGGAGGAGGTCCACCCAGCCCCCGATGTCGTGGCTTGTATGTATTCTTTCATTTCGTTATGCTGATTTAAGATATTGTGCTTATTTTATGATATGCGTAGGTACTTTTCTTGTGAGTTCTGTACCTGCTTTGGTGTTATTTGACCCAGGTGTGAGTCGATCATTTATGTTGTTAGCGTTTACCAGCACATCAGTATTCGACGAGAGGCGTTGAGTCGACCTCTACAAGTTTCCATAGCTGACGAGCGAGCGGTGTATGTAACTGACGTGATTTGAGGATGTATACTCGAGATCTTTGGCGTTGAGTTCCCGATAGATCTGGTCCCTATTACGATAGGGGACGTCCGTGTTATAGTGGGCATGGATTGGTTGAGCCGATTTAGGGCGGTTATAGACTGCGAGCGGCAGATAGTGACGATACGAGACCCTAGTGGGGGAGTGCTTATTGTATATGGCGAGGGTACCCGATATGGGTCAGCATTTTGTTCGGCTGCCAAAGCGAAACAGAGTTTACAACAGGGCTACAGTGGGTTTGTAGCCTATGTGATGGATAGACGATTGGCCACAGAGAGGCCGAGTTCGATTGAAGATGTTCCGATAGTGCGTGCGTTCCCGGATGTTTTTCCTGAGGAGTTGTCGGGTGTGCCTCTCGAGAGGCAGGTGGAGTTCCGCGTCGATTTGGTTTCGGGGGCAGCGCCTATCACCAAGGCGCCTTATCGCCTTGCGCCGCTAGAGATGCTAGAGAAGGGGTTTATTAGACCGAGTAGCACGTCGTGGGGAGCGCCGATCCTTTTTATCAAGAAAAAGGATGGTTCACACCGGATGTGCATTGATTACCGGGAGTTGAATAAGTTGACGGTCAAGAACCGTCACCCCTTACCGAGGATCGATGAAATGTTCAATTAGTTGCAGGGAGCGTCTTCATATTCCAAGATAGATTTGAGGTCTGAATATCATCAGATGAGAGTGTGGGATGAGGATATCCAGAAGACGAAATTCAGGACCCGTTATGGGCATTACGAGTTTCTGGTGATGCCTTTTGGGCTCACCAATGCACCGGCAGTGTTTATGGATCTCATGAACATGGTGTGCAGACCGATGTTGGATCGGTCGGTGATTGTGTTCATCGACGATATTCTGGTATATTCGAGATCCCGAGAGCAGCATGAGGAGCATTTGAGGGAGATTCTCGAAGTTTGAGGTCGAAGAGGCTTTACGCCAAATTTTCCAAGCGCAATTTCTGGTTACGAGAGGTCCAGTTCTTAGGGCACCTCGTCAACCAAAAGGGGATATTGGTCGATCCGGCCAAGATTGAGGCTGTGATGAGATGGGAGGTGCCGAAATCCCCCACCGAGATCAGGAATTATCTGGGATTGGTCGGCTACTATAGAAGATTTATCAGGGATTTCTCCAAGATTGTTGTTCCCCTCACCAGGTTGACCCGGAAGGGCGTGACTTTTAGTTGGGGTCCAGAGCAGTAGGCCTCATTCGAGACGCTTCGTAGGAGATTATGCAAAGCCCCGATATTAGCCCTCCCAGAAGGGATGGAGGATTTTGTGGTGTATTGTGAAGCATCGATATCGGGGTTGGGCACGGTGCTTATGCAGAGAGGACATGTGATAGCGTACGCATCGAGGCAGTTGAAGCCTCACGAGGTGAGGTATCCCACCCACGATATGGAGTTGGGGGTCGTGGTGTTCGTCCTCAAGATATGGGGTCATTTTTTGTATGGGGTTCGGTGTATCATATACACGGACCACAAGAATTTGAAGTACTTGATGGACCAGCCCAACCAGAATATGAGCTAGAGGAGATGGTTAGATGTGGTAAAGGATTATGACTGCGAGATCCTGTACCACCTAGGAAAGGCTAACGTTGTAGCCGATGCCCTGAGCCATAAGGCGGAGAGCTCCCCGATACGAGATATTTGTAAGAGCATGACGGTGATGACTCCGATGCTGGATACCATCCGAGAGGCCCAGTCAGAGGCCATGAGACTGGAGAACTGCAAGAGAGAGCGGGTGATTGGGCAGGTATCAGAGTTTTTTACCGATAGCCGAGGGCTTATGACCTTTTAGGGTCGGATTTGGGTGTCGTTTACGGGCGGGGCACGTACCACCCTGATGGAGGAGGCGCACAGATCGAGGTTCTCGATCCATCCCGGGGCCACTAAGATGTATTTGGACCTGAAAAGAGACTATTGGTGGACTTGTATGAAGAGGGATGTTGCATGTTTTGTTGAGAGGTGTTTGACCTTACGCAGGGTTAAGGCCGACCACCAGCATCTGCATGGCAAGTCGCAACCACTTGCGGTTCCCCAGTGGAAGTGGGAATAGATTTCTATGGATTTCATCATCAAATTGTCGAGGACCATGAGGGGTGTCGATGCAATTTGGGTGATCGTTGATCGGCTAACGAAGAGTGCTCATTTCCTTGCTATCAGTGAGAGCTCTTTTGCAGAGATGCTAGCGGAGATTAATGTGAGGGAGGTGGTATCGCGGCATGGAGTACCGATCTCGATTGTGTCAGATCGAGATGCACATTTCAATTTCAAATTCTGGAAGAAATTCCATGAGGAGTTGGGTACGAGGTTGCATTTCAGCACCGCATACCACCCACAGACGGACGGACAGAGTGAGCGGATGATTCAGACGCTCGAGGACATGCTTCGAGCATGTGTGTTGGACTTCGGAGGAAGTTGGGACATGTACCTACCATTGACTGAGTTTTCCTATAACAACAACTACCATTCGAGTATTGGTATGCCTCCCTTCGAATTGTTGAATGGGCGGAGGTGTCGGACTCCCATCTGCTGGGGAGAGGTAGGACAATGAGTAATGGGAAGCACTGAGATCGTGCTTCAGACGACTGAGCAGATACAGCAGGTCAGGCAGAGATTGCTGACAGCTCAGAGTCGCCAGAAGAGTTATGCGGATAGGGGACGATGCGAGCTTGAGTTTCAGGTTAGAGACTTTGTACTCCTGAAGGTATCTCCTTGGAAAGGAGTGATCTGATTCAGGAAGAGGGCAAACTGGGGCCCCGATACATTGGTCCTTTAAAAGTGACCATGAGGGAGGGCAGGGTAGCGTATCGTTTAGAGCTACCTACGGAGTTGAGCCAGATACATGATACCTTCCACGTGTCTCAGTTGAGGAAGTGTATAGTAGACGAGTCGGTGGTATCGCCACTAGAGGATATTCAGGTGGATGCGAGCCTGAATTATGTTGATAAGCTGACTGCGATCCTGGATCGGAGGATCAAGGTTCTGAGGAACAAGGAGGTGTCCCTGGTTCAGGTCCAGTGGCAAAATCGGAGAGGGTCCGAGCTGACTTGGGAGTCGGAGTTGGAGATGCGGGCGCAACATCCAGAGTTGTTTCCAGAGTGAGACTTCGAGGGCGAAGTCTGATTCTAGTGGCGGAGAATTATAACATCCGGAATTCCAGGTATCCTGTTTTAATTAACTATTTTGTTTCAAGAAGAGGAACTCCATGATTTGGCGCTTAAACTCATCGAGTAGGATCGCAATTTCTGACTGGATTTAATGAATGGACTCGACGAGTCGACTAGTAGACTCGACGAGTCCGTGCTGTGGACTGAAACCCTAAATCTCTGGGCATGTGCCCTATTTAAGGGACCTTATGGCCCTCATTTGTGGCCACCTTCACCCTTGAGAGCACCAGAGCACCTGAGAGCATTGTGAGAGAGAGAAGAAGCCGTTTTCATCATTCTAAGTGTGATTTTGCAAGAATGAAGGAAGTAGGGTAAGCTAGGAAGATTGAGGAGCTCAGATCTACCACCATTTGATTAGAAGAGGCTGCTACGGGTATAAAACTATGCTCAATCTTGTATATATGGTGATCTACTTGAATCTAGGGTTTTCTTATGCCTTCTTTAGCTTGGATTCGAAGAATGTGAGGTCCCAATGAGGAGTTCTTCTTAGATCTAGACCTTAAGAGGTCTAGAGAGTCCTATCTATCTTTCTTTATGCTATTCCATTAGAGATATGAACCTAGGTTGCTATTTTAG
The DNA here is from genome assembly GCF_002870075.4 of Lactuca sativa. Lineage (NCBI taxonomy): Eukaryota > Viridiplantae > Streptophyta > Magnoliopsida > Asterales > Asteraceae > Lactuca > Lactuca sativa. The sequence goes on along the minus strand of NC_056626.2, from coordinate 184,204,204 downwards.
AAGATATTTCACCAAAGGAGTCTTATGTGTGTTGCATGGGTGTAAAGATTGGACCTTTACGTAGTTATTGAGCATTGGGAAGTCAGATCTATAGGTTAGAAAAACATATCTGACCTCGGAAGGTCATTTGAGAGTTGCCATGGAAGAAACTCGCCGAATCCATAAGAGGACTCGAAGAGTCGAGTCGGGTTGCCCCGCGATTCGTGACCAGCAGTAACCCATCGAGTGAAAGGTTAAATCAACGATTTGAGCGAGGATTTATGAGGATTAAAAGGATACACATGGATTCGCCGAGTCAAACGAGTGCACTCGACAAGTCTGGTCAAAGTTTGACCGTTGACTAGAGTTGACTTTAGTTGAGCTTGGGATTTTGTTCAAGCTGATTCAAGAGATGTCAGAGAGGGATAGAATGGTCTTCTACCCACTATTAGAGATGAGGACATGAGAGGATTTTGATTAGAGATGTTATTATGTTGATAGGAGGAGGCTAGGTTGGGTTATCGAGCATGAGAGGTTATCCGACATCGTTCGAGGTTAGTCTTCTCACTATACCTTACCTAGAGTGGTAACTATGTGTGTCCGGAAGGTCTTATGTGCTATGATGAGTATGTGATCTTTGTTGTTATATGATATATATGTGCTATAATATGTTTTGAGTGTTATGATATGGACCGGAAGGTCAATAGTGTATGGGCCGGAAGGTCACGACGATATGGACCGGAAGGTCAGGGAAGTGGGACCGGAAGGTCTACCAGGTTTATGGGACGGAAGCCCCCTGAGACACATTGACCAGAAGGTCTTGTAGAGGATTAGCCTTGAGTGGCGTATGTGTTGTATGTGGTATTTTGGGGAACTCACTAAGCATTTATGCTTACCGTGTTGGGTGACATGTGTTTCAGGTACCAGTGATGATCGTGGGAAGGCGCCGACATGATCTGTACACAATGATAGAGTTTTGATGTACTTGAGATCTTGGGGGGGTTGTTTTATTTGGATGACATATGTTACATTGGATATTGATATTTCTTATGAATGAAACTATGTTTTAAAAATGAAAAAAAAAATGTTTTGGAAATTCACGTCGTTACAAGACTCCTCCAAAAACATATCTCCAACTCGGGTGTGTGTACAATCAAGTTGGTGTCTTACCTGAAACACATAACACATAACACGGTAAGCACAAAGCTTAGTAAGTTCCCTAAAATACCACACACATCACATTAGCCACTCGAGGCTAACTCAATATGACCCTCCGGTCAATGTGTCTTATTGGAGACCCTCCGCTCCCACAACTCGGGTGGACCCTCCGGTCCTAAATCAATAAGCTCATAGTAATAATACTCAGCATAAATCACAAAGACATAATGCAGAATATGATAATACACAAGCAAGCACATAAGACACCTCGGTTACACAAAGATACCACTCATGGTAAGTATAGTGAGAAGATTCACCTCGTAAGAATTCGGATAACCTCGAACTCAAATCATCGGTCTAGCCTCCACCTAAAACATACGATAATTATCCCTAATTAATAACGGCTCTAAAAAAAGCTTGAATAACTCTTCTACAAGCTCTCAGAAGGGTAAAAGACCATTTTACCCCTCCATGGCCTTAATAGTCCACAAATTGACCTAACCCTAGAAGTCAACGGCAGCGCGTACGTCGCACGTACTAGACCTCTATGTTGGGATTACTCCAACGCGATGCATGCGTCGGGGATTGCTGACCCTATGTTGCACGTATTGGGATTACGCTCAGCGTACGTCCCAGTTTTGGTCTTCCTACTCATCTGGTCTTAATCCGTAAAGACCTTAGCTAATATCACATATCTAGACTCCCTAAAGGCTCTTACTCTATAATGTTTGTGACTTTAAGCCTTTGCATGGCTGACAAAGTCACAAACACCCTAAACTCCCATTCTCTTATCTCAAAATGCTCATATCTCATGCATGGGTTGATTTACACATTCAAGTCTCAATTTTTGTGACACTATATCACTAAAGACACTCAAAAGGAGCTGATCATAGTCTCTGGAGCTCAATACCTCATAAAGCATCCAACTTTGGGACTAAAACCCTAAAATGATCTAACATGATGCACAAAACAAAAGATTGAGAAAGCTTTGAGCTTTATACCTCAAAATGAAGCTCCAAACTCAGGTAAGCTCAGATCCAAAGCCTGGAATCCCATTCCTTCTTCCTCAAGGCTCCTTCTTCACTCCAAAGAAACACAAGATCACTCAAAAGCTCACAAATGGCACACAAGCTCAATGGACGAGTATTTAGGGTTTGAGAGGGTTGTTTGTCTGATGGTGGTGGCCAGGAATGAGACCATCATATCCGTTACATAGGGACACACCCCAAATTAGGGTTTTCACTCTGGGCCTAGCATACTAGGTGGCCACCACGTCAAAAACACACATATGAGTACGATGTGCATACACTCGCGTACGCCCCGCATACTTATTTACCACCTTTTTATCAATAAGGGCTAAACTTAACAATTTACCAAAAGAACATGGACTTATAAGGTATACCTGGTCTTGGGATGTTACAGATTTGGAGTTCTCCATCTCACAATAGAAGCATATATCCTAGGGTACACGCAACATATTTTGAAAGTAGATGCTACTCGAAAACTATCTTTATAGGTATGTAATTTGTTTGTCCCTTAACCACTTCCACATGAAGGCCATATTTCATTTTTGATTCATCATTTATGTGTGTGAGTGATTTCATCTGTAGATGTGAATCACTTCATAATAAAGAAGACAAGCTTGCTGGTTACAGAAATGGAAGAGTCCACATCTGTTAAGTTGGCGTTTTGTTTCTTTATTACTTTTGTTTGTCTGTGTTCTTTAAGTATACTTATTCGTAAAAATATTAACACCCCTGTAAGTCTTGTAATGTACAACACTCTGATTTATGGATTTAGTAAAAGAGGTAATGTGGACAAAGCAATTGGTTTGTATAAGAAAATGATAAAGGAAAATATTATTTTTCCGGATGATCATACTAATAGATGCTTGTTTCATTAGATGTGCGTTCCTTTTTTCATATTGTAATTAGGGGTTGTTTCCTTTTGGATTAATCAACTTAGTTGGTTAAAGTGAGGAAATGATCATTTTACCCTCCTGTATAAAATTAAGTAAATGATGTTTATCTAGAGTAATGTTTTGTGCTTCATTTTTGGACTAAATAATCTGTCTAAGTTTGAAAATAACCATTTTACCCTTTAGACTGAATGAACTATTTAAATATGAGTAGAGGACCATTTTACCCCTCTGTTTAATAGAGATTATGAATAAAAAATCACCATTAGACCTCATAATCAACTATATTGAACGGACTAATGATAAGTTTTGTTAATTTGTAGGTGGATCTTAAGTTGAAGATCATCAAATGCATTACAGTTAAAATATTTTTGTATGTGAGTCTTTGATTTCTTGGTTGTGGCTAACTATAGTTCATGTCATTTTTGAGCATCGTAATTTCAAAGTGAACCAATTATAGCATCCTAGTTACGTGACCCATTATCAACAAAAAAAATTTGACTTGTGCATCGCACATGCCACAACACTAATTTGTATTTAATTGCATGTACATTATCCCACAACATAATTATACCTCCATTCTTGTTTTTCCAAATATGGTAAGAATTATTAACACCTTAACAACTGTGGGATTATAAAGGGTTAGTCGTATAAAATCACCTACATGTGTTCAACTCCATGTCCTTCTTAGTTCAGCAGCCTTGCTGGCCATTCCTTCCGGTCTTAATAGGTATTTTGGAAAGGTTAAGAATTATATAAATATATATAATTTTTATTCATAACTCAAAAATAATTTGATAAACCATTGATTTTTTTCCGTGTTTTAGAAAACGGTTGACCAACATATTAACTAATCGTTTATGATAAATTAGATCTCTTTATGTTAAGCCAAAGTATATTGCTAACAAATTGATATTTAGTTTGAACTCGATTTTCATTTCAAACTTAAAACTGAACTGTCAAATTATTTAAGGGAGACCACCAAACGACCTCCAAATAACCCGGACCTAAAAATCCGATTAAGGTTTGGTTTCTGAAGTTTTGGGGTTTAAACCAAATAATGCTCAACTGATAAGTGTGGTTTTGATAACTAGCTTCAGATGTTAGGCAGCTTGGTTTGACATGCAATTTTGTTGTTAGGAAGTGTGAGGCGCCTCTATACAGAGTAAAAACTATGTCTAATATCCTTATTTCATCATTATGATTAAGGTTTTCCGCTATATTCTATGTAAAAAATTTGTATAGGTTTTTAGACCATTGCCAAGGGCCATGAATTTGCTTATGACATGGGGAGTTTGAGTGACTAAAAGAGTAACATTAGCAAGAGGTTAAAAGAGTATTCAAGTATCTTAAAAGGACCATGAATTTTATTTTGAGTTAATTGGAATATCATTTAGTTTTCTAGGCTATTCAGATGTAGGTTTGATATCTAACATGGATGATCATTCCTTAATGAGTGGTTGGGTTTTCTTGCTTGGGGGATGTGTTATATTAAGAGAATCTAAGAAGAGAAGTAGCAATACAAAATAAAAAATGGAACATGAGTTTATTGTTTTACTTAATATCGGTAAAGAGGAAGAATGGTTAAGAAGTTTAACTTATGAGATTTCATTACGGTCAAACAATATTTCATATATTTCTATCCTTTATGATAGTGTTTCCACTTTTTATAAGAAATACAACCAAGTTTATAATATAAAATCTAGATAACTATGTGACTGACTTGCACTAGGTAAGGCTAGAGTACAGTTCTTAATAATTCATTTTATAAAGTGTATTCCTGGTACATAATGTGAATGAATTACCTATGTAATTGTAAAGTTTAATCTCACTTCAAGAGGTTAGTGACTTGGCCTTGATACAATAACGAGAGGATTATGACACACAAGTTTAAAACTTTGCCAAGATTTATTTTACTAGATGACTATAAAAATTATTCACTTACATGTCATTTGATATTAATTTTCAAATAATAATATAGTTTAATACATATCGATGGAAGGCAAACGGTCAACAAGCTACGCTGCTAGCCCTTTCTAGATGGAAAAACTAATTATTTTGAACACAACATCTGTGGATCTAGGAGATATGATATTAGAATGCATGACCCGTTGGAATGTGTTGAGGAGCTCCACCGTCTCTGGTGCCATAGAACCAAATGTATCAAATGCAAAAGGTACAAACACATGTTAAGTTTCTATACATGCATTCTCGTGATTTTCCACTTCGCATGCAACGGCTTTCAAAGCGGCATGCCCTATTGTGAAACCCCCGCTCCTCAAACTGACGAAAAGAGAGACCCTAATAAGATCCACACATACGTGCTTCCCTACTACCCATCCAAACACCAAAATGTCGGTCGGTCTGAGTGTGGATCTTCCATCCTACTGGTCTGTCAAAAAGTTGATTGGACCTTCTTTCTTCACAGAAATACCAGCACACTGACAAGCATCAAAGAGAACATCCCTAACCACATCATGTCTGTACTTGAAACTAGGGAGCTCTCTACAATGAACCACATGTTCCCCAAAAGTGTCCAAACATGCCTTGCGGCAAACTGGGCACATCTCATCAATTGGGAATAGAGGAATCATTAGGTGGTAACATCGATTCTTGAATATTTAAAATATGTAAAATGCTAACATGAAATTTTAGTCGATTCGATATATCCATTTACGTAAATATTTGAGTTGTTTAACTTACGTTGTAAATTCGAGGGTTATACTAAAGTAGGGAATGATTGTTGGTGTGTTAATGATTTTTGTATCAGTAACTATTTAAGAATAATTGGAATTAACACAAGTATAAATAGATTTTTAAACAATGATATAATACAATTTATATGTTGTGGAGGGAACACTTTCTTATAAGGCAAGTTTTATCCCTTTGAATGGGATTGTGTCCCTCATTAGGTCCAAGGGGAAAATCCCTTGGCAATGGTCTAAAAACCTATACAAATTCTTAAATTAGAATTTAGTGGAAAACCTTAAGCATAATGATAAAATAAGGATATTAGATGTATTTTTTGCTCTGCATAGAGGCACCTCACACTTCCTAACAACAAAATCTCATGTCAAACCATGTTGCCTAACATCCGAAGCTAGCTAATAAAACCACACTTATTGGTTGAGCATTATTTGGTTTAAACCATAAAACTTCCCGAATCAATCCTTAATTGAATTTTTAACTCCGGGTTATTTAGGGGTGGTTTGGCCGTCTCCCTTAAATGATTTGATAGTTCAGTTTTAAGTTTGAAACAAAAATTGAGTTCAACCTAAAAATCGATTGGCTAGCAATATATTTTGGCTTAACATAGATAGATCTAATTTATCATAAATAATTAGTCAATATGTTGGTCAACCGTTTTCTAAAACACAGAAAAAAAAAATCTTTGGCTTATCAAATTACTTTGGAGCCATGAATAAGAATTCTATATATTTATATAATTCTTTACATTTCAAGCATACCTATTAAGACAAAAGGGAATGGCCAGCAAGGCTACCGGACAAAGGATGTGGAGTTGAATACATGTTGGTGATTTTATGCGAGTAACCCTTTATTATCCCACATTTGTTAAATTGTTAATAATTCTTACCATATTTTGAAAAACAAAAATTGAGGTATAATTATGTTGTCGTGTAATGTATATGCAATTAAATGCAAACTAGTGTTGAGGTCCGTACGTTTAGTGGGTCGGATTTTTTGTGGATGTTTAGTGGGTCACGGAAGTAGGATGCTATAATTGGTTGACTATAAAAGTACAATTCTCAAAAATCACATGAACTATAGTTAGCAACAACCGAGAAATCAAAGACTCACATAGAAAAGGTTTTAAATGGAAATGCATTTGATGATCTTCAACTTAAGATCCACATAAAAATTAATAAAAAGTATCATTAGTACATTCAATATAGTTGATTATGAGGTGTAATGGTGATTTGTTATTCATCGTCTCTTTTAAAGAGAAGGGTAAAATGGTCCTCTACTCATATTTAAACAGTTCATTCAGTGTGGTTTTGTTAGCCAGGTTCGGATGTTAGGCAACTTGGTTTGACATGCAATTTTGCTGTAAAACATTTTAATTATGATACATAACCCATATTTGACATTAGTTTCACACTAGGATTCGTAGGAGTTCTCATGGGAGAACAATCACCATAACTGAACTTATTAAGAATTATCTCAATATAATATGACTGTGTAATAATAGTCTATTTGTTGACCTGTTTAATCCTTATCCTAAGGATTACATTGGCCTTGCCCATGTCATTAATGCAAAGTTTTGATCATAACAACCTCATAGTTTCATTTTCATGCTTTTGGTCAATACCAAAAATTAGTATGTCATTAACATTCTAGAAAATGACCACACATGCACCCATAGCATCACATCTTCTTTAAATACATTTATCACAGTGGTTTAAAGCAAATCCACTTAAGAAAATAACATCATCTTGTTTAAACTTATTGTTGGGAGCTTGTTTTAGCCCATATAATGAACAATCTAATAGTTGAAGGGTACTGACCTTATACTTGTATTCAAACATAATAAAACCTCCTGACTATTTAATTAAAGCTTCATCATCAAGATCACCATTTAAAAATGATGTTTTGACATCCATCTGAAGAATAAATGGATTTTGTATAGCTACGAAGACAATCACAATCTAATAGTGTCAATCCATACTATCATAACATACATATTAAAAGAGTCATTTCCACGGTTTGCCTAAACCTTTCAATATTTCACTAGACCTTGAATTTATAAATTGTTGCATCAACTTTCATCTTCTTTTTGAAAATTCATTAGGAGTGAAGTTCCTCATAACATAGAGGAAAATCTAATAACATGTTGTTTCACTCTTAAGAAATAATTCCATTTGATCATTAATAAAAATATATTTCATTTTAGTATAAGTTTTATTACACTAGGATGGAAGGAAAGTGGACAACATGTTGCATCGCTAACCATTTTTAGATTGTACAACTCTTTTTTAAACTACATATCTTATGTAAAGGTCATTGGATCATATTTGATATTAGACCAGTAATAGTATTAAAATCCAAGTTCATCCATTCAACCTTCCACCAAATATAGTTGGAAATTAGTACTGAAATTTTCGGCAATTTGACTTATTTTACTTTTATGAGCATGGTGCATTTATGGTCTAACAAAATGTAACACCAACAATTCAATATAAAGTACACTAAAAATATTCACTAATCCAAACATAATATGGTATATGTTTACATTAAACCAGAAGTTTGGTAGTTATCATAGATCTAATACATAAAAAATACGCTCAAGAATCAAATCCGGGTTTAGAATGTTTTACTACCAAAATCATAACAAGTGCTTATCATGATCACTCAAAGGAGACTTTCCCTTTATCCAGATTACTAGGTTATGCAACCACCAACAATAGTCACGTGTAAGCTAAAAAGCTTAGTGGGTAATAACTCCTACAATCTTGTAATTTCAATATTCGTTATGTAGTTTAACTACATCGGAGATAATTTCACATTCTTACAAGTATTTACACCAATATATATATGCCGACTTGACATACAACAAGTCCTACTAATAATTTTCAAATTAACACATAGCAAGTCGTACCAATAATGTCGACTAGACACTCAACAAGTCACATTATTAAATATTACTATAAAATCGGGATGTAATAGCATTAAATATCAACTACACACTCAACAAGTCGCATAGTTAGACATCGATTAGAAAATCAACAAGTCGTATTGTTAACTATCAACTAGATACTCAACATGTCGTATCATTTAATCACACTAAGGATCTTCGTCATCCTTTTAATAATCACCATGAATCATTTACAATTAGATACATGCACCAATAAATATTTTACCATATTCTTAATAACATGTATGAATATCTACTCACCTTGCTAGGGCTTATGAGGGTGATGTTTCAAGCTCTTAACTCCTTTACTTCACCCTCTATAGTAAACATAAATTGAATATATTAGAATCCTTACCACTCTACTGACCATGCATTTCGTATGAAAATTTTCTCAAGAAAGGCTAAAATGTTTCTCACATGGATAAACATGTCTCAAGCTTTAAATATGTGTGTTGTTCCTGATGAACACTACTTGTATCGAGTTCCGTTTTGATTCCTTTCAACCCATAATTCCTCAACATACTCAGTCATTTAGCTAATCTAACAACTTATAATAGCTTAAAAATACTTGTTTCACTAATCTATGGTCTAAATCTAAACATGCAAGAGTTACTAAGTTTGAGTTCATAATTTCCCTTTGATTTATCATAAAAATCATATGCATGTAAGTTAATAGAGATATAGAAGTCTTTACAGTACATATGATTTCCGTTTCTACCGAGCATTTTTGGATTCCACCTTAAGAGTCCATCAAACCCTTAATATTCCAGCACTAAAACCAAGAACTAGAGACTAGGACACGATTTCATACCTTGATTCAAAGGAATAAAGCACATAAACTTGAAATATTCTAGCTCCAAGCTCTCCTCATGTGTTATTAAGTGTAATGTCACACCAATATGTATGTTTTTAGAGAGAAATCAGACAATGACATAATACATGCAAGTTCTTTTATAAAATCTATCCATGAAAGTGTGTCGTGCGTGTTAATTAGGCATGTTACGCCCCTACGTGACTTTTCCTTTTGTTGTTTCGTTACTTCTCCATCCATCAGTAGCTAGTAATGGCAACCTACTTTCCAACAATGACTTTTACTCATTTTTCTTATGTAATAACAAGACTTGTTATCCGAGATGACATCAAATTAGTAATATAACATGCGTACAAACTTTATATTGCAGTTTAGCCGAAAATGGGTATTACACTAAACTATAAAAAATTTATAGATGTTACACTTCACTAGTGCTAGGAATCAAACCATTAGGCATTTGGATTTATGAAGATTGAATTACATCAAAAAGTTGTATTTGGTGATTTCAGACCCGAAATGATTCTTCAATGCACAAACCACTACCAATGGAAACTATTAATTTTGATATTTTAAGGTATGCTTGAAATATTTCGAAGGTAAAGGTAGGTTGTCAAGATCACTAGTGTAACGTACCAAAATTTTAGATAAAAATTTCATTTTTAATTCATTCCAAAACATCCAATTGATAGGTTTTAAGCACTACATCATTCCTATGGTGTACATGCAAACCCTAATAGCTTTTGGATCTAGTTTGTCTAATGAACATGCAATTGAATATCCAAAGCTATAAACCCTAGATCTAACATATTATAATCTGAATTAGGGTTTAGAGAATACCTTTGATTGTTATGTAGCAATAAAAATCAATTCCTTTCTTTGATTGGCTTCCGAAAACTTAGTGCCTCAAGTGTTGCACCTCTAATGGAGTCACAAACACCAAGAGCAAAAAGGATGAAGATGAGAAGAGGAGACGCACCCAAAAACGTCTAGAAACCAAGGAATCAGTTAGCCACGTTTTTAGGGCCTTAGGGGTCTTTATATACTAAGGCTATTAGGGTTTTGCTCTTAGGAAACCCTAATCTGACTGCTTAGGCCCTAAGCAGCCCATGGACTCCTTTTATCATATCCCTTGGACGAATTCCTTATGGGCTTCCCATAGAATTCGTCCAATCTATATTATTAGGTAATCCAAAGCCCAATTTCAATTATCTTATAATTACAATTCCAGTCCCCTTAAGTTTAATTAATCTCTTTTAGCCACAAAATTAATTCTTGACTAATATTAATTAAACAATATGATTTCTCCTTTAATATATTATTCTTATAATATATTAATAAATCGTAATTAAACCTTTCTCTCCTTAATTCATCCTACAAGTTGATATGGTGAAGGCAACCCAAAAGGACCATGCTCATAATCGGGTCAAGTACATACCTAAATAGTTATAGACTTAGACACTAATCTAACAGTCTCCCAGTTGGATAAGTCTAATAACTATTTTGCATAACTTCAGAACCTGATCAGCAATCGTAGCTTCCAAAAGCTGCTGTCAACTCTGATCTTATCAGATAGTGTGTCTTCTAGATAAGGGATCATATATTCCTTCATTCTACAAGATATCGTATAGACACGAGACATGGATCATCCTCTCTGTCTATGTATTGTTTCCCGACATCTGATTTATGACGACTGACAACAGACTACAATTGAACACATCAACTTAGTCTCGGCTTGGCCAAGCGCTTAGGGTGTCATCACTAAATCATCGAGGGGCTCACAGATATCGCTTTTATCTGACTTTGGGTAAAGGAATGGATAAACTTCGACTCAAATGCTCGCTTGTACTCACTCATCGAATCACACACAACAATAAATTTTATACTACCAAGTGACTAGTGCGTCTACTTATCATCAATGTGTAACCGACCAGCAAATAACAACTCAAACGTCTCGGTTTCAAGAATATACAATATTATCGTCTCACAATCACTCGTGATAAATTCCATGAAGTGATTTAGGTGAGCATGGGTTTAATCCAATATTCTAATCTTATTAAAGCACTCATGAACTCTGCAGCAAACTTGTGCTATGTCTACACACTTTAGACAATCTACAGACAGATTCATGACATTCTTCCTTCATACCTACTCCCAACGTATGACCGACTATGGATGTTTGAATAACCTAGTTATTCTGGAAGTCAAAACATGCAGAGTGAAACGCAATAATAATATTTAATCCTATATGTCCCCAAAACGTTTGAGCGTAGATAAAACACTTTTATTTAAACACCATATTGATTACTCATCATTCATTGTTTATTGTTTCAGAAAATCAATTTATTACTTGAATTACAACAATAATTGTCCCATGCTCGGAGCATGCATACTATGTTTCCTATGGTCCTTTCTTTGTGAAATAGATCAATTGCAAACTTTTCCAATGATGCTCATTTCACAATTCCTAATCCTCAACGATAGTGTAAGAATACAAGGTTCTTACCACTCCTAGAATATGTTAGATTCCAACATTTTATGCAACGATCCTTTCGTAAAGTCATAGCACAAAAATCACCAAGACTTAGCCAATGAAAATACAAGGTTCTCTATTAGAAATTGTTACAAAACAATTCTATAGATGTGATGTATCTCACTCAAAGTATATTCCTTTGAACATCCTTCTTGCATAAAAGTTTCTAATCTAGACATAGACTCTCAATATCCAACTCCTAATATGGAAAAATTTCCATACTTTTCATATGACAACTCATTCTAAATAGAATCTTATTTATTCAAAATAATGTCAATATGGTCCGAAGTCATTGCGGCTCACTTAGCCTGCGAAAGGCCCTACATCAAAAACTCACACTGATCCTTCGCACCCCAACGAAGAAGATTAAGAGCGCACTTGACCTTTTGGTCAGCAAGGCAAGAACATAAGGTGAAACAACCATCCACATCAGACAGCCACCTCATTGCCCCAATCGGGTTCCTGACCCCATCAAACTCCAGGGGCTTCATATTGTCAAACTCTCGATGCTATAAAACTCTCTCCCCCCGAACCCCCGTGCCAGCAACAGCCATGGTAGCTGCAACAACAACAACCTCAAAAGGTGCAGCATAGAGATCATCAAATAGCTCAATCGTGGTGGTCTTGATAAACCCAAACAACTCCGAAATAGATCCCCGGATAGCAGTAGCCACCTCAACGAAAATCATCTTTGGTATCTGATCATCACTCAACCCTGGCCTATCCTAGCTACTCGCTCCAGATCCAGAACCCGATCCCCTCGTGAATACCATACTGAAAAGAAAACCATGATATATCAGAAATGCTACAATTTAAAACATCACCACCATCCCAGGGAGAAGAAAACCTCAATGTTTGTGACTTCCTTTCTACACGTATGGGTCTTGTGCTTCCAGTGGTACGATGTGACAACCCATTAATTTCAATCATGTAAAAGTCAAAATTGGGTCAACTAAAGTCAAACATGTCCAATAAAAGTCAAAAATTTTGTTTTGATTAACCTATTAAGGTTAGAATAATAACCTATATGTGTTTAAAACCCTTTTATTAGAAGTGTTTCTTAAATTAGAAGTGGAGTACTTAAATTCGCGAAGTCTCGCAAGAGCCGAGAACCCTCGCAAAGGATGTAAACAAACTTCGGAACCGAACCGCCTCTAGCCGAGAACCCACTTCTAACCGCAAACGTCCAAATCCACAAACCCTTGATTCTTAGCCGCAAGTCTCAGTCTTATCCTCTTGGTGCAAGAACCAACGTATGTGTCCTATTATCAATTTCGGCCCTATCCATATGGTGGGACTGAAATCACATCCTCACTTCTACACTTCTAACCAAAAACACACTTTTCTATCTCAAGAACACCAACCGAAAACCCCTTTTTCTCTCTCAAATATCATCGAAAATCCTTTGTATCTCCTTAGGATCTTGCCAAGAACATCAAGTGTTCTTCATTTCATCAAGATCCTCAACCAAAAACCCTTGAATCTCCTTGGTTTCACCAAGAACACCAAGATCTTCAAGTGGCCGAAAACCCAAGAGGTTGGCCGAAAACTCATTGCAGCCTTCTGAAATCGCTTCTAACACTCTTATTTGTAAGTGAAACTTACATATTAGTCTATTTCCTTAACGTACATGCAATTATATTCACTAAATGTATACATATATATTACGTGAAATGCATTTAGGACTTGTTTTTGCCTCAAGATCTAACTTGTGGAAACAAACATCCTATATCGAACCTTCAAACGAATCACTCACATAAAGTGAGTTCATACCCCTACAATTTACCTTTTTCAATGTTTTTAGAGGGGCGATACAAGTAGAACACAATTTAATTGTGTTAACTCTTACATGTGAAAACAAACAAACGAACGATTTCTTATGCTTATAAATATTGTTAAAATCATTTCAAAACTATTTTAAACTATTTTAGATTTCTGTTTATTTCAAAATCATATTCGCTTGTATATTTATGTATAATCAGGCTTTAACAGACTTAGGACTATTGCTAAATACCGTAACTCTTGTTCCTTGTTTGGTTGTGGGCTTAGGGTAGGATCACTAGTCCGACGGTCGGCTAAATCATAATTATACATGCTAAATATACACATGAATATTAAATCTCATTTTCAAGGACATACATAACTCAGTTGCATATGTTGGGCAATTGAGTCTTTTCTCCAATGACAGTTCAAACAAAATGTAGTAGTAAACTATAACAGGTATAGTTTAGAGAATCAATTCATACTATTTTCTAGACTAGAGAAACAATACATGAATCAATACATACATACTACTACATTTCATTACAAAGTATACTATTCATTTACAAGAACAAGAAGGAACTTACATACTATACAAGAACAAGTTAACTAGAATGTGAAATTCCATTTCATGGCACATAGCAATATTCTTGCTAAGTCATGCTTTGTAACAAGAGTCTTCTAGAGGGACAACGTGAGTTTGTGTATAGATCTATACGAGACTGACCATCCCACACCTTGCTGCTACCTACAGTGGGACCTGCAGGTCTACGGGTGACAGATGACATATCATTTTTTACTCCTAAAGAAAGTCATGTTTTATACTAGTCAATCAAGTATGGTTATAACCTTAATCACATTAAAACTTAATTAACGACTTCGGTTACAAGGCAGTTAATTCAATAGTAGTGTATTTTAAACAATACTACTGTAAATCTTCATTTTCCATTACATACATACAATGATATTCTCACTTGAGCAATGCATACTATTTTTCTAGTAGAGATAGTTTACAAATATGGAAAACATACATTTTATACTATTTCAAGTACAAACATACATTTTACACTATTACAAGAGAACAAACATACAAACAGTTGGATCTCGGGTAAAAGACTACTTTTTATTTTAAAGAAGAAAATATAGGATTTTATGGGAAGTATACTAACATTTACATGAAGCAAATACAAACATTTTGGCACTAAAAACTTATGAACTCACCAACTTAAATGTTGATACTCTCTTTTCAACATAACTTGTATTCTCAGGGAACCAATAGACAGGTACACGAGCATAGGTTTTGAGAAGACGAAGCATGTTCAAGACTCGTCTTTTATTTTTGATATACATTTTTGGTGTCATACAACTATACAAAGAACACACATGTATTAACTATATTATTAATGCAATGGATGTTGTTGCTTGTTTTACTATTGTGCATTGTAATGATACTGTACATGACGTCCTCCACACCCGGATGTTTCTGCCATCTCGGTTTGGGGGTGTGCATACGAGACCATATTACCTTCCACACCTACCTGTATTTGTCTCCAAGGATCATCATAAACAACCCAAAATAAAACCCATAATTAGGATATGAATACATCCTATGTTCACTCTCTCAAGAGTAGTTAATCCTTCCTCAACTGCCCTGTGACACCCATATACTCACTCATGAAACCTCCACAAACCATGTATCCACTGGTGCGTACTAATTGAACATAACACCGAATCCTATAGACAATCAAATATTTGATTCTACCCTAAGACCACAACCAAACAAGGAACGGGAAGTATGGCCAAGCCAAACATTCTCAAGCTATAGAATCTGTAACATCCCGAAATATCAAGAGTAGAGTTGAAGGGCTAAAAGAGTAAGTTGTGGAAGAGTGACTCGGCGAGTCCATGGATGGACTCGGCGAGTAGAGTCGCGGCTGGGACGCGTGTTAAGTAGCCGACTCGGTGAGTCGGTAAGGAGGACTCGGCGAGTAGGCGCTGAGTGGTGAAAACCCTAATTCTCGGGGTTGGGCCCTATATAAAGAACATTATGTTTTCCTCCCAGCCTCCTTATCACCCCTAGAGCCCCAGAAAACCCTAAATCGCGGAGAAGCACCATTGTTGAGTTGATTGGAGCTTGGAGAAGTAATTGTTGAAGGAATCTTGAGGGATTGAAGGCTTGGAGCAAGTGGCTTTGCTTGGATTCGAGTTACATTGCAGTTAGGGCGTCCATTGGAGGTAATATCTCGTTCTTGGGCTATTGTTATGTTGTTTCTTCATTTGGGGTTGTGGGATCTTGCCTATGAATGTAATTGGAAGTCTAGAGGTTAGATCTGAGGTTGCTACCTCAGATCTGGAGTAGAGAGGAATCAGAGAGCATGAAAGTCCCTGTGTTGGAGTGTTTAGTGAAGCTTTCATGTCCCAAACCCTAGCCCAATGTGCAAATGGCCTAGATCTCTTTGGATTCACATAAAGTTTGCCACTTTACGTGATGGATGAGTTGTAGGAGGCTAGATCTATGTTTTGGAGTAATTGCATGGTCTGGAGTGCTTCTGTATAGATTCAGACCGATGGTACTCGGCGAGTCACATGGGTGTACTCGACGAGTTGCTTAAAGACGAGTTGGGACTCGGCGAGTTGGATGAAGATGGCCTGGAACTCGGCGAGTTGTATGAACAACTCGGCGAGTAGGTTGAAGATAGCCATAGACTCGGCGAGTCTGTTTTTGGACTCGGCGAGTCTTGTCGAAGAGTTCCGATGTTCTCTGGTTGAGTCGAGAATCGGTGAGTCAAGGGATGACTCGGTGAGTTGTATGCGAGAGGACTCAAAAGTTGTGGGACTCGGCGAGTCTCGGGGTGACTCGGCGAGTTAGGTCGCGGATTGAGTGAAGTTCTGAGTATGGGAACTCGGCAAGTCATCGGGTTGACTCAGTGAGTAGGGTCAGTCAGGGGTTGACTTTGACCTTGTCTTTGACCAAGGGTTGACCAATGGTTTCCAGGGGTATTTTGGTAATTGTTGATTATTGTTTTGAGTTCAGTGCATTGGTGGTTGGCCAGTGGTGGAGATCGTATCCGTGATCGGAGCAGCTCGGGTTATCTATTCAATCGGCAGTTTCGAGGTGAGTTATCCTCACTATATCAGCGGGGTTTACGGCACCAAGGCCGACCCTTTAACGGATGGAAATCCGGTAGTGTTTGTTGTTATGACATTACGTTATGGGCCGGAAGGCATTATATGTTGTGGGTCGGAAGGCATTATATGTTGTGGGCCGGAAGGCATTACTTGTTGTGGGCCGGAAGGCATTGTTATGTGGACCGGAAGGTCATGGCCTGGAAAGGCGTATGTGTGTAATTAGTATGTTGACTGATTTGTAGGGTGATGTTATGCTAGTGACCGGTTAGTCCGGTATCTTGGTTAGGGTAATGATATGTTATGTGATCTGTTGATCGATTCACTAGTTGTGATCTGTTGAATGATTATATGTTATGTGCACAGTTGCTTGGTCTGGGGTTTGACCCGATATGTAAGGTTGTTCTATGTTCTGTTATGTTATGTTATGGGCCGGAAGGCGAATATGTTATGGGCCGGAAGGCAATATGTTATGGGCCGGAAGGCAATATGTTATGGGCCGGAAGACAATATGTTATGGGCCGGAAGGCGATAGGTTTTGGACCGGAAGGTCGTCCTGGAAGGGCGTATTGTGGTTGGTATTTTTGGGGGTATCTCACTAAGCTTTCGGGCTTACAGTTGTTGTTTTATGTTTCAGGTTCTCAGGAGTCTATGGCAAGGCAAAGGCGTGATCGTACCGTTCCCCGCGTTGATGTTTTATGATTTGAACCTGGGAAAAATACTCTGTTAAATGATGTATTGAAAACCTTTTGTAACAACGTTATTAAAATGAGTGGGTTCTGAAAAGTTTTAATTGTTTTGAAATTTTGGTCGTTACAAGTTGGTATCAGAGCCTTGGTTTGAGTGAATTGGAGGAACACTCGTGTAACTCCAGTCTCAAATCGAGGAAGGTTTTTAAAAGAGAAATTAAAATGGTTTTCAAATTAAGTAAAAGGGGGACGTGGAGGTACGATCAGCCGGAGCCAGTAAGTAACCCCAAATTTACCATTCATGACACTTGTTTATTTGAGCTTTGATAGAACAGCATGCTAGAGTTAGGCTAGGGATCTTTAGGATTTCATGATAATGTTGCCTGATTTATGATGCCTGTAGACTAGGGTCCCTTATGGGAGATTCTCAGTGTTCCTCTAGTGGTGAGGGTTGATAGTTGTTATGCATGTTCTCTAGGGTATTGTGGTAGTACTTCATAAAAATATGGGTAGGTGTGGAAGGTAGTATGGGCCCGTACTACAGAAAGCACAGGACCCATACGCGTATCAGGGAAACCATGATCTCTAGGGTTGGGTTAAGAGAGTTGGATCCCAGGTTTGTGGGATGAGTCTGAGTTTTGGTATGGTGTTTTTTTAGTATGGAGATTCCGAGGCATGATGAGAGTGGATCCGGATCAGGATCGGGAGCTGGAGAGAGAGTTCCGGGTGGATCGGTGTCGTCTGAGGTTATCGATCAGATGAGCACGAGTGAGTTGGATGCGAGGATTCGCGAGATCCTGCATGATGAGGTTGCTGCATTGTTCCGGGCTGAGTTGCCGGAACTGTTTGGGTCGATCAAGACCGCCATGGTTGAGTATTTTGATGAATGCTATGCGGCTCTCGCAGAGACGGCTACCGCGGCGGCTACAGTGGTTGTAGCAGCGGCAGGGGGAGGAGCTGATATGGATTTCCAGTATCGGGACTTCGATAATACGGAGCCTCCCACCTTCGATGGAGTTCAGGACCCGGTGGTTGCTATGAGGTGGTTAACGGGCCTGGAGGGGTGTTTCTTCACGTGTTCATGCCCTGCTGATCTGAGGGTGAGGTGTGCTCTAAACCTGTTGAGGCTCGGGGCGAAGGATTGGTGGAGATTGACCACGGGGTCGTACTCGGATGCGCAGAGGGCTGCGGTTTCATAGGGTCAGTTCAGAGAGATGTTTAGCACTCGCTATGTTCCGCATGATGAGAGGTAGAGATTGGCTCAGGAGTTCCTTGAGCTGAAGCAGGATTCGGAGTCGGTGACTGAGATCACTAGGATGTTCACTGAGAGGGCGATGTTTTGCCCTGAGTTCGCTTCGGAGCAGACTCAAATGTCCCGATATCTAAGTATGCTCAAGGGGGATATTAGACAGTTCGTATCTGCGCAGAGGTGCGAGACCTTGTTGGAGTTGCAGGAGGCCGCCAGGCGGCGTGAGTTAGAGGTTGAGTTGCAGTTACGTGAGCTGAGGCAGGCTCCGATGCAGTCGCGGCCAGCGCCGAAACGGTCCAGGACCGTTGATGTTAGAGTGGGGGATCAGAGCGGCCACACTTGTGGGAAGTGTGGGAGGGGTCACACCGGAGTTTGTTGGTCCGGTGGTGCATGCCGCAAGTGCGGAAAGGAGGGGCACTATGCGCGGGATTGTCGGCAGTCAGTGCCGGTTCGGGATTTGAGGATTTGTTACCATTGTCGTCAGGTTGGACATTTGAGGGTCAACTGTCCACAGCTTTCTGCAGGATCGGTGCAAGCTCCAGCACCGGCCACTTCGAGGATTTCAGGTGGAGGTCAGGGTGGAGCGGAGCCCCCAGGGGCTCAGGGTCGTGCTTATCAGCTTGCGGCAGAGGAGGTCAGAGCAGTGCCGGATGCAGCTGCGGATATGTTTCTTTCTTGATGTCTTGTTATCTTGCGATTATTGCGGTGTATTGTTTGTGCTGGTATCTTTGTGTGGTTGCGATGCGGTATTCGTCGTTTTGCGGGTTGGAGTTTTTGGTGATGGATTTGGGTTTCGGGTTTTCGTTTGGGTATTCGTTGTTCCCTGAGGGTTTGGTATGGTCATAGTTTGGTGTTTGTGCTATCGTTGGTTATCTTTCGTGAGGGTTATTAGTGGAGATGCGGCATTGGGTTGAATGTCGGGTAGCATCTGCAGTCGTGGAGTGGATAATCGAAGATCGGATTCTTTTTGAGCGGATTGATCAGTGAGGAGATGTGTTTTACTGAGGGTTGCTTATGCTTGTGGGAAGCAGTCAGTGTGTAAGTGTTCTTTTTGTGTGGGGTTGTTATGGAAGGTCGTTAATGGCGACCGGTGGTTATTAGTCAGTGCCTTAAGTGGGGGAGAGTTGGAGAATTCTCTGGGAGATCGATGAGTATTTGAGGGTGCTTAGCTGTTGGGATTCAGCAGTGATCTGTCAGCCCAGAGTATAGGCTGATAGGAGCGAGTAACGGGCATGCGGGGCAGGATACAGACCTAGGGCATTTGATTGTGGAGGCCTGGAAGCAGGCCGTGATCAAGTAGGTAACTGGGGTTATGTGATCAGAGTATTTGTATGCTTCATGTACGTGATGTGTTGTACTGCATTAATTCTATGGGATTTATGTTGTGCATGTTTATAGAGTTGGAACCGGAAGGTTCCCAGAGTTAGAATCTGAGGGTTCACAGAGTTCGGGTGTACGGGCCCACAGAGATATAGCCTCGAGTGGCTAATATGTGTTATGTGAGTCGGTCCAGTCATGCTGGAGACTCTGTTGGTATTGTTGGATCAGTTTGAGATTTCGTATTGTGTATGTTGCAGTGTGATTGCATTGGAAGGTATGGCCCCGGGTAGTGATCTTGTTTATTTGAGGTAGTGCATGGGCTTGAGAGTCCCTGCGAGGAGAGTCAGAGTAAGTCTGTTGGATGGATAGCGGACACGCTAAGGGTGGTGTAGCGTCGGGCGAGCGTCGTGGCATTTGTCGGAGTGACATCGTGGCCGGGTGGATTCCTTGGTAACGGAAGAGGGAGAAGTAAGAGGTGTGTAACTCCGAGAGGGAGTGCAAGTTCACGGAAGTGAAAGCGGCAGAGCAGAGTTATGATTAGATCAATTCGAGTATGGTTATTGAGCAGCGTGTTTGCGGCAGGGGATTAGAAGCTCATCCGGTTTGGAATGTCGGCTGAGGTTGCGGAGGGAAATCTGCAAGTGTAGAGCCAAGAGGCTCGGAAGGGATGCAGAGAGAGAGAGAGTCTTGAACTCTCAGTGTGATTCTGATCAGAGTATGGGATGTATATTAGTGGTTCATCCTGGGGGATGCTTGAGGGTATTATCAGTGTATCAGGTTTTCCCAACCTGAGGGTGTTAGAGCTAGTTCAACATGGGTATGCGGTTGCTAGGGGAGAACTCGTGAGAGTTTCTCTGAGATTGAGAATGGGTCTCTCATTCGTTCCGGAATGGACAGAGTGGGATTCGGATCGGGGAAATCCGATGGACCGTGGTTTTCTAACTTTTATGGGTCGAGTGATTGTTGAGATTTAGAGCAGAGTTGCATCTTGGGTAATTCTCGGTTATTGAGAATGATAATCAGGGGTACAGTCGGTGCCCGGTTCGAGACGGTGGTCAGGACACCGTGAAGGAGGGGAAAGAGTGTTCGAGTTTCGATAAGTATGCCTTGAGGGACCTGGTCCGGTTAAGGCCAGGTGGAGCGTTGTGGGAGTTTCCTTGGAATTGAGTTGTTGTAGGCTTCGAGGGCGAAGCCTAATATAAGTGGGGGAGAATTGTAACATCCCGAAATATCAAGAGTAGAGTTGAAGGGCTAAAAGAGTAAGTTGTGGAAGAGTGACTCGGCGAGTCCATGGATGGACTCGGCGAGTAGAGTCGCGACTGGGATGCGTGATAAGTAGCCGACTCGGCGAGTCGGTAAGGAGGACTCGGTGAGTAGGCGCTGAGTGGTGAAAACCCTAATTCTCGGGGTTGGGCCCTATATAAAGAACATTATGTTTTCCTCCCAGCCTCCTTATCACCCCTAGAGCCCCAGAAAACCCTAAATCGTGGAGAAGCACCATTGTTGAGTGGATTGGAGCTTGGAGAAGTAATTGTTGAAGGAATCATGAGGGATTGAAGGCTTGGAGCAAGGGGCTTTGCTTGGATTCGAGTTACATTGCAGTTAGGGCGTCCATTGGAGGTAATATCTCGTTCTTGGGATATTGTTATGTTGTTTCTTCATTTTGGGGTTGTGGGATCTTGCCTATGAATGTAATTGGAAGTCTAGAGGTTAGATCTGAGGTTGCTACCTCAGATCTGGAGTAGAGAGGAATCAGAGAGCATGAAAGTCCCTATGTTGGAGTGTTTAGTGAAGCTTTCATGTCCCAAACCCTAGCCCAATGTGCAAATGGCCTAGATCTCTTTGGATTCACATAAAGTTTGCCACTTTACGTGATGGATGAGTTGTAGGAGGCTAGATCTATGTTTTGGAGTAATTGCATGGTCTGGAGTGCTTCTGTATAGATTCAGACCGATGGTACTCGGCGAGTCACATGGGTGTACTCGACGAGTTGCTTAAAGACGAGTTGGGACTCGGCGAGTTGGAAGAAAA
Organism: Lactuca sativa; assembly: GCF_002870075.4. NCBI lineage: Eukaryota > Viridiplantae > Streptophyta > Magnoliopsida > Asterales > Asteraceae > Lactuca > Lactuca sativa. Next base: position 184,181,979 of record NC_056626.2, on the reverse strand, counting down.
ACTCGGCGAGTTGGATGAAGATGGCCTGGAACTCGGCGAGTTGTATGAACAACTCGGCGAGTAGGTTGAAGATAGCCATAGACTCGGCGAGTCTGTTTTTGGACTCGGCGAGTCTTGTCGAAGAGTTCCGATGTTCTCTGGTTGAGTCGAGAATCGGTGAGTCAAGGGATGACTCGGTGAGTTGCATGCGAGAGGACTCAGAAGTTGTGGGACTCGGCGAGTCTCGGGGTGACTCGGCGAGTTAGGTTGCGGATTGAGTGAAGTTCTGAGTATGGGAACTCGGCGAGTCATCGGGTTGACTCGGCGAGTAGGGTCAGTCAGGGGTTGACTTTGACCTTGTCTTTGACCAAGGGTTGACTAGTGGTTTCCAGGGGTATTTTGGTAATTGTTGATTATTGTTTTGAGTTCAGTGCATTGGTGGTTGGCCAGTGGTGGAGATCGTATCCGTGATCGGAGCAGCTCGGGTTATCTATTCAATCGGCAGTTTCGAGGTGAGTTATCATCACTATATCAGCGGGGTTTACGGCACCAAGGCCGACCCTTTAACGGATGGAAATCCGGCAGTGTTTGTTGTTATGACATTGCGTTATGGGCCGGAAGGCATTATATGTTGTGGGCCGGAAGGCATTATATGTTGTGCGCCGGAAGGCATTACTTGTTGTGGGCCGGAAGGCATTGTTATGTGGACTGGAAGGTCATGGCCTGGAAAGGCGTATGTGTGTAATTAGTATGTTGACTGATTCGTAGGGTGATGTTATGCTAGTGACCGGTTAGTCCGGTATCTTGGTTAGGGTAATGATATGTTATGTGATCTGTTGATCGATTCGCTGGCTGTGATCTGTTGAATGATTATATGTTATGTGTACAGTTGCTTGGTCTGGGGTTTGACCCGATATGTAAGGCTGTTCTATGTTCTGTTATGTTATGTATGCTGTTATGTTATGGGCCAAAAGGCGAATATGTTATGGGCCGGAAGGCAATATGTTATGGGCCGAAAGGCAATATGTTATGGGCCGGAAGGCGATAGGTTTGGGACCGGAAGGTCGTGGCCTGGAAGGGCGTATTGTGGTTGGTATTTTTGGGGGTATCTCACTAAGCTTTCGGACTTACAGTTGTGGTTTTATGTTTCAGGTTCTCAGGAGTCTGTGGCAAGGCAAAGGCGTGATCGTACCGTTCCCCGCGTTGATGTTTTATGATTTGAACCTGGGAAAAATACTCTGTTAAATGATGTATTGAAAACCTTTTGTAACAACGTTATTAAAATGAGTGGGTTCTGAAAAGTTTTAATTGTTTTGAAATTTTGGTCGTTACAGAATCTTAGTTATGTACAACTATGATGCACACACTAAGCAACTACAGTAATGGTGTCAATTTCATCTAACATACAAGAAGATCTCCTAGGCTATCATGTATCATACATCAGGAAATTCTATCATGCAATTCTTGAAAATCCCTAGCCTACCACTAACATGCAGCTCTATTACTATCATTAATAACATATATCAGTGTGGGTAACTTGGGGCATACTTTCTGCTACGGTTGATTGTACACATCGCATCCTTCCTTGGTTACTTTTGAAAACAATTTTGGAAAACAATTTTGAAAACCCTTTCAGATCCTTAGTTTGAGTCTGGATTCACACGAATGTTAATCCAATTCTCTCAAACCAGGTCTATGATACCAACTTGTAACATCCAAAAAATGAAAGTAAAACTATCATTTTTACAAAAAAAAAACACAAGACAAAATTATTTATAAAACCATTGCTTCAAAAGTAATAATCAATAATCAAAGTATCTCAAGATCCAAATACATACAAACCCCAAGGATGTGCACGATCAGGCCTTTGCCTTGCCACGGTCAACTGAAGTACCTGAAACAAGAAACTGAAACTGTAAGCCAAGACCTAGTTAGTTCCCCAAAAGTACCACCACGTAAACATATAGCATAGATAATTCTACATGTTGGGTCCATAACCTCCCAGTTGGATTAACCTGGTCTACAACCTCCCATATGAATTTCCCTACATATAACGTACTAGGTCCACAACCTCCCAGTTAAATTACCCTAGCTTACAACCTCCCAGTTGGATTGACCTACATATAACATATTGGGTTCATAACCTCCCTGTTGGATTGCCCTACATATATCATATTGGGTCTACAACCTGCTGGTTGGATTACCCTAGCCCACAACCTCCCGGTTGGATTGCCCCAGTCTGTTGACTGGCAACACAAAGCAGTACAGTCTTAATCCAAACCATAACATGTCTACGTATACATAAAAAATAGCATGCAACTACTTAACATGCAAACAGGAAGATATACATATCACAACTGCATAACAAAATCCTATATACTAGGACTCAATTCTAACAAATCAATACAACATAGCAATATCCTTAAATTGGATACAGATATAACATATCACTATTGCATATCAACATCCTATATACCAAAAATCTAAGGAATACATAATTGTATATACTTAGAGGTGAGATAGACACCCGGATAGCTGATCCTACTCTAGATCTACAACCAAACAAGGAACAGGAAAGAAAGCCTAAATCAAGATATTTCAGTCTATCCTACATGACTATATACAGTCCCTATGGCATCCCTCTACTCAAGATAACCAAAATTAGTGGGCCAACATTGGTGCCTTCGACCCACGGTACAATGAGGCGAAACTCACTAGAAGCAAAGAACTTTGAAACACTGCGATACAATCCCTTTTATGTACTGCTTGCTCCCGTGAATCCACTAACACCATAACCAGATAGAATCTTCATAAGTAGCCTAAAATTCTCAAGTTTGACCCAAACTCAAACATAGTCAAAAGGTCAACGGTCAATAAAAGTCAACAGTCAGCAGGTCCTCATGACATGACCATCTATGGCTCACATCGTGAGTCACTACATGAAAAAATAGTTAGGTCCTGCAACCATCTCGATGTAACATACATCTTCCTCACGTTATGAGATCTTGTTGTACGTCATTTTGATTCAAAAACTTCTTAATCCGTTAAGTCACTATTCCATCTTTTCCAGGAGGCTTCCTAACACTCGTATGATCATAAACATTGATGTTTTAAGGCCTTGTATGTCTAATACAATACTTGGGCTCAAACTAGGTCATTAATGAAGAAAAAGAAGATAAATTCGCAAGCATGAACTCAAACATCATCCAAACTTCAAATCTATAACATATAAGCACCAAGGAACCCTAAGGACCCATAAAGTTGTTAACTTTAGGGAGTCCCAACACTTCTAACTCTTAATTCATGGTTAAACACACATAAAACCTTAGATCTAACAACAACAAAACTTAAAGTTTAGATCTTGGTTACTCACAATTGTCCAGAAGTGTAGCTAGAGGTTGCAAATGAAACCTCCAAGCTGAAACTATGCTTCCATGTTGATCTCTTCCTCTTCAAACCACCAAAACTCCACCAAAAGCTCAAGAATCACAATGAGAGGCTAGGGTTTGGGTTTTACTAAGCTTAGGGATGAAGAAGGCTGTTTTGGAACCCTAAAATGAAGTGTATAGGGTTTAAATACGAAGGAAACCCTAAAAGACCATGGGCTTGGGCTACCTCGCATCTCAAGTCGTGAGCTCTTATTGCTCACGTCGTGAGCTCAACATAATTTAACGTTTTCATTTAATCATTCCCCACGTCGTGACCCTTCTATGGCCCACGTGGTGAGCCTTGGTTTTACCCAAAAACCAAGCCTTTTACTCATTGACACCCTAAATCGATCCGGTCACGAAAATTGGGTGTTACAATTGAATCTTGAAACATATTTGCATTTTTCTTTGAATATAAGTAATTTCATTAAATTATTAGTAGATTGTAGAATTTCCAATTAGATGTTGATTTTTTTATTTTCTTTGATTTTTTTTATAATTCAAACGACTTCAAGATTGCAACCAAATTCTACAATGTGCATATAAGAAATCGATAGCCAATTTTATTTAATGATAACTCATAAAAATGTATTTTATGAATATATCACACTATAACTATATATTTGTCGTAAAATTTGGAGGCCTCTTAAAAATGGGAGGCCTCGTGCGACCGCACCTCCCGAACACTCTAGGGCCGCCACTGGTTGTCGACAGGTGTACTTCTTCTTCTTTCGAAATGAGAAGAATAACGTGATTAAATTAGGCCAAATCGGTAGCATTTTCTGAAACTCTTGGGAGAAGGTACCAATTGATAGTCTCAATACTCTTAATTATAAATAATACAAGTAATAACAAGTATATGTAATGTAGAAATGAAGGTTGTATACAACAAATTTCAATGATTTTACTATTAAATTCTTATTAGAAACTTTACTATGCGAGAAAACTTGAATGCCTCTAAATATAAATGACAATTAAGTGGGCTTCAACATGCAACTAGAAATCTTTGAAATATGAAGCTATTGATCAAAAAATTTCACCTATTTTGTACCGCTAAAAACGATCTTTAAGGACACTCATGATCTTTAAAGGATTCTAATCTTAACTGTTTTAGACATAATAGTTGACATTTACTTAAGTGAAAAATCTTAACTGTTTCAGACATAATAGTTGACATTTACCCTTAGCAACAATACGGTCACGACAATAGTTTATGCAACCCTAAGTGTTAGTTAATGTAAGTTGAAATTAGATTAAATGAGTCTTTAATTGATTTGGTAACATGATGTATTGTATCTTTTTAATAAAAAATGTAGAATGTGAAGTTGTTTTTTAATGTTAAACATGTTATAATCAACACTTCTATGACAACAAAGCACGTTGGGGACAAAGATATTTGATCCTCCATTGTCCTTTTTAGTCTTAGCAAGTTCTCATATCAGATCCAAATCTTCACACATTTCAACTAATTTATGCTAGCAGAGAGAAATCTTTAGTCTGATCTTACGTCGGCCTTTAGCTAGTTATCTATCTTCAACAAACTTGGCCTTCAACTATTAAGATAATAGATGAACATCTTCACTAGTTTACCCGACTCCCATTCTTCAATATACAACAAAGTTCTAGATAGTCTCAGCTTCAGCTAGTAGTTTTGGCTTAGACACTTGACCATTTTTTATTCGTTTACAAAGTGTGATTCTAAAATTTGTTTAAGTATTGATCATCTATGAAATTTATACAAAATGAGTGAGACTAATATTAGTGCTTAACAATCCAAGTAAATGTTATAGAAGTGATCACAATCAAAAGTTTCTACAACAATTATGGTTGAGATTATATGTCTTGATTTGCAATGATTCTTCATTCCCCATTCAAGGGTCCCAAATAATGATTATCATATTTATTAATGCCTTTTCCATACCTAACCAACAATATCTTGTAATCATTTCTTGCAAACAACAGTTGGTACCAACTAGTAACCTTATAGTTTGTCAATCAATGTTAAATTCTCCTTGCTCTCAAACCAAATTTTGAAAAACATGCCACGTTAACTTCCAAAATTGGGTGTAATCATGTCTTGCAATTAATCTCTTGTTGTTGATCTTTTAATTAAACTACAATTATTATCATAATCATCGACCTATTTTGGTGCCCACGGGGTTCTACATCGGTACACATGTGACTCAAATTATTTGCTAATGTCTTGCCATAAATACAAAAATACAAATGGGGACAACTTTTCCTTGTTAACCTTTCAAGAAATAATACCAATTTATTGAATTACATCCCTACAAAATCAACATCATTGATGGTTACAACTAGACCATATGTTAATGAGATGTCCATTACTATCCACATATATGTCACATCAAGAAAACTTATCGATTAATGCAATCTATAAGTTAACGAGTAAGATTTTTGATAATACAATGATTTTACGAAAACAATTTGATTACCGAAGTAAGAAAAATGAAAATGTACGTTGATATTTTATGATATTAACTCTTTTATGCTTTGGTGATAGACAGAATTCATGTTCTCATATCAGTATCAAATTTATCTATTATGTGTGTTGCACCTATACCCGAACTAGAAAATTGAAACTTTGTTACCTTAAAAAAATTAAATTTATGTTAAATGAAAAAATGACCAAAATTAATTACCCTATGTAACTTGTGCTTTGTATAAACCTTTAAGTAACTCAAATTACGACCATTTTGTATATCTTTTAAAACACACAAAGATGCAACAAACGAACATCTTAAAACACGCATAATATTTATGTTTACAAGTATATTTTCGAGTTCATTCCAACATATAAACCTATTACAATATCCATAATACAAAACTAAACAAAACCACATCTATCAACACCACAAACAATAGCTCTTCGAACATCTTATCTTCAAGCATCAAACCAAACGGAACGAAACTAAACAACACCCCATGTCGCCATCGTTGCAACTTCAAGAGCCATTGGATCAGTTTCTTAGTTCCCCAACACCCTCTTTTTTCTTCTTTCATTCGGGTTTTAGATCCATCATCATATATTCTAATAAACAAGATCACGTTTACCACCATAACATGAACTTTTCTTGAAAAACACCTAATATTTGCAAGATTTTGCAAGAGGTCGATTATGATGGCAAACTAGAGAAAAGATTTTGTCTTTCATCCACTACAGATCTTGCTCTTTGTAACTCTTCATTAGGGTCTTTACTACTATTACTCGTAGCCTCCTCTTTCACCATTTCATCAGCACAAGGACCATAAGCCCAACTACAAGCCAAGAAATAGAAAAGATTCACAAAGCTCATAACAGCAAGAACCCAATAGTAACTATCATAACGCCCATGGTTAATATTAGTCGTGATCCACCCTTCTTTTCCACCACCTCGCGTAAGTCTTTGAACAGTGTTTAGAATAAAACTCGCCAGCAAATTAGCGACAGCCATTCCTAACAAGAAAAGAGAAGCTGCGACACTTGACATGCTTTTAGGAAACTCCGAATAGTAAAACTCATTCTGCCCAATGGCACTAAAAGCTTCGGCTAATCCATGGAGACAGTATTGTGGGACCAACCACATTGCTGACATGGCAACTACAGCTTGAGGGTTGTTGTATAGACCTTGTTCGATTGCTTTCTTTCTTCTAGCATGTTCAACAATGGCGGAAACCACCATGGCTATGGTTGAGATAACCAGACCAATACCCATTCTTAATTTGACGCCAAGATGGACTTGTTTCCCTCGGATTTTTGTAGCCAATGGGATTATAACACGATCGTATAATATAACCCAAAGTGCTAGAACTGCGATTGTGAAGAAAGCAAAAGAACCTGCGGGAATTTGGAAGCTTGATCCCATATGTCGATCCATGGTGCTTGCTTGGATTACTGGAAATGAAGATTGAGCGACGTTTATTGACATCATGAGACCTGAAGACCACAATGGTATGACTCTGATTAGAGCTTTGAGTTCTTCGGTTTGCTCTACTGTGCATAAACTCCATGGGTCTAAAGCAACTCCATCTGATGTTAAATCTTTTGGGTTTTGAACGACGCACGCTTTGTTCAAGAACCTACATAAAGAATTAAAGATTACACAGATTTTACAAAAATACCCCTTGTATTTACAGTTTTTTACAAAACTTTCTTAACATCTTTTTTGTTACAATAGCTTTAATTTATATGATTACACACTTTATATATATATGATATGATTTAATATATATGACTAATTAATATTTAATATCAAATGAATATATAACATAATACTAATATAAGTAACAAATATTAAAATTAAAATATACCTACACAATATTAAAACCAAATATGATGTAAACGAATAGTATAAAACCAAATTTTGTGTTATACAAGTCCTTTACATATTTTGGTGCAACAAAAATGGGATTTTGTGTTTGGATTGGAGATAGTGTTAGAAAAAAATTCGATAATTGTAACTATTTAGGATCTAAGTGACAAAGAACAATACCTTAATCTCTTGGTGGGTAGAGATTCAGGAGAATCTTTGTGATATTGCCACGAATCGGAATTTGGAGGCTGAGAAGGTAGTTTTCTGTTCTTATAAGCGACAACAATGACTTGTAAAAAGCTAGTGAATAAGCTCTTTTTAACTTTCATCTTGACGTATAGTGAAGAAGCAACAAAGAACAAGAGTGTCGATAAGAACATGAGAATTAAAGGAACCCCAAAACCCACCTTCCATCCAGCATGTTCTTGAATATAAACAATACCCGTGAAAGCAATAAGAACAGCGATCGCTCCTGCAGCGTAATACCATCCGAAAAAGCTTTCTAATGCTCTTTCGTTTTTGGGATTGTGTTTATCGTCGATTTGTTCAGCACCAAATGCTAAAGAACATGGTCGAACACCTCCGGATCCCAAGGATATGAAGACGAAAGCGAAGATCAAGAACGCGAATTGAGAATGTGTCGCTTGTTTGCAGGTTTCGGTGAATTGATTACAAATCGGTGGCTTTAAATGTGGGACCATTGTTGTTATCCACAACAAGAGCATCCCCTGTAATTAGAATTAAGAATTGATTAGCTTTAAATTATGATTTGGACGAAAAAGGTTTGAATTTTGAAAATTCAAATGGTTTTCGAGGGCTTCTATCAGAGAAATTATGAGGTAGGGTCTGTGGACCATGAATAGGCAGAAACTGGAGAAACCGATTCCATGTTCAGTGGATGTTTCAGACCTAATTAATAGTGCTCTCCTGGACATATTGAATTCAGCAACCTCGTCCAGATAAATTCTTTTTGCAAGTTAATATAGTCAACGTCAGAAATACTGTTCAAAGATCAAAAAAGCTTAAAAGAAACAACGTATGATTCATTAATCAATGCAGGATTCGATTGCGTTCTTATGTTATTACTAAACACTCAGATTTAAACAAATTGAAAGATTACCAGAAAGGAGAAGCAAGAACCCAAACCAATGGTGAGAAATCGACCCAAATATGAATCTGAAAGAAATGCACCCAAAACAGGGGCAAAATTGGAAGCAGCAGTCCAAAGAAAGAGTATGTTTGTGCCTTTTGCGACACTAATCTTGTAGTCCGTCATCAAGTAGAATATCATATTTGGGACTAAACCATAGCTAGCCACCTTCTCAAATGCCTCATTTGCTGCAAAACAAGAAAAAGATCCAAGATTTATAAGAATCATCGAAAACCCAGATCTTTCTTGATTTGAAATAAAAATGCAAGGCATGTGAAGTAAAAATGCAAACTTTTCAAGATTTGAAGAATGTGGATGTGAATTAAGAAGAATCAACATACCTATGATGAAAGGCATAGTGACTAAACCTCCTTTCTTTCTTGAGGAAACCTGTGTTTCCTGGTTTAATTCCTCCATTTGCTCCCCCATTTTCTTCGTGTTTTTTTCTGACAAATAATATGGGGGATTCCCTTTATATACTGGTGCTACTTAGAAGTTATGGGTTAATCTTTATGGTTAAAAAGAGGGGAAGGAAACTGTAGAGCATTTTGGATATGATTTTGCTCAAGAATGGGGTCTAACCACAAGTCAGAGTGAATATTTTAACAATGAAAACACATGGGGTTTGGTTTTCAACGAAAAGTCCAATCTCCACACTTGTTGAGTTTTTTCAGAGTGAGTGAGTGATAAGAAAGGGCATGGTTAATTTTTGCGTATTTGATTTTTGATTTTTGATTTTAATTATTTAGTTATAAATTTATAATATCAAAAATGTTTTTCTTTTTTTATTTCCGGTAAATAAGCTGAATTTTTTTACTGTGGTGGGGTAGCATATGGGCTTGAATCCATGTGCATGTACGTAGACTTCAGTCCCCACCAACTCATGCCTCGAACTCAACCAAAAAAAATTAATATTTATTATTTAATAATTACCACTTTTGAATATTGTAGGTCTATGTATGTTCCTTCGTGATATAATAATATATATACATAAGAAACTGTCATTTGTTATATTAATACATTTTTTGCTAACTGTATTTAGTAGGAGATTGGAAATTGGTTCTTTTATTATGTTATTTAGATGATTTATGTAAATATCATGTCAGTTTTTACCATAAAAACGTAATTCTTTGCCACACACAAAAACTGATGCCACATTTTTTTAACAATTAATTTAAATAAAAGGCAGAATTTCATATATGCCCTTGCTAAACAACTAAATATCATATTTACTCAGCCTAAATTCTAAATATCGTATTTGTCCTTCTTAATGTATTTTAATATCATATATACCCAACTCTATTTTTTTGTTAAATTTTATTGATTTATAATTGTTTTTTATAATCTAAAATCACTATAATTAAGAAATGACAATAATGCCCTTAGTCTAAATTCCAATACAACACGTTTTTTGCAGCCTTTTCTTCCTTCCGATTGCATATACTTATTCGTCTATGTTCAACGCCGATCAACGTCATATGCTACATCGATCGATTACTAGTTTTTATTCGAAGCCGCATATTATATCCGAGATTCAGGTATTCATCAGAAAGCAGAATATTCAATCATCTAGAATGCGAATTCCGTTTTTAGGGTTCCTAGTTTCAATTTTTCAAATTCTTTTATAGTTGCGATCAAGATGAATTAACATGAATATAGATTCAATTGTTCAACTTCTTTCATGTCTCTCTGGCGTATACTATCCCTAAATTTAATCACTAGTTTATTTCATTATGATTTTGTTCAAAGATATACATGCTTGAAATCGAAAGAACCATACCTTCAAAAAATTTCTCAACGAGCTACAAGTGGACTAAATTAGAATATAGGATATGTGAATTGAACTCCATGGGTTTTAGGGTGGAATTGGATTCCAATTCCGACCATTTTCCATGGTCTCCGACTCACACTGTTCGACATATGATTTTCCTCCAAAAGTTAGTGAAAAGCTTAATTTTAAATGGAGTTCTGACTAGAGAGTTTTATGATTCTATTTCTATATCTAAAAGAGACTTTCAGCTGTTGCATCTAAAAAAGTTTACCACTGATACCATTGTTGACTTTAACATCAAACTGAGTTTTATCGTTTTAGTTTTTTTTACCTGAAGAAGATCAAACCTGCTGATGAAAGTATCCATTTCTTTAATAGCTTTTTCTTTAGAAAGCTGGCAGATTTTGATGAAAATCAACTACAAATGTTTGAGGCTAAGGAATCTTTTGAACGAGTTCGGAAATGGACAAAGAAGGTGAACATTTTTCAAAAGGATTATATTTTTATTCACACTTCAGGTGAGTGTTTATTATTCAAAAGGATTACATGATCATGCTTTCTTATTTGTCCTATATTTGGTATGTGGCAGGTTGCATTGAAATTTGATTATTGTATTGCAATTTAGAATTGCGATCGTGAGGAATTACATGAATTAAATTTGTTTGAATTTGAGAGCCAATGAATTAAACGTGTGATTTGTAAAGGAAGGGCAATATTGTCCATTTGATTGTTGTTTTTAGTTTTAGTGATTTTAAAATGGCAAAAAAATATTATAAATCAATAAAAATTAACAAAAAAATATATTTGGGTATATATGATATTATAAAACATTAAGAAGGGCAAATACGATATTTAGAATTTAGGCCGGGTATACTTGATAGATCACCTACTGTCATTTATGCTTCCTTACATTTCTGCAACTAACTATCTAACTATCTAACTCATTAATATGATATTTAGTTGTTTAGCAAGGGCATATACGAAATTATGCCTAAATAAAATTTTCATTATTTATTAAAAAAAATATATATCACTACCTCAAAAAAAAATTACATCTTCTTACTTAAAAAAACATAACATAACATTAAAAAAAATCCTAAACACTTAGAAAAAAACTAGAAATCTTAAACTTACAAACTTTACAAAAAAACACACATCAAATAAGAAAAATGAATACTAAAGATGACAATATTTCTAGTGATTTGGAAATAAATAGATACATAAAAAAATAATAAGAATTAGATTTATGTTTGGAAAAATAAGGGTCGTAAGGTTTTATTTATTGGTTAAAAAAATCTCAAATTTAACGGTTGAATGTTGGAAGAAAAAAAATTGAATAAAGGAGGAAAGAGGGGCAACAACTACAGCCTACCATATGCGGTCAAATTGTACTCGAAATCATGATTAGAAGGTGGTGTTGCGAAATCGTGGCAAAGGTGTGGTAAAACCGCACCCACTCCTTTAAGACTTAGAAGATGGTATTGACAAATGATAAAAATATTTAATTTATCTTTTATTTTTTATATTTGTCATCGTTCACTTCCAAGTAAGCCCCTCTTAAGGCTTTTGGGATTCGAGTTCTCTCATGTTTCATCCATCAAAGTCAGGACAAAATCTCACTTCGAATCCAGTTTTATCCTTTCAAGATGTAAATGGTGTTTTCTATAAGACTTGCCATCAACATATGTGTCATTTTTTTGTACAATTAATAAAATTTTATTAAAATCACAATTCCAATATTCTAATAATATAACAACATATCAATTTGAAAATAGATTATACCATCTTATTATAGCATACAAGTACGATACATAATTAATAATTAATTTTCAGTTATACTTATTTTAGGATACTCAACAAAATAAATAACACTACTTTCTAATCATATTAAATATCTTAACCATCTTTGAAAAACATTGTTTATATAGCCACTAACCTCGCAATTGGTCAAGTTACAAAGTTGTGAGATACGAAAATCTGATGTGAGGCAGTTGTAATCTCGTTTCCTACTTTTTTAAACTTTGTAATTGTTCTTGTTTTGTCTCTCTATCAATCAAGGTTCTAAATAACGTAAGTCGTGGCTTGGCGACAAGGTAAAAGTTAAGTCATGACAAGCCTTGGCGAGTCATGACGTTTTTCAAGATGTGACTACATTATATACATTAAAAGATATAAATCATACAATTATTGAATTTTATCAAATATATGAAGTTTTTAGAAGTGTTATATTAATATCTAATAGAAAAAAGTTAACAAAAACTCATTTATTTTGGGCCCGATAAAAAAAAAGAAAACAAAAAAAACCCGCGCCTTGAAAAAAAACTCGCACCATAACGCGATAAGGTGCGCCTTGACACGTTATTTGGGCGTCACGCTTCACAAACCCGCCTTGGACGTTTTCGTAATGGCTACACCACACATCGCGCCATGACACGCCTTGAGGCGCGCCATGGCTCGCTTTTTGGAACCATGCTATCAACTTGCTAGTTGGGCCTTTTATTTATATATATATTTGTCGGTTCCAAAAAAATAACAATGAAAAATATTGATGTGTGTAAAACAGACTAGTTTTATTCATGCTTATAAAAAATAATTAATCACACAAAAGGCAGTGGACCTGTCAATTGGTGGTATAGATCTAGTAAGCAGGGTATCGAACTCAAGGAACGACAATTTGAACTAATTACTAAAATTATCTAAAAACAACTAACAAATAAAAGAGGGGGTTTTATCTAGTTTTACAAAACTAGAAACTTATTAACTAATACTTAAACTAATTAACTAAAAACTAGATAAGCAAAGATTCGACTAAATTTAATAATGAAGGAGACTTCTGCTTAGCTTCAACTCAATTGATCCTATGGTTGATTTTATTGTAATAGTGCAATGAATTAATTCTTCTATTGGCTACTGATTCATGTGATTAGGTTCACATTCGTTACACTAATCCTTAGAAAACAAACTAATTCAAACAGTGGCCAGCTGTCTAATTTAATTTAATTCCCTAGGCTATTTATTCGGGTTAATTAAGACTTGTAATGGTTAACTAATTTGGCCCTTTAGTTAACCTCTTGTTGATGGTCATCACACAAGCTTACACGTAAATTTACCTATTTCATTATTAATTCTAGTTTTACATTCGTTATTCCTAATCATATAATAAAGTGTTCACATAAATTATACGAGGTAAACAATTAAGAAATGTTCATGCAACTTAATTAACTTCCTATTAACAGAAAAATAGTTATCATTCACACATAAGGTTCTTTAACAAGCTTAAATTAACGAAATCACCAATATTAAACTAATGCTACCATAAATCAAACCATAGTATCAATATTATCTCCCCAAACAGAAGTTAAAAGGTTTTAGCTCATGATTGAGGCAATTGGAAGCATAAAATCGAAATCTATATGTCTATACATGATGAAAAACAATAGATTAAATTAAGAATAATGAAAATTTCCTCTAATCTCCTTCGGAAACAGATTTAGGGTTGGATCTTCGTTCTCTAGGTCTTCTCTGACTTTAATTCGCAACTTTTTTTTCCCAAGGGTTCTCTCGATTCCCCTTGTATCGATCTGAAAAGCCGTATTTATAAATTCGAACCGACTCGTCGAGTCCATCACTTAATGCCCATGTACGGCAAGTTAAGGATTCCTCAGCTTCGCGAATCTCCGTAGCGACTCGTTGAGCCGACGCCAGACTCACTGATTTCCTTCCATTTTTGGTCTTTTCTTCTTTTGATCATTCCAAAACTTCCCGATAGCTACTCTTGCTCCTTTTTGCTTCCAAGCATTCCTTTTGGAATGAAAACACAATTCAAACACTTTTATGTATCTTTTGTCTATAATATGCAAATAAATAGCTAATAAATGATAAAAATCAATATTAATTAAAGGGCTAAATATGCCCATATCAAAATACTCACACTTGACCTTTGCTTGCCCCCAAGCAAAACTAAAATTAAGCACACTAAAATTACATAAGACAATCCCAATCAAACTCATCCATTATGGCAAGACCGCAACGCATGCATTTGTGTTTAAATTTTTCCTAAACGACCCCCCTCATCCTAAATACTCACAATGCTCATAAACACTTGCCCACTTTTCCCGAACAATGCTCATTTTATGCATCCCTCCGAATCCATCCGCAGAAAACCTCCCTGTCTCAAGGTGTTTTTGGTTGAGCAACCCAAGCATACATATTCTAAAAATTACAATTCTTCGATACCACTATGGAACTTTTGGAATTCTTCACTTTCTTGATAATTTGAACTTTGAGTTCTTTGAATTCTTCAAAATTGTCAACTTTTTGATTTTTGGGTATCTTCAACTTTTGAATCCTTGGAATTTTGATCTTTTGATCTTTACTTTAATTGCTCCAAAATTCTCACAACTTTTTTTGTAATTTGCTCTCTTTTTTTTCACATGTAACTCACTTTTTCACTCAATACCTACATGCTTAAGCAGGGGCGCTCAACTTCAACCTTTATTGAATAAGGATAATAATTTTCCTGGATACATTTCTTGTACACGATGCTAAACATATTGCATCCCTCAAACTAAGCGAGGTTGTGTTTTTGTCCCATAATTTCACTAGAATAAGGGAGGCCACAAATGCACTATAACGTATATAGGCTCAACTAAACATTTGGGTCTTGAAAGAATCATCAAATATAATACTAGCATGATCCCTAATTGCTTTACCAAAATTTTCTAAATTAGCTCTAGCAATTTTAATGCAAAAATTTCAAAAGTAACTAAAATTTCAAGATTTTCGAAATTTAACTAAAATTTTAACTAATTTAACCAACCCTCTACCCCACACTTAATTTATGCAATGTCCCCATTGCATATTATGCATGATAAAGAACAATAAAATAAAGAGAGAATTGGAACAAACTCCCCTGGTGTAGTAGTGGCGAGGTCGATCTTCTTCATGTAAAGCTCCATCTTCAGCTGACTTTAGACATGAGAACAGCTCATCCATGCCTTGGGTGACATGCCATGTGTAGTTGAAAGCTCCTAAAATGCAGGAAAAACTCTCGGAATTTTCCAGAAATCACTCTTCAAAATAAGAACCAAACGTCATGGTATATAAGCAACAAGTCAGCAGTGAAGTGTTGAAAATCGTATTAACTCGTCGAGTCAAGCACAAGTGGTGTTAAAAAATGGTCTCCCCAAGATGATGGAAACTTTGGGGTCTTCTTCCATATCAAGCACTATAAAATCCACAGGAAACACAAACTTATCTACCTTGATGAGAAGATCTTCACAAACACCTTTTTGATGAATGATTGTCTTATCGGCTAGATGGATCTTCATGTCAATAGGCTTTGGCTCCGGCAAGTTGAACTTTTTGAAGAAAGAATATGGCATTAGATTAATGCTTGCACCCGAATCCGTCAACGCTCGAGTGGTAATTAGATTCCCAAATTGGCAAGGTAAAGTAATGTTACCCGGATCACCCTTCTTCTTTGGCAGCGCATTTAACACCAACTCAGCGACTTCTGCCATATTTTTTCTAGCGGTAAAGAGACCCTTAAGCAAGCTTACGTATTTAGGTGTTTGAAGTATTGTTTCAATAAATGGAATATTGACTTGAAGGGCCTTTACATGCTCCATGAAAGCTCTGTATTCTTTAACCTTCCCATCAGGTATGGCTCGAATCGGGAATAGCAAAGGTGGCCTGTAAGGCTTTAAAGAAACATCAGATTTGTCATCAGGCCTTGGACTCGTTGAGTCCATGAGATGGACTCGGCGAGTCGAGTCGGGTTTTGCTGAACTCGAGTATTCTGTCTTTTCTGCTTTCACCTTTGTTGAGGCCTTCTGTGTAGGGGTCAGAGGAGTGCAAATTTTCCCAGAACTAGTTGTTATTGCATTAATATGCGCCATTTTCAGATTGTTTTCGATGATGCTTGGAAGTTCACCCGCTTGTCTTTGATTAACTTGTTGAGCCACCTGTCCTATCTACTTCTCAATGTTGTGAATGGATGCTTGTTGGTTCCTTAATATAGTTCTTGTTTCTTGTATTCCAGCATCGTGATCATTGTGTCTTTTCTCAGAAGCAGCTACAAATTTTGTTAGCATCTCTTCCAAGTTGGGTTTCCTGTCTTGCACTGGTTCCTCTTTTTGGTACATACCCCTTGCTTGTTGTCTAAACTTCTCCTCCTTTGCCTTTTTGTATTCATCATAGGGTAGCCATTCTTTCTTCGGTTTCCGCCAATCATAATCAAACCTATCACCGCTTGAATAACATACTTGCGCCTTTTTATTTCCATTCTCGTCCAAGTCGCAATCTCTTGTAAGGTGAGGTCCATTGCAATTTTCACAACCCCACCTGAATAGCATGGATTGTTTGATCCATTTTATCCATTCTTCTATCCATGCTTTTCAACATCGCCATCATTGTCGCCATGTCTTCAGAAGCATAATTCACCTCTCCCCTAATTGGATTATTCCTAGGATTATGATATTCTCTAGAATGATTAGAGAATTCTTCAATTAATTGTTTAATCACTGAGGGTGCCTTCTTTGTGAGCGGGCCTTGCAAGTCAATTAATTGCCTTGTTGTCACATTGACTCCATCATAGAAAATGGAGACTTCTTGTTGACTATTTAAGTCCTGATGTGGGCAATTCCTCAATAAACCTTTGTACCTCTTCCACGCCTCATAAAGTGATTCGCCCGCTTGTTGCTCGAAATTGGCTATGGCCTTTTTCAACTTGGATATTTTTTATGGTGGGCAAAATTGGTCAATGAACTCTTCTTTCATCTTAGCCCATGTAGTGATGGATCCAGGAGGGAGTGACTTGAGCTAATCTTTTTGCAGCACCTTTGAATGTAACTGGAAGCATACGAAGAAATTGGGTTTCGTGAGGCACATTTGGAACATTAAAGTAATCAGCTACATCATTAACTTCATGAAAGTGTTTATAAGCATCTTCGTGGTCTTTCCCATAAAAGGGTATCTCCTTGAGTTGAGCAAGGATGTGACCCTTGAGCTCAAAAGTGGCAGTTGCTGGAATTGCGGGTTACATAAGTCCCAGGCCGGTGTCATCTCGTATCCTCTTTTTCCATTCCCCCATGGGGACTTCATCGATATTAGCCATAGGAATAGCTAATTCGTCGTCAAAATCGGAATCGTGCCCGAATGTAGGGTCTTCTTCTCCTTCGGTTTCGTACTCGGTGTCCTCCTTAATTGGGTCTTCATCCACTAAGGAGGTACTGGATTCTCCGACTTTCTTGCCCTTCTTCTTGCTGAAAACGGATTTCAAATTCCTTAGTGGTGAGTTTTTCGGTTTTTCGGGATCTCCAACTGTTATGCCTTTGTTTCTTCTAAGTGTTGCTTCCGGATTGTCAAAAGGTGGGATCAGTGGTGTGCCTCCTCCCCTGGTCATAAACGTTCTGTAAAAAAGAAAAACACGTGTAAAAAGAACAAAAAAGAAAATTAAAAACGAAAATTTTCTGTTCAGCTATGGACTCGTCGAGTGTTCGAAGGGACTCGGCGAGTAGAGTGCAAAAACAGCAAAAAAATTTAAACAAAATTTTCTAAAAACTACTAACTAAAATTTAATCCTAATGCTAAATCTAATAAAAACAGTAACTTTGTGCAAGAAAAATCTCACACAAAGGATTGATAACAATAGTAATCAATTCAAAGTTGGAACTGTTCCCCGGCAACGGCGCCAAAAACTTGATGTGTCTAAAACAGACTAGTTTTATTCCTACTTATAAAATGTAATTAATCACACAAAAGGCAGTGGACCTGTCAATTGGTGGTATAGATCTAGTAAGCAGGGTATCGAACTCAGGGAACGACAATTTGAACTAATTACTAAAATTATCTAAAAACAACTAACAAATAAAAGAGGGGGTTTTATCTAGTTTTACAAGACTAGAAACTTATTAACTAATACTTAAACTAATTAACTAAAAGTTAGATAAGCAAAGATTCGACTAAATTCAATAATGAAGGAGACTTCTGCTTAGCTTCAACTCAATTGATCCTATGGTTGATTTTATTGTAATAGTGCAATGAATTAATTCTTCTATTGGCTACCGATTCATGTGATTAGGTTTACATTCGTTACACTAATCCTTAGAAAACAAACTAATTCAAACAGTGGCCAGCTGTCTAATTTAATTTAATTCCCTAGGCTATTTATTCGGGTTAATTAAGACTTGTAATGGTTAACTAATTTGGCCCTTTAGTTAACCTCTTGCTGATGGTCATCACACAAGCTTACACGTAAATTTACCTATTTCATTATTAATTCTAGTTTTACATTCGTTATTCCTAGTCATATAATAAAGTGTTCACATAAATTATACGAGGTAAACAATTAAGAAATGTTCATGCAACTTAATTAACTTCCTATTAACAGAAAAATAGTTATCATTCACACATAAGGTTCTTTAACAAGCTTAAATTAACGAAATCACCAATATTAAACTAATGCTACCATAAATCAAACCATAGTATCAATATTATCTCCCCAAACAGAAGTTAAAAGGTTTTAGCTCATGATTGAGGCAATTGGAAGCATAAAATCGAAATCTATATGTCTATACATGATGAAAAACAATAGATTAAATTAAGAATAATGAAAATTTCCTCTAATCTCCTTCGGAAACAGATTTAGGGTTGGATCTTCGTTCTCTAGGTCTTCTCTGACTTTAATTCGCAACTTTTTTTCCCAAGGGTTCTCTCGATTCCCCTTGTATCGATCTGAAAAGCCGTATTTATAAATTCGAACCGACTCGTCGAGTCCATCACTTAATGCCCATGTACGGCAAGTTAAGGATTCCTCAGCTTCGCGAATCTCCATAGCGACTCGTTGAGCCGACGCCAGACTCACTGATTTCCTTCCATTTTTGGTGTTTTCTTCTTTTAATCATTCCAAAACTTCCCGATAGCTACTCTTGCTGCTTTTTGCTTCCAAGCATTCATTTTGGACTGAAAACAAAATTCAAACACTTTTAAGTATCTTTTGTCCATAATATGCAAATAAATAGCTAATAAATGATAAAAATCAATATTAATTAAAGGGCTAAATATGCACATATCAAATATTTTTCTAAATTTTTCCTAGTTTGTTAGGTTTTAAACTTTCTCCAAAATGAGTAATTTATTTACTTAATTCTTTTTATATCAATAAATTTAATGTTTTCCAAAACTTAATATGCCAATTGTTGCTTCAAAAATGAGTTTTGGGACTAGAAGCATGGTTTCACATGTCAATTTTCAATATTTTTCTTTTTTGGATTGATATATAAACGAGATATAATAGTTAAAAACATGCTAAATTGATTGAAAAGTAAGCTTCAGAATAGCAAAAACATGTTCGAAATTCAATAACTTTTTATTCGATTAGTGTATAAACAAGACATAATAGTTAAATACATGCTAAATTTGTATAGAGCAGACTAGAGTATTATGTGTATGTTTAATTAGTTTTGAACTTGGAAGTCTACTCAAAACTTGAATAACGTATTTGCAACGCAAAGAGCATGTTCGAAACCTGATGAACATGTTCGAAACACGATGAACATGTTCAAAACTCAATGTTTATTCTTTTTATTTTATTTTTGGTGTTTTTATATTTATGGTATTGTGACGAGCATTGTGATGTGAAATTTTATATGATATTTATTTTGTATGATTAACACCTCCATCAACACATTCGCCAACATAATTTGAAGTGGCACGTATGGAGCATATTCAATACAATTTTGTTGATATTTATTCTGTAGAATTTGTTTGTCTTGGATCTATATGCTCAAGAATCATTATTGAATTATGTTACTAATAACATATAATCTTATATGGTCACACCTTAATAAAGTTGGTACCTATTGATATTTATTAAGTATTTGATTTTTAATAAATAAATTTAACTCTTGTTTTTAATTAGAGAATAATTATTGTTTTATAAAATAATAATAAAAGAAAGCACATACTAATTATTATATGATATAGTATGATTAATAAGTCATGTAGAAATGTTTTGGACATGTTGGTTACTTTATGACTTAACTATTTGGTTGGTGTATTTGGTTGAAGAAACTAGAAAACTGAAACATCCCAAAAATACAATCCAAAAATTTCATTTTAAATCATTATCAAAAACCATAAATCATCCATCATCATAAAGAAATTCAAGAACCATGTATCTCAAGACATCATGTCAAATACTATATTGAAACCATATGAGAAAATATCAGAGTCTAAAACAATCTCAGGCTGAAACTGTGATGTGTGTCATGTGATCACCCCGAACCCTTCCCTTTGCTAGTGGAAGTACATAAAACCAAAACTAAAAACCGCAAGCATGAAGCTTAACGAGTCTCCCCAAACTACCACATACCATACACATAACATATACCATATCTTGGGCCCCGCCCCTGCTACGTCAAGTCTAGCTCGACATTAGCTTTCCCGACATCAGGCCTCGCCCGACATCGAACCCTATTCGGCATCGGGCCCTGTTCGACATCGAGCAGATCTAAGGGATGTTGCACACATACTCGGTTCTAGGATCTATAGAGATATATCCTAAAGACTCACTAGTTTGAGTCGGAATACATACATTAAGAAAGTCATAAAATGCTTTTTAATGGATAACTCAAAACAAGGAATTGTACCCATATTTTCTGACACCATTCTTTGTAAGACAGATTGTCTTAGTATTGGCTATGAGATCAAAAGAATGAGTCGCATACCGTATGCTTCGACAGTAGGTTCAATTATGTATGCTATGACATGTACATGGTCGGCTATACATAACTTCCTCATACAAACTCAGATTTAGACAAACGTTTTATCCACGAAATCTTCTCAGACTTAACTAAAATATTATTTTAATAATATTTTGCTAATAACTTATATATTTTATGTTATTATAAAACAACTATAAGGATATATATATATATATATATATATATATATATATATATATATATATATATACACACACACAACATTATTAAAAACATTGTTGTTTTACTACTTGTGTCCACCCGTTGACTGTGTTTAGACAAAATATATCTTATAATACATAGTTTGTAATTTTAAGGTCTTTACAATAATAAATAAGGAAATTTTGTTACAAGAACCTGTAGTAGTTGTCCCAGCTTATCTTACAATCTAACTAAATTTTGGGTCTTTTAGCTAGGAGTTATAGATCGAAAAAGATAGGCTCCAAAATCTTGTCTCAAGTTACTAAGATTGAGAATAAGGCAATGATCAGAGTGGAGCGTAGGAAGACAGTGAGTGTTTATGTTTGGCTAAATTGAAAAAAATAAGAGAAACAAAAGCTCGATCTAGTTGCTCTGCATCCCCCCTTTTGTACACCTAGATGAATTATCACCCTTTACTTTTATTTCAGCTAGACTTAATGATTTTTTTTTATTGAAATGTCTAGTATTGTTGAGCAAACAACCACTCCAATATCTTCCCTCGTAGATCTAACAACATTAAAATCTCCAAACAAAAACCACAGACAATCTATATTGACAGTTTTAAGTTCCGATAAAAAAGTCTAAAGAACTTTTTCCTCCAAAGCTCTTGTGGATCGTGATGTTCACCAAGGAAGAACTCTTGTGTGGAGATTTCGAGGAACCTTTTAATGCTTGAAAGCATCCACCACTGACTGAATCGATTAACTCAAAAAATTGGGTCCCTTTGGTAGGGAATACATTCTCAATTCTTTGTCGGGTCAATACTATCCATGTAGAATTCAATGAGAACCCGTAGGGCTCAATCAAAACAACTCACAATCCATATTGATTTTGTTTCTTTTTCCTTGAAAAAATTTCGAATTTTTCAAAATTTCAATTCTCTTTTGATAGGCCACCCCACACGTCTAATTTTGGGTGATATTAAATTCATTGGTAAACAACAACGCCATGTCTATGAATAAGTTTCTTGACTTTGAAACCTCCCTTCCCTCCCACTTTGATAGTTCTACGAGTGAGTTTCTTGACTTTATACACTTCGTTATAATCAGCATTGTTCACGAAGTTTGATTGACTGATGGGGCTTGATATCGGTTCAATTAATTCAAAATGGTGACCTCTATTATATTATTACTTTAAAGACCATATAAAAAGATTTTATATAAAGTATTTCTAGTTATAATCTATTTATATCAAATTCTTGGTACAGGTCCATTGATATTTGATTAAAGTTCAAGAAAGTATATTGATTTTGGACACTGGTCCGAGGTCAACATTTGTTAAATGCAATCATTATTAATAATTATGAGTTAATTACACTGCAGCTACTATTATTGATTTTACTTTGGTCACCCCGCCCCCTTCTAATTGTCACACCAGGGCATCGAAATCAAGAAAGGTTTATTGCTACTCCCAAGATGCAAAACTCCGTATTCTTAAGTGTTTGACTTTGAATCATCGTATACTATGATGTCATGTCCCCCTACTTCCACATCACCATTAATATTCGGTTATGTATTATTTATTATTTAATTATATTTGGACCTTTAGCAATGGGTTTTAAGGTGATTATGATTTAGGGTAACCTTATTTTCCTATTTGGCGGCCCAAATAAAATGGGTTTTGTCGATACATTTCCACACCATAGAGTCAACAAAACGTTAATAGTTACAGTCAACGTTTTCGTCTGTGTTTCCTTTTTTACTTATTCAATATATTTGTATCAATACTATTGTCTTGATGTATTTTAGTATGTAATTTGACAAAGTATTAGTGTTCCGTAGCTTTTGTGTCTTTTAAAATGTTGACATTGCAAGTATAACAATATTAGTTACAATAGTATAAAAGGTAGGGAAACGAAGTTCCACCTTAGAAGCATGTCTTGTACAACTATTTTTATGTTTTAACAAACATGGCATGTGACAGTTTTGTTTTAGTTTGCCACCTGTAAATTAAAATTTTAACTAGCCATTGTATCCCCTAAAAAGTTAAAAGCATTTATGGGTTTCAACTTTCAAACAATGTTTTAAAAATCGGTTTTTTAGTTGAACCGGTATGGTGACCAGTTCTCGGTTCAATTGGTTTAACCGATTCGACTGTCGGTTTAACCGAGTTTTCTATAATTTTCATCTTTTTTCTATTTTAATACACACACATAGACATCCACAAAAGTATAATCAATTATAATCTGTACTTAACCTTCAACACAATACTTGAACTGTTAACTGTTTAAACTAGTACTGAAATAATCAATTATAATTTTCATCTTTTTATATAAAGTATTTCTAGTTATAATATGTTTATAATCAGTTTCGTGGTGACTCTCCTAATTATGCAAATAACCTTCAACACAATACTTGAACTATGAACTGTTTAAAGTAGTATTGAAAATCGTTAATAAGCTCTAATAATTTTCTTTTATTAAAATGTTTAACCAAAACAAGATCTTTGAATTAAACTTTACTTTTTACTGTATTAACCAAATAAGCTCTTACTTAATTTAGAAAAGTAACATTAAGCACAGTGTAAAATTCCCAGTAAAGTCCAATACTTCTCACAAGCTCGGAAGCGTAAAGACTTGTTTGATCAGTTTATATTAAAGTTAACCCTTACACATAATTAATCCAATATTTGTTACTTTTACTGATTATATAGACAATTACGGATCTACACAAATCAGATAACTATAATGATTTTTAAACAATTAAAGTGGCCAACAAGAACTGAATCAAAATCAAACGTTTAATTGAGTGTAAAACTGATCAAACTAAACAGTAAAGACAATCAATAATTGTGCCTAATGATTACCTGCATAAAAAGTCGAGTCGTTTGCGAAACTGAAATCTAAGGCTTTTAGCCCAACATGACTAAAAACGATTACAAGAAGTAAAAACAAAATCTAATTGACTAATCTTACTAAACGAAAATAAAACTTGAATCATGTTCTTCAAATATGCGTTTAGCACTTGAAAGTCTCTCAAAATCGCTTCTCAGTCATCTGGAATCATGAATTAGGTTATAAGGATCTTTTTTAGAAGTCTTTTATACGTCCAGGAGATAAAAACGGCCGTACATGCGATCGAATGTAGGCATATATGCGATCGTATGTTTCATAAAAACACGTTTCAGGCCAATTAATGAAGTACATTGTGATTCTTAGGATTTTTTCTTCCACCTGAATTATTGGCACGAAAAACCCTCGTAGCTCATCTTTGATCATTTTTGTGATCGCATATACAACATATGTGATCACATATTCCTTGTTTTGTCTCTTTTTGGTCGCAATTCTTCCTTCCAAGCTATTCTTGATCATTCCTCAGCATCCTTCTTTAGTTTCTTCTCCAATTTAGCTCTAAAGCTTCCAATAACGCATCCTAAACTCATGTAGTCGTCCATGTGCTCCAAATTGCCCTGAAAATCATAGCAAACGTGATTAAGACATGCATTCTACAAATATAATGAAAAATACACAATTTATAATAACATTAGGGAGATAGTTAGATTTTTATAGAAAAATTTCGAGAAAAACGAGCTAAAAGATGCACATAAAATGCATCAAACACACCTTCATACAGTGGGCTTAGAAGTATCACCTCAATCTCCTTGTTGCGTATACCAACACCAGTACCACCTTTTCTACTATGGGTTAATTCATTTCTTCTCCTTGTAATGCTCTTCTAACAAAGTATATTCACACTTGCTTCTCTCCTCTTTCAACCTTCAAAACAGCCGATATAGCATCACTTGTAGCGGATAAGTAGATTGATAATGTTTCACCTAGGAAGGTACTAGCCAAGGTTGTTACTACTTAGAGGGCTTTATTTAGTTCTCGTAATGTTTACTCTACTTTTGGTGTCCATCATAAATTTTTCTTGACGATGCAGCCCTTCAGTATCCGGTATACTGGTAGACCTTTGTCTATGGATCTTGCTATGAATCGCCCCTGGGCGGTGATCTTTCCATTCAATGCTTGCATGTCCTTCAAAATCCAAAGTGTTGTAGTAAGTAGCAGGTCCTTCAACTTTTCTGGGCTTGGTTGTATTCCTTCGTTTGTGACGTAATACCCTAGGAATTTACCTACCTGCACTCTGAATGTACACTTCGTTGGGTTAAGTTTCACATGAATGTTTTCCAATGTTCGTAATGTTTCCTCGACATCCCTGAGTAATTCTGTCTCTCCTGGACTTTTAATCACTATTCGTCAACATATACTTTTATATTTCGGCCATATGATCCTTGAAGATTTTTTCGATCAATTGTTGATATGTTGCTCTCGCATTCTTCAAACCAAAAGACATCTTTTTATAACATAAGGTTTTGTAGTCCATGTAGAATTCAGTCTTCTCCTCGTCTTATTTCTTCATCAAAATCTGGTGATAGCCCTTATATGCATCTAGAAAGCATTTCTATTGAAAGCCTAGCAATGAATTGACCTTTTTCTAAATCTGTAAGAGTAGATATGAGTCTTTAGGACAAGATTTTTTGAGGTCTATGTAATTTATGAACATCCGCCAACTTTTGTCGCTCTATTTCACCATTACTAGGTTTGCAATCCACATTGGAAAGATGGACTCTCTAATTATGTTGGATTCCACGAGCTTTGCAACTTCGGCATTGATTTCTCTATTTCTCTCATTGGCTTGCCCCCTCTTTTTCTATTTTATGTTGCAACTGCCCTAAATTATGTTCAGGTAATGCTCAATGAAATATCAATCAATGCCCACCATATTCATTGGTTTCCATGCAAAAATCATATGTGTATTTCTGGAGTAGCTCTATCAACTTCCTTCTGGTTGATTTAGGTAGTAATGCACCTATGTGCACATTTTGTTCATTGTAATTTGGGTTGATAATATCCCTTTAATCCGGTTGTTCCTCTCAAGGGTGCTTGACACCCATTGTGATATTTGCAACTTCCATGATTTTATAACATTTGTTTTGTGCATATGTTTCGGCCATGGCTACCGCCGAACTGTCGGTTATGTGGAATTTGGAAATTCCATGGATTGTGGATGACATGGATCTGAACTTAAGTAGTATTGGTCTCCTCAGAATGATGTTGTGTTCCGATCGTTGGCGTATCACAATGAATTCTACCAACACAATTTTTTGTCGCGCCTTACTATGTCTCCGTAGAGACTGTGGTAGGCGGATCTTTCTTAATGACCATAGATTGTGACATGTAAACCCAGTTAGCCAGCCAAATGAGGGTTGGAGGCCTTCTCTCCATTTCCTAGGAAGTTTTTTGAATCAATGTTCATAAATTATGTCTGCAAAGCTTCCCGTGTCTCTGTATACTTTGTGGATCGCATTGTTATGAATGTATGTTTGAATTAACAGCGAATCAGTCCCATTCTAGTTTGAGGACCTGGGATCATCTATAGAGAGGTTGAGGTTCATCATGTTCTTTGCCACGAAACCTACATCTTTTTCTTGTGAGTAACTTTGTTAGTATGTGCGGATAACTATTGGGTTTTCTTGCACTTTCTTCCTCCTTTCAACATTTTATTTTGTTTGTCCACGTGGTGCCCTTCGTTCTTCCTATTCGGTTTGCAGGATTCATGCTATCTCAATAATATTCCCTTTTAGTTTCTTCTCCTCCATTTCCCGCTAGAGGGAGGTGCAATCAACTGTGTCATGTGTTGTGCTATGGTGATACTCATATAATGTGGGTTTTCCTTTGGTGTTATCATCTTGTTGCCTATCGGTTACTGCATAGACATCTAACCATCGTGATCTTTTTTCGTCCATACAGTATGGTTGGTACCACCTCGAAGATCTAGCCAATTGGAAAGATTGCCTGTGACTATTATTGTCGTGCCCAACAAGTTAACTATCGTGTAGATCAACGTGTTAGGATTTCACACCAACTATTTCTTTGAGGTATGCTTGTTTGTCCGCTGTTCTTGTTTTTTGTCATAAGTATTTTTCTACCCATTTATTGATATTATTTCATGTCTGAGCTATCATCCCCAAGATTTTTTTTTGGATAGTTCACATGGAAGTAATCCACATATGAATGCGCCAGTGACCATACTATTATCTTGTTCTAGTGTGTCTAGAGTTGCTTTGGTGAATCGATCAAAATGATCATTGCTCGACTCTCCCTCTTTTTGCTTACATCCGATGATTGTGTGTGTATCTCCACGATACTTCATTAGCTGCATGAAGTTTGTTAGGAAGGTGTATTTTAGGTGTGCAAAGTTGCTTATGCTTCCTGGGGCCGATATTTTGAACCATGTTCCGATGTTTCCATCTAAGGTTGTAGGGAAGTATGTGCACCAAAACCTCTCGTCCAATTTCAATGAAGTCATCATCCACTCATAAGTCTCGATGTAACTGTATGGATCTGTCGTCCCGTTATATGTTCTTAGTGGTGGGAGTTTAGAGGTGTTTGGATTTCTTAATTCAATAGATATGTTGTAAATGGAGATCTCACACCATGGCCCATTGTATTATGGGCGGAATAAGGTTGATAAAGTGGTGTATGGGTTAAATCATGGTGAGTGGTGTAAGGATATGGAGATTTTTGCAAAGGTGTATAGAGATTTGTATTGACATTAGGGAAGAGAGGGTTTTGCATAGGTGTATAGGGATTTTTTTTTACATTAAGGAAGACTGTAGGCGTTACTGTTGAAAGTGTTGGTTATGTCGTTTGGGGTGTAGTGATTTTCGGTGTGAACATGTAGTTTTATGGGCTGAACAGTGGTGGCAATGGTGTCAATAATGGCGGTGTCTAATGGTGATGTTCGAACGGAGTAGATGTTACCCAGCCGCAACACTGCTAGATTTGTTTGTGACGACGGTTTGGTGTGGATTGCTCAGTCGTGTTTGTAGCCCGGTTATTAGTGGGAATAGCGGTGTCATTAGCATGTGTAAGTCTGGGCATCCATATTTTGCTAAATAAATCTATAGATGTGGCATGAGTGGTTGTCTGGTTCGACATCAGTAACGAGGTCAGTGGTATTGTTGGTTCTAGCGATTGCATCTGCAAAATTGGACTTTGGGCAAATCCGCTTTTTTCCCTATTTCTTTTATCGCCATCATTTGGTGGGTATGATCGTGTAGCTTTATGTTTGTTGCTGCACACAATGGATGGCACCAATGATGTGACGTATATCCCTCTACCTTCCAAGTACTGTGAAATCCTTTGAAATTTGTAGTCACACTCAACACCAAAAAACGCTAGTCAGGCCCTGGGAGGAGATCCCGGGGGAGGCACTCCAACGATCAAGTTAGTGATCGATGGATGGTGGAATCAGGTGATAGTAACAGTAAGGTTCATATCGTACCTATGAAAAGCTTCCTTTCCCTTTATATAGGTAGGGTTTAATGTACGTACCCTTTTCTAGGCGTGTGGACTTAGGACCACTGGATTATTCTCTTCAACGTCCCTTCATTCCTTATTGGTCCACATGCATTAGAGGAAATATGTTTTGGTCCTAATTGGTGGGGACGGAATGTCTGTTAGTGGAACGAGGGCGATCCTTCTACTGACGTCAGTCCCATGCATTGTAACCCGCGCTTCCTCACTATACCATCGAGGCAGGCCTGCGAGGTTATGTTGTCTTGTCGGCTAGCCAAACCGATGCCTAACAGGATTATCACAATAGGATCTCTCTCGCTCTGTCAGGGCTGCCTAGTAGCGACATATCCAAGCGATATGTCGTTAGTATACACATTAAGTGGACAAATATTTGGAGTATAAAATATATGTAGAAAATGTTAATATAAAAACTTATCACCGAGCGATAAATTAACATTAAAAATAAAAGATTATATAGGATAAATAATATTAATGAAAGTTGTAGTAGTTGTGGTCATGATTTTATGGATATAAAGAAATCCCTAATCTAACTTCGCATGAGGAAGTTATGATTTATCTAAGTGTCACGTTCAAACCAATACGACATTATGCATCATAAAAAGTAAACCAGAGATAGGTTGCTTTTTAGCCAAATTGAAGTGAATAAAAGTCAAAGTGATCGTCAATAAGAACACATCGATATAAAGAATGCCAAAATCTAATCTTGTATAAGGAAGTTATGAGTTTTCAAAGTTTCGAGTGTGACACAGTACTACAATATGCGATGCATAAATCGAAATCAAAATCGGTTGATTGTTAGCTGAAAGTTTTTGAATAAAATTTGTACTTTTCAATATGAAGACGAAGATATAAAGAATGTCGAAAACGGAGCTCGTATGAAGAATTTATGATTTTCTCAACGTTATTTATATTCCAAGCCTTTCAGATCGTAAAACGAAAAATAATGTGAAAATCAGCTGACGGAGTCTAAATGAAAGTTATAGTACTCGTCGATGGCTACATGTGGATATAAAGACCATCAAAAATGGAGTTCATATCCAAAGCTTATGAATTTTAGAAGAAAATTAAGTTCCGACCAACGAAACACTGACACATGGCACCATTATATGGCCGACACGTGGCAAGATCTAGAGCCACCCTTCCTCCCCATGTCGGCCAGTCGGATTGTGACACGTGGACAAGCGTGGCGCGTCCTTTGATTTTTTCTATATATAGCCCTTAATTCTTTCATATTTCTTTTTCAATTCTTCTCTAATCTCTCTCCAACTTTCCCGAGGCCCGACTCTAGTAGTTCTTAGGTTTTAGTAACGAAACTCTAGAGCGCCAAAGAGCCCTGAGAAATGGAGCTTTTGGTTTTGAATTTCTACCCGCATAATGTATGCTTTTGTGTCAAACAACCTACAATTGAGTTATTCTTACCATGCTTTAATTATAACTTATATTTATATTTATAATCATTATTATGAACTTATAAATAAGATCTATCAGTAATACCAGCCGTTATGTTTGTAACATCGTAAAAATTTAAGACTATGTTCTTTAATTAATAAATAAATAAATGAAAAATGATTTATATAAATAAATCAGCAATGATTAATCATATCATTAGTGGTATGAAGTTTGGAAACCCAGAAGTGAAAATAATAACATTTTGAAAGTTGAAGGGCCAAAAATGCCAACTTGGCAAAGTGTGTTGACCAAAGGGTTGACTTAATTAATGGAAAGGGCTACAAAAATTATAAAATGGATGAGGAGGGACTTATTATGCCAAAAGCTAAGTTAAAATCATAAATATTGAAGTTTGGTAGGTTTTAGCCAAAACAAGGAAACTTGAAGGATCAAATATGATAAATCCGAAAATCAGAATGCATCCTTCTCATTTTAGCCAAATGCGAATGATGGAAGGAGAAGAGAGGAAGTGAAATATATATATATATATATATATATATATATATATATATATATATATATATATATATATATATATATATATATATATATATATATATATATATTCAAGCTCAAGAGAAACTCTAGGAGTCGATTTCAAACCTTCTTTGTTCATTTGGTGCAAGTTGTGAAGAAATAAAGTGGTTTAATGTATACTTTATTCCTTCCTTAATGTAGAATTCGAGTTTCATGTATGGATTGGGAGTTATATATGATTTTCATCTCATTTTAAGATTAGTTTTTGGTTTTCGAACCTCCCTTGAATTGTTTTGATGATCCAAATCTTAATCAAATCGCCCATTGATGGATTTGAGGATTTCAGTGAAAACCCTCATGAACCCTAAAAATAAAAATTGGGATTTCTTGTTTATATGTTAAATTGGAATGGAATCAATAACCTAGACGATTTTGGAATACTCAAATTCATCCATGATGATAGAATCAAGTATAAACATTAGGTTTTAGATGATTTTGGGGGAAATGGTGATGAAAACAATGGAACCCTTGGTATGTGAGCATTTGATGAGTATCTTATGCTCATAAAAATGAGTTGATGTTGGTAGCATGATTTGAATGCAGAACATGAATACTTGAGTGATCTATAGTTGACTTTATGGAATAATTGGCTATAAAGGCACTTTGGGAAATCTATGGATAACTCCTTGATGATTGACATCTAAGATGTGAATCGTATTGATAGATAGGAATGGACACTCTAGAGATAATATTGGAACATAAACATGAAGGGATTCTAGTGAAGTTCTACATTTAGTGAATTTTTTTGATTTAAAGGGCAATTTAAGAAACGGAGAATGGTATTGAGGATTCCATAGTTAGTTTATCTACTTACAATGAGATTAATGGTAGTTTTATATACTTGGCAACTTTCATATGTGTATACTATAAGTTGTGAACAAACCTTATGAGTTTTTGGAATGCTCAATTGAAAAATTGGCTACTTAACCCTTCTTATGGAATTTAAAAACCAATATGTTCTTAAATGGTTTCAATGAGCACTCAATGGATTAAGTGGAGTGTTTTAGGGTAACAAGGCATGTCCTAACCATGTGTTAGAACCCATAAAATTGGTACAAAATGAATTGGAAAGGGCATTCAATAAATATGCAAAGTACATAGCTATAATAAAAAAAACTGCACATTTTAGAGCATATTAGGGTTCACTGTAGGGTTACGATAAAACCTCCCATCATTGTAGTAAATCCTATTGTCAGTCTGGTGAACATTGTCCCAAATATTGTGTTTTCATATTTATATTTTGAAACATTCCTAAAAGTTGAGAACCCTTGTAGGGGTATTTTGGACATTTTAATGACTTATGTACATGTTATATAGGGGGTATTAGAGAGTGTTGCTCTAAGGAAATGAACTTGAAGAGGACTAGCTAACCTACATGTGATGAGGTGAGTACGTGTTGGCATTTCCCACTTTGGGGTGCCTGGGAAGATGATTTTATGATAATGAAACACTAATGTTTGATATATGAAATGTTTTGAAACGAAAGCTTCAAATGTTTTTGGAAAGGATATTTTGTAAGAATGCCTTGACGGAAAGAATGTTTTTGAAAGCAAAGAATGTTTTGGAAGATCAGATGTTTTGAAAATGTGTTTGAAATGTTTTAAAATATAGATGCTTTACTTTTGAAATGAAGTTTTGATACTAATGTATGAAATGTGTAAAGAATTGAAAGTAATGACAATAAATGGAAAGTAATGAAAAGAAATGGAAAGTAATGAAAAGAATTGGAGAGAATCAACAAGTAATGAAATGAATATATTGCTCGAGCCATGATATCCTCGTAACAGGATATAGAGGAATTTGTTGGGGGTGGCGCCTCCCTTCGCGAGATAGATGTGCTGATTTTGTTCCTTCCACCTTGGTATTGACTTAGGGATATTGTTAAGACCTAAGTATAAAAATGGCCACGGTTCAACACTAAAATTAGCCCTTAATGAGATAAGGAATGGAATGTGAAAAGAAATGTCTTGAATTATGTTCCGACTAATAAAATGTTTTGATACAGAACGAAATGTGGAAAAATATCTTTTGAAATGAAATGGTAATATATGAAATGATATTTAAGATATGTGTGAAAAAAGTTGTCCTTGAAAATGCTTGAAAATATATGTTTTGCATAAATGAAATGTTTTTGATGATATAAATATTCTGGGTCACAAACTCGTGTATCTCACACAACAATATTGTCTTATTTATCTCTTTTTAATGCAATGTATCTCTGGTTACACTTAAGGAAAGAGGATGATAGATGAAAGTTAGTAGTCAATGATCAAAGATTGGCTTTATGTCGTCTACAACATGTATTTAGGAAGGAACACTACAATTGATTTGACTGAGGTACTATGGCAAGACTTTCAGAAGTTTTCCATTAAGAGAAAGCCAAACGAGATTTCTAGTTTGAGGTTCTAAGCTCTTACACTTCAACAACTTTACGGGGAAAGACGAGAGCCAATACCTATCAAAGCAGAACCAAAAGAGGTATTTTTCTCATTTAAAGCTACTAAGACCTATAGACTTCCGAACCGCTCCACTTTCAGACCTCTTCGTAGGTTGCCACAACACATGCTTGCAATTCTTCCATCCGATTCTCTTTTCCTAAAAATCACTTAGAGACTTCGACTGTGTTTGTCCCAACACAGTCTGCACCAGTCTCCGATGATCAACCCTTGGATGTGACTAAACCAACCACGATTGGTGGCAAAAAGAAAAAGGTAGCCAAACGAAAAACATCTCCTTCCAAAGTTACTACCCAAAAGAGATCCACAGTTAGTGGTTCATCTCGGATGGAATCAAACATTGACATTCTGACTGACTCTGGTCATCCGATTACCCCTCCTGTTCACTCTTCTGAACTACCCTTTGGAGCTTTAATATCACTTGCACACACTTACGAGGAGTCTCCACATAATCCACCCTCATCTTCCTAAAAAGATGATGTCGGTGTTCAACAAAGTTCCTTCCATCCCCCATGGAAAAACCCATGCATCATTTCCAAAATCTCATTCTCTTCTACACAAGCATGATCTGGGGCCCTTACCTCGGATCCTAAGCTATCGGAAGCTAAAGTTGTCCCTCCAACCTCTAGAGCCCCAACTGGTGTGATACCTAGTTCATGTAAAGGACAACCAGGTTCTGCTAATGATAAGTGGAATGCCTTTGTTGACAGGGCTCATACCAGACATCTAGAGCTAACTCGAGCTCAAGTTGAATCTACTCTCATCTCCACAAGAAAATGAGCCATTCAGAGCAACATGCCATTCGTTACTCCCAAAGATGAAGAAACAAACCAAGAGTTTGCCATAGGAGAAGCTCATGCTACTACAACCATCCAAGATCATTCTCCCAAGTCTCCATCTACTGAGGCCTTCCAACCACCTTCAGATGAAGAACACTCAACAGAGTTCATGTTTGATGATGATATCGCTTACGTTGGCGGTCTTCCACTATTCTCCTCTTTCAAGATGATGCAAATGCCTCCTTCTTCAAAGCTTATATATGACTTCGGATTGTCATCATCTTCCTCGGTACACGTAGATGAAGAAATCCAGATTAATGATAATGTCCAAGCAACTCAAGGAGGTGAAACAGAAACAAATCCTCCTCAAGGAAATCCAACAAAAATAATCCCTCTCCTTCTGAACCTTAAGGAAATAAAGGTGGTGATGAAGATAAGTCTAAGAATTCCACCTCAGACACTGGATCATTAGATGAAAATATTGCCAATCCATTTGCCCTTCTGGAACTCCGAGACAACGTAGCAACAACTGTCTCCAAGGTCGATTCACTTGACAAATCTATGGTGCTATTAGATTCCAATATTGATGACAAAGTTTCTAGCCTTGACTCAAATCTCGATGTCATCCTCAAATCTCTTTCCGAGATTAAAAAATGTGGCCCCTTGGAAGATGAAAGAGCAGATCAATTTGATCAGATCATCTCCCTACGTTTCAAGAACCTTGGAAGAAGTTGAACAAAAATACAATGACAGCTTGGATCATCACATCTTCACCACCATCATCATGCTGAAAATCCACTACGACATGATAAAAGAAAAACACGAGCTGATCCAGCAAAGACATGTCCATCATGAAAAATAGATCTAGAGGTTAGAGAAAGAAATCAAGATAAAGGACGAACGCAACCTCATCATGCAACCTTTCCTCATCAAGTTACTCCGAGCTCGTTGGCACATCGTTGACATTCTGAACAACAAGTTCGACAAACTTCTTTCCATCCTTTCCTCCTTGTTCGATCATTTGAAAGTCCAAGCTCCCATTGTTGAAGCGTATGATGCACTCTCCAAGAAAATCAATATGAGTTTTCAGAGAGTGATCGAATGTTTATATGAAGTTCAAGCGAATTCTAGACTTGCCTCAGATGCAGGGACTTCCAAAGAAATAGCAGGAGAAGGACCTAGTCACAAGGTCGAACCATTTAATGGAAACCTTCCTCGGAGTTCACTCTCCGAGATGAATCTGATGATGATTTCTTACAGGTTGAATCCATGGACCCTCCAACCATAGATGATGATGAAGAAGAAGATGTTGATTTAATCACAAATGTTGTTGTAGGACTTCAAGCTCCTTAGAAATATCCAGGTAAGGTTTTATCGGAGGAAGAAAGAAGGATATGGTCAGTTGTCACATGGCCATCATCCTTGGTAGACATACTTCATAGAAGTCGTGAAATGGATAAACTCAAGACTAAGCTCACCGTTGATGTATTAAGAGCTACTTACTATATGCTGCCTCATATTCCTTCTCCGAGAATCGTCCAAATTGATGAAGGTTCTCCTGCTCGTAAAACAAACGATATTCCGAAAGAGGCTCTAATCACTCCTCCTCCAGAGTTCGCTATCTCTGAAACCATTCAACAAGTCATTTCCGCTTTGAACAAACTGTTGGGTTTTGAGCATTCTAACACTCCTAAGTGTATATGTAACCCTAAATACCTTGGATCTATGTTTTCTCTATTATACATGCAATTACGAACATCCAAGGTATTATCCTAATCTAGCATACAAAATAATGAATATAACAAGATATAATACATACCTCTTTGATGTAGAATGTCTTCATGAAGCTTGAGTGCCTAGTGCCTCAAGTGTGACACCTCAAATGGTTCACACAACACCAACTACACTTGGAATAACTTGAGAGAATTCTACACTTCATGAAAATCGGCTAGCCCTTCTATTACACACACTAGTGGCCCATTTTAGTCAAGAATAAGATGCATATATAGTTAGGGTTACACCATGTAAACCCTAATTGACATGACCATTCATTTCCATGATCCATGGGTAAAAAAACACCATGGAGCATCCATGAAGTATTATATGGGTTTTAGCCCAACTAGATAATCCATGGAGCAATAGCCCACTATATAAGTATGAATGATTTACACAATCAACCCATATATTTAATTAGTCTTCTTTTGATCACATAATTAATTCTAAATTAATTCTTGATCAATACTAATTAAATATTATTATTCTTATTATTAATATACTAGAACTTATAATATATTAATAACCATAAGTGTCTTATTTCTCTCATTTAGTCTATCCAAGTGCATGATGCCATGCAACCCAAATGAACCATGCCGGGTCGGGTCAAGTCTTACCAATTATAGTTATGGACTTAGACATTAATCCAACACAAACCGCATCAAGAAAAAGGGAAAAATATTGCCTCAGAACCAAGCAGCCCACAAAGGACCTTTAGAAAGTATGAAGGCTTGTCTCAAGCTCAAATTGATCAAGCACTTGAAGAAAGCATCTGAATCCAAGAACTAAAAGATAATCCAAATTCGATGTTGTGCTTATCCCTACTCTTCCTAGAAGGGATAATTCATGATCTGGATATTGTGCCCTTCATGTACTTTTATCTTCCCAATCAAGACTCCGAACAGATCGATCTTCCAATCTCTCCTTATGGCAAGTAGTACATCAAGTGTGCTCTAATTTATACGAATGATGATCCTCAATCCATCATCAGAACTGAGCGAGAGAGGTTAAAGACATTTGACTCTGTTAACGCATGTCCTCAAAAAGAAGTGTGGTCTCGGAAGAGAATAACAAAGATTACTGGGTTTGCAAGAAAGGTTTAAAGCAAGTTCGGCTTGAACTGCATGTTTTACAAATGTTACATCTCTCAGAACAAAGAAGTGACCATCATCATCACGGATGCAAATTTTCCATCTCTCAATCCAAATGATAGTCTTACTATTGCTGCACATTTCCGAATTCGTCAAAATGATCAATTGAGCATCGAAGCATACAGTGCTATAATGAACTTCTTGAAGGGTTATGTAGCTAAATTTTGTAGATCCAATTTCCAGTCATGCAGTTGTTCGAAACTGAGAATGTATTCGAAAAGATCACTTAGGAACTACCTGAAGCTCAAATCTTGGCAGAAGGACCAATTGAGGAACCGGAGCTCGGATACGTCTAGTTGAAGAAGAAGACGAACTGAAAAGAATTCTTGCGAGCTCTTGAAAAACACCTCGTTCCCTCAAAGATCATCCAAAAATTCATCGCCAATCCAGCTAAAAGTGATGCTTCAGAGCATGTGAAGAACAAATTGATCAACCATCTCAAGTGGTATTTGAAAGCCCGAAGTTGAATCTACAGTTCATACTTGTTTATATTTGAAGATGCCAACTGAGTTGACAAATTTCTAAGTTCACTTAGGGGGAGATTGTTAATGAATAATAAGTGAACCTCTAGTACTCCCAAGCAATTCCAAAGTCAACTTAGTGTCTGAAATGAGATAGTGTTCTGAAGTGAATAGTGAATCCGAAATGATGATGTATTTCCGAATTTTGCGTCTGAACAAGCAATTAATCTATTTAGTATTATCTTGATGTAACAGTTCTTAGGACTATATTTGTGTACATCTTTTAAGTGTCATATTGTCAAACACTTAGTTTTATCCAGTCCTTAGAATATGTCAGCGGTTTGTACCAGGTTCCTCCTTTGGTATATAAGGAATGAATGTTTCATGAGTTTTTAACTAAGAATAGATCCAAGAATAGAACTCGATATTCTCTTCACATCAATCTATTATCTCTTGCAAGTCAATCTTCTTTCATTTACATTCTTCTTGTCTTAAATTCTGTTTTCATTGATTATATGCAATCTTACTTCATTTATTATTAGAATATTTTGTTGATTGTTTATCTTCAAGTCTTAACTGGTTTATTAGATTCGACTGGAACTACATATTAAGAGTAGACATTGATCTTAAAGATTAACTCAAGATTTGAGTTTTCAAACCTTGTCCTTGCGCATTGATTCTTCTTCTCACAAGTTGGATAAAAGAACAGTCGTATATTGTATTGCGATAGTACATTATAAATAGGAAAATGGTTTAGAAACCAGTTATAGACATTATAGTCTTACATGGTAATAAAATAAAATTTATAATAAAATCTTGGTTCGAGTTAAATTAAAAGAGTGTTTAGTTACACCCTGTATTTTGAAATATTATATAGACAGGAAATTATGTTGATTATAAGTTTGGTAACGTTGACTACTTATACATTAGGACTTGAAGGGAATGCTTAGTTCAATTAAATTTGGTTATTGGGTAGCATTATATTAAGGGTGTGTGTGATAGGAATGGAGAGTAGAACTTTGTCGATATTGGGTTTACATATCGGAGTATGATATAGTATTCTTTTGGATAGCCATATATGGTGGGTCCAATCAGGCAACCAAAGGGTATGTCTGGTCATCAACAGAGTATGATGACAACAATTGACATTTTAGATAGTCTTTTGAATTACGTTGCTAGTATGGATTTATAACACATAGACATAGATGTAATGGCAATGCCATAATCCACAAATACTCGGATGGCTTAAGTGCCTTTATGACTTATACTAGCCAAGGGAGGCCCTAGATGTGTAGTCTAACCATTTCTCTAAACGATTCATTAGGTAAGTTGATACTTTATGATAACCGTGGACTAAGATTTATGAGAATCGATTGGGATGGGTATGTGTGGGTATAATGTTTTATAGACACCTAAGCTATGGGTATATCAATGTTGTTAGGTAATAGTTGGTTTTGCAGGTTTGATAATTATAAGTTATTATCAGAATAATATTGTGGGATTGAAACCTTGTGTGTATCACCAAGTTTCACAACCTAACCCACTCAATTTATATGTATCACAAGTTACAAGGTTAAAACTAACAGAGCTTGTTTAGGATGTTGAATGATTAAGAGAAGAATTACATTAGTGTTCAAGACCATTAGGACTTTACGTTATAACAATGTTATGTATTTATTATGATATCCTTAGAGTTTTTGAATGCTTAAAACATCTTTAGTCAAAGATATTTTAATAAAACGAAACAGTTTCCGCAAATCTTTTATTATACCGGGATTTTCCAGAAACAAAAATAATATGATTTTAAAGCGTAAAGAAAAGTTTTTTTTTTGTTTTGAAAAATAGGGGATGTCACAAAAATAGATCATGTAAGAGGTAAGTCTTGAAATAAAATAAGACCAACACTCCATCTATGTTTCCTCTTGTAATTAATAGCAACAATAAGGAGAGTAAGATCATGGAGAGTCTTTCACTTAAGGTATCACTAGCTAGTTACTTTACAAACTAAATGGTTACATAAAGTACTCATTAAATTTTAAATAACATACACACAAACACACACACACACACACACACACATATATATATATATATATATATATATATATATATATACACACACACACACACACCCCTTACGAATATAAGTAGTTTTTTCTAGGTAAAAATTCTACTTTCATAAAAATAATAAATCAGATTTAATTATTCAAATCCATGCCTTATCCGCAGCTATAGCCGAAAATCTCAAAGGAGTGTATCTCTTAAATTCGTCTAACCCTTCTAGGGTTGTAGAATATTTCAGTTGCTCTACTATTGAACAATTAATATTCATCCTATATACCTTTAAATACTTTTCTGATTAAATATAATTAATTCCAATTAATTTATATTAAATCTAACTAGTTTCTAATTAATTTATCAAGCTATGATAAATTAATAAACTATTTATCTCGCTCTCATAAAATGGTTTCTAGCTATTTTAGCTCTTAAGGACAACCCTAAAAAACTTTATTATTATTCTGAAAATTATACCAATTAGTTATTACATTGGATACCCATTTACAATACTGTCCCACTTGGACATGTTATCAACTACTATTAGTCTAATAATTTTCGAATAACCAACAACACATGCCTTCTACAACAATTGTAAAACTTTGATCTAATCAAGTGTAAGCCCTTAGATGATTGATGAGGTATTCATTTGCTTCTACAAGATATCATTGTGAACTGAGTCATAGATAATTAATCAACCTAACAATTCAACATTACATTTATCAATTTCCAATTTGTGATGATCAAACCAAACTACTAATTGAACACACCAATTTAGTATGGGTTAGGCCTAGAACATGAGTGTCGTCGTCAAATTACTGAGGGGCCCATGATATCACTTTTCCTATTAAGGAAAAAGGAACCAATAATTTTTGACTTCATAGTTTTTGTCTACTCGTTAAAGCATGCATAAACATACTCGTTATGACTACCAGTTACGAATAACATTAGAGTAAGACTAATACACAACCAACTTATATTAAAAAATGTAAATGTCTCTCCACTTTAAGAATAAAAGTATTATCATCTCAGAATTACTTGTGATTTAATCCAAGAAGTAATCTTTCTGAGTGTGGGTTTCTCCAATTCTTAAATGTCTATTAAGTTCTCATAAACATTAGTTATAATCT
Source organism: Lactuca sativa (assembly GCF_002870075.4). Lineage (NCBI taxonomy): Eukaryota > Viridiplantae > Streptophyta > Magnoliopsida > Asterales > Asteraceae > Lactuca > Lactuca sativa. Next base: position 184,141,256 of record NC_056626.2, on the reverse strand, counting down.
TCATGCAATATCTAATCTCTATAGAAAACCTACTAACACTTCTGGATACTCTTAACTCAACACTGTCTCCTAAGAGTATGACCGATTGTGGAGTTTTGAGTAAATTAATACTTGGGATGTGGGGATCTAAACATGTAAAAATGAAAAACAATTGAGAGTTGGAGCATACAATTATGCAGTGAAGTTCTTGAAGGATTATGTAGCTGAATTTTGTAGATCTGACGTCGAGTTCTCACACTTGTTCAGAATTGAGAATGTATTGGCAAAGATCACTTATGAAATGCATGAAGCTCAAATCTTGGCAGAAGGACCTATTGAGGAACCAGAGCTCGGATACATCTACTCGAAGAAGAAGACCAGCCAAAAAGAATTCTTTTGAGTTCTTGACAAATACCTTGTTACCTCCAAGATCCTCCAAAAATTCATCACCAATGCAGCTAAGAGTGATGCTCCAGAGCATGTGAAGAATAAATTAATCAACCATCTCAAGTGGTATTTGGAAGTCTGAAGCTGGATCTACAGTGCTTACTTGTTCATATCTAAAGATGCCAACTGAGTTGACAGATTGCTAATTACACTTAGGGGGAGATTTTTAATATATAAAAAGTGAACCTCTAGCAGTCCTAACCAATTTTGAAGTCAACTTAGTGTCCGAAATGAGATGGTGTTCTGAAGTGAATGGTGAATCTGAGATGATTAAGTATTTTTGAAGTCAGCGTCTGTACAAGCATTTAATGTATTTTGTCTTATCTTGATGTTATAGTTCTTAGGACTATGTCGTGTGAATTTTTTAAGTGTCATATTGGCAAACACTTAGTTTTTATCCATTCCTTAGAATGTGTCAATGGTTTGTACCAAGTTCCTCCTTTGTTATATAAGGAGTGAATGTTTCATTTGTTTTTAACTAAGAATAGATCCAAGAATAGAACTCGATACTCTCTTCACATCAATCTATTATCTCTTGCAAGTTAAACTTCTTTCATTTACATTCTTCTTGTCTTAAATTGTCTTTTCATTATTTATACTCAATCTTACTTCATTTATTACTGAAATACTTTGTTTATTGTTTATCTTCAAGTCTTTACTGGTTTACCAGATTCGAATGGAACTACATATTAAGAGTAGACGTTGATCTTAAAGATGAACTCAAGGTTTGAGTTTTCAAACCTTGTCCTTGCACATTGATTCTTGTTCATGCAAATGGTATCAGAGCTTAAATGGTTGTGCTATGAATCCATAAAAATAGATTATAGTTGATCTGAGATTACCTTGGTATCTCAACCATTTATGTGTTCAGGATAAACGTTCTTCAGTATACCACTCCTGCTCTAATATCTTCACTTCAATGGCTGCTCCTAATTCATCTCACCACATGTATTCAATGTAAATAAAAAATAGCGTGGGTTGCCCTTCTCGTGCCCGACTACTAGTTGTTGAAGAGTATGGTCACTGTAAAGTTAGAATGGAAAGATTTTTACTTGGTAAGGAAAAAGGTGAAGAAATATGGAGGTCCGTGAAAGAAGGTCCACATGTTCTAGTCAAACAAACGGTGAGAGATGCCGCTGCAACTCTCATGGGACAAGAAGAACAATGCCCAACACCTCTCACTGCTATAGACATCGAGAACCTGCATGCAGATCAGGTTGCATTTTCTGAGATGGTGTTCGGTGTTCCTCCATCTATCTTTGGGCACATTAAGTTGTGCAAATCTGCAAAGGAGATTTAGGACACTCTTCAGGATTTGTTTGAAGGGTCCGAAAACATGAAAGATAAGCTTCTAGCTTCGGTTGCTAATGATTTTGATACCTTCATCACTACTCTAGGTGAATCCGTACCCTCGACTTCAAATAGGTATCAGATTGTTGTAAACAACATGACTACACACGAAATAACTAGAAATCCTCTAGAGTACAACCTGAAGTTTATTAATAGCCTCATAAAAAGCTGGAGGAATGTCAAATCATGTCTTTAGAGTAATGGATATATGAAGAAGCTGAAGCTCTACCAACTCTTTCACGAACTACAAGACCACAAAGTAAACGTTTCACAAACGTCAAGAGAACTGTCAGGAGGTCCTCTTGCCTTGGTTAGTCATGTTAACCCACTGATTCTGACCTTATCCATGTGATATCCCTTCGAAACTATCCCACCTGTTACTCAATTTCAACCAACCTTTCCTACTCCACCAACTCCACTTGTTCCGAACCATCCAGAGAATTTTGATCCCGATGAAGTTTTGTCCGAACTTCGCTTTCAACAAGAGTTTGCATTATTGTCCATGAAGTACAAGCGTCCATGGAATCCCACTCACAAACCGTATCATTACCAATTCAAAGTCCTTCATAAAAATAATCGTCAACCATTTCCTAACCCTTTAGAGAACCCACCTGCTTACAAACCTAACATCTCATCCTCAAGTCATCCCTTGGAATCCCTTGAGAATCAGAAGTCAGACAAACCCAAGATAGTTTGTCACAAGTGTTGTCATGGTAATCATTTTTCCAATGATTTTTTGGTTGAAACCACTCAGAAACCAAAAATCAAGGATTCTATATAGTATGCCCACATGGCTCAAGAGATGGCTGCAAGTGAGAAAGCATTCGTCACTATTGTGTCAAGAGAAGTTGAAGGGTATTGGTCTTCTGGAGACAAGGATGATGTGAGCACTGGAAGAAATATGTGACCTATGGAAAGACAAACAATCGAATGTGATGAAGGCTACTTGTTATCAGGTTCCGATGTAGACGATGAAGATGTTGAGCAAAACTTTTGCTACATGGCAAACAATGATCATCTAGGGAGATGTGTCGTTCAGCAAGTAAAATCTATGATTACTAAAAATAATTTTGATTTATCTCTTTGTGAACCTTATCTAACCTAGATCCAATCAAATATGACCATCATCCATAAAGCCTATGAGTCTGCCATAGAAGTACGTGAGAAGCTGGAAAGTGAACTGACTCGCCTTAGATTACGATTTGAAGATATGAAGCTTAAGATAGAATCACTAGAAAGAGAGCTTGTTATGTCTCAAGATGAATGTATCATTTTAAAAGAAAATTTGAAATCACTTATTCTGAAAGAAATGTTTTAGTGTCTGATAACAAACGTCTGAATGCCAAAATTGATGCTTTACATCATTCAATAGATATTCTTGAAGTAAATGAAAAAATGACTCATAATTTTCGTCATCCATGGTCCAAAGCACCAGGCCTCAAAAGCGAGTTTCGAAAACCTGTTGTTCGTCCCTTTAAGGAGTTACAAAATCTAGCTTTTATGGGCGACATTTCAAACTGCAAACATTCGAATACCCTTGTCTCACCATTGTCATCTCTTCCTGAGACCTCAGACCAGTTTCAATCTTTGATTCCTGAGCTTCAACCCATAGTTCTCAAATGTCCGGATTCCATGCCTCTTCCGCCTCTAATACACCTAGACCTAAATTAGACCTCATAATCATTCCCTAGCATCACGCGTACTGGAGTTCAAGTTCCGAACTTCAGTCCTCCTAACAATTATGTTGTTTATGAATTAATTCCAAAGACAACTGGACCTAACTATGATAGATTAGATTTCGCTTGCGCTTGCGCTTCTTTGGACAGTGATGTTGATGAAGAAATTTTAGGTGATGATTCATCTGACTCGTGTGTTTCTAATTCTCAAGTCATTTCAAAAAACAACCTTAATGCCAATCAAGCCTAATCTTAACAATCCATCAGCTATATAAACTTCCAACTCATCATTTGACTATCGGAAGAAACCTTGGTTAAATAAGAAAGATGTTGTCATCCCTAAGATCGAAGCCAAAAATGCCCTCAAAAAGGAAATTAAGTCAAGGAAAAAAATTTCAGATTCATTGAGAACTCTAAAAAGAAAGTATCTCAGACAGTTAGCCCAATAACTAGGAACCACAATACCTTTGCGCCTGTTAAGATTCTTGAAAGGACATCAAATCTTCCTAGATTAGTTGTTCAAAACAAGTCTGTCAGCCTTAACCCAAAAGGGTTATTGTTGAAAATCACTTTGTTAATATTGACTCTTCTTAGACAGTTTCTTCTGTTTTCATTGGTAAATCTGATGATACCATTTTCAAACCACAACAATTTTCGAAATCAAATGTACCATCACAAGCAGCAAGCTAGGAATGAGTTGGTAAGAATGTTGTAGTGAAAAAATCCTCAAAATTTTCAAAACAAAAATTTGAGTGGAAAGTAAAAAAGGTTGAAAATGCTTGTGTAACTTCTAACTGATGGGTTTTGAGCATTCTAACACTTCCTAAGTGTACATGCAACCCTAATAACCTTGGTTCTATGTTTTTCTAATAATCATGCAAAGTTGTTTTCCAAGGTTATGAACCTATCTAGCATACATAGGGTACAATTTTCTTTGTATAAAAGATAGAACTACATACCTTGTTGTTGAAAGTGTTCCTTGAAACCTTGTTAGCCTAGCACCTCAAGTGTGATGCCTCAAATGCTTCACACAACACCAAATGCAAAGAATAAACTTGAGAGAGTACTGTAACACATGCAAAATCAGCCAAGCCCTCTTCTTTCTTAGTGTAGCCGATTTTGGGGAGAGTTACATTGCTTATATAGTGTGTTGCATTAGGTAAACCCTTTTGTTCCATGACTCTTCATTTCTTGATCCATGGGTTAACTCCATGGAGCATCCATGGAGCATCTTATGGATGGAACCCAACTTGATAATCCATGGAGCCTCTTAGCCCACTATATAAGATATGGAAGATTTACTTAATCTACCCATATATTTAATTAGTTATCTTTTGATCACTTAATTAATTCTAAATTAATTCTTGATCAAAACTAATTAAATAATATTATTAATATATTAGAACTTAAAATATATTAATAAACCATATGTGTTATTTCTCTCATTTAGTTTATCCAATTGCATGGTGCCATGCAACCCAAATGGACCATGCCGGGTCGGGTCAAGTACTTACCAGAAATAGTTATGGACTTAGACACCTTATCCAACACTAAAAACATAGTGAATCCTACATCTCAGAAAAATGTTGGTTTGATAAAAGCAGTGTCCAAACAACCTTTGGTTGAATATGATTTCTAGATTACTGAAAAGACCCTGGCATTTTTCTTCTTTCCTAAAGGCTCTTAGAATGTATCCTCCAAGACACCTATTCCGAATTCACAATTGAAGTCCAAAGGCCATGCCAAATTCCCTAAACCTAAATCGGAGCCTAAGAGCTCAACAACTCACAGATTTTGCAGGCACTTTGTGCTTCATACCAAGATACAATATGGTATATTGATAGTTCTCGTTCCACGCACATGACGGGGTAGAAAGACTTTCTGCGTGATCTCAAACTAGCTCTAAATGTTAGCTATGTGACATATGGCAGCAAACTCCAATTCTCATATCCGAGGTTATTGCATCCTCACCAATGGCAACTTCCTTGTCTCCTATGTGGCATATGTAGCTAATCTGAAGCACAACCTAATTAGTGTGGGTCAACTCACTAAATCCAACCGAAGAGTTGAGTTCTTCAAAAAGCATAGCTACGTCATGACAGAAGATCGGAAAGAATGTCTAATCAAGTCGAATCACAACAAAAACATGTATCATTTAGACATCAATATGATCATTGGCAAGCCTCAACTTTTTCTTCTATCAAAGGCTGTTCTTGACGTCAGTTGGTTATGGCATCGAAGGCTTGCTCATCTAAAATTTCTATATATGAATGATCTTGTTTCCGGTGAAATGGTCAGAGGTCTGCCACTCTGCAATTTCGAAAATGATCATTTATGTGCTGTATGTGAATGTAGGAAGCAATCCAAGAAAGGTCATGCTGTTATTATGGAAACGTCAATTTTGGAACCATTAGGACTTCTGCATATTGATCTTTATGGACCCTCCACTATAGAAAGTATGCATCACAAAAAATACATTCAATTAATCTTATTAATCACAAAATTAATTCTAATTAATTTTTGATTAATTCTTAATTAATAAAAACAAATTATAATTAAAATATTAATACAAAAATAAATCATCGTGTAACATCTCAAATTTTAAACCAAAATTTTCATTTTTAAAACTTTCAAAAACATAGTTTCACAACCAAATATCAAGTACAAGCCATCCCAAAACCACATGTATCATAGTTATCAGAGTACATAAAAGATCCTGTCTAAGTAGTAAATTCCTGGTGCATGGGTACAATCAGACCTTCGATTTCCCGCGGTCATGCAAAGTACCTGCCACATATAAATAAAAAATTTTAAGCACAAAGCTTAGCGAGTTCCCTAAGATACCACATACACCACAATATAAATAACATCTATGGGTTATCAGCAACCATGGGGACTATTAGCAGTCCTAGTGGGCTAACAACACATCCTGTGGGTTATTAGCAACCCTAGAGACTATATGCAGTCTCAATCACATAATAATAACACAATATAATAACATCTAGACCCAACTGGTCATTTTAGATACAACTATTCTCCCATACATGTAAGAATAGGTGAGATGACTCACTAATACTAATGACACGAAAAACTTAGCACCCAAATTGCCGCATCTAGACTCCGCCTAGTCAAAAAAATAATTAACCTTAATTAATAATTAAGGTCCAGAACCACTCACGAGTCCAAAGTCCACGACTAAATCTACTAAGGAAAAAAGGACCATTTTGCCCTTCCCTTGGTCCCAAAACCCCAAAATTTGACAGAAGGTATTAATTAATAATTAATATCTTTTTCTTCTTCTGTAAACTCCTTCTTCAACTATAAGGGTCAAGAACACTAAAAACTTGCAATAACACGCACTCAAGCCATACACATGAGATTAAGGTTTTGGAGAGGGTTGGAGGCTGATAAGGGTGGTTAGAAATAAGGCCATAATGTTCTTTATATAGGGAAAAAATCCAAATTAGGGTTTTGCACTTGCTCCTAGTACGCCTAACGTACTAGGTGGTCTTCCGTGATTATGCATGGCACTTGAGTACGCTGCACATACTCATGCGTACGCCCCGCGTACGGCTCTTGCCGACTTTTCTCTATTAGGGACTAATTTTGACACCTTAGGAAGAGATTCAAGAATGATAATTGTACCTTATTTTGGGATGTTACACATCCTCTCTCTCCAAAACTCATCCTATTCAGTTACTAGTTATGAGGGCAACCCAAAAAGGGCTTTGCTCTTAATTCAAGAATACAAATTTAGTTATTGGCTTAGGCACCCTAATCCAGCAGTTTCCCACTTGGATAAGTCTGTAACTACAATTGTAAGTATAGACCTTGAAGTAACCAGGAAAGAGTGCTTTCCAAAGCTATTTGCCCTAAAATAGGTGATCAGGTACTACTTCGTTCTACAAGTTATTGTATGGAAATGAGACATGGATATGAATCAATCTCATCGTCCAAGATTTTGGTTCTCGATTTCCCAATTTGTAAACACTTTATTGGACTTCAAATTAAACACGTCAATTAGTCCTGGCTGGGCTCAACACTATATATAGTCAACATCGAATCATCGAGGGATGCAATGAGATCACTTTTTCTCTTAGGGAAAAAGGAATGAATTACTTTGACCACATAGCAATACAATTTACATATTAAATCATACATGGAATAACCCTTTATAACATCCATTTACGGGATGCATTTGAGTCAACAAATTCATAACTGATGTATAAACTATGAACTACATATCTCATTTTTAAGAATAGTTCTAACATTCCGTTTCCTACCATTTTTGGGTCATGGGTCGGATGTCGATTCTATAAGGCTTTGGGCCTTAATGAGGCAAAGTTTAGTCCTTGTGGAAGGTGGCAATGATAGTTAAGAGATTTTATCCTTGAATTGTGTTTTGGGCCCAAGGGTAGAAAGGGAAATGTTATAGGCTGATTCTTGCATGAAATATGGATTTTTTAGACAATTTTAGTACAAGATATTTAGGTAATATTATAGAGCTCTTCAACACCTTTCCGTGGATATAAAGAACGTCGAAAACGGAGTTAGGATGAAGAACTTACGACCGTTTGAAGTTAGGGCAATTTTTTTGGGTTAACTGCATACCCAGGGCGTACGGGGAGTATGTTGTACATACTAGGGCATCCCTAGTATGCTGGGTGTGCTAGGAGTACGCATGGCATACACGATCACTGCCCAAACCCTATTTTCTTGTATTGAGCCCTATTTAAGCTCCTTAACTTCCCCAAACCCATTCCATTCTCAGACTCCACCTTTCTAACACATACTCTTGAAACCCTAACACTAGATTGAGCCTTGTGCGCAAAAAGAAGGTGTTTTTAAGTGATTTGGAGTGTTCTTGATGCACCTTCGAGAAGAAGGAACTCATTGAAGAAGTTTTGGTTTCATTGGAGCTTGTAGATCCAGACCTTGTTCTCCTTGATCTTTCTTTTAGAGGTATAAAGTTTGAATCATGCTGATGAAATTGTTAGATCTAGCTAGTTTTGGGTGTTATGAGCTTTTGGTCACTTTAAGTGCATAAATTTTAGATCATGAAAGTTTGTGACCTTGCTATGGATAAATTTGGAAACTTTATCCATCTAAATATTATTTTGATTCCGATATGAAGGTTAGAGACTTGGACTTAATGGATTAAATTGAAAAAGATGCACTTTTGGGTCCCTTTGAGACTTAGATACTAGATATTATTTGTTGGGACCATTTTAATTGATAAAGTTGGAAACTTGATCTATTATGGAGTTATTAGGAACCATAAAAATTATCATTTTGATGGGTTTTGATGAATCATGGTTAAGTTGATGTTAATATTATGGGTTTAGATGGATAAAATCAGGTTTTAGGTCCCATTAAGACATGCATAAGCATAAAGTTGGCAAATTTATGCTTACTACGTTTTAAGGAGTCGAGATCTTAAGTTGGACGTTATGTCTTAACCGATTAAGACCTCAAAAAGGAAGTTGGTCATCTGGGGCGTGTGTATATGTACGTTGCACGTATGTACTGAAGGTCCCAATGCTGTGAGGGTTTTTAGTACGTCCGGTGTACTCCTACGGTACGCAAAGCCTACTCACCAGAGGGAATACTTGGGTTTATTTCAGGTTATTTTAGGAATTAGAGACTTTGGGCCTTGAGTTTATCTGTGATGGGCTTTTAGACTTGGAAGCTTTTCTGACATCGCATATCTTTTGTGTTTTGGGCCATATTTGGAATTTGGGTGTCCTTTAGGAACCAGGCCACTATTAGGCTTTTAGTGCCTTTGAGTTGGGCCTCGGTTATTAAGCTAAGTGAGGGGAATGTAAAATGGTCTTTTTCTCTAGGTGTTAGACAAATGAGCTACATTCTCGGTTATAGTTTATGGCCCAATTATTAATTGTGGTTTTATTTGATTGGTTAGCGCGGGGATTCTCTGGTTCAACAGCCTGAACATTTGTTTGATTGACAACTGACTGAGGTGAGCTTCCTCACTATTTTTGGTGGGTGGAAGGCACTAATTCTAACCCATGGTTTATTATGTTTAGGATGCTTGTTGTCTGCGTGACTATGCATGTTTGTTTTCTGATATGTTTACCGAGTAGGGCCCGATGCCAGGCGGGTCATGATGATTGTATTGTATGCTATTTATCTTTGTGATTCTTGCATGTGTTTATGTGTTTGTATGTATACCGAGTGGGGCCCGATTCTAGGAAGGGCCTGATGATTGTCAGATCTTTTCTGAGCGGGACCCGATGACGGGCGGGGCCCATTATGTGTTTGATATGTATGGTATGTGGTGTTTTTGGGAACTCACTAAGCTTTGTGCATATAGGTTTCACTTTATGTTTCAGGTACTTCTGGAACGAAGGGGAAGAGCTCGGGATGATCTCATCGCACGCACCATATTGTTCCGCCTTTTTATTAACTCTGATGTATTTGGATGATTTTGACATACTCTAATTTAAATATGGTTTTATAATAACATTTTGGAAAATAGTTTTATTATTATAAAATCAAAATTTTTATTCTTAAATTTTAGGACGTTTCAAGTTGGTATCAGAGCCTTGGTTTCAAGGATTCAGGCATACTCTCGGGGGTATCTGAACTCAAACTGAGGATTTGGTAGATGTTTCAAAAAAGGGAAATGTTTTATAAAAAGAGTTTATAATAAAAAAATAGGGTGTGGTTCATGCAATCGACCGAGCTCAGGTAAGTGATTCCCAGAATACCCATACATATTTTGTATGTTATATGTTATAAGAACTACATGTTATATTAGGGCTAAGGATCTGCTCAGGATTTCATGCTAGGAGAGATGCCTTTATATGCATGACTGATTGAGATTTTATAATTGCATGCTAGTATGGATTTTAGATGATTGGATGGATTGGCCTGATATGTGATGCCTTGTAGCCTAAGTGAAATTCGATGTTCTACTAGATTTCGAATCTTTCTTGGTAGGAAGTGAGTGTGAGATGTCCTCTGTTTGGTTGTGGCTTGGAGTGTTACTGCATAAATGCTACTTGCTTTGTGCTTTGTGGGACCCTTGATGATGTAAGTTAATTATTAAGTAAATATGTTAAGTTACATGTTGCATATGTTAAATATTCTCAGACTAACAACTTTGACCCTACTACGCAACTCATGCTTGAGTCTAACCGTTGTAGGGATGAGTCTTTTACTAGAAGGATTATCTAATCTTTGTTGCATGTGATTATATTTACGAAGTAGTTAACTGACGTTTTTGGGAGTTCTTCAGTAGCTGACGGTAGGGTGAGGTCAGGAACCTAGGAGAGCCTACTATGTGTTGTAGTGGGTTGGCTTGCACTGATTAGTGATGGATATTTGTTTGAGAATTTGTGTATAAGAATGGATAGGACATATGTGTACAAGAGTAGTTACTTAGAGGATCAAAGATGATTCTTGAGGTAAGTAAGCATAGGTGTGGAAGGTAGTATTTTGCTCATACTACTGGAAGCACATGATCCACACTCAAATCGAGGAAAATTTAGGGATTTTGAGGAACTGGTTAAGGAAGATGGGTTGGTTTGGCACCATGATTCGTTGCAGTGTATTTCCGCCTTTATCGGTTTATCGGGTATGGTCATCCAGGCTGAGGATGGGTCAGATGATTGTTTGGGCCTGTGGCTATGTATTCTGGGTTTCAATGGTGCAAACCCATGAAAGGTAGTTGATTTAAAGGTCTGCAGGGCCTTTCTCAAGTAGTGACAGTTGAGTCACGGGACTCAAGAAGGAAGCGATTGTGAGGAATGGCTCGAGGTTTGCAGCCAGAAGTTAAGTGATTGACAGATGGAATGGGATGTCACTATCATTGACATGGATTATGTACTTCTATCTCTCTGCATACGGAGGACAGGGAGAGTAGACATGTGACTTTCAGAGTTGGGATGTAGTCCTGACATGAGTCTAGAAGATTGTGGTCTTGTTTGTCGACAAGTTTGGCAGCGCAGGAATACACAAAAGGATTTTGTGGTATGGTTGCCTTGAGATGAGATAAGAGGTTTGTATTCTTTATTTTAGTTAGGTCAGACAATAGTTTATTGTTTTAGGAACCAAGAGAAGTGAATCAATAAGAGCATCTTTTTTTTGTTTGTGATGTATCCCGACTAAGAGAATGATGTTTCTTATATTTATGAGTAATCCTTGCGATGAATTGGTTGTTGGGGAATTAGTCGAGGTGTTTGGTAGTTCATTTGTTTCTAGATGGAGAATCCGTGTCATGAATGGATAAAATTATTGTATGTGCACTTGCATGGGATTCTGATGTTAGAGGCGGTTATTATTGGGAGGTTTTCGAGGTCTCTATATGAAATCTGGAATAACTTTGAGTTCTCTTGGTCCTTATCTGGAAGGCTAACTTATGTTGTGTTATATATTCTAAAGATTCAGGGATGCGACACATCTGTTTGAACCGATTTGAGATGTGGTTTGTCTGTAACATCATTTGGTGGTAGTTTAAACACTATGTGGGGGACAACTAGCAATTTTGGTTGAAGGATCATCGCTATGTTTGAGATTATGATTTCAGAAAATGGGTCTTAGGGATTGGCGGTTCGGGTATGCGGAACTTGTTTTAGGATTTTGTCAAGATAGAGGTGCAGAGCAAGTTATCATCAAATGTATGTGTTTAGGAATGCAAGAGTCGTCTTCATGGCAAGAAGATGTTGGATAAGGTGCTCGTTGTGGCCAGTGGTTCCTATCAGAATATCGCTGAATAGATCAAGAGGCATTTAGGATGCTCAGCTTGAGCATTAAGTGCTGAGAGAGTTTTCAACACATTGTATAGATTGTTATCCATGTTCTAGGGTGGGAAATTATTGATCGGTAAATCAGCTTCAGAGTTTGGTATGTTTATTTTCACATGGGTTTTGGTCAGTAGTGGATTGGAAATTTTTGTGGGTTAGTTGTCAATTCATTCTTGATCCTTGGTCATTTTGTTCATCGTCAAAAGTGGAGGTTTTCTGAAATTTTTGAATTATGTCAGTTGAAGTTCAAAGGATGCGTAAACATGTCGTCAAGTTCCGTATGTTTTATAATTTATTTGGTTTATCGGTATGTTTACCCTTAATTGTGGTGTGAGATTTCGGTTCATACTAGGCTCAATTTTGGCAGTTGTCCTTGGTTATTGGAAGTTCCGATGTTGGGGCGGTGTTGTTCAACTTTCTAGGTGTGACTTTGATCAGCGAAGAATCTAATTTTGGCATATTGTGTCAATAGGATATTTAGTGGGTGTGGGATCTGGTTTGGTCTGGTTCGGTCATTCATAAGGTTGTTTTAGATACGGTTACGTATTGATAGAATATATTCAATTTCATCCAAGGTGTGGGATTTGGTTCAGTCATTCATAAGGATGTTTTAGATACAATTGAGGATCGTCACTTCATCAGATCTATTGACACTTCACCCTTTGGGTGAGGTTGTGAGGATGTAGGAATGCGGTAGATCTAGAAATGGTTATGTTCTTCCCTTTGGGGTGTATATTGTGGTAGTTCATCAAATATGGTTATGTGGAAGTGTATATAAACTTAGTAGGATAGACTGAGAACACCTAGTATGAATGCATTGTTACGCGTCTTAATTGGTTTGTAGCACTTGAATTGGAGCAAGAATAATACCGCCTATGCCATTCGTTGGTTGGGTTCGGCCATGTTTTCGTCTGATTTTGTGCTGGTAGCAGCCTATGTTTTGCAAGGAATTGTACGTGATAAAGGGTATGGCCTGGGTTATGTTTTTTTAGCATCAAAAGGAATGTTGAATCGGTTTTCTACAAGACCGTGTGTAGATGATTGAGTATCTTTAGACCCGGTAGTCATTTGGTTGAGACTCTTAGGTCTCGGATCATTAGACTTATTGGCATGGTTTGATCCAGTGTGTTCTTCTTGGGAGGCGGGAGACTCGATGACCAGCTTGTTACGATCATGTGTTTATGAAAAGTTATTTAGAATGGTATATTATTTGTGCACCGGAAGTTACTTAATGAATGGTTGCTATGGTGGACCCCAACTTCTTGTGGGTTGTCTATTAGGAGTTTGGTTTTGAGTATGAGGAGTTGGTTCTAAAATCTCAAGTGATTTGTCAGGTGGAGGTACATCTGAGATGATGATGGATTTCGATGCACTGTGTGAATTCTTGGATTGACCATTCTTATGCCTATAGGGGCAGCAGGTTGGTGAAGACTTCTCAGAAAGTCAAGAGTATATTTAAAGTATTGGGCAGAATTCACGATCGGAATGTCTTGAGTATATTCTCAACACATTTTGGTGGTGTCCCTAGTTAGGGAATAGAGGTAGGTTTGATGAATGGATGATTATCAGTCTTAGTGAAAGGTTTCTGAGAACAAACTGATTGGTTCCTGGTTCGGGAAGTATAGTGATGAGGATCATTTTTGGTTATCGTACTGAGAGAAAGGAAAATGTTGGGCTTGAGCATTTTCAAGTTATTGGGTTGCTTGTTGACAGTTGGGGGTTTTAGAGTGGTCTCTCAAGTTTTATTTATAAGATGCCTTGATTTCGAAATGGTTAAAAGGAGTTTATGGAATATTTTGGTGTTATTTTAGAAATCGTATCCGAGACGAATTTCGAGGATGATATCTATTTTAAGTGGGGGAGAGTTGTAAAATCCTGTTTCCTGCCCTTTCTGGGCCGTGGGTCGGAAGTTGATTGTGTAAAGCTTTGGACCTTAAGGAGGCAAAGATTAGTTCGTGTGGAAGGAGGTAATGAAGTTAAGAGATTTTACGCTTGAATTGTGTTTTGGGCCGAAAAGTAGAAAGGGAAAAGTCATAGGTCAGGTTCTTGCATGAGATATGTATTATTGTTTGAGACATTTTTAGACCAAGATATTTAGATAATATTGTGAGCTCTTCATCACCTTTCCTTGGATATAAAGAATGTCGAAAACGGATTTTGGATGAACAAGTTACAACCATTTGAAGTTAGGATATTTTTTGGGTTAGCCGTGTACGTTGGGCGTACGGGGAGTACGCTATGCGTACTATGGCATCCATAGTACGTTGGGTGTACCAAGAGTACGCATGGCATACACGATCAATGCCTAAACCCTATTTTCATGGTTTGAGACCTATTTAAACTCCTTAACTTCCGAAAACCCATTCCATTCTCAGCCTCCACCTCTCCAGCACCCTGTTTTGAAACGCTGACCCTAGATTGAACCTTGTAAGCAAAAAGAAGGTGTTTTTAAGTGCGTTAGAGTGCTCTTTGTGCACCATGGAGAAGAAGAAACTTATTGAAGAAGTGTTGGTTGCATTGGAGCTTGTAGATCTAGACTTTGTTCACCTTGATCTTTCTTCTAGAGGTATAAAGTTTGAATCTTGATGATGAAATTGTTAGATCTAGCTAGTTTTGGGTGTTATGAATTTTTGGTCACTTTAAGTGCATAAAGTTTAGATCTTGAAAGTTTGTGACCTTGTTATGGATAAAGTAGGAATCTTTATCTATCTAAACATTATTTTGATTCAGATCTAAGGGTTGGAGACTTGGACTTAATGGATTAAGTTGAAAAAGATGCACTTTTAAGTACCTTTGAGACTTAAAGACTAGATCTTGTTTGTTGGGAACATTCTAATGGATAAAGTTGGAAACTTAATCCATTATGTAGTTATTGGGAACCATAAAAATATCATCTTGATTGGTTTTGATGAATCATGCTTAGGTTGATGTTCATATTACTAGTTAAGATGGATAAAATCGGGTTTTGGATCCCATTAAGACATGCAAAAGCATAAAGTTGGCAACTTTATGGCTTACTACTTTCTAAGGAGCCGAGATCTTAAGTTGGACGTTATGTCTTAACCGATTAAAACCTCAAAATTGAAGTTGGTCATCTAGGGCGTACGCAGGGCATACGCATATGTACGTTGCATGTTGTAACAGCCCAAATTTTTACAAAAAAATTTTAACTTTTAAATTTCATAAATATGAACCGCAGTGTGTCCAAAAATCCCATTACATATCCATATTATTGTAAAACTTAGAGTACACAAACTAGATATGAAAACACCGTAGAATGCACGCCACGCCATCAAGTCGGGCGTTTTCCCTTTTCAAAAGAAGTAACTGAAACATGCAATAAAACTGTATGCACAAACTTAGTGAGTTTCCCAAAAACACACGAATCATATAATCACATAATACCTTGCACACATATACACATATAAGTTTGCCATGGACTCCCTCTGAGAGAACCCCTTTCTAAACTTTACAATATTAATCCAAACATGCTACATGCATATTCCTAAAAATATTTTACATATATGGGTTTATTTACAAAAGACTGGATACAAACCGCCTAACAATTTTTTACAAATTTTTATATATTACATAATTTCCCAGGAATTTATACAATAAATACAAAAGCTATAATATTATCTATTCTACATCTTCTAACAATATATAACTATACTGGATGCATATCACCTGCAATAATTAAACACTGAGAGTGATAAGCGGTGACGCTTAGTGAGTTCAATAATAGATACAATATAACATTATGCCATATATATACATCAATGTGGCAGAAGCAAAGAGGAACAAGGAACATCAAAGGCATACGTGAATCATGTGACAAGCTTTCTATATCAATCAATGATTTGATTCAAAGATATACAATCAATGAGACATAACAATTTCAATACTTGATATAAATCAATAAAGTTTCGGCCCAAATGGCACATAAGACATACACTTTCTGATTTCAACATTTTGGTAGATTTCAGGCTTTTAGCCCTATCTAACATTCTGCCAATGCCATAGGGGTAGAAGTCATTCTATTACGAGACTTGTTCTACACGGCCAGAGGCTACATACCAATACCATTATGAATCTAAGTTTGTCTTCTGATCACATGGTTGAAGGTACCGGTTTGCTACCGTAATAGCACGAAATAATACGAGGGAGAAGCACATAGCACATATAACACATAACATACAATTGTTCCTATATATTGAACTCACTGTGAAATAACCGAAGGATTAAATGATAATTTGGGGCAGTACTTTGACTCTAAAAATGACTTTCTGTGACGAAACCGGAGATTTTAGTTAAAAACCGGGCCTTACTCGGGCAGAGTTTCGACTAGTAAGATGATTTTCTCGAGAACTTCGGGAATTGATTCGAGTGTCAGGATGATATTGGAACTTCGGGGGGGGGGGGGTGTTAGGAGAGTTTGAGAGAGAGTAGAAGGTGAAAGATGCGAGAATTCTAAACAAAATTTGGAAGCCTTCGCTTTCTTTTTATAGTAAGCTGGCTAGGCCGAACGTAGCACATTCCGGTGGGCGTGTGGCTTCGAACGTGTAAAGATGGGAGATACGTGTCCACTAAATGCGAACGCGGGGCATCCCTCCGAACGCAGCGTGTTCCCTTTGGATAAGCTTCGAAGTTTGTGCCCAGAACTTCAAAAATTCCTATATTTTGCATACGAGCTCCGTTTTTGACGTTATTTATATCTATGCGTAGGTGA
This sequence comes from Lactuca sativa, assembly GCF_002870075.4. NCBI lineage: Eukaryota > Viridiplantae > Streptophyta > Magnoliopsida > Asterales > Asteraceae > Lactuca > Lactuca sativa. Next base: position 184,124,310 of record NC_056626.2, on the reverse strand, counting down.
GATTATACTCTACAACTTTTATTTAGAATCTATCGGCTTATTTTGACTTCATTTTTAATATATATATTTTTAATCGGCCGAGACAGGAAAATCCGTTAAAAATTCATAACTTCTTCATCTGACGTCCGTTTTCGTCTCTCTTTTTACTGTTGTACTACTATTAATGAGACCTTCAATTCTTGTTTAGGTTGTTTCAGCTAAAACTCACTCGATCTTTATTTTGAGTTTTTAGCTATCTACTTCTATACCGAGTCTTAGAAAAATTATAACTTCCTCATACGAAGTCAGATTTTGACGTTCTTTTTATGAAAATTCTCGCTTTAACGAATATTGCGACTTTCATTTAGATTACAAAGGCTAAAAAGTAGTTTATCAAAAACTCATTTTTTACGTCATGTGGCGTCATGCCGGTTAGGTCGCGAAACTTCAACAAGTCATAACTTCTTCATTATAACTCAAATTTTGATGAGGTTTTCAGCTAATTGTTTCTAACGAGATTCTTTACAAATTTCAATAATATAATTTTACTTATTTCCAACTAAATTTTACATTTTTTCAATTGATTGGAATCTCATAAGATTTCTAATACTTTGTGTATGATTATAAACATAGTTTTACTTCAAATTTAGTAAAAACTATCTGTTAGAACTCAACGCTCAAAATCACATAATATTTCATAATGTTATTCATTTTTAAAAAGTACAAAACACGATAACTAAACGTGTATGTTACAAATACCTCCTCATTTTGAGGATTCTGTCCACGAAATCACAACGATTTAAACAAATGGGGATATTTTGCTCTTATCTCATTCCTATTTTTCTAAGTATAATTTGGGCCTCGATGGTGTTTCCAATTTACAAGCACCAACTCCACTTCTTCATTACGTAACTCAGTCATTCTTTTGTTTACGATCTCTTCTGGCTCTTCTACATATCTTAATTTATTATCCAGTTTCACCTCGGATAACAGGACCGTTTCATCATATATGCTTAAACATTTACACAAATAACTTACAAGAAACACATCATGAATACCTGTTAAATCTTCCAGCAATTTCCAAGCGGTATACTTGTTTACCAATTCTCTAGAGATATTGAAAAGTCTAACAATTCTAGGACTTAATTTTCCTTTCTTCCCAAATTGCATAATGCCTTTCCATGGGAATACCTTCAACATTATGAATTCATCTACCTGGAGTTCTATGGATTGTCTCCTCTTTTCAGAATAGGACTTCTGGCAATCCTGGGCCGCTTTCATTCTTTCTAGTACGATTTGAATCTTATCAGTGGTGTCTTGAATTATTTCAGGGTCACTAAGGACTTTCTTTCCTACATCACACGAACATAATGGAGTATGACATTTACGCCTCTAAAGTGCTTCATATACCTTAGGTATATTTTCTACTTTTTGGATTGTCCTCTCCGTCTGACCATCTGTTTGGGGATGATAAGTTGTGCTGAGAGCAACTCGAGATCCCAATTCACGTTGCATACTCGCCCAAAAATGAGAAGTGAAGCGAGTATCACAATCGGAAATAATATTTTGTGGCATTCCAGGTCTCGCAACAGTTTCATCCAAGTATACTTGTGCGTATTTCTCCATTGGGGTTGTTTCACGCATGGCAAGAAAATGTGCACTCTTAGTTAATCGATCGACAATTACCCAAATGCTATCATTTTGTCTAGCAGTCTTTGGCAATTGGAGCAGTAATAGACATAAAGTCAATTCAAAATTCTATTTGCCAATCCAGGGAAAGTCCATGCAAATCATCGGGGAAAACATCAGGATATTAACAACGGGAACAACATTTACAGTTTTCTTCCCCTCTTTTGAGATATCAATAGGCTAGACAAGTAGAATACTCTTTCGATAAAAGTTTACCGGTTTCTAAGAAAGAGATTATTTTTAAGATTTTAAGTATTTGTTTACCATAAACATAAATAGGATTCTTCCCTTCGATAGGGATGCATACCATCTTTTCGTAACACAGGAGTTCTGTGTGGTTCTTTGACAACCAATTCATGACCAAAATAATTTCAAAGTTGGGCAAGGAGATAGGAATCAGGTTAGCAAGAAAACTATAACCTTCAATTTCTATGACACAGTCTCTATAGACTTTATTAGCAAGTAATGATACACTTCCTGCGGTATCTTGATGAAATGATTGGGCGGATGTATAACAAGCAATTTGAAAGGAATACACAAATTCATGAGACATAAAAGAATCTAAGGCACCAGAATCAAACAATATATGAGCAAGTATAGAGTTGACGAGAAATGAATCTGTCATAACATTCAGGTCCTCGTGTGCCTCTTTTATGGTAATCTAAAATGTACGACCTTTAGTTAGACGATTGTCAAACTCTTCAAACTTCTTAATTGATGGCGGTGCTTAAATCTGCACTTGCTCTTCAGTCTCTATTGGGCTTTCGGTCCTAATCTCTGAGTTAAAGAAAAATCAATTTTTATTGCATACTCTTACTCCTTCATAAATTTGGGTTATAGACTCAACCCAAGATAAGGTCTTCACTTTGCTACAGCAAAAACTTGAATGGTCATATTCTAATGACCTTTGATTTCATAACGCAAAAGACACACAATGAATCATACTCTTATTTCATAACCCATGGCTCTGATACCACTGTTGGGTTTTAAGCATTCTAACACTCCTATGGTGTACATGCAACCCTATAAACCTTGGATCTATGTTTTCTCTATTATACATGCAAATAAGAACTTTCCAAGGCTTAAATCCTAACTAGCATATTATGAAGCAACTATACTACAAAGACTAGTTAGATGACATACCTTTTGGTGTAGCTTGATGTCTTCAAGCTTTAAGAGCTTAGCCCCAATAGTGTGGAAGCCTCAAGTGGAATCACAAATCACAAAAACACCTTGGAAGACTTTAGAGTATATGGATACTTGGCTCTCTCTAGTGAAATCGGCTAGCCCTTTTTAGTGTACCCACACTATTGCCAATTTCACCAACCAATGACATCTTTATATAGTATGGAGACTAGGGTTAAGCCCATGACCTTTCATTTCATATGATCCATGGGTGAAACACTCCATGGACTATCTATGAAAGCTTAGCCCAACCTAAATGAACTTGGCCCATTCCATATATATAAAAGTCCATATGTAATTAGTTCATTTTGATCACTTAATTAATTCTAAATTAATTCTTGATCAGTACTAATTAAATAATATGATTCCATATTAATATATTAGAACTTATAATATATTAATATTAATCATAAATATACTATTCTCAAAAGATTATCCATATAAATTGTGCCAGTGAAGTCCAACCTAAATGGACCATGCCAGGTCGGGTCAAGTACATACCAAATATAGTTATGGACTTAGACATTAATCCAACAGTCTCCCACTTGGATAAGTCTAAAACTATTATTGAGTATGACTTCAAAACCTAACTGACAATCATAGCTCTTAAAGCCGTTGTCGAACTCTGATCTTGTCAACAAACTTGTCCATTAGATAAGGGATCATATATTCCTCCATTCTAGATATAATATGGACTGAGACATGGATTATAATCATTCTGTCTGTCCATTTGTTGTTTCCCGATTTCCGATTCATGACGACTGACTGATTGAACAAATCAAATCAGTCCTGGCTTGGCCAAGCACTCACATGTGTCATCATTAAATCATCGAGGGGCCCACAAATATCGCTTTTATCCCGAAGGTAAAATGAATGGATAAACTTCGACTCATATGGCTTGTTCTACTACTTGTTGAATCATACACAAAGGCACGTTTTATAACATCGAGTTACCGAATGCGTTTTCGTGCAATCAATGTACAACCAACTCATAGTAACAACTCATATCTCTAGGTTTGAAGAATATAAGATATTATCGTCTCATGATCACTCGTGATAAAATCCATGAAGTGATTCCAATGAGCGCGGGTTTAATCCAATAGTCAGAGCTTATGAGCACTCATGAGTGTTGTAGCCCTTTGTCCAACATCTTAGACCTCTACAAGCCAACCCATGACAGTCTTGATTCATATCTACTTCCAACATATAACCGACTGTGGATGGTTTGAATAACTTAGTCATTCTGGAAGAATAACCTAGTTTATTCTGGAAGTCAAAACATGCAAAGTGAAACACAATAATAGATGAATCAAATATGGTATCAAACCCTATGAATATAAATAAACACTTTTATTTATCACCATACTGATTACTCATTATTCATTGTTTCGGTTTTATCAACTTTATACTTGAATTTAAAACAATAGTTGTCCCATGCTCCAAGCATGTACACTATGTTTTCTAAACACTAGTCATGCCATACACAAAGTATGCATACTATGTTTCTCTATGATCTTTACTTTGTGAAATAGATCAATTGAGCATAACTCCAATGATCATCTTTTCACAGTCCCAAACCCTTACTGCAAATGCAAGAATTCCAAATTCATGCCATTTACTGAAATCTGTTAGATTTTAAACTTATATGCATTGATCCTCATGTAATGATTATGCACAAATTCACAAAGACTTGGTAACAATCATTACAGAGTATTCCAAAGGAGATCAACTCCTTGGAAACATCCTTCTTGCATTAAGTTTCCTAATCTTACATATTGAATACTTTCTAACTTTGAAACATTTCCATATTCCATTTTGACTATCACTTCTGAACAGGAGTTGCCTCCTTACAGATTATGTCAGTATGGTCCTTCCAGAATTAATACTATACTTCTAACTGTCCTTGAGCAACCAATCTTTGGTAAACCTTAGATTGTCCTCAACAATTGCTTAATCATTTTAGTCATATCCAATTCTAGACCTTTTCCCTTCTTAATGCCCCAGGCATTTGGAAAATTTTAGAAAGGATGAATATAGCACGTGTAATCGATCCTATATCCGAAACATATGGGACACGATTCATGATGTCTCACATAAAGACTAAACCAGTCTTTTGCTATAATATTTCCATTTCTATTTGCCAAGTTCTCATAATTCAGATTATGAAAAGGGATGCCGTAATCATAATCGAATTTTAGAATGCAAATAATGAACCCATATATAGAATTTCCTTATGTTGAGCCATTCCAACATGAAATTCATATATATTATTGACTAAATACGATTAAGACCTCAAGCTAAGCTTTTAGATTTGAGATGAAGTATAATATCCTCTCCCATAATTATAGCAAAATAACTTTTTCCCAATTGAGACCCTTTGTTTTTCTATAATTAACATTGCTAACTTGCAACATTTATCATAATTATCATGCTCCCACTAACATGATGATTAATGGCATAACACTTATGCTCCCACTAGCTTTGACATGTACCCAGAAATCAATTGGACTTCTAGAAATCAATACTTGTCACACCCCAAAACCAAGAACGGCGGAAACGTTTTGGGGCGGAGGACGTCATGTACAGTATCACAACACAGTAAATGTAAATAAGCAAACAACATCATCCATTGCATTAAATATATAATTTTAATACAAGCGTGTTCTGTACAGTTTTAGACACCAAAAATATAATGTAAATCAAAATAATATGATGAGTCTTGAATGCGCTCCATCTTCTCAAAAGCTGGCATCGGTACCTGTCTACTGATGACCTGAGAATACAAGTTATTTTGAAAGAGTTTATCAGCATTAAGTTGGTGAGTTCATAAGTATTTTAGTGTCGATGTTTGTTATCAAAACGTTTGAACGTGTCTCAAGTATAAGTTTGTAAAATGTATGTAAGTGTTTGTAAAAGTTTGAATCTCTCAGAAAAACCTATATTTTCTATTAAAGTAGCCTTCTACCCAGGCTTAACTATGTTGTATGCTCGTTTGTTGTAAAAGTGTGTAATTTCCCAAGTGTAACTATCATTTAACAAAATATAGTTTGTACATTAATGTTTAAGTGAAATAATCACTAAAAATATGTAATGGGTAAATCATTGTAGTACTGTAGTTTTGTATTATAGGAACTACTGCTGTACTAACTACCTTAAACCGGATTTATATTAAGGTATAATGTGATAAATTGCACCATACTATCGACTGGTAACAACGACATATGAATGGTCGTAATAACAGAATGACGTTTGGCACCTGCAGACCTGCAGGTCCGGCTGTAGCTAGCAGCAAGGTGTAGGATAGTCAATCCAATATAGATCTATATGCAAACTCACGCTCTCCCTCCAAGAGAATTCTGGCTACAACTCGGGCCATGACATTTAAGGCATGCTCCGATACAGTGGATCACAATTGTTACGTATTCTTGTATATGTAGTGTAATGTTTCTCGTCTAGTATAGTTGTATATGTTCTCCTCCTAGTATAGTTGTATATGTTCTCTTTCTAGTATAGTTGTATATGTTCTCATAGTAATGTAATGTATATGTTCTCATAGTAATGTAAAGTATAGACTCATGAATGAACTGACTCATTGATCTAGAAGTTGTAGTAGTATGATCTTGTGTTACCCTGATGGCAACATACTAATGATGTGTATAGTACGCATGAATTTGGAAGTACTTTTATGTCTATATATGTATATTTGATATATAACTAATATTGAAACGACCTTCGGACGGTTACCCGAAATCCCACCAGACCACATCCAAATCGAGAAAAAGGAAATAGGGCGGATGGCCTTCCTAAGCCCTTTAAACATTTGTTATATATCTATACATATATGGGCATGCAATTTATAAGAAGTATAACAAAGTTTAAATAAAAGTATTTGGTAAGTAAAAGAGTTTGTAAAACATTTTGAAGTAAAACAGTTTGATAAACAGTTTGAACAGTGATAAAATCATTGGTTTTCTAGTTATTAATCACATGTGATTAATGTAATCACATGTGATTGAAGCAATAACTATAAGCATTTAACTTGTATCCCCCATAAAGTATTTAAAACATTTAAAAGCATTTCAAAGGTTAATTAAAGGGGTATGAACTCACTTGTGGTGAGTGGTTTGGATTGTAGTGTCGGATACCGTGCTAGGTGGCAAACGGTGACTTGCTCACACGCACGAGCCTAGTTATCATATAATGAGCATATATATAACTAATTAGCCAAATAATAACTTAATGAAATAAGTTGGGACACTTAGGAACATGTAAACACTTTGTATAAGTGTTATAGGTCCTAATGGTTGCATCTAAGTTGTTATGGGACAAGCTAAAGGGGTTTAAAGCTTCCAAGGACCTTGTATAAGAGTTTACTACCCAATAAACCCCACCCAAGGAGTTTATGGTCGTAAACCCTTGAGTTTACGTCCGTGAATTCCAATCTTGGTGGTTTTGGGTGTTTTAAGGTGCTAAATGATTTCTAGAATAAGCCTAGCTTGGTGGTTTAATCCTTTGGGTAGTTTAGGGCATAGATTATACTCCTTTGAGGAGTTTACGGCCAAAAGACCATATCCCTTAGAGTTTACGGCTGTAAACTCTCATGGGTTGGATGTTTTTAATTCTTTCAAGTCTCTTGCACAAGTAGGATAATTTCTAGGCTTTTGATTTAGGCTAAGGGGGACCCTAGGCCTACTTTGGTGCCCTTACTTGGAGTTTACGGCCCAACAGCATTTCTTGGCCGTAAACTCCCTTTTAGGGGTGTTTTTGATGTGTTAAAGTCCCCATTTTAGCTACAAGTAATTGAGGGTTAAAGTCTAAAGCCTTAGGGGGTGATTAGGGCACATTAAGCCCTTGAAAATGGTGTTTACGGTCCAAGAAATTCTTGGACCGTAAACTCCTAAAACTATGTGTTCTTGATTGATTTCTAGCCTCAAATGATCCTACATATTATCCTAAACTAGTTGCCTAACAAGGAATTGGGACTAGATAGCCTTAAAGCTTCATTTTGGAGTTTACTCCCTAAGAACGTTCTTGGGCGGTAAACTCCCGGATCACATATATATGACATACAATCTATGTTAATAAGCATAAAACAAACATTATAACACAACTAGAGAAGTGTACTCACGATTTGGGATGAAAACCCGAAGATCCGTGAGAGAGAATATGGCTTTTCTCTAGTTGGAAATGTGAATAATGAATGAATTTAGTTCAGAAATCTATTTATAGTCCTGAAATATTTTGGCAGAAAATATTTTTATTCTGGAATAGGACTCTAACATTATGAAGTTTTGAAATGCTCAAGTTTCACAAACCCAAGAGCATCCACTCTCCTGATATCTCCTTAAACGTAAACCCTAATGTACATAAACTTATTCGGAAAAGTTTGAAATTCATTGAAACTGGACTAGCTTCTATTGAATAGTTAATGTTCGTACAAAATGGAAATTTCGGGTTGTCACAATACTTTATTGACTTTCTTACAAAAGTTTAGATTTCTGATACTCGATTGCCTTGATAAGAGTTTATCAAAATCACACACCTCTCTTAGATAGCTCACAAGTGTGTCTAAACAATTTCAGAACTATGAAAAGGGATGCCGTAATCATAGTCTAAATTGTTTAGACCTTTTGCCATTTCTCATAAGTCAATGTTAGTGTGCCGGTTAACCACACACGCTCCACTAACGACTTTGAGAACTGCAAAAGTCACAATTGCTATCTACTTAAAATCTACTTAGTGAAAGAGTTTCCTTACCACCATTTTCATGAATCGAAGAGAAACCTTATGACACTTAGATTTTATGGTATATGTGTTCTTATCCACGTGAATTTTTCAAAACCATAATCACAATACTAGGTTAGTGACAAATCCTAACTCATATGGATTGAACTTGTGCAATCTTAACTTCTTGCCACTGGCAGCTCAAGGGCCTGCCATTTCTTCCAAGTAGTTATGAAAACAATTGAGAACATGTAGAACTCAAATGTATAGCCAACTTAACTGGAATGTGCACAGAAATGTCAACAAGATAGGTTATAAACCTCTAGTTGTGTGCTAGTGATGAAATACAAGTTTTTGTTCTTGATTACTTCTTGAAACCCTTTCAGGATCTTTTAGACTCCCACTGTCTCCTTGACCTATAAGAATTTCTTTCCAAATATTCAAGAGATAGTATGGATTCTAACCAAGACAGACACTTAACAGAATTAGCCCTAGTTAGTCTTTGTATTATCCAAAACATCACAACTTACCAATTTCAAATGTACAAGAGTAGAAAACTTTTACTCTTACATTTGACAAGTGTTTTAAACCTTCTTTAAGATATGCCACTCAAGTTACAATCTTAGAGCATAACTCTACGAATTGTTTTGGAATGAAGTATGAATCATCTTCTTGATTTAACCACCTCAGCAATTCATAACTCCTCTTCTTAACTATCAGAATGTACTTAGAGGATGAATTGTGATAAGGTCTCAAAATCATTAAGATGATCATAAAACATGATACTAAAGTACTCTCCCATCTTTTCAGATTTGAGAAACTTTTATCCTTCTGCCTAATTTGATTCTTCTTATTCGTTCTGTCATACATTGAAAATTTTCCAATGCTTCAGAATTATACTTAAGCTTGTAAGTATAATCATATTTACTAAACCTTAGTAAATTATGACGAATAGTCTTATCCATCTTTTGTGGTGGACTTTGACAAGTGCACAAGAAAGTGTACTTGATCCCTTAGTCCTTATCTTGACTCACACATCCATGTGAACAAGCAGTTAGTCTTAATTTTCCAATGCTCGAAAGTTCTCATTCATCATACTATACAACTTGCATGATTCCAAGTTTCTATCCAACTGAAACTTGGGTGATGAGAATCTTTCCTTATTTGGTAAATTTAGACACTACCACAAATGAAAGAATCAAATTCATATTTCTAATATTGCTATCAATGGAATCATATAAGCAACATCTTTTCCTTTTTCTACAAATGCCATTGTAAGGATATTTTAAAATAAATAAAATTAAAAACTTTTCTTTTTTATTTTAAAACTTTGCGGAAAAACTAATCCTTACAATGCAAATGTATATGAAAACTTGTTGTCATCTATTCCTAAGCAATCTATCATAACTCTTAAGCACATGCTCAAAATTCTGATCACCGAACCATGCGATCCATCTTCGCGATCAGAATCAACATATAGTTCCTTTAAGTTTCTTTACTTTTCTTTGATTCTTAAAACATCAACATCTGACCCAGCCACATCATGTAATAAGAATCTCCAAGTAGGAACTTAATAGAGTTAGACAATGGAATTTACCTGAAATAAAGTCAAACTTATTGACGTTACCATCCTTAGGTAAGTTTGGCAGCTTCATAACCAAATCCCCTTCCTTTGGCAATAGAAATATATGGAACCTTAGGTAATAGTACATGGGACTATCTCAGACTTAGCCTTTCTCTTTACCATTTGGTCAACCAAGTTGACTATGGCCAATCCCTTTCCATTGGGAAGAGAATGCATTTCTGGATTTCCTATGTCACTATTATCCTTGTCCACAAAGTTTTGGGAGGTTGATCTCCTAATCAAATTGGCTTTACTAGTATACTAAATCATTTTTGATTTAGCAGCACCAAGCAAATAGATAAGATCATTAAGGGTCTTGTCATAGTCTATTTCATAAGAGTCCCAAAGGAACTCACTATGTGACTTAGAAAGTGATTGAACCACTAACTTTCTCAAGACTTTGACTCCCAACTCTCCCGGCTTGTCAGCATGTGACTTCATCTCCAAGATGTGATCACACGTAGACCTTGCCTTGCGAATAGGGCTTGAGTGACCTTGACTTCATAGATGTCTGAACTTGATATCTTTTGGGAGATATTCAAGATAGTTGATTTAAAGTTCTTAATATAACACCCAATATGAAATATTAAGGCTAGGACCCAACAAACTATTTTATAACTTGGAAGAGGGATACCGTAATCCAAACTATAGAATATTTGAAGGTAGGTGAATGACGATTCACCAATTTACACCATGAAAAACGAAATAATTTATTAGGTTTTAATTGGATTTGAAACTCCTAGATCTTTGAGATTCATTGAACTTTCAATGGCATGTTTCAATCTCGAGTGTGCCCTTCAGGTTTTGTGACTGGGATGCCGAGGATCACAAAACAAGGTGTGAAGTAACCATGCAAATTACTTGGTACCCTTAAGTATTTACCCCTCAATCGATGTGCCGGTTAACCACACACGCTCCATCGATACTATGATAAACATTAAGTTACCCTTTGCCTACCTTGTTAAATACGAGTTAGTGTGCCGGTTAACCACACACGCTCTGCTAACGGACTTAAACAAAGTGAAAAGTGTAATTTCATGGATTAGCACCTTATTCACATTTTCCTAAGTAACTAAGATTGGGTATTATTAAGAGTTTAGTTACTTAGTATTTATCATTAATACTTTTAATGAAGGGAGAATTATAGTCCTGTCGAACCCGTTTGGTTAACGACCCTCCACCAGTCAAGGAAGCGGTGGGTGAGAGTGGACACCCATTAAACTGCCATTTTATAGGCAGTAACCTTATACCCCCCCTTATAGACCGGCTTCGTGAATGAGGCCTACTAACGGTAAGACTGACTTTACTCTTATACATATACATATATATATATATATATATATATATATATATATATACACACACACACACACACACACATATATATATATATATATATATATATATATATATATATAATATTAACATATAATATTATAAAGTATAAGGGTTGAATTTTAACTTTTAAAATTCTAAGGGCTAACTTGGAGTTAAAGTATTCATAAGTGAAAACTTTTCAAATTCCAAAACTTGAGGGAAAGTTTTGAAACTATTCAAAACTCTTGGATTTTCATAACTTATGAGTTTTAATTAAAGCTTAACTTTTAATGAAGTGACTCTTGGACATCCATAACTTGAGATGGAGCCATAAAAACTATTTATAAGGAAAGAATCTTCATTTTTTTTTGTAACCTAAGGCATTTTTATGAGTTTTTAAGATTCATAAATGTGACTTTTCATATAACTTGAGGACAAGTTACAAAAACACATTTTATGAACAACTTTTAGATTAATTTGTATTGAAAACTATTAACACATATTTTTCATTAATCTAAAAAATAACTCACAAAACAAGGTAACACAAAAAAAACTTTTGGATTCCATAACTTATGGAGTTTAATGTTTCTTTTAAGATGTAACTTTTCATGTTCCATAACTTAAGAACAAGTTAAGGAATTCTTTAAAACATTAAGACCGAGTTTTGTAAATCCATAAAAAACTTTGAATCAATTTTTTTTAAAACCTTTTCATATCCATAACTTATGGAGGTTTCAAAAAACTCTTTAGATCAAACTTTTAAAACTAATAAAATAATCATATAATTTTATCTTTTACTAAATTTTACCTAATTCAACTCATATAGAAAATGATTCAAATTTTACAAATAATTAGTTTTTCACAAAAACAAGTAATTATCTTCAAATTTGACAAACGTCATGTTTTTTTTTCTTTTTTTTTTTCCAACTTTGAAAATAAAACATTTGCATTAATATAACAGAAAACAACCGATGGCTCTGATACCATTGTTGGGTTTTGAGCATTCTAACACTCCTATGGTGTACATGCAACCCTATAAACATTGGATCTATGTTTTCTCTATTATACATGCAAATAAGAACTTTCCAAGGCTTAAATCCTAACTAGCATATTATGAAGCAACTATACTACAAAGACTAGTTAGATGACATACCTTTTGGTGTAGCTTGATGTCTTCAAGCTTTAAGAGCTTAGCCCCAATAGTGTAGAAGCCTCAAGTGGAATCACAAATCACCAAAACACCTTGGAAGACTTTAGAGAATATGGATACTTGGCTCTCTCTAGTGAAATCGGCTAGCCCTTTTTAGTGTACCCACACTAGTGCCAATTTCACCAACCAATGACATCTTTATATAGCATGGAAACTAGGGTTAAACCCATGACCTTTCATTTCATATGATCCATGGGTGAAACACTCCATGGACTATCCATGAAAGCTTAGCCCAACCTAAATAAACTTGGCCCATTCCATATATATAACAGTCCATATGTAATTAGTTCATTTTGATCACTTAAGTAATTCTAAATTAATTCTTGATCAGTACTAATTAAATAATATGATTCCATATTAATATATTAGAACTTATAATATATTAATATTAATCATAAATATACTATTCTCAAAAGATTATCCATATAAATTGTGTCGGTGAAGTGCAACCCAAATGGACCATGCCGGGTCGGGTCAAGTACATACCAAATATAGTTATGGACTTAGGCATTAATCCAACATTATTGTCTAAGGCTGTAACTGATGGGTTTTAGCCATATGAACATTCCTATGTGCACATGCAAACCCTAATGCTTGGATCTAGGTCTCTCTAATTAAACATGCATTCAATCCAAGACTTCTAATGGCTAATAGACTATAATAACAATATGAAATCAGAATTAGAAGTTTACCTTGAATCACTTGCTTGATCGTCTTGTTCTTGGAGCTTTAGAGTCACAATTGTCACTCCTCTAATGGCTTACAAACACCAACTAGCAAGATGATGATTTGAGAGAGAGGAGAGGGAAGTGAAAATCGGCCAGGGTTTCTTTCTAAAGCACAAGTGTCGATTTCCCTTGACCCCTAGGGTCTATTTATACTAATGAGGCTCCTAGGGTTTCACCCTTAAACCCTAATTGGATAACTTAGGCCCTAAGAAAGCCAATCCCCTTCATGATAAGCCTTTGGACGATTTTCAAGGCCTATCCAAAGTCCTTAAAACCGTCCACCATTATCTATAAGGGATTTACAGCCCAAAGTACAACTATCATACACTTGATAGTTTATGCCCCTTTATTCAATTAATCTCTTTAAGTCACCAAATTAATTCTTAATTAGTTGATGACTTATATTAATCAAATAATAACATTATTATTCCTTATATTATTCTCATAATATATTAATAATATTTCTTCTCTCATAATAAATCATCCTATCAAGTTGCTATGGTGAAGGCAACCCAAAAGGACCATGCACAACCGGGTCAAATACTTGCCTAATATAGTTGCAGTCTTAGACACTATTCCAACAGTAACTATATTTGGTAAGTACTTGACCCGGTTGTGCATGGTCCTTTTGGGTTGCCTTCACCATAGCAACTTGACAGGATGATTTGTAAAGAGAGAAGAGATATTATTGTTAATATATTATGAGAGTAATATATTAAAGGAATAATAATATTATTTGATTAATATAAGTCATATATTAATTGAGAATTAATTTAGTGACTTAAAGAGGTTAACTGAATAAAGGGGCATAAATTGTCAAATGTGTGATAGTTGTGTTTTGGGCTATGTATCCTTATGGATATTAGGGTGGACGGATTTTAGGGTTAGGATACCTTAAAATCGTCCAAGCCTCATATCTAGGAGGATCTTCGAATTGATTAGGGCCTAAGTTATTCAATTTGGGTTAAGGGTGTAACCATAGTATCTCATAGTATAAATAGACCCCTTGGGTGAGGGAAATCGGCCATACTCTTGCAAGGAAGAACCCTAGAGCCGATTTCTCACCTCCTCTCTCTCTCTCTCTCTCAAGATCATCCTCTTGCTAGTTGGTGTTTGTAAGCCATTAGAGGAGTGACAATTGTGACTCTAAGCTCCAAGAACAAGAAGTCTAAAGCAAGCAACTCAATGTATTCTTCTAGATCCGATTTCATATAATAAGATTCAATTGTTTACACTAGATCTAGAATTGTGATCCTTGGATACATTGCATGTTCAATTAGAGAAACCTAGATCCAAGCATTTGGGTTTGCATGTGCACATAGGAAAGTTCTTATGGCTCAAACCCATCAGTGGTATCAGAGATTTGATTGATTTCAATTGAATTGATGCTTTGGTTTATTGCTTGTCGCTTGAAAAATTCGATTTTTATGCTTCTGACTGTTGAACTCGGCGATTTCCAATGTGGACTCAGCGAGTAGCTCCAACTCGGCGAGTTCACAGAGGAAATCGGCGAGTTCTAGCACCAGAAAGAGCCAATCTCGGGATTTATTGCTCTTTTGCTTGAGGATACTTGCCTTAATTGTTTTGGGTCATTAAAATCCGAATTTTATGATACATTGGAGTATATTCTTGACCAAACAAAAGATAATTACCATTTAATTTAATAATAATTTCCTTATATGATAATAATTGATTATTTGAATTAAATTGGTGAATTGTCTTGCAAGTAATATTAATTAGATCAAATTTAAATAATCTAATTAGTTGATTTGTATTATTTGGTATTTGATCCTCATGTTTTGAAAAGTTTAAAACTTGTCCTCAAGTTTTGAAATTTAAGTTTTGCGATTAAAAGTTTAATTTGAATAATTTAAATTTCAAACTCTAGAATTTTACAAGTTTAAATTTCAACACTATACTATTATATTATTACAAGCTTAATATATATATATATATATATATATATATATATATATATATATATATATATATGTATAATTTAAAAATGCTAGTCTTACCATTAGTAGGCATCATTCATGAAGCCAGTCTATAAGTTGGGTATAAGGTTGCTGCCTATAAAATGGCGCTTAATGGATGTACACTCACACCTACCACTTGCTTGACTGGTGGAGGGTCGTTAGCCGAACGGGTAGGATAGGGCAATCCTCTCCTCATTAATAAGAATAATGAATTTATATAAAGTAACTAAACGTGTTTCATAAAAATCCCAATCTTAGTTACTTTAGGAAAAGTGAATTGATGCAATCCCATGAAATTACACTTTGCACCCTTGTTAAGATACTAGTGGAGCGTGTGTGGTTAACCGGCACAGTAATTGACGGATCGAACTTTAGCGAATGGATAAGATACATTCGCATGATCGCACGTTACGAGGACAAAGAGTATGTTCTCGATGAAAAGCTCGAGAAGATCAATCTAGATATTGCTACTCCCGAACAAATGGCTGTCTTTGAGACCCATGAGCGTGATGCAACAAAAGTCCATTGCATCATGCAGGCCATGATGAACTCCGAATTCCAAAAGTCCTATGAGGAAATGTATCCTTATGAGATGCATCTAGACTTGATGGAAAGATACCACCAAAGCGCGAGGCAAGAGCGCTATGAGATCATAACGAATATGATCACTGCTAAAATGGGAAGTGGAGAGTCTCTAACCTTGCACTTGCAAAAGATGCAAAGGTATGTTGATCGTCTTCGCAAGTTGAATGTCAAGTTTGGGGAATATTTGACTATTGACATTGTTCTTCACTCCTTGCCCTCATGCTACAACCAATTTTGGATGACCTACCACATGAACAAAGAAGAAGTCACCCTAAGCAAACTCCAAGGGCTCCTAAGGACTGCTGAGAGCAACCTCAAGGACAAGTCTGTTGCACTAACTCCCAATCCACTCGCTACTCCTGTTTTGGCTATTGGGCAGGGAAGGGCAAGAAGAGGAAGGCTTCTTCAAAGAACCACCGCAAGGGAAAGTCCCAAGATGGTTCCTCTTCTAGTGGGACCAAGGTTGATCCTGCTAAGCCCAACCCAAACCCAAAGGAGGCAGAGTGCCATCATTGCCACAAAATAGGGCATTGGAAGAGAAGCTGCCCGGAATATCTACAAGCCATCAAGGATGGGAAGATCAAGCCATCTTTCGCAGGTATTTACACAATTAAATCTAATGATTCATCTCATGCTATTTCTTGGGTTCTTGATATAGGATGTGGTTATCACATTTCTTCTGATTTGCACGGACTAGGAAGAAATAGGGATGTAGAGGGTGGAAGAATAAATCTAATCATGGGGAATAGAAGATCGTTTCCTGTGACTAAGATTGGAGTGTATTGTTTAGTTCTTAGTAATGGATTGAATTTAGATTTAAATAATTGTTGTTACTCGCTAGATATGGCAAGAAACATCATTTCTTTTCATGGTTTATTAAGACAAGGATTTAGATATTCGTTTAATAATGAGAATGGTTCGATTTATGCTTATCTAAATGGTGTTTTATATTTTGAAGTTATGCCTTGCAATGGAATTTATGAAACTGTCATGGTTGTAGATAACCTAGGAAATGATGTGTTGTGTATGCATTCTTCCAGTAGTATGGATAAAGCATCCTTGTGGCATTGTCGTCTTGGACATGTCAACAACAAGTGCATAGCCCAACTCCAAAAGGATGGAGTGTTGGAGCCATTCGACCTTAGGGAAGATGACACGTGCGAATCATGTTTACTTGGAAAGATGACCAAGCCACCCTTCATTGGCGCTTGTGATAGGGGTGAGGGTTTATTGGATCTCATACACACCGACGTGTGTGGGCCCTTTAGATCCACCACAAAGGATGGGAACCGCTTCTACACGACTTTCACCGATGATTATATAGATATGTGTATATTTACTTAATCAAGCATAAGTCGGAAACATTTGAAAAATTCAAAGAGTTCAAACATCATGTGGAGAATCAATTGGGCAGGAAAATCAAGATGCTTCGATCCGATTGTGGAGGAGAGTACCTAAGTCTTGAATTCCACGACTATCTCAAGGAATGCGGAATAGTTTCGCAATTGACGCCACTTAGTACACCGCAGTTGAATGGTGTGGCAGAAAGGCGTAATCGAACCCTATTAGACATGTTTCGTTCTATGATGAGTCATGCTTCACTACCTATCTCATTCTGGGGGTATGCCTTAGAGACTGCCGCCCATATCCTTAATTGAGTCCATACAAAGAAGGTTGCCAAAACACCTCACGAGATGTGGTCAGGGAAAGCTCCCTCGTTGGCACATATCAAGGTTTGGGGCTGTGAAGTTTTTGTCAGACGAGAAACTCACGACAAGCTCGAACCTCGTAGTGAGCAATGTATTTTCATCAGCTACCCGCAGAAATCCTTTGGATATCTCTTCTATAGACCGAGTGAAAATGTTGTATTCGTTGCAACGAGAGGGGTTTTTCGAGAGCGAGAACTCATAAGCCAAGGGGACAGTGGGAGGCAAATCGATCTTGAAGAGATTCAAGAGTCAAGCGATGAAGGAACCTCTAACGCTGATGCTCAACTCGAGGAGGAAACTCAGGTTGAACCAATTGACGAGTCCTTACCTCTTAGACGTTCCGAAAGAGTTAGAGTTCAACCCCAGTTTTATGGCTTTCATATTACTACCGAAGGGGACACGTATATTAGTGATGGTACACTAATAAATTTAGATGAACCTAATAGCTATAAGGAAGCCATGGCAGGCCCAGAATCTGTGAAATGGAAAGAGGCAATGGACAACGAGATTCAGTCCATGGCGACCGTGTGCTACTGAAGGTCTCACCCTGGAAAGGCGTGATACGCTTTGGGAAGCGTGGAAAGCTAAATCCTAGGTACATTGGACCCTTCGAAATCATTTCGAGAGTTGGTCCAGTGGCCTACAAACTCCAACTTCCAATCGAGCTTAACAAAGTGCATCCAGTATTCCACGTGTCGAACCTGAAAAAGTGTTTGTCCGACGAAACACTTGTAATTCCACTCGATGAAATCGCGTTAAATGAAAATCTCAACTTTGTGGAAGAACCCGTCGAGATCATGGATAGGGAAGTTAAAAGGACCAAGCAGAGTCGCATTCCAATAGTAAAAGTTCGATGGAATGCTAAGAGAGGACCCGAATTCACATGGGAACGGGAAGACCAAATGCTACAGAAGTATCCGCATCTCTTCCTCAGCCCCTAAAACTCTTACCTTGTATTAAATTTCGGGACGAAATTCCCTCTAACGGGGGGATGATGTAACAACCCGTTATTTCCAGGCATTATAAACCGAGTCTTGTAACCCCCTTTTTGAATGTAATGGGAATATCATCGATAAATGAATTATTCAAAGGCTCTGATTTGGAGTACGCTATGTAGTAGATATCGTCTTAAAAGGTTCCAAATATATAAAGAACGTCCCAATCTGACTTCGCATGGGGAAGTTATGATTTTTCAAAGAAATTCCTTAAAAACGATTAGTTATAAAATAAATAATAAAAATAATTTTTGGATTTTGCCAACGGAGTCTAAACGAAAGTTGTAGATCGTAGTCTCACCTACGCGTGGATATAAAGACCATCGAAAACGGAGTTCGTATGAAGAAGATATGGATTTTTGAAGTTTATTAAATAAATTAATTATTTATTTAATTCAAAATTCGGATATTATCCGAAGAGGAGTCAGCGTCCTTCTCCGAAGTAGGCGCTGCGTACTCCTGTACGCCCCGCGTAACCGAGAGGATTGGCCTCGGATCGTCCACGTCGCCATATCCGAGGAAGCCGACCCGTCCGACCCGTCCGACCCGTCCGAACCGACGTCCCATCCGACCCGGCGTCCCATCCGACCCACCTCCCCAGCAACCCGTCCCATCCGACCCGAGAACCCAAGAACCCGTCCCATCCGAACCGAGGCAGTCGAGGCTTCGGTCATGCATGACGTACGCGTACGCAGCGCGTACGAGCGTACGCCCCGCGTACCGAGGCAGACCTGCCTTCCTATAAATAGAATGCGAGGGTTTCCAAAGAAAGTGTTCATTTCTCTTCTCTCTCTCTCAGCATTTCCTCGTTTTCCGTGTCCGTTCAAACCCGAAGCTCTGGTCTTTTTGGCTCAAGTCTCGAAGGCCGATTCTACTCCCGAGATTCCCGAGAATCCCAAGAAAAATCAGTTTCCCGAGACGAAACTCTGCCCGGTTTTCCACCTCACAATCTTCAAACTATCAAGTGAGTTCATATCCCCTTCGAACACTCTTTAAATACATTTTAAATGTTTTATACTCTTTTTGGGGAGGAATACAAGTAAACACATGACTAAAATCGTGTGAAACATTAACCTTTTCATATACTTTTCATACTGTTGTTTTAACTATCTTGTGAAGTTATTATGATACAAAACCCCTCACAACACAGCTTTACCCTCTTTGGGATATAATATGTTTATAAATAGAAATATGTTTTATTTATACGTTTACATACAAACACATCATATCAAGGGTAACATTCTTTACTAAGTCATTTCATGCATTCAAAGAACTTATGATTATGCTTTGTCAAACATTGTGAAAGGGGTTAAACTTTGCATACAAACTACTACCTTATTACGGACTTAGTTGAGAATCCATGAGTCGTGTATATCTTCAAACGTTACTTTCTTTATTAGAAAATAATGCTACAAGTCCTGTCTATAACCAGAGTCTCCCGTTCGGAGAACGTGTCAAATGTGTATAGATCTATACGGGAAGTCATGATCCCGCGCCCTGACTGTTAGCTACAGTCCGTCTTTTGGGGTGACAGTTGTCATAACGCTACGACGCCTGAAGAACGTCGCTACAGGCATATTATGTTTAGTATGGTTATAAAACTCATCGGATATACAATTATTATGGTATTATGCTTTTATGAACAAGTAGTCATTAAAACTACTCTTCATTTAATAAGGGTGATTTTCGTATAGCTTTACTATGTAAAACTATGACACGACTTACAAGCACGTCGCTTGCTTGCAATTTTCGGTCTTCAAGACTGCCAGTTATGTCAGGAAAATAAGGGTTTTTCCTGTATACAAAACAAACAACTAATAGGAAAATAAGGGATTTTCTCGGTACAAATAGTTGCAATTTACATCATGAACATCCATATGCATCTCATACTTTTATAGGAAAATAAGGGTTTTTCTGGAAAACATGCAAACACTTTCGAATGGCATACATTTTCTCAAAACACTACTTATGAACTCACCAACTTAAATGTTGACACTTTTTCTTTGAAATAACTTGTATTCACAGGAAACCGCTAGCCAGGTAGCAACTACTTCTGAAGACTAACGCACTGGCGTTAGTAACATATTTTGGATCACCATTTTATATTTGATTTCTTTTGCAAACATGTAACACCTACAATCATGTAAACTTTTCAAACATATTTATATTATGGTGGTGTGTACTTTCCTTTCTATGAACTGTTATGATACTGAATATGACGTCCTCCGCCCCCGAACGATTCCGCCGTTCTGGTTTGGGGTGTGACAGATTGGTATCAGAGCATCGTTTATAGTGAATTAATTATATCAAAACCATTTTTTTTTATATACAACTATAAACTCAACTGGGCAAAAACACTCTGAGAAGAGTCATACTTTCGAAATTAAATCTATTTAGTTTTTGTAAGTAAGCATGCATTCATTTAATAATAAATAACAGTTCCACATCGTACCATATTAGAAGTATTATTAATGAGTTGTACAGTACAGGTACGCCTTGGGACACGTAATCGGAACTGGGAAGGATATAGCCTGATCAACTATATTTGTCCGAGAGCCGACTAACGTGTGCCGAGGGGTGTCTGCAGTGGACAACAAATTTTAAAAACTTACCAAACCGTTATTAGAATCAAACACAATAATTTAAATGCTATAGGAGTAATTGCTATTTAAACTAACTTACATGTTTTGCATGTTCCGACTTTATTCAATTCTTATGACCCTATTTCTCGTACAGTCAAATGGCTGGATTTCACCACCCCAATGACCCCTACTTTCCCAACCAAGGCAACGGAGGATGGATCGAAGATGATCCAGAAGAGGATGAGGAACCCATAGAATTGGGTGATGACTCCGGTACTGACTCAGAGCCTGAAGTGATCGATCCACCACCCATTCAACCTCCTGTCCATGTGAGGAACTTCCAAGGACCCACTCCCGTCTGGGGAAGTCACCTACATCATTGGAGCCAACAACAAGGCATACGCCCTCCCTACGACATGTGTCGGGACTTCTACGATGTCCGCGGTGGCAATTCGGCTGATCGAGCACTCCCGGTAATGGTGGGTAAGTTAGCCAACCAGTCCTATCAGTCCGGAGTACAAGCAAGCCGACTCCGGGATATCAACGTGGAAGTGCAGGTTCACACTTCCGATATCCGTAGGCTGGACAAAATACAAGATAATGTTCAACTCCAGTCTGAGGCATTTCAGGCACAGATAATTGCAGCCCTAGCCGAGTTAAGGGAGCAACAAGCCGCTTTTGATCGACGCCTAATGGAATCGAAGCAATCAGATGCGGAGTCAAGCTCCAAACGCAACCTACGTCGCAAGTAGTGCCTGCCAGGATTTCAAATTTTGTTATAAATTAGGACTTCGGATAAGAATTTTCTTTTCGTTAAAACTTTCTGTAATCGGAGACCTTTAGAAAGGTCAAAAAGTTTTGTCTAAACTCGGATGTAACACAACTATATGTTTTATATATATATAGGGCATACCCCCCTTTTCTGGTTTTAAATATGTGTATTCCGTTCAACTCATAAGTGCATCCATTCAAACGTTATTAATAAATCAAGCTCAAAACCCATTGTGGATCAAACCAAATTCTTAATCTATTTAAGGCAGTTAACTCAATATCATTCAACTCACAACCACCAAAACTCATAATATCTCATTTTTTTCCTTTTGACAGAGCAATGCCTCCTCGTAGATCAGCACGTACCAACGCAACCCCACCACCACCTCCACCACTAACTTATGATCCGGCAATGGTCCAGGCTGCGATCACAGCAGCAGTAGCAGCAGCCCTCTCTCAAATAAACTCCAATGCCAATGGAGGTACAGGAAGCAGCACGAATCATCCCAATGGTGGCACCGGCTAGGGCCATGTTAGAGAGTGTACTTACAAGGAGTTCTCCAACTCGAAGCCAAAGACTTTTAATGGCAGTGGCGGAGTCATTGCACTAATGCAATGGTTCGAAAAGACCGAAACTGTCTTCGAGATCTGCTCGTGCCAAGAAACAAGCAAGGTTAAGTTCGCTGCTTGCACCTTCATAGATCGAGCCCTCACTTGGTGGAAAAGCCATGTGAACTCAGTGACGCTCACCGTCGCTAACGCCATGAGTTGGGAAGAACTGAAGGTACTACTACTGGAAGAATACTGCCCAAGGGGTGAAGTGCAAAAGCTTGAGCAGGAGCTCTGGAATTTGAAAATGGTCGGATCTGACCTAGTCGCTTACACAGCTAGGTTCAACGATCTCGCTGCTTTGTGCCCTACCATGGTCAACCCAGAATCAAAGAAGGTTGAAAGGTACATTTGGGGGTTGTCACCCCAGATTCAAGGGCATGTCCTAGCCTCCAACCCTATCACCTACAACAGCGCTAAACGCCTGGCGCAACGACTCATCGACCACGGAGCGAAACAGAGTACCATCACAACAGCCGCAAATCCACCTAGGGAGGCTCAGGGACAGAGTAGGCCTTGGAACAAGAGGAGGGGACAAATCCTCCAGGAGAACCCCAAGAAACAACAAGTGATAGCAACCCACGCTATTACTGTACCTACCAACTCTGCCCCCACAAGTTCATACAATGGAAAGCTACCGAAATGTAACCAGTGCAACTTCCACCATCACGGTCTCTGTCATGGCCTTCAATGCACCAGGTGCAATAAGAAGGGTCATACAGCCCGCTATTGCAAGGAGCCAACCCAACAATCCGCCCCCACTGCTAATACCGGAGTAAGCCGCGCTTGCTTTGAGTGCGGGAACACAGGGCACTACCGCAAGGACTGCCCGAAGGCAAACAACAGGAATACCGGCGGAAGAGGCCGAGTTTTCGCAATGGGACAAGATGAAGCCATTGCGGACCCTACTGTTGTTACGGGTACGTTTCTTCTCGATAACTCGTATGCATGCATTTTGTTTGATAGTGGAGCGGAAAGGAGTTTTGTGAGTCACGACTTTAAAAGCATGCTAAAACCAATACCACAATCATTAAGTGAACCGTTCATAGTAGAAATGGCCAACGGGAAAACTGAAGGCACTAAAGAGATATACTTAAACTGCACCCTAACTCTGAACGATAATCCCTTTCAAATCAACCTCATGCCAGTCTCGATTAAGAGTTTCGATGTCATCATTGGCATGGATTGGCTGAGTTCGCATCGTGCGGACATTCTATGTTACGATAAGGCCGTTCGCCTTAATCTGCCAACCGGCGAAACCTTCCTTGTCTTGGGCGACAAACCTAGTACCACTCTTAGAATCATCTCAAGTATCCAAGCTCAGAAGCACTTACGAAAGGAGTGTCACGCATTTCTTGCACATGTTGTAGACGTGAAACGCGAAGTCCGGGACATCAAGGATGTGCCCGACGTATGCGATTTTCCCGATGTATTTCCCGAGGACCTTCCAGGGATACCACCTGTAAGACAAGTCGAATTCAGAATCGATCTGATTCCCGGAGCTACCCCAGTAGCCAAAGCACCCTATCGATTAGCCCCGGCAGAGATGCAGGAGCTATCCAGTCAACTGAATGAACTACTGGAAAAAGGATTCATCAGACCGAGCTTCTCACCTTGGGGAGCACCCGTGTTGTTTGTGAAAAAGAAAGATGGATCGTTCAGGATGTGCATCGACTATAGAGAACTCAACAAACTGACGGTCAAGAATCGTTATCCTCTACCACGCATAGATGATCTATTCGACCAACTGCAAGGGGCGAGCTATTTTTCTAAGATCGATCTGAGGTCCGGGTATCACCAGTTACGAGTGCTAGAGGAGGATGTGCCGAAGACCGCCTTCCGAACTCGTTACGGACATTACGAGTTCGTGGTGATGCCATTCGGATTGACCAATGCGCCCGCAGTCTTCATGGATCTGATGAATAGAGTATGCCGACCTTACTTGGATCAGTTCGTCATCGTTTTCATTGACGACATCCTAATCTACTCCCGAAGTAAGAAAGAACATGGCGATCATCTGCGACAAGTCCTAGGGACATTAAGAAAAGAGAAACTTTATGCGAAGTTCTCGAAATGTGAATTTTGGATCCGAAGAGTCGAATTCTTAGGACACGTGGTAAGCGAAGAGGGAATCCACGTGGACCCATCCAAAATTAAGGCCATTGAGAACTGGTCAGCACCGAAGACTCCTACAGAAATTCGCCAATTTCTAGGTCTCGCTGGCTACTACCGCAGGTTCATTCAGAACTTCTCACGAATAGCGAAGCCTCTTACAACCCTAACCCAGAAAGGTGTGGCCTTTGACTGGGAAGAGAAACAAGAAAGAGCGTTCCAAACGCTCAAACGAGCCTTGTGCACCGCACCAATACTATCCCTTCCCGAAGGAATAGAAGACTTCGTAGTTTATTGCGATGCATCAAACCAAGGACTCGGATGTGTTCTGATGCAGCGAGGTAAGGTCATCGCCTACGCCTCGAGACAGTTGAAAACACATGAGGTTAACTACACGACCCACGATCTTGAGCTAGGAGCAGTAGTGTTTGCTCTGAAGATCTGGAGACATTACTTGTATGGAACGAAGAGCACTATCTTTACCGACCACAAGAGCTTACAACACATTTTCGACCAGAAGGAGCTCAACATGAGACAACGGCGATGGGTCGAGCTACTCAGTGATTACGAATGCGATATTCGCTATCATCCGGGAAAAGCAAACGTCGTAGCCGATGCCCTTAGTCGAAAGGAGTACTCAGGCCGGAGAGTGAAGTCATTAGCTATGTCGATCCATTCGCACCTATCAACGCAAGTCAAGGAAGCTCAATTAGAGGCCTTGAAACCCGAAAACGTGGCAGGTGAGGCCCTTAGGGGAATGGACAAGAACTTAGAAATCAAGAGTGACGGAGCACGCTACCTCATGAACCGGATCTGGACACCAAAGTTTGGGGGATTCAGAGAGGTAGTTATGAGCGAGGCACACAGGACCCCATACTCCGTACACCCAGGGTCAGACAAGATGTATCTAGATCTCAAGCAACTCTACTGGTGGCCAAACATGAAAGCGGAGATCGCTACGTACGTGGGCAAGTGTTTAACTTGCGCCAAAATAAAAATAGAACACCAAAAACCCTCAGGCCTACTCCAACAACCTGAAATACCTGAGTGGAAATGGGAGCAGATTTCCATGGACTTCATAACCAAACTGCCCAAAACTCAGAGTGGCCAAGATACTATTTGGGTAATCGTCGACAGATTAACCAAGTCAACCCATTTCTTACCTATCAAGGAAACCGATAGGATGGAAAAACTATCAAGAACCTATATCCGGGAGATCGTACGACTTCATGGGGTACCAATGTCCATCATCTCAGATAGAGACAGCAGGTTCACTTCCAGATTTTGGCAATCACTGCAAAAATCCATGGGAACGAGGTTGGACATGAGTACAACATACCACCCTCAAACTGACGGACAGAGTGAGAGGACGATCCAAACCTTGGAAGACATGTTGCGAGCATGTGTAATCGACTTTGGCAAGGCATGGGATATTCACTTGCCTTTGGTCGAGTTCTCTTATAACAATAGTTATCATACTAGTATCAAGACCGCTCCGTTCGAAGCCCTTTACGGCCGTAAGTGCAGATCACCCCTGTGCTGGACGGAAGTGGGCGACACCCAATTGGCAAAGGGTCTAGTCACTAAAAGCAACCTTACTGGTCCAGAGATCATCAGAGAAACTACCGAAAAGATCGTGCAAATACGAGAACGACTGAAGTCCTCAAGGGATAGGCAAAAGAGCTATGCCGACAGGAGACGTAAACCCTTGGAATTCCAGATTGGCGACCGTGTGCTACTGAAGGTCTCACCCTGGAAAGGCGTGATACGCTTTGGGAAGCGTGGAAAGCTAAATCCCAGGTACATTGGACCCTTCGAAATCATTTCGAGAGTTGGTCCAGTGGCCTACAAACTCCAACTTCCAATCGAGCTTAACAAAGTGCATCCAGTATTCCACGTGTCGAACCTGAAAAAGTGTTTGTCCGACGAAACACTTGTAATTCCACTCGATGAAATCGCGTTAAATGAAAATCTCAACTTTGTGGAAGAACCCGTCGAGATCATGGATAGGGAAGTTAAAAGGACCAAGCAGAGTCGCATTCCAATAGTAAAAGTTCGATGGAATGCTAAGAGAGGACCCGAATTCACATGGGAACGGGAAGACCAAATGCTACAGAAGTATCCGCATCTCTTCCTCAGCCCCTAAAACTCTTACCTTGTATTAAATTTCGGGACGAAATTCCCTCTAACGGGGGGATGATGTAACAACCCGTTATTTCCAGGCATTATAAACCGAGTCTTGTAACCCCCTTTTTGAATGTAATGGGAATATCATCGATAAATGAATTATTCAAAGGCTCTGATTTGGAGTACGCTATGTAGTAGATATCGTCTTAAAAGGTTCCAAATATATAAAGAACGTCCCAATCTGACTTCGCATGGGGAAGTTATGATTTTTCAAAGAAATTCCTTAAAAACGATTAGTTATAAAATAAATAATAAAAATAATTTTTGGATTTTGCCAACGGAGTCTAAACGAAAGTTGTAGATCGTAGTCTCACCTACGCGTGGATATAAAGACCATCGAAAACGGAGTTCGTATGAAGAAGATATGGATTTTTGAAGTTTATTAAATAAATTAATTATTTATTTAATTCAAAATTCGGATATTATCCGAAGAGGAGTCAGCGTCCTTCTCCGAAGTAGGCGCTGCGTACTCCTGTACGCCCCGCGTAACCGAGAGGATTGGCCTCGGATCGTCCACGTCGCCATATCCGAGGAAGCCGACCCGTCCGACCCGTCCGACCCGTCCGAACCGACGTCCCATCCGACCCGGCGTCCCATCCGACCCACCTCCCCAGCAACCCGTCCCATCCGACCCGAGAACCCAAGAACCCGTCCCATCCGAACCGAGGCAGTCGAGGCTTCGGTCATGCATGACGTACGCGTACGCAGCGCGTACGAGCGTACGCCCCGCGTACCGAGGCAGACCTGCCTTCCTATAAATAGAATGCGAGGGTTTCCAAAGAAAGTGTTCATTTCTCTTCTCTCTCTCTCAGCATTTCCTCGTTTTCCGTGTCCGTTCAAACCCGAAGCTCTGGTCTTTTTGGCTCAAGTCTCGAAGGCCGATTCTACTCCCGAGATTCCCGAGAATCCCAAGAAAAATCAGTTTCCCGAGACGAAACTCTGCCCGGTTTTCCACCTCACAATCTTCAAACTATCAAGTGAGTTCATATCCCCTTCGAACACTCTTTAAATACATTTTAAATGTTTTATACTCTTTTTGGGGAGGAATACAAGTAAACACATGACTAAAATCGTGTGAAACATTAACCTTTTCATATACTTTTCATACTGTTGTTTTAACTATCTTGTGAAGTTATTATGATACAAAACCCCTCACAACACAGCTTTACCCTCTTTGGGATATAATATGTTTATAAATAGAAATATGTTTTATTTATACGTTTACATACAAACACATCATATCAAGGGTAACATTCTTTACTAAGTCATTTCATGCATTCAAAGAACTTATGATTATGCTTTGTCAAACATTGTGAAAGGGGTTAAACTTTGCATACAAACTACTACCTTATTACGGACTTAGTTGAGAATCCATGAGTCGTGTATATCTTCAAACGTTACTTTCTTTATTAGAAAATAATGCTACAAGTCCTGTCTATAACCAGAGTCTCCCGTTCGGAGAACGTGTCAAATGTGTATAGATCTATACGGGAAGTCATGATCCCGCGCCCTGACTGTTAGCTACAGTCCGTCTTTTGGGGTGACAGTTGTCATAACGCTACGACGCCTGAAGAACGTCGCTACAGGCATATTATGTTTAGTATGGTTATAAAACTCATCGGATATACAATTATTATGGTATTATGCTTTTATGAACAAGTAGTCATTAAAACTACTCTTCATTTAATAAGGGTGATTTTCGTATAGCTTTACTATGTAAAACTATGACACGACTTACAAGCATGTCGCTTGCTTGCAATTTTCGGTCTTCAAGACTGCCAGTTATGTCAGGAAAATAAGGGTTTTTCCTGTATACAAAACAAACAACTAATAGGAAAATAAGGGATTTTCTCGGTACAAATAGTTGCAATTTACATCATGAACATCCATATGCATCTCATACTTTTATAGGAAAATAAGGGTTTTTCTGGAAAACATGCAAACACTTTCGAATGGCATACATTTTCTCAAAACACTACTTATGAACTCACCAACTTAAATGTTGACACTTTTTCTTTGAAATAACTTGTATTCACAGGAAACCGCTAGCCAGGTAGCAACTACTTCTGAAGACTAACGCACTGGCGTTAGTAACATATTTTGGATCACCATTTTATATTTGATTTCTTTTGCAAACATGTAACACCTACAATCATGTAAACTTTTCAAACATATTTATATTATGGTGGTGTGTACTTTCCTTTCTATGATCTGTTATGATACTGAATATGACGTCCTCCGCCCCCGAACGATTCCGCCGTTCTGGTTTGGGGGTGTGACAGATAGTGTGAGAACGAAGTAAGAGACTAATAGGACTTAGTCTAATACTTACTTGGATAAGGTACTAAGACGTTTTAGTATGGAAAACTCGAAGAAGGGAGAACTACTGATACAGAGTAATGCCAAATTGAGTAAGACTCAAAGTCCGAGTACAGAAGCCGAGATAGCTGAGATGAGCCGAGTACCCTACGCTTCTGCAGTTGGCTCAATCATGTATGCTATGACTTGTACTCGCCCTGATGTGGCCTTTGCTTTGAGCATGGTCAGTAGATATCAAGGGAACCCTGGCAGAGCTCATTGGATTGCAGTCAAGAATATACTTAAGTACCTTCGGAGGACCAAGGAATGGTTTTTAGTCCTCGGAGGGAGTGATGACTTAAAGGTGCGAGGGTATAGTGACGCAAGCTTCCAGACCAACAGGGACAACTACCGTTCGCAATTGGGTTGGGTCTTTACCCTTAATGGAGGAGCAGTGACTTGGAAAAGTTCCAAGAAAGAGACCGTAGTTGATTCAACGTGCGAATCAGAGTACATTGCAGCGAGCGAAGCGTCAAAGGAGGTGATGTGGTTGAAGAACTTCATTGGTGACCTTGGAGTTGTGCCTACCATAAAGGAGCCTATGGAAATTTTCTGTGATAATGAAGGAGTGGTTGCCTTGACCAAGTAACCGAGGGATCATGGTAGATCTTGGCATAACGACAGAAAATATCACTTTATTAGACATTGAGTAGAAGAAGGACACCTGGTAGTAAAGATGGTATCTTCAGAGGTAGGGTTAAGCATCTGCAGCATGCTAGGAGCATTGGGCTGAAAGACGATATTAGTTTAGATTAGATAGTTTGGAAACATGTAATAGATAAATGTAATTGACATTTGATGATTAGATAAAGGAGTATTATTTATAAGTAAAGCTACTATCTCATGTTAATTGTTTAACTATTTTTTCACTTTGCATGTTTTAACTTCCTGAATAGTTGAGTTATTAAGAATAATCGAATTATTCGAATGGTCCACAATCGTTCATATGTTGGAAGTAGGTATGAATGAAGATTGTCATGAATTGGTGTGTAGATTGTCTAAAAAGTATTAGACATAGCAAAGTTTTGCTGCAATGTTCATGAGTGCTTATGAACAAGTTTTGAGCATTGGAATAAACCCGCGCTTGCTGGAATCACTTTATAGAACGTAACGCAAGTGATCGCTATAAGATAATATCATATGGTCTTAAAACCATGATATATGGTTTATTGTTTATTAATTGGTTGTGCATTGACAATACGAAACCGCATCAGTAAATTGATGTCCTAAAACGCATTTTTGTGTATAGTTGATTAGTAAATAGTAAATGCATATAAGTCGAAGTTTATCTATTACTTTTATCCTAAGAGGGTAAAAGCGATATCAGGGCCCCTCAATGATTTGATTTAACTTGTGTGCCGGTCCCGGTCAGGACTGATTGATACGTTCAATTAAGTTCTATGTCAAATGAATCTGAGATCGAGAAACCAACTGTTGGACAATAAGTTCCATAAGATTGTCCACACAATATCTAAACAGGGGACTGTACGATCCCTTATCTAAAGGACAGGATACTGATAAGATCAGAGTTTAACAACGTCTTTGAGAGCTACGATTGCTAATCGGATTGTGTTTACATATATAGTTACTAGACTTATCCAAGTGGGAGAGTGTTGGATTAGTGTCTAAGGTTGTAACTATATTTGGTAAGTACTTGACCTGGTTGTGCATGGTCCTTTTGGGTTGCCTTCACCATAGCAACTTGACAAGATGATTTGTAAAGAGAGAAGAGATATTATTGTTAATATATTATGAGAGTTATATATTAAAGGAATAATAATATTATTTGATTAATATAAGTCATATATTAATTGAGAATTAATTTAGTGACTTAAAGAGTTTAATTGAATAAAGGGGCATAAACTGTCAAATGTGTGATAGTTGTGTTTTGGGCTATGTATCCTTATGGATATTAGGGTGGACGGATTTTAGGGTTAGGATACCTTAGAATCGTCTAAGCCTCATATCTAGGAGGATCTTTGGATTGCTTAAGGCCTAAGTTATTCAATTAGGGTTAAGGGTGTAACCCTAGTATCTCATAGTATAAATAGACCCCTTGGGTGAGGGAAATCGGCCATTCTCTTGCAAGGAAGAACCCTAGAGCCGATTTCTCACCTCCTCTCTCTCTCTCAAGATCATCCTCTTGCTAGTTGGTGTTTGTAAGCCATTAGAGGAGTGACAATTGTGACTCTAAGCTCCAAGAACAAGAAGTCTTAAACAAGCAACTCAAGGTATTCTTCTAGATCCGATTTCATATGATAAGATTCAATTGTTTACACTAGATTTAGAATTTTGAGCCTTGGATACATTACATGTTCAATTAGAGAAACCTAGATCCAAGCACTATGGTTTGCATGTGCACATTGGAAATTTCTTATGGCTTAAACCCATCACCAGTAGTATAGGCCTCTACTACTATTCACACCTACTCATACTCGTCCCAAGTATTGTCTCGCCATTTTCCAAGTCACCATTCAATAGTTTTCACAAAGGAACTTTTCACACCTGAGTGTGTTTAAACAAGTAGATAAAACAATTTCTCCTAGAATCAACTAGGGATTTCACGTTTCTATCAAACATATCTTGGATTTCTTAAATTCACCTTCTAGAATTCTTTTTATGCATAAGCTCGATCTAGCATATCCTAGTACTTTTCTTAGGTCGATAGGAATATCACTTCCAAATTCTCCATATAAATTCTTTCTTGGGTGGTGTATACTTTACAAGACACACTATACCATAATTTACTCTAGTAGTGTGGAGAAAATCGGTCCCCAACTATCTGTATCATCTTCTAACTCATGCAAGTCATCATGCACATTTATTCATTTCATTATCCTTTCATGACATCGTCATTGCTTTATATGAGAAAATTTTCTTCTCATGGGTGTATCTTTTAAGTCTACTTCATAAGAATCTACCCTAGGAAGTCTGCATTTTAACTCCGCCTCAACAT
This sequence comes from Lactuca sativa, assembly GCF_002870075.4. Taxonomy (NCBI): domain Eukaryota; kingdom Viridiplantae; phylum Streptophyta; class Magnoliopsida; order Asterales; family Asteraceae; genus Lactuca; species Lactuca sativa. The sequence continues at coordinate 184,092,011 of NC_056626.2, read as the reverse complement.
ATTCTACAGGATTCGACTTGGTTCTATGTCATTCCTAACAACAATATCTCTTCTTATACAACACTATGAATGTATATCTTCTTCAATTATGTACTCTATCTTACTCTAACTAGTAAGTCATTCAGCTTAACTAAATGACTCATTTCACCATCTTAATCAAGTATGTTAAAGTCAATTTAACACACTATGGAACTTTTATAAGGATATTATAGAAGTCAAATGTCACTCGGTATTACTATGTCCGAGCATCTTGCATAGGGTTACATATCAGCTCTTCCCATACTACTCGAACTGCATCCTACATCACAATGTTAGGCAAGTTCTTGGCCTATTGAGTCTGAAAACTTTGTTAGTCTTTCCTTTTATCTTCATTGAATTCTTCTAAATCTTGCACAAGATTAATTTCGATATTGTCGAAGTATTTATCACCATCTTCAGCTCTTCTAACTCGGTAATCAATCACTGCTTCAATCTGGTTAGCGGTGGAACCACTTCATGGATTACACCAAAACATTCATCTCGTATGAATGTACTTTGAACACACAACATTCGACCAAAGGTGTTATTATTTCATCAAACATAATTTAAATGTACGATACCACTCTATAGGTATTAATACACTATTTACGACAACACTTCATAAATATTATTTTACGATATCCCTCGATCGTTTATCTATAAAATTATCGATGTCAACTATCATAAGTCTCTTTATCACTTTGAAAAGTTTCTTATCAGTTATAACACGAAAATTTTAGAATTTGGAATACATAAGATTTATTCTTCCATACCATGGTCGGCAGTAGACCTTAAACTTTCTCAAGTAATAACAATATAAGCAAGAAACATATGGCATGCTATATTCATTTATCATTAGCACATAGTAGAATATAAGGCATCTTTCCTTTAATATTCTAGCACTTGTGTCCTTTCAACCTAAAATATACTAGATACACGTCGTATCATCATCCCTTTGCAATCCATGTTTAAGTCTATAAATTCTCAAAATTCCTAGCTCACTTAAACTAATTCTATGAAAATTTTGAAGTAAATTAATATTTTAGAATACTAGGGTTTATCACTACTCAATACCCCACTTAAATCTTTCCTATGTTTTGTATCCATATACTAACAATGAATCTGTTCATATATTGAACTTCCAACAATTTAAGTCTAAATACCAATCCGTGGTATTTAGTTCACTTAAACTATTGCTCTGATACCATGACTGAGAGAAACCCTTTCTAAACTTTACAATATTATTCCAAACATGCTACATGATTATTCATAAAAATATTTTACATATATGGGTTTATTTACAAAAGATTGGATACAAGCCGACTAATGAGTTTTTACAAATTTTTATATATATTACATAATTTCCCAGAAATTTATACACTAAATAAAAAAGCTATAATATTATCTATTCTACATCTTCTAACAGTATATAAGTACACTGGATGCATATCACCTGCAATAATTAAACACTGAGAGGGATAAACGGTGATGCTTAGTGGGTTCAATAATAGATACAATATAACGTTATGTCATATATATACATCAATGTGACAAAAGCAAAGAGGAACAAGGAACAATAAAGGCATATGTGAATCATGTGACAAGCTTTTCATATCAATCAATGATTTGATTCAAAAATATACAATCAATGAGACATAACAATTTCAATACTTGATATACATCAATAAAGTTTCGGCCCAAATGGCAAAGAAGACATACACTTTATGATTTAAACATTTTGGTAGAAGTCATTCTCTTACGAGACATGTTCTACACGGCCAGAACCTACATACCAATACCACTGTGAGTCTATGTCCTTCCACTGATCACATGGTTAAACGTACATCTTTGCTACCATAATAGCACTGAATAATAACACGGAAAAGCACATAGCACATATAACACATAACATACAATTGTTCCTATATATTGAACTCACCGTGAAATAACCGAAGGGATAAATGATAATTTGGGGCAGTACTTCGACTCTAAAAATGACTTTCTGTGACAAACCGTGAGATTTTAGTTGAAAACCGAGCCTTACTCGGGTAGAGTTTCGACTAGTAAGATGATTTTCTCAGGAACTTCGAGGCTTCGGGACTTGCTTCGGGTGTCGGGATGATATCAGGACTTCGGGGGTAGGGGTGGGGGGTTAGGAAAGTTTGAGAGAGAGTAGAAGGTGAAAGATGTGAGAATTCTAAACAAAATCCGGAAGCCTTCGCTTTCTATTTATACTAAGTTGGCCAGGCCGTACGCAACGCGTTCCGGTGGGTGCGTGGCTTCGGATGTATCAATATGCGAGATACGTGTCCACTACATGCGAGAGCGGGGCGTCCCTCCGAACGCAACGCCTTCCCTTTGGATAAGCTTTGAAGTTTATGCCTAGAACTTCAAAATTCCTATATTTTGCATACGAGCTCCGTTTTTGACGTTATTTATATCCACACGTAGGTGAGATTATACTCTACAAATTTTATTTAGATTCCATTGGCTAATTTTGACTTCATTTTTGATATTATATTTTTAACTGGCCGGGACAGGAAAATCCGTTAACAATTCATAACTTCTTCATTTGACGTCCGTTTTTGTCTTTCTTTTTACCGTTGTACTACTATTAATGAGACCTTCAATTCTTGTCTAGGTTGTTTCAGCTAAAAAATCACTCGATCAAACAGACAATGAATCAAACAGATGTCAAATGATTAAAACAACAACACACAATGAATAAAACAGATGTCGAATGATTAAAACAACAACACCTTAGAAGAGATCGATGAAGAACTTCTACTGTAGAGGCGTGCAAGGGTTACAGTACAATAAAACAAATATTCAAGAAGCGTATCTAATATGATGCATGCATGCACCATAAATAATAAACCCTAATATCAAATACACAGATGGACATGCCCAAACTGTAAATACATTGGACTAAACTAATGAAGCCCAATGGTGCAACCCTTAGACTCAACAAGCTCCCCCTTTGCGCCAATTGAGGCGAGAGATCATCTTCTGTTGAGTAATGGTGTTCTTCTTCTTAGTCTTGAACAGAAGCGGTATGATGGCGAGTAGAGTTTGACAAAAGTTAATATACCACCGAAGAATATCTAAAAACATCTTCTTATCAACTTCACTGTTCTGATTTCACCTGTAGATGATAACGAGAATGTGCTCTAAGGAAGAAGTGGAGAACAGGTGTTTGTCTATAAGAGCGAACAGGCACTTTTGGCATTCGCCTCTGGTGAACATGACTATATGAAACTGTGGATCGATTTTTCCCTTCATCATCACATTGATGTCGCTTGCCTCCCCAATTGGCTTAATAGTGGGCTTCCTTCTTAAGGAAGAGGCGATCTCCCAATCCATCTTCGTGACTTTAAGAATATAACACGCGGTATGATGGCGAGTAGAGTTTGACGAAAGTTAATATACCACCGAAGAATATCTAAAAACATCTTCTTATCAACTTCACTGTTCTGATTTCACCTGTAGATGATAACGAGAATGTGCTCTAAGGAAGAAGTGGAGAACAGGTGTTTGTCTATAAGAGCGAACAAGCACTTTTGGCATTCGCCTCTGGTGAACATGACTATATGAAACTGTGGATCGATTTTTCCCTTCATCATCACATTGATGTCGCTTGCCTCCCCAATTGGCTTGATAGTGGGCTTCCTTCTTAAGGAAGAGGCGATCTCCCGATCCATCTTCGTGACTTTAAGAATATAACACACCAACATTCGCTTGATGTGATCGATGATAGGCTCATACTCTTGTTGATTAGTCAACAAGATATTGTTCAGGAGGATCCTATCATGAGGATTCAAATTCGGCAAATTAGCGAGAGAAATCATATGAACCGAGCTGTCTGAGCCTCGGGTCACTTTGAATTTGACATTGATAAACTTCCCTGCCGAAGTAGGTTTCAACATCTTGACTGTTGTCATCTTTTGTTTACTCCAAGTCAGGTATTGCGGTTGAGAGAACACAAGATAGTATTCAATCTGGTCTTGATCAACCTTCAGGTCAGGAGGGGGGACATCAACCGTTGACTCGAAACAATGAAAAAATGAATGCCTTTCGGGTGATTGGCATGTCAAATTGATAGTCTTTGGAGTTTTCTCGGTCAAATGAGAGGACCGATTCCAGCCAATGTGTACTTGGAGATTCAATTGCCTCCTTTAGAAGTTTTTCCATCGTCCAAAGAGGGAACATAGATTTTCTCTGCTCCAATGCATCGTTTACTTCTTTTTGTTTCTTCTCCCTTTCGGCTTCTTTATTTGCTTTGTGAAGCTTTTCCTCAAGCTCTCGGTCATTTTGATTTATTTTGAGATCTTCGGTTTTGGGAGCTTTTTCTTAAGTTTTAACCACATCTTCATCACCAATTTTCTTCTTTCCTTTGTACTTCATACTACCCGAAGCTTCATTACCCTTCGGTTCAGCGGTGAATTTTGGTTGGGAGATGGGTTTGCTTTTTGGAGGTTGTTGTGCTAGACCCTGAATACATCTTGTCCCCCTTGTTTCAGAGGGACAACGGTCTCCGGAACACCTTCAATCTTGCTTAGAATATCAAGAGTAGGTCTCAACTTCTTAGCCAAGTGGCGTCAAACCAAGATAGTAAGGATCGAGTCATGTGCTTCAAGAAGATTTAAAAGAATAGAATGCACATCCCCAAAGCAGCTTTTGATGACAGCTCGCTCTGATTAAGTTCATCATTTTCTTTTAGCGCCTGGTTGAGCTTCAGAGTCCGAGTCTTGACTTTGGTGGTTTTGAGAGCAAATTCATCCATGACTTTGTTTTCCATGGCTAAACCAGCCTAGAGTTTATCAAGATGCTCATGGATAGAAGTTCGAAGCTTGTTGGAGTCAGATTTGACATTTTGACGGGCCTCTTCAAAATGCTTCTTCTCAGCCTGAAGCGATTTTGTAAGATGATCAACCGAATCGTTCACAGTTTGAGCATTCTTTTGAGCAGCACCCTGAAGAGAATCTAGAAAAATTTGAGGATCAGAAAATAGTTTTTGACTTTTGTGGTCGCTTGCTTGCAGTCTTTGGTGGATTCTTCAACGACAATTGAAACTTTCTGGCATGAGAAAGTGGAAGGATCTATAGCTTTGGTAGCATTGGAAATGGAAGAATCATTCTCCTTGACAAAGGTTGCCAACAAAGCCTTGATTGTAGCCTCAGAGTATGCCTCACTTGGAGTGGAAGAGGAAGAAGAAAGCAACTTGTCAAGCTTCTCATTAAGATCTCTTAAATGCCTTTTCATGACCGGAGCATCATCATCATGATCATCATCACTCTGAACTCAGTTTGGGCTAAAATAGACTGAATCAAACTCAATTTCTGCTCTGCCAAGAACAGTGTCAGATTCGTGAGAGGGAGGTGGAGATAGAGGTTTAGAGGTAATAGGGGTTTTAGTTTCTGAAGTAGGTGCCCCCGTATCAGATACGTTGACATGAACTTGAGGTTCGGTTGTAGAAGTGGTGATAGTGGTAACTTTAGTGAACGTGGGTGTTGGGATGGCTATAGAGGTGACAGTTGAGGAAGAGATAGGAGGAGGGCATGGAGCAATGGTAATAGGAACGGATTGTGTAGGAGAAGGAGGAGGTGGGTTTCGGTTACCTTCACGAGTTGGTGAAGGTGGAGGCGAATTACCTCGGAGAGCACTCTTGTGTTGAGAAACGTTATCATCACTTGACTCTAGTTCGGGCTGTTGGTCAGATGGAACGTAGTCAGAATCACTTGAAGAAGGAGCCTTCGGCGTGTGTGCCTTCTTCTTGATCTTTCTCTTCTTTGGAGCAGAAGGAGCTGCTTCTTCATACTTTCGCTTCTTGGGTGTAGAAACTTTAGATGAGGGACCTTCCTTCTCGCTTTTTCGTTCAAGCTTCGTCCCTCGTTTCGCTGGTTTGTCTGCTGCGTCCAGCGAGCTTTGCATTTCAGGAGTAAGTTGCCTTGGTCCTGTAGGAGGAAGCTTCTTGTATTCGTTCATCAACTTGCTTTCACTGGAAACACACCTGTACATGGATTCCGGAACTGAACTTATGAATAGAAACTTTGTTGGGTCAGAAACAATTATTTTTGTGGTGTGGAACAAAGCGATTGATGACATCAGTGAATCTGACATTGTTGGAATATGGAACTTCTCCATTTCCCATTGAGTAAAAAGGGTCCAAAACCTAGCACAAGAGATTTGCAACCCTCTTCGATAAACCCTTGAAGAGGAGGGTAAATAGACCATTCCAATGAGGATGAAGGCATGATTTCTTGAACTTTGGAACAGTAGTGAGAACTTCAGTGTACCTCATATCATAGACCATGGTAAAGAGTTGAGTGGTGGTGATGGATTCAGGGTTGATCATGGGGTCGTCGATAGCTAATCTTAGCAACAAGCAAAACCTAGCTTTAGAAATTGAGGTTTTGTGGTTGAAGATCTCGAAGAAAATCCTCTCCTTGGATTTATCGTAGATTGTTGTAGAGTAGACTTGAGAAAGTAACAACATTGGTACATACTCCACCTTGGTTAGGGCAACAACAAGTGGTGAATATTTGAGGCATTCAACCACTTGGAGAATGTAGGGATCATACTGGAACGGTGAGAGATCAATGATCAGGTTTTGATTTGGTTTGATGAGGAGAAGGGAGGACTGGGCGCTGTGTTCATGAATAGAAGAAGAATCCGCCAGTGATGAACCTTGAAGAGAAGAAGATGAACAATAAAGAGAATTCGCCGTATAATGCTCGAGAGGATTTTAAGTGGTAAGAGTGTAAAAGGAAGTTGAGAAATCTCTTTATAGGATTTTAAGTGGTAAGTCTGGATGCCGAAACCCGAACTCTGCCACACTGAGTCAATAACCCCCGACTATCTCAAACAAACAATGGAATTTGCCTCCGAATCTGCTCAATCTTCCAATTCTCCCTTTTTAAACCTTCCACCTATGCCTCCTTAATAATATCCAATAAAAGTGAAATCACTGTGATCCTTAAGCAGACATCTCGAATCGCGGCACTTGTCGTCTTACAGTTCAAAACATCGCCCATCACATTGGCCTTCCTGGGATGGAACAAAATCTCACAGTCATAATCCTTCACCACATCTAACCACCTCCTCTAACGTATATTCGAATTTTGTTGATCCATCAAATATTTCAAAATCTCGTGATCAGTGAAGATAGTACATCACACCTCGTATCGATAATTCCTCCAAATCTTGAGGGCAAATACCACCGACCCTAATTCCAAATCATGAGTGGGGTAATTCGCCTCATGAGGCTTCAACTGCCTCGAGTTATAAGCAATCACATGCACCCTATGCATTAGCACAACTCCTAACCCAGAAATAGATGCAATGCAATACACTACAAAATCATCTAATCCCTCGGGTAGAGCTAGAATCGGGGCCTTACATAATTTCTGCCTTAATGTCTTGAAAGCCAACAGCCTATCTGGACCTTACCGAAAGGTCACACTCTTCTTAGTCAAATGGGTCAAGGGTACAACAATTTTGGAGAAATCCTAGACGAATCTCCGATAATACCCTTCTAATCCCAAGAAACTCCTAATCTCGGATGCGTTTTTCGGAACTTTCCAACTCATTACCGCCTCAATCTTGACGGGATCTACCAAAATACCCTCTTGGTTGATGATGTGCCCCAAAAACTGCACCTAACGCAACCGAAACTCGTATTTAGAGAATTTGTCATAAAACCTCTCCGTCCTCAAGGTCTCCAACACCTCTCTCAAATATTGCTCGTGTTGCTCCTTGGTCTTAAAATAGACCAAAATATCATCAATGAAAACAATCACAGAATTATCCAACATCGGTCTGTAAACCCAGTTCATGAGATCCATGCATGTTGTTGGAGAATTAGTGAGCCCAAATGGCATCACCACAAAATCGTAATGACTATAACGAGTTATGAACGCCGTCTTTGGTATGTCTTCATCCCGTATCCTCATCTGATGATACCCTGACCAAAGATCAATCTTGGAAAACCACGATGCATCCTAAAGCTGATCGAACAAATCATCAATCCTCGGAAGCGGATAACGATTCATTACTATTAGCTTATTCCGCTCCTGATAATCAATACACATCCCGTGCGACCCATCCTTCTTTTTCACGAATAGGATCAGTGCTCCCCAAGAGGAACTGCATGAACGAATGATTTCCCAGTCTAGCAGCTCCTGAAGCTGCATAGACAACTCCTGCATCTCAGACGGAGCTAGACGATACGATGCCTTTGCGATCGGAGCCTCACCAGGCACTAAATCGATACGGAACTCCATTTTCCTCTTGAAAAGTACCCTAGGCAACTCCTCTAGGAATACATTAGGAAAATCTCGCACAATTGTACTCTGCTCATATCTGGAATTGCCTCCACTCTCGTATTCGAAAAATAAGCCAAAAACCCAGAACAACCCTACTGAAGGAGTCTCCTAGCCTTCGTAGCTGAACAAAGAGCTGGCCCACACGAAGCACTCTCTCCATGAATAACCAGTTCTCCCTCACTTGGGGCCCGAACTCTCACCAACTGACGCTCGCAGTCTATCATGGCCCAATTGGGCCTTCACCAATCCATCCAGTTGATCACCTTCAATCCACACAAAGGAATCAGAAGTAAATCGATAGGAAACCTCTCCCCGAACATATTCAGAACACTCCCCTAAAATACTCTCGCAACGCTCAAGGTGCGATCATCTGCAATCTCCATCTCGAGTGGGGAATCCAAAGTCCCCGAAGCATCTCAAAACTTCTTGCTGAGTGCAAGAGATACAAATGATCGGGTAGCCCCCAAATCAAAAAGAATATGAGCCGACAAACCAGTGACCAAAAGGTCCCTATATAAAATCATAACAACATAAGCATAATAATAAAATAAACAAGACGGAAATAGATCACATACCTGTCACGACGTTAGGCGCTACTCGGGCCTCCTCGGTAGTCAGCTGAAATGTGTGGCTATTCATTGCAGGAGCTTTTGCATTGATCCGACGGCCATCAGTAATCCTCATCGTGACGGGCGTAGACACCGCCACTGCTTCTCCTCCTCTAGCCAACCTCGGACAATTGACCTTTTTATGACCGGTCTGGTTGTAGTGGAAACAAATCAAGCCCTTCTTGGGGCAATCCCAGCTCATGTGACCCGGTTGGCCACACGCTTAACATGTTGAGACCGCTGCTCGGTAGGCTCCACTGTGCGGCTTACCACACTTGGCACAACGGCCACAGCTCTGCTGGCCCCAACTGGGAGGATCGGAGGTCTTAGGCTTCTTGGCCTGACCCACGGTTTCCTGAAACTGCTCTGGCTTCTGCTTCGTGCGGAGCTCTAACTCAATTTCCCGTTCTTGAGCCTTCTCTACCATCTCGTTTAGGGTCTTGCACCCTGGAATGCTCACAAACTCATGGATATCATCCGTTAGCATGGAATGATACCTCGTCTTCTTCATCTCCTCATTTGCACCGTACTATAGAACCAATAGTGACCTCTCCCGGAACTTGGCGGTGATCTCCACCACAGTCTCGGTAGTCTGCTTCAAATCTTGGAAATCTCTCACCAAACACTGCACCTCAATGTATGGTGCAAACTCCTGATCAAGCTTCCTCACAAAATGCTCCCAAGTCATCTCCGCCACACCCGCAGATCCCACCTTGTGGGTCACCTCCTCCCACCAATCTTGTGTTCAGTCCACCAACATACAAGATGAAAACCGCACCTTTGTCGCCTCAGGGCAAGAGCTCGTGTATTGGGAATTCTCCATAACTGCCACCCAGCATCGAATAGTGATGGGATCCTTGACCCCGAAGAACTCAAGCTCTACATATGCTTTAAACTTTGTGAACGAGGGAGCTCGGGTCCCAATCTGGCCTGCAGCAATCTCGGCTTGGAAATACCTGAGCCGCCCCTCCATTATCTCCATGATTCCCTCCTTGATGGTACCAAAAATCACTGGGGTAGCATCAAGGATGCTACGAGTAACCTCGGTTGTGATAAGATCACCCAACCTCTCATTAACAGGCTCTGCACTAGAGCCTGAACCTGAACCTCACGTAATCATCACCATCCTCAACTGAAAATATCACAATTAACAAAGATAACGAATTCGAAAGAGATTCCTACTCACCGGACTCTTAAGAACTATCAAGTATGTCATTGATTCAGGTACATGTCCAGTGCTTTCAATAGTACGGGCCCATTACTACCTTTCACACCTACTTTTACCTTCCCCAAAGCCAAACCCGATATTCCTAAATCATCCAATCACAAATCATGACTCATAAGCACAACACTAACTCAGATCCTAGAGTACTCTAGGATTCTTAACCCTCACCAAACCAGAAACTCAAATTAATCATAGCAGGTTGCCCTATGCATGCAAGTTATACACAAAGGGAATCACATAGACTGTCAAATAAAGCTTCTACCCTAAACCACAACCAAACAAGGAAGAGGAATAAGGCATATTCTCTCTTTCTAGGGCTATGCAATCCTAAGCATGTACAACTTTGAAAGTATACATTTAGAAAATAATCCATGTAACATTAATTTCCATATGCACTATAGCATGGCTAAAACATTGGGAACACTTACTTGACCTCGGCTGATTACGTGCATTGCATTCTCCCCTCTTTCTTACAAAATCGTTTTTAGGAAATTTAACTTTGGTTTCTTTTTGAAAAGTAATTTGTTACCATTTCCTCAGTTTGAATTCTGACACACCCAGAAGTGTGCATGAATCCCTCAAACCAAGACTTTGATACCAAGTTGTAAAAGCCTTAATTTTTTACAAAAAAATTTTAAATTTAAATTTCACAAATATCAACCACAAGGTGTGAAAACACCAGAGAATGCACGTCGCACCATCAAGCCGGACCCTTGCCCATATCAAAAGAAGTACCTGAAACATGCAATAAAATTGTAAGCACAAACTTAGTGAGTTTTTCAAAAGACATGAATCATATAATCACATAATACCATGCACACATATACACATATAAGTTTGACATGGACTCCCTCCATGGTCTTCATTGGAATGCCATGGGCTACCCCCATGGTCTTATATCCCTGAGCCATGGGCTCCTCCCATGGTCTTGCTAAATCCCATGGGCTCCCCTCATGGTCTGCACATAAGTCCACATATAAATCCAATAACAAGCAATTACATACTCCAATACAAATCATCTTATAATCATTAATGGGTCCGCCTTGGTGCCTTCAACCCATGAGTGTGGTGAGAAGACTCACCTCAGTCTGCTGAACACGATAGTTGCTCCAATGCTAGCCCAAATCTCTTAATATATAAATATACAAATTAACCTAATTAGATTTATGACATAATTTAGCTAATTCCCCAACATCATAATCTTTAGCCCAATATGCAACACCAAAAGTCTATCCTATCATAATGGGCCTAAGATCAAAGTCCATACTATAATGGGCCATATGGCCCAATAAGGCCTAATCAAAAAACCAAAAACCCAAATCAATTCCCAAGGCCCAACATTACCCTAACGGTCTAGGCCTAAGGCTAAGAGAATTCCAACTTTTCCACAAAATCACCAAAGCCCAACTTTCACAACTGAGCGTACGTCCGACATTTATCAGAAGTACGCTAAGTGTACTAGGTTCTTTGTTTGTACACGAAGCGTACAGGTTGGTGCGCCCAACATACAAACAGAATAAGCACATCCTCCACTAAGTTCTTAATGCATGAAGTCCTTACATTCGAAACTCAGATCTAGGTCATTTGAAGAGTCATAAGGCATAAAGTTGGCAACTTTATGCCTTCGCATGCCAAATATATTCCCAACAACTCTTTCCAACCCATTAAGACCTTTTGAAGGGTCTTAATTTATGCATGGAGTCAAAATAGCCAACAAATCTACATTTTTTGACATGAACAAGCTAAAGGGCCTCAGATCTACCCTCCCTAATCCCTGGAGTTGCTGAAACTCCCAAGAAATGATTCATGAACTCAAAAGAGGACAAAATTGTAACCCCTAGCTCCATAAAAGACAAGGATTATAAAGGAGAAAGAATTTTACCTCCACAATCTTCCTAAGATGAACTATATGCAAGATCCACAAGCCTTTCCCTCGTTTAAACTTGCTTCCATCTCTTCCCTTTAGCTAACACAACAAGAATGAGATGTTTGAGGCACTCACAAGCTCAAGAAACACACACTATGGGTTTTAGGGTTTTAGGGATGTTTGAGGATGATGGAGGCTGGCTATGGTTAGATCTAAATGACTTAAGGGTGTTTAAATAGTTCACAAGTCTGAAAGTTAGGGTTTTGGCCATCTGCCACGTACGTCCCACGTACCATCTCGTACGCCCTGCGTACTTGGTGTACCTTGATGATCAATCATCCACATTACGCTAAGCATACTCTTAAGTATGCCTAGCATACAAAAAGGATCAGTTTTGCAAAATAATCTCATTTAATGGAAGGAAGGTTAATAAGCTGGATTGAAGAGTTATATGTTTATATACCGAAGGTCCCGATGCTGCGAGGGTTTTGAGTATGCGAGACGTACTCTGAGGGTACACATATCGTACTCATCAGAGGTAAGAATTGGGCTTATTTCAATTTATTTTGGGTATTAGAGACTTTGGGCATTTTTTGGGCCGTGAGTTTTTCTATGATGGGATTTTAGACTTGGAACCATTTTTGACATGGTATATTATTAGGTTTTGGGCCATATTTGGACTTTGGGTGTCCTTTAGTAATTAGGCCACTAATGAGCTTTTAGTGCCTTTGAGTTGGGCCTCGGTTATTGAGGCAAGTTAGGGGAGGGTAAAATGCTCTTTTACCCTAGGTATTGGAAAAATGAGCTAGATTCCCGGTTATGGTTTATGGCCCAATTATTAATTGGGGTTTTATTTGATTGGTTAGCGTGGGGATTATCTGTAACATCCCAAGTTCGGAACAAGAAGTGAAGGGTGCTAAGTGTAAATAATGGAAGGGACTCGACGAGTAGGCACGCTTACTCGCCGAGTCGGAGCGAGTTTGGATCGCGAATTAAGTGACCAACTCGCCGAGTCAGAAGTTGGACTCGACGAGTTGGTGCTGGAATGAGAAAACCCTAATCTTAGAGCTTGCACCCTATTTAAAGGACGCAATGTCCTTCTCCCAGCGTCTTATTTCCCCAAAGAGTTCCAGAAAACCCTAATTTCGTGTGAGGCTTCATTGTTGAGGAGATTGGGGCTTGGAAGAGGAAATTGTTGGAAGGAGCTTGAGAAATTGGAAGCTAACATCAAGGGGCTTGTATAGATATGGGATCTACATCAGATTTGGGCACATCTATGAGGTATGGAGCCCTTATCTTAAGTTATTTCCTTTTTTGTTCATCCTTGGTGGTTATTTTGGGAGATCTTTAGCTTGTTTTGAGATCTATTTCGGATTTGGAGTTAGATCTGAGGTTGCTACTCCAGATCTAGACTCATGATGGCCTAGGATATCATAAGGCTTCAGTCTTTGAGTTGTTGGTGAAGCCCCTTTGTCAAAAACCCAAGCCCTAGTGTGTTTTGGGCCTATATCTCCTTGTTTCGTGTAAAGTTTGCAACTTTATGTGATGGATAGATTGTAGAAGGGTGGATCTATGGATTGGAGCCTCTGCATGGCTCGAAAAGCTTCTAAATGGATTGAGGACTAGAGAGACTCGGCGAGTCACATCGGTGTAATCGACGAGCTGTATGAACTTGTGCATGGACTCGGCGAGTGGAAGAACAACTCGGCAAGTCTGTTGAAGATTTCCTTGGACTCGACGAGTCTGTTCTTGGACTCGGCGAGTCAGTTCGTAGAACCCCAACCTCTTTTGGTTAAAGCCTTGGATTAAGTGAGTCAGTCGGCGACTCAGTGATTCGGACAAGATGGGACACAGAGATTGTTGGACTCATCGAGTCTTGGGATGACTCGGCGTGTTAAGTTGTGTTATGAGAGTTTTCTGGGAATGGGAACTCGGCGATTCGATGGGTTGACTCGGCGAGTAGAATCAATTAGGAAGGTTGACTTTGAATGAGGACTTTGACTTTGACTATGTGATTTGTTAGACTATTTGTCTGGTTAAGGATTTATTATGTGGTTAATTATTTTATGTGCACATGGTTGTTTGATGGGGGTTGGGTTGAGGCAGCACCTGCTTTGTGCTATAGGCCAACATACCCAGGGCAGACCGGATATTCCGAAGGCCCATCGAACGGTCTGGATAGGCTCAAGGCCCCAAGAGGAAGGACCAGACATATGCCGAGGCTCGGAGAGTGGACCAGGCCGATTGAAGGCCCGGTGTGGCAGACCAGTCATACTGTAGACTCACAGAGTAGACTAGGTGGATTGAAGGCCCGGTGCGGGCGGACCAATCGCACTGTAGACTCGATGTAGATGGCTAGACTCAGAGGGTGGACTAGGTGGACTGAAGGCCTGGTGCAAGCGGACCAGTCACATAGTAGACCCGATGTGCATGGCTATTCAGTATTGTGATATGATATGAGTATGGTTATATGTGGTTGGTATTTTGGGGGTAACTCACTAAGCTTTCGGGCTTACAGTTCAGTGTTTTGTTTCAGTTACTTCAGGAGATTGTGGCAAGGAGAAGGCATGATCGTACCGCTCCTAATGATTTATGATTTATGTGATATGGTTATGGGGAAATACTCTGATGTTTAAACTGTTTTGAAAACAAATGTATGAACTCAATGGTTTTGAATGAATTAAAATGTATTAATTTGGCTCAAATTTTATGGTCGTTACATTATCTTTGTGATTCCTGCTTGTGTTTATGTGTTTGTATGTATATCGAGCGGGACCTAATGACTGACAGATCTGTTTTGAGCGGGTCACGATGTCAGGCGATGCCCGATGCCGACCTGGGCCCATCATGTGTTTAATATATATGGTATGTGGTATTTTGGGGAACTCACTAAACTTCATTCGTACGGGTTTCTGTTTATGTTTTAGGTACTTCCGGAACGAAGGAGAAGAGCTAGGAATGATCGCATCGCATGGACCATATTATTCTGCATTTTAATTAACTTTGATGTATTTGGATAATTTTGACATACTCTGATTTCACTATGGTTTTATTATAACATTTTGGATGATAGTTTTATTATTATAAAATAGAAATTTTTAGTCTTAAATTTTGGGATGTTTCAATAGTAGATATTATCGTCTTAGAATTACTCGTGACAGGATCCATGAATAAATATTGAAGCATGGGTTGATCCAATATTTAAGAAACATCCCGACTCCTAGGTATAAAATTTAAAGCTTTATATAATCATATTTGTAGACCTACTCGACGAGTTAACTGATCAGGCCGCATGAACTTTAGGACCTACTCGACGAGTTGGGGGACACAACTCGAAGATTTGAGGTAGTGCTTGAAAACCCTAAGTTTTAGGGTTTGCACCCTATTTAAAGGACCTTAAGTCCTCTCTCTAGCCCCCCTTACCAACTTTATGTCGAGAAACAAACCCTAATCGAGCTAACCTATAATCTTGAGTGTGTGTAAGGCTAAAGAGTGTGTGTTTAGTGCATTTCTTGAAGAGGCTTGAAGATTGAGAAGCTTGGAACAAGAAGGAGCTTGTAGATCCAACATCTTCTTTGTTTTGGCATTCATTTGAAGGTAAAAAGTCATTACCTTGATCATTATCTTGTTAGATCTCTCCATTCAAGAGTTTAGGGTCATTTCTAACTTATTCTTGAGGCATTTCTGATATTGACCACGTTTTGAAGTGAGGAGTTCAGATCTAGACTCCTCTAGGCCCTCATGGACATAAAGTTCTCAACTTTATCAAAATTTAGCCCTTCTCCATGCCTTAAACCTCTTCCTAAGGCTAGTTTTGGGTGTTTTAACCTCTTGAGGCCTTGCATTCATGTAAAGTTAGCAACTTTACGTTGTAAGTACACCCTAGGAGGCTAGATCGACAGTTTGGAGCCTTAGTTTCGCTTAAAAGCACCTGAATGAGATAAGGGTTGATGGAACTCAATGAGTTGCATAGCCAACTCGACGAGTTCGTTAGGGTTTTCCCGAATCTTCTGGAAACTGCATGGACTTGACGGGTTGTTTGGTAACTCGGCGAGCTGACTCGGGTTTTCTCGATTTTCTGAGTTCTGAAGGAACTCGACGAGCCTATAAGCTGCACTCGACGAGTTGGGTCAACATGGATAGTTGACCTTGACCGTTGACTTTGAATTTGACCAAGGGTTGACCAAGATTGACTTATGAGGGTATTTTGGTAATTTAGATCGTGATAGATTTTGTGCTATGATGATTGTAGGTGGTTGAGTTTGGAGCTATGTTTGGGAGTTTGGCATTATCATTCAGCACTACTTGTGAGGTGAGTATTTCTCACTATATCAACAGGGTCAAAGGCACCAATGCCGACCCTTCTTTTGGATTGTTATCCTGGATATCACATGATGATATGCTTAGTGACATGTTAAGTCGGTGTCCTGGTAGACAGGATGATGTTATTTTTAGTGACCTGTTAGGTCGGTATCATGGTATATAGAATGATGTTATGGTTAGTGATCTATTAGATTGGTTTGACTATTATACATGCTAGCATTTGTTATCTATGTGTTGATTGTATGCTTAGGGGTGGGTTGAGGCGAACCTGCTTTGTGTTGTACGCCAACATACCTAGGATGGCCCGGATAGACTGCAGGCCCAATGGGGCATACCAGTCAGGCCGAAGGCCTAGAGAACGGTTTAGATAGGCTGAAGGCCCGGTAGGGCGGACCAGACATGCTAAAGGTTTTTAGAGTTGGCCATATAGAATGAAGGCCCGATGAGGTTGGTCCAGTCATACTGTAGACTCTATATGCATGCTATTTGTTATGATATGGTTATGGTTTGTATGGCGCTAGTATTTTGGGGAAACTCACTAAGCTTCGGGCTTACAGTTTTGGATTTTGTTTCAGGTACTTCGGATGATCGCGGGAAAGCGAAGGCTTGATCGTGCACCTCCTTGCATTTTATGATTTTGATTTCTAGGATACTCTTATATGAAACTATTTTGAGAACATTTTTATAATAAATAATGGTTTACGGATGCTTGAAAAAGTTTTAAATTTTCATGAATTTTATGGATGTTACTAGTTGGGATCAAAGCCTTATTATGAGTGAATTGGAGGAACAGTCATGTGAATCCAGTATCAAATAAAACTAAAAGAGGATGAAGAGTGTACGATAAGCCAGAGCCAGTAAGTAGACCCAAAAATACCTGACGGATATTTGATAGTATGATATATTAGAACTGCATGCTAGTCATAGGCTAGGGATCTTCAGGAATTGCATGATAGAATTTCCAGACTATATGATGCCTAATAGCCTAGGGTTATCCTTATATGAAATTCACATCATTACTGTTGGATTAGGTGTCTAAGCTCATAACTATAATTGGGATATACTTGACCCGATGGTAGCATGGTCCTTTTGGGTTGCCTTCACCAGTGCAATTTGATAGGATGGAATTTTGAGAATAAGGTTATTTGTGATTTATTAATAGATTATAAGTACAATATATTAATTAAGAAATCATATTATTGAATTAGTATTGATCAAGAATTAATTTGGAATTAATTTAGTGATCAAAAGAGACTAATTAAATATACGGGGACTAATTAAGTAAATCAATGATTCTTATAGTATGGACCAATGATCCATGGTTAATTAGGATGGGCTAAACCAATATGATAATCCATGGATAGTCCATGGAGGTTTAACCCATGGAGCCAAAGTAGAATGAAGGGTCATGGTGCATTAGGGTTTGCATGGATGAAACCCTAGCATTTGTAACACTATAAAAGCACACCCCTAGAGCCAAAACCGGTTTCCCCAATCATTCTAAGAGAGTGATAATTGATTTTGAGCTAACTAGCCTATTCTCCCAAGCCTCCTCTTGCACTTGTTGTTTGTGACAGATTAGATGCATTACACTTGAGGTGCTAAAGCTTTCAAAGGCCAAAAACTTCAAACTACATAAGAGGTATTCATCGAACTACGAGTTTTATATTGTATATCCTCTATTGTAGGCTAGTTAGGATGTATGCTTTGTAAAATTGAAAATGCATGTATAATTAGACAAAAAAAAAAATAGATCCAAAGCATCTACGATTGCATTTGCACCATATGAGTGTTATAGTGCTTAAAAACCCAACAGTGGTATCAGAGTCTAGGATTGTTTTCTATTATATTTGATGCTTGCTATTTTTTAAAGCTAAAAAAATCGATTTTCTGGCCTCTGACTGATGAACACGCCGAGTCCACTGACTGATTCGACGAGTCCACTCAGTAAAAGGGCAATTCAACGAGTCCGGTTCTGAGTAGAGGCTTATGGTTACAGGATTTCGAGTTTTTGGAGAGAATTGGTTTAGGATCATTACCACAAAATGTTGTGTATCATAAAAAATGTATTTTCTGATTTTGTAATGATGATCCTCAACAAATTAAAGGACAATTGTCAAATTTTAAGATAATTATATATTATTTGTATTATTTGATATGAATTTCCTTGCTATGAGTTAGATTAGATCAATAGTGAAATTCTATGATAATGTTGGTTAAAATTGATCTAAGTTGTTCTTGAAGTGAGTTTTGTAACTTGTCTGGAAGTTATGTGAAGAGTCTCATTCATGAACATTAAAACTCATAAGTTTTCATAAGTTATGGAAACCAAAAGTTTTGAAGAGTTACAAAACTTGCCCTCATGTTTTGGAATTTGTAAAGTCTCACTAATGAAACATTTAATTCCAAACCTTAGAATTTTAAATGTTTAATAATATATATATATATATATATATATATATATATATATATATATATATATATATATATATATAAGACAAGTCAGTCTTACCGTTAGTAAGCCTCATTTACGAAGCCGGTCTATAAGGGGGGTATAAGGTTACTACCAATAAAATGGTGGTTTAATGGGTGTCCACTCTCACCCACCGCTTCCTTGACAAGTTGAGGGTCATTAGCCGAACGGGTAGGAGAGGAAATTAATTCTCGTTAAAAGTATAATGATAATTATGAAGTAACTAAACTTTTATTAAATTCTCAATCTTAGTTACTTTAGGAAAATGTTAAAATGGTGCTATTCCATGAAATTGCACTTTGCACCTTACTAAGTCGTTAGTGCAGCGTGTGTGGTTAACCGACATACTAATCTGGGACTAACAAGGGTGGAAAAGGGTAGCTTGATGTTAATCATAGATCAATGGAGCGTCTGTGGTTAACCGACACATTGATTAGGTGATTCGTAACATTGTGAGTACCAAGCACATTTGCATGGTTATTCACACCTTGGTTGTGATCCTCGACATCCCAGTCACAAACTTGAAGGGAACAATCGAGATTTAAACATGCCATTGAAAAGTTCAATGAATATCAAAAGAATATGGGAATTTCAATCCAACTAAAACTTAATAATCATTTCGTTTTTCATTGTGGAAATTAGTAAATCGTCATTTACCTACCTTCAAATATTTTGCAATTGGATAACGGCATCTCTCTTCCGAATTGTAAAATAATTTGTTGGGTCCTAGCCTTAATATTTCATTTGGGTGTTATATCAAGGATTCTCATCTAATCTAAACTTTGTTCTTCTTTCTTTTCAAATTTCTATCCCAAACAATGCTTCAGGCTCAAACCCTTCTAGCTCATTCTCCCTCATGAATTTGGTTGGGAGAACTATTTTCGATGTATCAAACTTTAACGATTGGATAAGAAACATTCGTATGGCCCCTCATTACGAGGATAAAGAATATGTCCTGGATAAAGAATATAAGGAGAATAATGAACAAACTGCTACTCCCGAACAAATCGAGGAATACAGGGTTCATGAGAGGGACGCAACAAAGGCATCATGTATTATGATTGCTGCCACCACTGCTGAGCTTCAAAAGTCCTATGAGGACTTCTGGCTCTTCGAAATGCACTAAGATTTGATGGAAAGGTACCATCAAAGTGCTTGGTAGGAGAGGTATGAGATCATTTCCTCCATGATCACAACCAAAATGAAGGATGGAGAGTCCATCACGGCCCACTTACAAAAGATGCAGTGATATGTGGACCACTTGCTAAAGTTAAATGTGAAATCTAATGAAGAGTTAGCCATTAACATCATCCTACATTCGTTACCTTCTTGTTATGATCAGTTTTGTATGATCTGTCATATGAATAAGGAGGAGGTCACTCTTAGCAAGCTTCAAGGCCTTCTAAGAACTGCAGAAAGCAACTTGAAAAGCAAGTCGGTTGTACCTACTGCTACTACTATTGTTGCCCATGTTCTAGCAATTGGACATGGGAAAGGGAAGAAGAGGAAGGCTCCTTCTAAGAGCCGCAAGGGAAAGTCTCTTAATGGATCCTCTTCCAGTAGGACTAAAGTTGGTTCTGCTAATCCCTCTACCAATCCAAAGGATGCAAAGTGCTTCCACTGTCATGAAAATGCGCACGAGAAACGAAGCTGCCCCAAATACTTGCATGATATTAAGGATGGGAAGCTAAATCCCACCTTCGCAGGTATTTACACTATTCTTTCTAATAACTCATCACATGCTAATTCTTGGGTCCTTGATACAGGTTGTGAATTTCACATTTGTTTTGATTTGCAGGGACTAAAAGGAAGTAGGGATGTGGAGCACGGGAAGATAGACTTAATCATGGGAAATAGGAAAATGTTGTCTGTCACCAAGATTAGAGTATATTCGTTATTGCTTAGTAGTGGGTTAGAATTAGAATTGAATAATTGTTGTTACTCTTCGGAAATGACGAGAAATATTATTTCCTTTCACAGTTTGTATAAACAAGGTTTTACCTTTTCTTTTAATAATGAAATTGGTAGTATTGATGCTTATTATAATGGTACATTTTATTTTTAAGCATTACCTTGTAATGGTATAAATGAAATTGTGATGGTTGTAGATGACCTAGGAAATAATGTGTTGAATATTGATTCGTCCAATGTTTTGGACTAGACATGCTTGTGGCATTGTCGTCTTGGACATGTCAACAAGAAGCGCATCGGCCAACTCCAAAAGGCTGGAGTCTTGGAGTCATTCGACTTCAAGTCAGGTGACACTTTTGAATCTTGTTTTCTTGGAAAGATGACCAAGTCACCCTTCACTGGTAATTGTGAAAGGGGTGAATGTATGTTGGATCTCATACACATTGATGTGTGTGGACCCTTCAGATCCACCACAAGGGAAGCTAACCACTTCTATGTGACTTTTAATGATGATTACAGCAGATATGGCTATATCTACTTAATCACGCATAAGTCAGAAACCTTTGAAAAGCTCAAAGAGTTTAAGAAAGAAGTGGCTAATCAGTTAGGCAAGAAGATAAAGATGTTGTGATCCGATCGAGGAGGATAGTATCTTAGTATCGAACTCCTAGACTATCTTAAGGAATGCGGAATTGTTTCATAGTTGACGCCACCTAGGACACCGCAGTTGAATGGTGTGGCTGAGAGGCGCAATCGAACTTTGTTGGACATGGTCCGTTCCATGATGATTCGAGCTTCCTTACCTATCTCATTCTGGGGGTATGCCATAGAGACTGCCGCTCATATCCTTAATCTAGTCCCTACTAAGAAGGTTGCCAAAACACCTCACGAGATGTGGACAGGGAAGGTTCCCTCATTGGATCACATCAAAGTTTGGGGTTGCCAGGATTTTGTGAGAAAAGAAACTCACGACAAGCTCGAACCTCGTTGTGAGCGATGTATTTTCATCGGCTACCCGCAAAAATCCTTTAAATATCTCTTTAATAGACCGACTGACAATTTTGTCTTCGTTGCGAGGAGAGGAGTCTTTCGAGAGAGAGATAACTCATATGCCAAAAGGACAGTGGGAGGCAAACTGAACTTGAAGAGGTTCAAGAGTTAAGTGATGAAGGAACCTCAAACACTGGCACTCAACCCGAGGAAGAAACTCCTGTTGAACCGATTGACTAGTCCGTACCTCTGATACGTTCTGGTAGAGTTAGTGTTCCACCTGTGTTATATGGTTTTCATATAACAGCTGAAGGTGATACATTTATCAATGATAGTACATTGATAAATCTAGATGAACCTAACAACTACAAGGAAGCGATGGCAGGCCCCGAGTTTGCTAAATGGAAAGAGGCAACGGACAGTGAGATTCAGCAATGTATGACAATCTAGTTTGGAACTTGTTGACAATGTACCAGGTCATAAGACAGTCGGGTGCAAATGGATATTCAAGAAGAAGACCGACATGGATGGGAAAGTACACACATATAAGCTGCGACTGGTTGCAAAGGGATTTACTCAAACTCTGGGAGTTAACAATGATGAGACCTTCTCACCAGTAGTGAAGATTAAATCTATAAAGGTTATGCTTGGCATAGCTGCATTTCATGAATATGAAATATGGCAAATGGATGTCAAAACCGCTTTGATTAATGGAAAGTTGGCTGAATATGTTTAGATGAGTCAGCCAGAGGGTTTTCTCAATGCAAAGTACCCTAATAGAGTGTGTAAGCTTGAGAAATCCATTTATGGATTGAAACAAGCATCTCGCAGATGGAATCTTTGTTTCGATGAGAAAGTCAAAGAGTTTGGGATTTTCGAGAAGCGAGGATAAGTCCTGCGTATATGTCAAAGCCATTAGGAGTATAGTTAGCTTTCTAGTGTTGTATGTGGATGACATACTACTCATAGGAAACGACATTCCAACCTTGCAGGAAATTAAGTCCTATCTTGAGAAGTGTTTCGCTATGAAGGACCTTGGAGGAGTTGCCTGTATTCTAGGGATAAAGATATTGAAGAAACAGGAGTAAAAGACTAATAAGACTTAGTCAAAGTACCTACTTGGACAAGGTGTTGAAATGTGTCAGCATGGAGAACTCCAAGAAAGTTGACTTACCTATCCAAAGCAATACCAAACTGAGTAAGACTCATAGTCTGAGTACAAAGGATGTGATAGTAGGGATGAGTCGAGTTCCATATGCTTTCGCAGTCGGCTTGAACATGTATGCGATGACTTGTACTCGCCCTGATGTGGCCTTTGCTTTAAGAATGGTCAGCAGATATCAAGGGAATCCCGGTAGAGCTTACTGGACTTCAGTAAAGAACATTCTGAAGTACCTGCAGAGGACTAAGAACTAGGTTCTTACCCTCGGTGGGAGTGATGACTTGAGAGTGACAGAGTATTGTGACGCCCGTATACAGACCGACAGAGATAATCTGCGATCACAGTCAGGCTAGGTGTCTAACCTAATTGAAGGAGCAGTAACATGGAAAAGTTCCAAGCAAGAGATTGTAGCTGATTCAACGTGTGAATTAGAGTACATTGCAGTGAGCAAAGCATCGAAATAGGCGATATGCTTGAAGAACACCATCAGAGACCTTGGAGTTGTGCTAGCCATAAAGGAGCATGTGCAGATTTTTTGCGATAATGAAGGGGCGGTTGTCTTAACCAAGGAACTGAGAGATCATGGTAGATCCAGGCATATCGATAGAAAGTACCACTTCATAAGACATCAAGTAAAAGAAGGAAACCTCGTTGTGAAGAGGATATCCTTAGAGGACACCCCATCAGATCCCCTCACGAAGGGATTGATTAGGGTTAGGCACTTGCAGCACGCAAGGGGCATTGGGTAACGGACGATATCAATTTTAGTGATTAGATAAATATTTGAAACTTGTAATAGCTAAGCTGTTATTGGCATTTGATGATTAAATAAAAGGAATTTTATTTATAAGTAAAGTTACTGTCTTTTGTCAATTATTTACTATTGTTTCACTTTTGTATGTTTTGACTTCTAGAATAATAAGATTATTCAAAATATATGTCGATCATACTTTGGAAGTAGGTTATGAGGCGAGACTGTCTTGAAATTGGCTTGTAGATTGTCTAAGGTGTTAGACATAGCAAAAGTATGCTACAACGTTCATGAGGACTCCTGAAATAAGATTTGGGTAATAGATTAAACCCACACTCACCTTAATCACTTCATGGAATTTATCACGAGTGATTGTGAGATGATGATATCATATAATCTTCAAACCAAGATATATGAGTAGTTGACTACGATATGGTTGTGCATTGATGATACGAAAACGCATCAGTAACTTGATGTTATAAAACATATCATTGTGCATGATTTAACGAGTAGTTAGCACAAGAATATAATGTCGAAGTTTATCTGTTCCTTTTATCCTAAGAGGATTAAAAGCGATATCTTGGGCCCCTAGATGATTTGTTTTGACTTATGTGCCAGGCCCGGTCAGAACTAAATTGATGTGTTTAGTTATGTTCTATGTCAGACAAATCAGAAATCACGAAACAAACTACATGACAATAAGTATGACTATGTTCCATTTATTCGTTCGCAGGATATCTTGAAGAACAAAGCAATATATGATCCCTTATCTAAAGGACGTGTCTCTAACCGGGTCAGAGTTCGAAAGCGGCTTTTGAAAGCTACGATTGCTAATCGAATCCTAAAGTTGCATTGGCAGCTATAGTTATTAGACTTATCCAAGTGGGAGACTGTTGGATTAGGTGTCTAAGCCCACAACTATAACTGGGATGTACTTGACCCTATAGTAGCATGGTCTTTTTGGGTTGCCTTCAGCAGTGCAATTTGATAGGATGGACTTTTGAGAATAAGGTTATTTGTGATTTATTAATATATTATAAGTATAATATATTAATTGTGAAATCATATTATTTATGTAGTATTGATCAAGAATTAATTTGGAATTAATTTAGTGATCAAAAGAGACTAACTAGCATTTGTAACATTATAAAAGCACACCCCTAGAGCCAAAACCGGTTTCCCCAATCATTCTAAGAGAGTGATAATAGATTTTGAGCTAACTAGCCTATTCTCTCAAGCCTCCTCTTGCATTTGGTGTTTGTGACACATTAGAGGCATCGCATTTGAGGTGCTAAAGCTTTCAAAGGCCAAGAACTTCAAACTACATAAGAGGTATTCATCAAACTATGAGTTTTATATTGTATATCCTCTATTGTATTCTAGTTAGGATGTATGCTTTGGAAAACTCAAAATGCATATATAATTAGAGAAAACATAGATCCAAAGCATCTATGGTTGCATTTGCTCCATAGGAGTGTTATAGTGCTTAAAAACCCAACAGTGGTATCAGGGCCTAGGATTATTTTCTATTAAATTTGACCCATACGCGTAGCAAGGAAGTCATAACCCCTAGGGCTTTGTTAGGAGTTAATTCCCCGATTATTATATGGAATGTCTGATATCTTCCTTGTATATTTTCAGTGTGGTGGTTACGAGGCGATTTGTAACTGGATCGGGATCGGGATCAGGAGATGGCAGTGAGGGTAGACCAGCAATGCCCAAGACTATTGGGCTGATGGGGTCAGATGAGTTGGACGCCAGGATTCGGGAGATCCTGCATGATGACGTTGCTACACTGTTCCGAGCACAGTTGTCAGAGATGTTTGGATCTATCAAGATTGCTATGGTGAGTACTTTGATGAGCACTATGTGGCTATTGCTAAGATGGTTGCCGCTGCAGCTTTTGCAGCTGTAGCAGCCACTGGTGGTGGAATAAATCGGGCTTCTTAATATCGGGACTTTGATTACACGAGGCCCCCAACTTTTGATGGGATTCAGGACCCGATCATATGCATGAGGTGGCTATCTAACATTGAGGGATGCTTTTTGACATGCTCATATCCTACTGACTAGAAGGTCTGGTGTGCTCTGAACCTGTTCAGGTCCGGAGCAAAGGACTGGTGGAGGTTGATAACAGGGTCGTATACTAATGATCAGAAAGTTGCAGTTACTTGGGATCAGTTCAGGTTTCACGCTCCTTACATCCCACAGGTTGAGCGGGAGCGGCTGGCACAAGAGTTTTTAGAGTTGAGTCAGTGTACTGAGTCGGTGATGGAGATCGTCCGTATGTTCACTGAGAGGGAGATGTTTTTTCCTAGAGTTTGCTTCCAAGTAGGCTCAAATGACACGTTATCTGAGTATGCTCAAGACCAACATCCAACAGTTTTTTGCTACCCAACGTTGTGATACATTGTTGGAGTTATAGGAGGCCGCTAGGCGGTGTGAGGTTGAGATTGAGTTACAGTTGGGAGAGAAGAGGCAGGCCCCAGCGCAGTCACATCCTGCTCCAAAGCTATCCAAGACCGCTGATTTTAGGTCTGGGGGCCAGCGCGGCCGTACTTGTAGGAAGTTCGGGAAGGTTCATTCGGGAGTTTGTAGATCTAGTAGTGTGTACCGCAAATGCAGCAAGGAGGGGCAGTTTCCAAGGGATTGCCGACAGTCAGTCCCGATTCAAGATATGAGGATCTATTACCACTGCGATCAGGTTGGTCACTAGAAGACCAACTGTCCATTGCTCGCTTCCCGACCGGTGCAGCCTCCAACATCGGCTACACTGAGGATTCCTGACGGGAGTTAGGGTAGAGCAAAGGCCCTAAGGGCTCGGGGACGCGCCTTTCAGCTTATAGTCGAGGAGGCCAGGACAGCACCGGATGTGGTGACTGGTCTGTTTCTATCCTTTTATCTTATTGATTATATCTATTTTATGCTTATGTGTTTGTACCTATGTTTGGTAAGCTTTTAGTGAACTCCTTACCTACATTGGTATGATTTGACTCCGGGGCGAGTCAGTCGTTTATCTCTCAATCGTTCAGTAAGGAGTTAGGTTTGCATGTAGGAGAGCTTGAGTGTTCGTTGCGAGTCTCTATCCTCAATGAACATGGGATTTCTGCTTCTTCAGTCTATCGAGGTTGCATTCGGGAGATCTTCGGGGTATCCTTCCCAATAGACTAGATACCGATTCCTATGGGGGATGTATGTGTGATTGTGGGTATGGACTAACTGAGTCACTTCGGTGCCATGATCGACTGTCGGTTCGACCGGTGGTAGTTCGAAACCCACGTGGGGGAGAACTGGTTACCTTTTGAGAGTTCACCAGATTAGGTTCATCGTTTTACTTAGCTGCCAGGGCTTGGAAGTATCTTCAGCACGGGTGTGCGGGTTATTTGCCATGGTATGATGTGTATAATACATTCCGGTATGAAATGTACCCATCGGCATAGAGTGTTTAATTTTTATCAGTGTATAGATAATACATTGAATCATTGAATACTTTAATAGAATAATTGTTGGGAAAGAATGCGTCGGTGCTTGTAATATATCATGGAAAATGATATACCCATCACCACAAATTTTTTGAATTCTCATCAGCGATTGGGTTCATATGTTGAATCATAAAATTCTAAAGAAGAACATACGGTGACAATGGATCGGTGTGTGTGATAAGATTTTGTGTTTTAGCTTAACCTTCGGCAAAGATTATTCAACCTCTCATCAGCGTATGGCACATTACACCAAATCAAAAACCTTTTAATTAAATTTATTGGCAAGTAGAGGTTGGCACATGTGATAGCCAATGGTACATAGACTAACTAACACAAAGTTTCAAGCTTTTATCAATGTGTGGTATATCATAGTGAATCGTAAAGTTTTATCAAGAAGAATATAAGTAGAGAATGGAGTGTTTCAGTCATGGTGGGGTGGAATCAGTGTGAATCATAAATGGTGTCAGCTCATCAACAAAAAGTGGTTCAACATTTGTATCATAGAGCTTAGTTGCAGTCTAGAAATTTGAAGATCATCGTTAATTCACTTAAAATGGTCCAAGACAAAATAATAAGTAATACAAGGGTAAAAAAAAGAGTTAGTCAAACATGGAAATATTCTAAAAACGGTATTTGTGCTGCTTTTTCGGAAGTAAAATAAATACCCGATTCATCAAATCTTTTGAATTCTAATGTGATAAATGAACTTCCATTTATCGAGATATATGTCCTTCAATTATGGCTATAAAAAAGACACAAGAAAGAACAAACATATTAATATATAATACAACTCAGTACAAACAAAGAATGTTGAAGCCATTAATCATTTAGATCTTGCAGATAGATTCCAAGCTTCATGTTCACCAAGAGCAAGATAAGAATTAGACCCAGTCTTTGTAACCTATGAGTTAACTAGGTCAACTCCATGTAACCATTGAGTTGACAAGATCAACACGAGGGAAATCGAGGTTTTACAGTATAATGATTCAGTAGATGAAAGTAAGACTCATTGTATTGATGGTTGGTTCTTGCATCGATAACAATGAGTGGAGGAAAGAAAGAGTATTGTCAACAAGAAGAAGACTTGATGCGAATATTCTTCTTAACAACTAGAGCATTAAGAGCATTCTGAATGGCCCCATCTCTTTCCAACACTGGAAGGAAGAGTTGCAGATAATCTGTATATAGGTCTGAAAATAGAGAATAAAGAAAAAAGTACTTGTAAACATTAGATGCAAAGCTTTATCATACAAGGTAAGTTCTTAAAAGCATAATAAAATAAGCACTTGTTTTTTGTATTTTTGTTTTAAGAGTGCAAGTAGAAGCAATGTTATTTCAAACAAGTTAAAAAAAATTAAGTCACTGAAAGGTTGCCAAGATTTTCAATCAATATGTTTAGGGTCTTCTCGTCCAATTCCTTAGAGAAATTGTCATCCATTTGATCAGTGGGTGAAATGTAGAACAACTCCACCTTTCCCATGTGAACAATGGCCCTGATGAAGTGATTACGAATGTCAATGTGCTTGGTTTTGGAATGATGCACTGGATTATGTATCATCTGAATGGAACTAGTTTTGTCACAACAGATAGGAGTCTTTGAGAAGTTTAGACCAAAATCAAACATCTTATTCTGAATCCATAGAATCTGAGAACAACACCTTCCAGCAGCTACATATTCAGCTTTAGCGGTAAAGCAAGCCACTAATGTCTAGATCTTGCTAGACCAAATCACCAATCTATCCCCCAACATTTCAGCCCCTACTGAAGTACTATTGTGATCAATGCCACATCCTCCATGGTCTGAGTTAGTCTATTCCAACAACTTGAACTTAGAGTCATGAGGATACCATAATCCTAGATTAGGTGTATGCTTTAAGTAACAAAAAATCCTTTTCACAACCAGAATATGATATTCCTTAAGACTGGCTTGATAATGAGTGCACAATATGGTACCACACATAATGTCAAGACGAGCGACAGTACGATAGAGCAGTGAATCCATCATTCCTCAGTATAGGGTTGCATTCACCTCAGCGTCAGTTGGATCAGCTGCAATAGATGTTGAGGAGGACATTGGAGTCTTTGCTGATATTCTAACAGAAAAATCAAATTTCTTCTGTATTTCTACATGTATTTATCTTGACAAACAAAATTTCCATCAGTTAGTTGTTTAAACTTCAAACCTAAAAAGAAAGTTAGTTCACCCATCATGCTCATCTCAAATTTCATAGCCATGACTTCAGCGAACTCAGAACATAGTTTCTCATCAGTGGACCCGAAAATCATATCATCGACATACACTTGAGCAAGAATGATGTGAGATAATGAATGATTGATAAACAAGGTGTTGCATTTTTTCCACGTCTATAACCACTATCCATTATATAACTCGCCTATGTGTCATACCTTGCTTTGGGTACCAACTTCAAACCATATACAACTTTATCAAGACGATACACATGATTGCAAAATTCTACATTTTCAAACCCTATAGCTTGCTTTCGGAAGACTTCTTCTTGAAGATTCCTATGTAAGAAGGCAGTCTTAACATCCGTTTAATAGACTTTGAAGTTCTTGAATGAAGTAAAATCAAGAAACAAACAAATTTCCTCAAGTTTAGCAACGGGGGTAAACGTTTCGTCATAGTCTAATCCTTCCACTTGAAAAACTCCTTGGGACACATGTCTTACTTTGTTTTTAAAGACAATCACATATTTATCCATCTTGTCTCTGAACACCCAGTGAGTGCCAATGATAGTTTTTCCTTGAAGCTTGGGAACAAGAGTCCACACACGATCACTTTCAAATTCATTCAACTCATCATGTGTAGCCTTGATCCAATCAATGTTCTTCAGGGAATCAACAACATTCTTTGGTTCAATAATTGAGGAAAAATCACAAACATGCAGAAGTTGTTGTTGACTCTGTTACAAGTGAGAATCCCATAATTTACATCTCCAATGATTTGAGCTTCAGGATGGTATCAATGAATTCTAGGATTAGTACGTTCATTTGAATTATTTGGAGCATGATATTCCTGACTAGATGGCTCAGCTTCTTCATATACGATAGGCTGATCTTAAGAGTTAGATTAGGAGTTGATAATATGATCAAGATTGGGAACAATAGGCTCAGTAATATTCAGAAAGAATTCTGAATCAGGTTCTAATGGACTGAAGATATATTCATTTTGAATAGATGAGGGATGATTAATCTGATCATGAATGAATGAGTCTTCCTCAAACACAACATGAGCAGTTTCCTCAATAGTTTGTCTTGAAAGATTGAACACGCTAAAAGCCTTGGACACACTAGAGTAACCCAAAAACACTCCTTCATCAGCTTTGGCTTCGAACTTAGATTGCTGGTCCTTTTTATTCAACATGTAGCAAACACATCCAAACACTTGAAAGTAAGAGATGTTTGGCTTCCTTCCTTTAAGTATCTCAAAGACAGTCTTCTCATGACGCTTAACAACGATAGAGCGGTTTTGGATATAACATGTTGTGTTGACAACTTCAGTTCAAAATAATAGAGGAAGACCAGCTTCAACGACCATAGTTCTTCCAGCTTCAACGAGAGTTCTATTTCTTCTTTCAGCAATACCATTTTGTTGGGGAGTTCAAACAGTCGAGAAGTTTTGAGAGATTCCTGAGATTGAACAAAAGTCTTCCAGGGATAAATTTCTAAATTCAGTTCCATGATCATTATTTAATTGACTGACTTTATGATCATAAAGGGCCTACCATTTCTTAATGAGTGAAATGATTTCATGAGCAGCACGACTCTTCCTCCTTAAAAAGACGACCTAGGTAAATCTTGAAAATTCATCCATAATATTTAGAGTATACTTCTTCCCAGCCCTTGACTTAATCGGGATCAGTCCAAAAAGGTCCATCTGGTGAAGATGAAAAGGTATGATAATGGAGGAACAAGACTTTGGCTTGAAGGAGAAGTTGGATTTCGTTCCCATTTCACACATTGAGCATAGTTTGTCTTTGACAAACTGCATCTTAGGAATTCCTCTTACAAGTTGATTCCTAGAAATCATTGATATGTTTTTGAAGTTCAAATGAGATAGCCTCCTGTGCCACAACCAATTAAGATGAGACTGAAAACGAAAGAACAAGTAGTATTGAAGGGAATTGACAACAGAGAACATGTTCAAAACATAAATGTCATTCCGTTGATTTTCAGTCAGAACCCTGACATTCTTTTGTTCAAAAACCTTTCCTTCTTTCTTGCTAAAGTGAACTTCATAGTTAGCATCATACAATTAGCTGATTGAAATGAGATTGTGTTAAAGACCTTTCACGTAAGAGACATTCTTGAATATAACAGAATTGCACATGATGGTTTCGTATCCCTTAGTAGCTCTCTTGTTATTATCTTCATATGTAATAGTAGGACCAACCTTCTTTATGAAGTCTTCCTGAAGAAATTTGAATTCAGTAATGTGTCTTGAGCAACCACTATCTAAATACTAAATATGTTCTTTACCCCGAAACTAAAATATACAAGTAATATACACTAACCCATCTTGAAATGGGTCACTTAAGAAAAAATATGATAACAAGCATCAGGGAAACAATTTAAAGATTCTCCTTTTTTTAAACACTTATCATTTCGAGTCATGATGTTGTCAGTGCGGACGACGCTTATCTTAAAAGTGCCCTTACTGGCTTTGTGAGAGGCATCACCACATCGATAAAAATATCTAGTTCCCAGATTCTTTCTTTTAACATTAGATTTTGGTTCCATTTTATTTTTTGAATCTAAAGAATTTTGATCATTTGACGTAAAAATGCTTGCTTTAGTTCGGACCAAGGAATGTTGCCGATGAAATGCTCAGATGACACTTTGTCATGAGGATCACGAGATATTGAAGAATCATCTGGAATAGAATCCTTTGATTGATCTCCAGATTCAGAGTTGCTAACAGAGCATTGACGAAAAATGTTGAGAATTTCATTTACTCATGATGAGGAGGTTGGCGAGAAGGATCAAGAGTAGATAAACAAGATACAAATTTGGTGTTACCATTAGAGTTAGTAGTGCAATATGTATTAATTAAATTTTGATTTATAGATTGGGTACTTACAAATATACTTTTAAAATATATCTCGCATTTAGTTAAGGAAACAACACCATCTATATCGCCTCCAAGATTTTTCTCACACTGATCAAGAATCTGATCATTAATAATTCTCGTGACATTATAGTGAGAAGAAGCCTAGTTTTTGAAAATAAGTTGATTGCATCTAGCATAATCAACAACTTTTTGTTTTTAGAGAAAAGAAAATTGTTGGCTAGTGAGATATAAGTGTTTTCTGTTTTTTAAAGAGAAAGAGATTTTTCAAAAAGGGAGAGTTTTCTTTGGGATTTTTTAACTCAATTTTGAGAGAAGATCTTTCTTCATTTGAAATAGATAAATTGAAATGCAAGTGATCACTCGTGTCAGCTTTTTCAATGTTTTCAATGGAAGAATGGTTAACAAGATTTTTTACATGATAGGTTGAGGTCGAGTCCCAATCAGACTTAAGGTTTGTAGCAGCTTGAGAAGGATCGGCATCAAGAGTGACAATGTTGTCATTTGGTGCATCAACATGAGATTCCATGATTTGAACCATAAGACGCTTACCTTTTGAAACTTCTTCATGATAGTGTGATCATCATCTCTTGTTCCGTTGAGCCGTTTTTAACCAAACGATAGAAAAAATATGGGAGTGACTTTCCAATAGCAATTCTCGCCTTTACATCGAGATTTAACACCCTTTTCTCTTCCTTGTTGTATCCTTACATAGATTTCTTCTTTAGCTCACTATTGGATGCACCATCATTGGATGATTAATGCATTTCGACGATGGGAACCTTGTTGATGATTTTAATGTTTGCTTATTTAGTTACATATTTCATACATTATCTTTATAGTTTATGCTACATTATGTGTTAATTCCAGAACAAAAGGTACTTATTATGTTTGAAATATGTTTTGTAGCAGCGAAGACATGATCGGGACAAAAAGGAAGCATACGAGGAGCTAAAAGCAGGAAAATAGGAGATAAAGCAAAAAGAAGACAAAGAAGGATGTTGTTAGACAACTTGAACCCTCGTCAGTGTTTTTTGTCATATCTCATGACTCATAACTCCAATTGACAAGATTCAAAATGTTCTAAAAACAAAAAGAATCTCAGACGACTTTCGTGTTTTGAGAAAATGTTGATTCCTAAAGAACATGTTGTGGTGATCATAAACACGCCATGGTGATTACAAACACGCCGTGGTAAATGGAATCTTCGCGATTCTTGACACTGACTTGGAGAATATGATATTTTAATGAAGAAAATGGGATGTTGGCTATCAAACACGTCGTGTTGATGCTGAAACCTATAATTAAAGCCGAAAATTAGCCCTGAATATGTACCTTCAACCCTAGATCGATTCCTACGATTATAAAACCCCAAGAAGCCGTTTTAAGGGTCTAGAAGGCGTCCAGAAGGTCGTTAAGCTGATAGGAGCAAAGATCTAAAGGATTGGAGAGCAGATTCGTGTTGATAATCATGTGGTTCATTGTTTATTCGTGTTTAATTGATTTTTTCAAGTTTGATTGAAGATCCATATGTGCTAAAGATTGTTACTTTGTTCTCTATTGTTGAATTAATAAGAGTTTAGATAACCATCTAGCTGTGTTAATTTGAATCATAGTTGTCTAGTGACCATTGGTGATTATGATTGGAGTTTTGACAAAAACCTAGGTTTAGGGAATAAAGTAATGAACTTTAATGTGTGTGCATGAGTAGAATGACCATCTTAACAGATTAAGCCCCTACTCTTCAGATCTAAGGTCCATACTTCCTCTACACACTGAAAATGCCCCATTAAGGGTAAAGTTTCCAACTTTACCTGCTAATAACACTCCCTAGTGGGTTTAGCTAAAACACTAGTTCATTAAGACATAGATCATTCTCTAAAAGCCTTATTACTCCAACTCAAAGCCTAAAAATCAAAGATCTAGGCCCTAGAACCCCAGTGAACATGTAAAGTCTCGGACTTTACTTCCATACATGGTCTTTTGGGACTTAAAAGGCCATAATAATGCCCTTAAGGCTTGCATGGGGCTCAAATGGCATAAAGTTTGCAGCTTTATGCCTTAACAACCCTTAATGGTTCCAGATCTAAAAAGTAAGCCACTTGGGACGTCCATGTCCCAAAGATCGAGATTCTTTAACCTACACCTTCATAAAATGGAACTAAAGAGATCTAATGAACTAATAGTCAAGCTTGAGACTTGATTACCAGAAAATGATGAGGATGGAAGGAATCTCTGGATCTACTATCTTCTCCTTTAACCTTCTTGCTCCTTCTTCTTCTTCTAACTTCAAGAACACACGAAATCATTCAACAATGGCTCACACACTCACAAAATGCTCTAGGGTTTCGTGGATTATGGTGTAGGAATTAGAGGCTGGAAATGAGGCCATAAGGTGTGGATTAAGATGCTTAAATAGGGTGCAAAACCCCAAAATTAGTGTTTCGCTCTGGCGGGCCTACTCGATGAGTTGAGGGCTCTCAACTTGTCGAGTAGACTACTTAAAACCCCGCGTCCATTCTCGTTTCTACTCGATGAGTCTGGGGCTCCCAAATCGTCAAGTAGCTCTACAAAAATAAATAAATTATAATTAAATGCATACCATGAATCAGGCGTTACAATTCTCCCCCACTTGACTTAGACTTCGTCCTCAAAATCTGCTGCATCTGGAAACAACTCCGGGTAGTGCTCCCTCATCTCCTCCTCGGGCTACCAAGTCCACTCTAAAGCCCTGCGGTGCTGCCATTGCACCTTTACCAGCTCAACCCTCTTATTCTTCAGCTCCTTTGTCTTTTTATCGAGAATAGCTATTGGTCTCTCGATGTAATTCAGGCTGTCATCAAACTAAATTTCCTCTAGAGGCACAACCATCGAGTCATCCACTAAGCACTTCGTAGCTGGGAAAGGTAGAAGGTGTTGTGGATCTGGCTGAGCTCCGCTGGAAGATCCAATCAGTACGCCACCATACCTACTCGGGCCAAAATCTTGAAAGGGTTGATATACCTAGGACCCAGCTTGCCCCGATTCTTGAACCGAATGACACATTTCCAAAGTGACACCTTCAGGAGGACCATGTCGCCTACCTGAAACTCCAAGTCTGAACACCGCTTGTCGGTGTAGCTCTTATGCTGAATCTGAGGAGTCTGGAGCCTGCTCCGGACCTGCTGGATCTGCTCTGTAGTCTTGAGTACTACCTTAGTACTCCCCATGACTCTCTAATCGATCGCCCCAACAAATTGGGGTCCTACACTTTCTCCCATAGAGCATCTCAAAGGGAGGTTGGTTATGCTGGCATGGTAGCTGTTGTTATACGAAAATTCTGCTAACGGAAGATACGTATCCCAACTGCCACAGAAATCCAAAACACATACATGGAACATGTCCTCGAGAGTCTGAATCGCCTTCTCGCTCTGTCCTACCTTCTAGGGGTGGAAAGCGGTCCTAAAGTGGAGACGAGTACCCATGTCGTCGTGGAACCACTTCCAAAATCTAGAAGTGAAACGGGCATCTCAGTCTGGCACCTTCGATACATACACTCCATTTCGTGCCACTATCTCACGCACATAAATCTCAGCCAGCTTCTCGAATGATATACTCTCCTGGATCGGGATAAAATGAGCATTCCCGGTCAACCGATCCACGATGACCCATATCGAATCTACTCCACGTGCGGTCCAGGGAATTTTAGTGATATCTTCCCAATTCCACCCAGGAATGCCTAGAGGTTGCATCTTGTCATGTGGCCTCTTGTGCTCTGCCTTGACCTTCCTGCAAGTCAAGCATCTCTCCATGTACCAAGCTACATCGCGCTTCATGTAGGGCCACCAGTAATCAGGACGAAGATCTCTGTACATCTTTCTCGCCCCGGGATGGATGAAGAACATGGACTTGTGGGCCTCATCCATCAAAATATGCCATACTCCACCCCAGTATGGTACCCAGACCCTCCTACGTAGACTCAACAACCCACGGTTGTCGTAATCAAAAGAGGCCACCTGGCCTATGATCTGCTCACACTTCCAGCGCTCCTCCTTCTGGCCCTCAACTTGTGCCTCTCTGATCTGCTTCGGTAATGTATTCATCACTGTCATTCTTAGACAAATGTCTCGAATCAGGGCCACTACCGCCTTGTGGCTCAGGGCATCGGCCACCACATTGGCCTTGCCCGGGTGGTAAAGGATCTCATTGTCATAATCTTTCACCACATCTAATCAGTGATGCTACCTCATGCTCATATTCAACTGATCCATGAGGTACCTCAAACTCTTATGGTCTGTGTAAATGGTACAATGGAACCCATAGAGGTAATGTTGCCAAATATTGAGGGCGAAAACCACAACCCCCAACTCTAAATCATACGTCGAATAGTTAGCCTAGTGAGGCTTCAACTGCCTCGATGCGTAAGCTATCACGTGACCCCGTTGCATCAATACTGCCCCCATGCCTGTGATCTAAGTGTCACAGTAAACTACGAGGTCATCGAATCCTTACGGCAAGGTCAAAATCGATGTCTCGCATAACTCTGTCTAAGAGTCGCAAAAGTTGCCTGCTACTCAGGCCCCCAACGGAATGTCACCGACTTCTTGGTCAGTCGGGTAAAAGGAATAGCGATCTTGGAGAAATCCTGGATGAATCTCTAGTAATAACCCGCAAGACCAAGAAAACTCCGAATCTCAATTGGAGACCTCGGAACCTCCCACTGCATAACGACTTATATCTTGGCCGGATCGACCAGAATACTCTTCTAGTTGACAAGGTGCCCTAGAAACTGCACCTCGCACAACCATAACTCACACTTGGAGAACTTTGTGAAAAGTCTCTCCCTCCTCAGTGTCTCCAGCACCATCCTCAGGTGCTCCTCATGCTGCTACTGAGTCTTGGAGTAAACCAAGATGTCATTGATGAAGACTATTACAGACTGATCCAACATCGATTTGCACACACGGTTCATGAGGTCCATGAACATGGCTGCAGCATTGGTGAGCCCAAACGGTATCTCCACAAACACATAATGACCATAGCGAGTCCTAAAAGTTGTCTTCTGTACATCCTCATCCCTGACTCGCATCTGGTGATAACCCGATCACAGATCAATCTTGGAGAACCAAGATGTGCCCTAAAGCTGATCCAACAACTCATCAAACCCCGAGAGTGGGTAAGGGTTCTTCACTATTACCTTATTCAACTCCCGATAGTTTATACACATTCAATGTGACCCATCTTTCTTCTTCACAAACAGGACCGAGGCTCCCCATGGCAAACTACTCAGCCTAATAAATCCCTTGTCTAGCAACTCTTGCAGCTGCGTAGACAACTCTTGCATCTCGGGAGGAGCCAACCGATATGGTGCCTTGGCTATCAGAGCCGCACCAGGGACTAGGTCAATCCTGAACTCAACATGTCTCTTTGGATGTATCCCATGCAAATCCACTGGGAATACATCTGGGTCCTCTCGCACTACCGGTACATCATCCATTGTCACCATACCCTTATCTCGGGTATCCATAACATAGGCGACATACCCTGCACAACCCTTCTGAAGGTAACGCCTCGCTCTCACTGCGGAACATACCGTCAGTCTACGTTGCGGCCTATCGCCCTGAATCACTAGCCCTCCCCCATTAAGAGTCCGAAGTCTCACTAGCTGCTGCTCAAAGTCTATCACTGCCCCATTGGGGCTCAACCAGTCCATACCCACTATAACCTTATTTCCTCGCAGTGGAATGGGGACGAAATCCACAAAAAACTGCTCGTCGAATAACTGTAGACTGCATCCCCGGTGCACCCTTGCAACCCAAACGATCCTATCATCTGCTATCTCCACATCAAGTGGGCAATCCAGCTCCCCCGAAGCCCTGCGAATCGCTTGCTGAGCGCGAGCGACACAAAATATCAGGTAGCCCCTGAATCAAACAGTACCAAAGCTGATATGTCGTTCACTAAGAACGATCCTATAAAAAACAAGTAAACATAAGCAATAATCAATACAAATAAAGAGGTAGGGAAAGAATACATACCTGTTACAACATCAAGAGCAGCACGTGCCTCCTCTGCAGTAACCGGAAAAGCCCTGCTCCTCGCCGTAGGCGCCTCTGCTCGGCCCTAACAACCATCTGTAATCCTCAACATGGCAGGAGCTGGTGCATCCACCTGTCCTGCTGTTGCTAAACTCAGACATTGGGCCTTTTGTGGACCCTCTGATTGCACTAAAAGCAAATCAGATCTGAAACTGCTTTGGAGGTGGTGGCAGTTGTACAATCCCTGTTCATGTGACCAGTTCGGCCGCACTTGAAGCAGCTCGAACTCCCCGCCCTGCACACCCCCTTGTGCATCTTGCCGCACTTGTTGGCTCCTCGATATGTGATCTGATATCTTGTGCTACTTGCCCGAACTACTTTTCTGAACCTCATCTGGTTTCCTCTTCCTCTCCATCTCCAAATCCAACTCCCTCTCTCGAACCCTAGCAATCATATCCTCCAGCTTCTTACACCCGGAGCGGCTCACAAACTGGCGGATATCACTCTGCAGCATCTCAAGATATCGGGCCTTTTTCATCTCCTCGTCCACCACGTACTGCGGAACGAGAAGGGCCCTCTCCCTGAACATAGCGGTGATCTCGGCCACCGTCTATGTAGTCTGTTGGAGATCCTAGAACTCCCTTGCAATCTGTTGCACCTCTATCATAGGTGCAAACTCGGCCCTAAAAATGGCTGAGAAATCACTCCAAATCATCGCACCTAGGGCTGCATCATCCTTAATGGATCGTCTGACCTCCTCCCACCAATAACGTGCCTTGTCCTTCAGGAGATAGGAAGCAAGTCGGACCTTTTCCACCTCATTACATCTACTGGTATGGAAAGCGTTGCCAACATCCACCACCATCTACAGCTAGCAATGGGGTCTCGAGCCCCATGATATTCAGGAGCTCCACATGCTCTAAACTCCCAGAACGTCAGTGTGTGCGACCCCATCATGGGCGCCACCTCAGTGCGGAATGGACTCATCCTCTCGTCTAAAATCTCCATGATAACCTCCTTGATCGTACCAATGATCATAGGAGTTTGGTCTGCAATGTTGCGCGTGATCTCAGGTGAGATGAACTCCCTCATCTGGTCGTCTAGTTTCTCGGCTATAGAGCCCGAGCCTGATCCCTCACCGGCACCCGAAGTGCCGACTAGTCTAATGCGTAGTACCACCATTCTGAAACACACATCATAAAAACATCTGAATACTAATCATATTTCAAGGGATCACATATAGTACAAGCTCCCTGGATTCCTCTCAGCCTTCCTTGATTCGAGTACAGATCCTCTACTTTCAGTAGTACGTGCCCATACTACCTTCGACATCTATCCGTAATTTCCTCAAGAACTGCCTTGACTCCACCAAGTCCCTTCTAATACTACTGCTTCACATGCTAATCTCATCCTAGGCTTGCCCTAGGGTAGTTATCGAACCACTCTCCTCCATCAGCTGCATAAGAAGTCCCAACAATCCCCCCTAACTAGCTCACGAATACTATTACACATTACTAAGAGTCTAAGACTAGATAATTCTTCGAATGAGAGATCATACCCTACAACGGTTGGACTCAAACAAGAGTTGCGCAATAGAGATAGACCTAACCTTCTAAAATTATTTAGTCCTCTCAATATGTAACTTAACACATGCATTTACTAGTTAGTATAAGATAACTAGAAATCCTAAAAGCACAATGCAAGCAGCATTCGAGCATCGAGTAAACATAATCGAGCATATCTCATTCAGGCCATCCCTAACTAATATGTACTAGCATGCAGTTTAATAAGCTGAGATACATATAACAGGGATATAAGGAATCCATCCTAGATCCTTAACCCTAAACTAGCATACAGTTCTCATAAAGCTGATATACATATAACAAGCCATAAGGCATCATTCCTAGATCCTTAGTCCTACTCTAGCATGCAGTTCTCATAACATATCATAACATAAACTTGTATAGGTAATTTGGGAGTACTTACTCGAGCTTAGCTGATTACATGCACCACACCCTTTTCTTTTTTCAAAGTTCTTTTCTCTTTAAAAATGCTTTTCACAAAAATGATTTTCTTTTGAAAATTTTAATACCAATTCCTTATTTTGAGTTCAAAAACATCCGGGAGTGTGCCCGAATCCCTCAAACCAAGGCTCTGATACCAACTTAAAACATCCCCAAAATATGTTCCAAACATTTCGTTTTAAATCATTTAATAAAAACCATATTTCATCAAACATCATAATAACAAAACCACAAGTATCAAAATGTCATAAATCATGTATCTCAAAATAATCTCGTATCGTCTATCAATGTATCAAAATTATATGTAAAAATATCAGTGAATCCTCCGAGGCTAGAAGTTGTGGTGGGTGCTATAATACATATAGATTCCTCAGGCCCCGACCAACATCGGACCGAAATCCCGAAACATGCAAACATTCCTCAAGAACCGCCCTGACATCGAACCGACATCCAGAAACATACAAATATATAAACATGAAAGAATGACAAAGACATCAAGTATACTAACATTCTTCGAGTACCGTCCCAATATCATACCGAAATCTGGAAAAACATATACCCCGGCATCAGACCTTAATCCGGAACATACTATCATACATAAACAGGTCGGCCTTGGTACCTTAGACTCGTTCCTACTAAGGCAAAACTCACCTCTCAAGCTGGCTGCTGAAATCTCAAGTTAGGAATCTTTGATGGCTACTCCAACGACTCCCTGGCTATCATTATCACAATAATCACTTAGTTAAAAACTAGGAATCCTTCTAAGGGTAAAATGACCATTTTACCCCTGGTCCAAGTCAACATTCAGGGTTGACCTGACTCGCCGAGTTGATCCATCAACTCGCTGAGTCCTAGAACCCTGAAATCACGATCAAACTTGTCGATTCACCCTCCTGACTCGCCGAGTTCCATGGCTACTCACAGTCACGATTTGGCGAATCAACTTGTCGAGTCCCTTCACAGACTCATCGAGTTCTTCCTTAAAGTGAAACGGAACAACACGACTCAAGTCATCAAGTTCCTCTATCTATTTGGGCCATCTTAACAGATTAATCCCCTACTTTCCATATCTAAGGTCCATAATTCCTCTACACACTGAAATACCCCTCTAAGGGTAAAGCTTTCAACTTTATCCGCTAATAATCCTCCTTAGTGGGTTTAGCTAAAACCCTAGTTCATTAAGACATAGATCTTTGTCCAAAAGCCTTATTACTCCAACCCAAAGCAAGAAAATCGAGATCTAGGCCCTAGACACCCAGAGAACACGTAAAGTCTCGGACTTTACTTCCATGCATGGCCTTTTGGGGCTTAAAAGGCCATAATAACCTCCTTAAGGCTTGTATGGGGCTCTAATGGTATAAAGTTTGCACCTTTATGCCTTAACAACCTTTAGTGATTCCAGATCTAGAAGGTAAGCCACTTGGGACGTCCATGTCCCAAAGATCGATATTCTTGAACCTAAACCCTCTTAAAATGGAACAAAAGAGATCTAATGAACTAATAGTCAAGCTAGAGACTTGATTACCAGGAAATGATGAGGATGGAAGGAAGTCTCTAGATCTATTATCTTCTCCTTGAACCTTCTAGCTGCTTCTTCTGCTAGCTTCAAGAACACACAAAATCACTTACGAATGGCTCACACACTCACAAAATGCTCTACTGTTTCATGGATTAGGTTTAAGGAATTGGAGGCTAGAAATGAGGCCATAAGGTGTGGATTAAGATGCTTAAATAGGGTGTAAAACACCAAAATTAGGGTTTCTCTCTGGCAGACCTACTCGCCGAGTTGAGAGCTCTCAACTCGTCGAGTAGACTACTTAAAACCCCGCGTCCATTCTCGTTTCTAGTCGACGAATCTGGGGCTCCCAACTCGTCGAGTATCTCTACAAAAATAAATAAATTATAATTAAATACGTACCAAGAATCAGGCATTACACATATATAGTATAAGGTGTATTTTAAATCATTTCAAAAAATACTAGGGTTTAAAATTAATTTTCAAATTAAACCATTAATAATTAATTAATTTTAAACTAAATCATGATTTAATCTTTTATCTTAATTAAACAATTAATTAAATAAATTTAAATCATATTATTTACCAATTAAATAATTAATTAAATCATATGGATTAAATAATTATTTACCAATTAAACAATTAATCAAATAATTTGAATTTAATCCAAATCCCTTGCCTTCTAATTTTGGAAAAAGGGTAAGGGTTACCAAGTTTTAGTTATCCAAATTTTAAAGCATTTTAACTTGTAATTTACGAACCTGGAAACCCTAAGGGATCCTCCCTATTTTCAAAAACAATGGTGCAGGCTAGGGTTTAAAGAACGCTAGCCATTATCGAAAATTTGAGCCTTTATGGTTTAATTTCCATATACCCTAGTTTTGATCAATTCATTTTAGTGCACAATCAAATAAAAAAGTAAGGCTCTGATACCACTAATGGGTTTTCTAGGTTATACAAAAAATTTGTGTGCCGAAAAAACTCTTCAACCCTTAAGTTCATATGCAACTTAGAAAGGATCTATGTTTTATCTATTGATAGCAACTGACTATGAATATCAAGAAACCCTAGGAAACCCTAGTATAATCGAAATTCACAAAGAGTTTAGGGTTACATGCTTTCTGATTAATATAGAAATTAATCATGTAAATTCACCTTTGACTTCCTTGGAAAGCAAGCACCAATAGCGTGGATGCCTTTGATGGCTTGTACCCGAAACCCTATCAACTAGAAGACTTTGAGAGAAAGGGAGAGGAAAGAAAATTTTCGGCTCTTGTATGTGTAATGGGATGGACGAAATAAAGGTACCCTTAAGGGGTTTGTGTAGGTGAGTAACGAACCTTAATAAGGCAAGTATCCTTAGATAACACTTATCCATTTTCTTGCTCCCTAAGGCTCCTAGAAACTCTAGGAAGTCTAAAAAAACTACCCCCCCCCCCCCCCATGTGGAAAGGTTCAGGAATCCTTCAACGCTCAACTTTTGAACATTTTCACCTTCAGTCCCTGTATTTTCAATTAATATAATTAATCACAAAATTATTTCTAATTAATATTTGATTAATTCTTAATTAATACATATAATTTCTAATTAATATATTAATCATATGATAAATTAATAAATTATCCTCTATCTCCAAAAGTCATTCTATTCATTTACTAGTTATGAGGCAACCCAAAAAGGACTTTGCTTTTAGTGTAAATTACACGAATGGTCCCTATGGTATAGAGTAATTTGCATGTTTGGTCCCTGACACATAACAAAAAAAATAGTAGGGACCAACCGCGTAACAAAAACAAATAGTAGGGACCTTCCGAGTTAAAACTAAGTTAGGGACCAAGCGCGCAAATCACCCCAAACCATAGGGACCATTCGTGTAACTTACTCTTTCTTTTAATTCAAGAATATACCAATTTAGTTATTGGCTTAGACACCGTAATACCACATAGGACTCACCTTTTCCTTTCACTTTTGAAAAGTTCTAGTTGAAGCCTTTCCTTTTTAATTGGGTTTGGAACATTTCCTTTACTTTCCACCACCATTATGAATGGCAAGAACTGGAGCTTGAGAGTATATTGGAGCTTTTTTCAATCTAGTTTCTGCAGTTTGGAGTAGGTTGTAAAGTTCCATCAATTTTTGATCCATATTATACCAATGATAAGTCATAACGAAATTATCATATGAACTTTGGAGAGAACGAAGTACCAGATCCACAATAAGGTTCTTATCAAAGACAACAATGAGATTCTCTAGTCAGTGTATGTAGCTCCACATCTGTTGAACATGCACACACACCGAACTTCCCTCTTTAAGCTTACATGGCGTTAGGGATCTCACAACCTCAAATCATTCTTGTATTGCCCTTTATTGAAACATTTCAGTCAAGTGCAGGTTCATTTCATATGCCCAAGTGTTCTCGAAAGTCTTTTGGAGATCAGAGCACATAGAGGCGATCATGATTAAAAAAAAACTTTATTTAAGTCTTCAATGTGTTTGCGGTGAGTAGCCTTAT
Organism: Lactuca sativa; assembly: GCF_002870075.4. Taxonomy (NCBI): domain Eukaryota; kingdom Viridiplantae; phylum Streptophyta; class Magnoliopsida; order Asterales; family Asteraceae; genus Lactuca; species Lactuca sativa. The sequence goes on along the minus strand of NC_056626.2, from coordinate 184,047,721 downwards.
ATTTAAAAAAAAAGTTGGATATTTTTATAAAAGATTTGATATTTTATAAAAGAAACAAGAGAGAGGGAGCCTCCCCCCCTAAAAAATCGTCCTCTCTCTCCCATTATCTCTCTTCCCCAAAATTTGAATCATTTCTCACTTCACCTCCTCATTCTCTCTCACACTCTTCATCACCACTCCATCTTCTCTCTTCCCCTCACCCTAACCACGAAACTTTCCAAAAAAATGGCTCCAAGAACACACCTTAAACTCTAAATATTCATCATTTGAAGTAATCTTGAAGGTAATCCCAAATTTTCTTTCATTCTACTTCACTTTTCCTTCAAGTTTTTCTATTTTCTTGCACTTTCTCCTTCTTCTACTCCATTCTATGGTAAAATCATGAACACTTGCTCACACTCACGGTTTTGATGATGATGGTGGTAGGATTTCACCCAAAAACTATATGCATGTTTTAAATGGTCAAATCCAAGGACCAAAACCTAAGTCAAAATTAACATAATGCACTTTTCTATAAGTTTTGGGTGAAAATCACCACATGCACCCTAAGTTTTCTTTCAAAAACGATTTTTGAACATATTAAACTCATGAATGGTCTTCAAACCAACATGTATGTGATGATCTTCAAGCTTAGATGCTAGATGATCATGTAAATTCATCTTTGACTTCCTTGGAAAGCAAGCACCAATAGCGTGGATGCCTTTGATGGCTTGTACCCGAAACCCTATCAACTAGAAGACTTTGAGAGAAAGGGAGAGGAAAGAAAATTTTCGGCTCTTGTATGTGTAATGGGATGGACGAAATAAAGGTACCCTTAAGGGGTTTGTGTAGGTGAGTAACGAACCTTAATAAGGCAAGTATCCTTAGATAACACTTATCCATTTTCTTGCTCCCTAAGGCTCCTAGATTCTCTAGGAAGTCTAAAAAAACTACCCCCCCCCCCCATGTGGAAAGGTTCAGGAATCCTTCAACGCTCAACTTTTGAACATTTTCACCTTCAGTCCCTGTATTTTCAATTAATATAATTAATCACAAAATTATTTCTAATTAATATTTGATTAATTCTTAATTAATACATATAATTTCTAATTAATATATTAATCATATGATAAATTAATAAATTATCCTCTATCTCCAAAAGTCATTCTATTCATTTACTAGTTATGAGGCAACCCAAAAAGGACTTTGCTTTTAGTGTAAATTACACGAATGGTCCCTATGGTATAGAGTAATTTGCATGTTTGGTCCCTGACACATAACAAAAAAAATAGTAGGGACCAACCGCGTAACAAAAACAAATAGTAGGGACCTTCCGAGTTAAAACTAAGTTAGGGACCAAGCGCGCAAATCACCCCAAACCATAGGGACCATTCGTGTAACTTACTCTTTCTTTTAATTCAAGAATATACCAATTTAGTTATTGGCTTAGACACCGTAATACCACATAGGACTCACCTTTTCCTTTCACTTTTGAAAAGTTCTAGTTGAAGCCTTTCCTTTTTAATTGGGTTTGGAACATTTCCTTTACTTTCCACCACCATTATGAATGGCAAGAACTGGAGCTTGAGAGTATATTGGAGCTTTTTTCAATCTAGTTTCTGCAGTTTGGATTAGGTTGTAAAGTTCCATCAATTTTTGATCCATATTATACCAATGATAAGTCATAACGAAATTATCATATGAACTTTGGAGAGAACGAAGTACCAGATCCACAATAAGGTTCTTATCAAAGACAACAATGAGATTCTCTAGTCAGTGTATGTAGCTCCACATCTGTTGAACATGCACACACACCGAACTTCCCTCCTTAAGCTTACATGGCGTTAGGGATCTCACAACCTCAAATCATTCTTGTATTGCCCTTTATTGAAACATTTCAGTCAAGTGCAGGTTCATTTCATATGCCCAAGTGTTCTCGAAAGTCTTTTGGAGATCAGAGCACATAGAGGCGATCATGATTAAAAAAAAACTTTATTTAAGTCTTCAATGTGTTTGCGGTGAGTAGCCTTATATTTAAAAAAAAAGTTGGATATTTTTATAAAAGATTTGATATTTTATAAAAGAAACAAGAGAGAGGGAGCCTCCCCCCCTAAAAAATCGTCCTCTCTCTCCCATTATCTCTCTTCCCCAAAATTTGAATCATTTCTCACTTCACCTCCTCATTCTCTCTCACACTCTTCATCACCACTCCATCTTCTCTCTTCCCCTCACCCTAACCACGAAACTTTCCAAAAAAATGGCTCCAAGAACACACCTTAAACTCTAAATATTCATCATTTGAAGTAATCTTGAAGGTAATCCCAAATTTTCTTTCATTCTACTTCACTTTTCCTTCAAGTTTTTCTATTTTCTTGCACTTTCTCCTTCTTCTACTCCATTCTATGGTAAAATCATGAACACTTGCTCACACTCACGGTTTTGATGATGATGGTGGTAGGATTTCACCCAAAAACTATATGCATGTTTTAAATGGTCAAATCCAAGGACCAAAACCTAAGTCAAAATTAACATAATGCACTTTTCTATAAGTTTTGGGTGAAAATCACCACATGCACCCTAAGTTTTCTTTCAAAAACGATTTTTGAACATATTAAACTCATGAATGGTCTTCAAACCAACATGTATGTGATGATCTTCAAGCTTAGATGCTAGATGATCATGTAAATTCATCTTTGACTTCCTTGGAAAGCAAGCACCAATAGCGTGGATGCCTTTGATGGCTTGTACCCGAAACCCTATCAACTAGAAGACTTTGAGAGAAAGGGAGAGGAAAGAAAATTTTCGGCTCTTGTATGTGTAATGGGATGGACGAAATAAAGGTACCCTTAAGGGGTTTGTGTAGGTGAGTAACGAACCTTAATAAGGCAAGTATCCTTAGATAACACTTATCCATTTTCTTGCTCCCTAAGGCTCCTAGAAACTCTAGGAAGTCTAAAAAAACTACCCCCCCCCCCCCCCCCCCCATGTGGAAAGGTTCAGGAATCCTTCAACGCTCAACTTTTGAACATTTTCACCTTCAGTCCCTGTATTTTCAATTAATATAATTAATCACAAAATTATTTCTAATTAATATTTGATTAATTCTTAATTAATACATATAATTTCTAATTAATATATTAATCATATGATAAATTAATAAATTATCCTCTATCTCCAAAAGTCATTCTATTCATTTACTAGTTATGAGGCAACCCAAAAAGGACTTTGCTTTTAGTGTAAATTACACGAATGGTCCCTATGGTATAGAGTAATTTGCATGTTTGGTCCCTGACACATAACAAAAAAAATAGTAGGGACCAACCGCGTAACAAAAACAAATAGTAGGGACCTTCCGAGTTAAAACTAAGTTAGGGACCAAGCGCGCAAATCACCCCAAACCATAGGGACCATTCGTGTAACTTACTCTTTCTTTTAATTCAAGAATATACCAATTTAGTTATTGGCTTAGACACCGTAATACCACATAGGACTCACCTTTTCCTTTCACTTTTGAAAAGTTCTAGTTGAAGCCTTTCCTTTTTAATTGGGTTTGGAACATTTCCTTTACTTTCCACCACCATTATGAATGGCAAGAACTGGAGCTTGAGAGTATATTGGAGCTTTTTTCAATCTAGTTTCTGCAGTTTGGAGTAGGTTGTAAAGTTCCATCAATTTTTGATCCATATTATACCAATGATAAGTCATAACGAAATTATCATATGAACTTTGGAGAGAACGAAGTACCAGATCCACAATAAGGTTCTTATCAAAGACAACAATGAGATTCTCTAGTCAGTGTATGTAGCTCCACATCTGTTGAACATGCACACACACCGAACTTCCCTCCTTAAGCTTACATGGCGTTAGGGATCTCACAACCTCAAATCATTCTTGTATTGCCCTTTATTGAAACATTTCAGTCAAGTGCAGGTTCATTTCATATGCCCAAGTGTTCTCGAAAGTCTTTTGGAGATCAGAGCACATAGAGGCGATCATGATTAAAAAAAAAATTTATTTAAGTCTTCAATGTGTTTGCGGTGAGTAGCCTTATATTTAAAAAAAAAGTTGGATATTTTTATAAAAGATTTGATATTTTATAAAAGAAACAAGAGAGAGGGAGCCTCCCCCCCTAAAAAATCGTCCTCTCTCTCCCATTATCTCTCTTCCAAAAATTTGAATCATTTCTCACTTCACCTCCTCATTCTCTCTCACACTCTTCATCACCACTCCATCTTCTCTCTTCCCCTCACCCTAACCACGAAACTTTCCAAAAAAATGGCTCCAAGAACACACCTTAAACTCTAAATATTCATCATTTGAAGTAATCTTGAAGGTAATCCCAAATTTTCTTTCATTCTACTTCACTTTTCCTTCAAGTTTTTCTATTTTCTTGCACTTTCTCCTTCTTCTACTCCATTCTATGGTAAAATCATGAACACTTGCTCACACTCACGGTTTTGATGATGATGGTGGTAGGATTTCACCCAAAAACTATATGCATGTTTTAAATGGTCAAATCCAAGGACCAAAACCTAAGTCAAAATTAACATAATGCACTTTTCTATAAGTTTTGGGTGAAAATCACCACATGCACCCTAAGTTTTCTTTCAAAAACGATTTTTGAACATATTAAACTCATGAATGGTCTTCAAACCAACATGCATGTGATGATCTTCAAGCTTAGATGCTAGATGATCAAAGTTTGTTGTTAAAAGCTTTCAAATGTGGTCATAACGATTTATTCCCAAATAAATACCGAAAACTTCTTTTCTGTTCAAATGCAATTTTTCATAGAATCCAAGCAACAATATAAGATGATTTGTAAAGTTTCAGAAAATAATTGATTTTTCTCGAATTATTATAATTAGTGCAAGAAAATAGGACAATAATTCTTGTAAAATATTTTCTTAGGTCTATAAATCCTAGGTAAGTTCGTGGATAACCCCTGAAGTAAATGATGACATCTTAGTGTGCTTCATCGATTTTTGTTACTGTTTGGTATGGTTTTGAATTTTATTTTTGTTTAAATGACATAAATCATAAAACCACTTTAAGGAATGTGAAAAGGCTATCTAAGATTTTTCACAGATCCTACCTCATGTGGAATACTCAAAAAAATAATTTCAGAATTTTTCATTATGCATACCTATTTTTTTCCGATTTTTGTATTTAAAATGGCCTAATAATGAGAAAAATAGTTCTACTCATCCAAAACTGATGACATTTACCAGAAGATATTATAATATGTTAGAACTCTAAATAAAAATTTGGATGATTTCTCGATTCAGTATGTTATTTTTCTTCTATTTTATAAGATTAAATACATTTAAATCCAAAAGTCAGATTACAATATATAAAAATCATCATTGGTATTTTTCCTGGATTATGCACACTGTAAATAAAGTTTACAAAAATTTTGGTAATTTACTTCAACTGTTTGATAATTATTCACTAATTAATGATTATTCAAGAGAATAAAACAAGTAAAAATAGAAAAACTAATTGAAAAATATCATTTATATTTTTCACAGCTTATATATGTATAATAACAGTGTTACAAAAAGTTTGGGAAATTTTGGAAACTATATTCTATTTATTTCCATTTTTTGTTAGAATAAATGAACAAAAATCATAAAACTGGGTTAAACTGTTTAGAAACCCATTTTTATATTTTTCCCAGCTTAAGAATGTTCAATGACAATATTATAGAAGGTTTGGGAATTTTTATCATCTGGATACTATTTTTCACGAATTTATATTTTTATGAAGGGTTAAAATTTTGGAAAAATAGTTAATCACATCAAAAATTCAAGGAAAACTTTCTGGAAGACCTCTTCTGTATTTGGATTGAAAATACAAAGTTAGCGAATTTTTGGAAACTGTTTATTAATATTTTGGATTTTTAGGAGTTTAAAACACCTTTAAAGGTGTTGAAATATCCTCAATTAATATTACAAAAATCTGGAAAATAATATCCAATATTATCTTAATCACATGAGTTATAAAATGTCACCATTTCAAAAAAATTGATACCCATTTAATATAAAACCAATATTAGAACAAAAATTTTGCATTTCTCTATATGTAGAATTTAATATATTAGAATTAGATTTCGACTAGAGACTCACTAGCGTATACCATTATTGTAGGATTCGGTAGTGGTATAAGTACCTCTTAGATCAAGGCATCATTTGCATCATCTCAATGCATTGTGAGTATTCACGCCTCCCCCTATTTCGGTTTTTATTTTTTGGGGTGGAAAAGCATGTCCGAAAAACTGTTTATTATTCGTTGTATTTTATTTGACTTGTATCAAACTTGGTTGCTATATGTTGTTGTGTATGTGTATGCTATTGTTAATTCATGAGGGCTTATCGCGTTTGAGTCCCTGGAATCAGCTCACACAACTCATTAACTCATTTGAGCTTATGGTAATTATGGATAGCGCTATTAGGAGGTAGACAACTCCGCACTCGCACGATTCACTTGTGTGCATTTTACCATATTTCCCTATGTTAGCGATAGACATAGAAGAGGGCACCCTCGGTTATTAGGCTTGGGTTGTGAACTCATGGTATAATCATTATGCACATACGAACCTTGTATCTCATTTTAACAACAAACTTTATTTCCCATGAGAATATGAACGTTGCATCTCATTTGGGCAACATACTTTATCTCTCATGATGACAACGAACTTTGTTTATGCAAACTTATTTACTCAATTTTTGCAATATATTTCTATGTATGGAAACTTTATTACTCTCTTTAGCAACGAACTCCTATTCATTAAAAATTATTTATTTATTTTAGTAATGAACATGTATATGGAAATTGTTATCAATATTTTAATTATCATGACTTCAAACTATATTATGTTATAAACTTATGAGTACTCACTAACTATTTTTATAGTTGACGCTCATTTTACATGCTTTTTCAGGAATCATCGAGTAAGTGGCACTTAGGGACACTTCACTTTTAGGAGCATTCACATGTGTTGTATTTCAATTTACATTGTAATTTCATTTAAAAAAATTTCAAACTCATTGTAAATTTGTAATGGTTTTTAAAACTATGGTTGGTGTTGTCTTTTAACTTTTTCTATGAGACCTTTTGTACTGCCACGCCCCATGTTTCCATTTTAGCGGGGTGTGATAGAGTTCATGGGCTGCTTGTTGCCTAAGTTAGGTATTAGGGTTTCCACCTGAAAACCCTAGCAGCGATAGCTATATATAGGACCCCATACAAGGGGATTTTTGGCCTATGATTCAAGAAAGAAACTGTAGCCGAAATCCTTCTCTCCTAACTCATCCTCCTTGCATTGGGTGTTTGTGAATCCATTAGAGGTGCAACACTTGGGGCACTAGGCTTTCAGAAGTCAAGATCAAGAAGGATTAAACTTGTTATTTCTACATAACAAGAGAGGTAAAGTTTCTAACCCTAATCATATGTGATTTTCAATATATGTATGCTAGTTATAGGGTTATTGCTTTGGTGTTCATAGTTGTATGTTTAAATTAGAAAAACCTAGATCCAAAGCAATTAGGGTTGCACGTACACCATAGGAATGATGTTATGCTCAAAACCCTACAGTGGTATCAGAGCCTAGGTCGTTTTCCTATTGAATAGATGCAAAAGTGAACTGCCAAAAGATTAAAAAGCTAAAAATTTTGGCTATCTGAGAGGCTGACTCGACGAGTCCATGTATGGACTCCACGAGTTGCATGAACTCGATGAGTTCCATAGTGGACTTCACGAGTCCAGGGTTCTATTGCCGAGACTTTTGATTTTTTGACCAGTTTTTGATTTGGATAACTACCAAAACTCGTTTTTCTTGCCTAAAATCGATTTTTATGATTGGTATGGATATCCTTATCAAAATTGGTGGATATGGTTAAATATGGATAATATAGGATTATTATGATTCAAATATTTGACCTAGTAATTTTGAAAAAGTTTTAGATTACACCCTTTAGGTTTTATAGTTTAAATTTGAACATAAAAGTTTTAGTGTTTGAAATTTAACTAGTTAAACCCTAATATTTTGAAAGGTTTCAAAATTTGTCCTCAAGTTTTGGAATTTAAAATTTAATTAAAAGGTATTAATTTTGTAATATTAAATTCTAAAACCCTAGTGTTTTTGAAAAGTTCAAATTGCAACCTTATGGATTTTATTAAATTAATTAAGAGTTTAATTAAAAGAGAGAATTAATAAATCCATAATAATATGGTTTAAGATTAATCAAATTAAAAGTCTAATTTGTTAATAGATTAAACCACTTAGTATTTTAAAAATGTTAAATACACCCTTACACTATATAAAATTACAAGTCTAATATATTATATATGTATAAGTAAAAGTCAATCTTATCGTTAGTAGGCCTCATTCACGAAGCTGGTCTATAAGGGGTGTTTAAGGAAGCGGCCTGTAAAATAACCACCATTGGGTATCCACTCTTACCCATCGCACCCTTGACTAGTGGAGGGTCGTTAGCCGAACGGTAGGATAGGACACAACCTTCCATAATAAGTATAATGAAATATGAAGTAACTAAACACTTTTATAAATTCCAAAATCTTAGTTACTTTAGGAAAATGTGAATTTGGTGCTAATCCATGAAATTGCACATTGCACCTTGTTTGTCATTAGTGGAGAGTGTGTGGTTAACCGACACACTAATATGGGACCAATGAAGGATGGTAATGGGTAGCTCGTAGATTATCATAGATCAATGGAGTGTGTGTTGTTAACCGGCACATTAATTAGGTGATACACGTCTTTGAGAGTACCAAGCTAATTTGCATGGTTATTGACACCTTGTTTGTGATCCTCGGTATCCCAGTCACAAACTTGAAGAGCATAATCGAGCTTAAACATGCCATTGAAAAGCAAATGAATCTCAAAATATCTAGGAGTTTCAATTCTTTTAAAATCTAATTTTCATTTTCGTTTTTCATGGTGGAAATTGGTAAATCGTCATTTACCTACCTTCAAATATTCTGCAACTGGATTACGACATCCCTCTTCCGAGTTGTACAATATTGTGTTGGGTCCTATCCTTAATATTTCATTTGACTATTATATTAAGGATTGAATCAACTAAATTGAATTTCTCCTGTTTTTTAGATGTCAAACTCTAACAACTATGGTCTTCCTGAATCCTTTGGAAAAAGCTTTCTACATGAAGATGATGTTCCACGATTGGATCGTGGAAATGGAAATCAGGCTTCACTTCCTCCACCTCCTCCAATTATTCTCCCAGACCCGCATGTTCGAAGACTTGAAAAGTTCAAGGTCACTCAAGTCCCATTGTCAAGAAAACATGAAGATAGAAGGTATGTGTGTGCACACGTCTTGGAGATGAAGTCACACATTGACAAGCTGGGAATGTTGGGTGTCGATGTCTCCAGGAAGCTGGTTGTTGACTTGGTTCTTGAATTACTTCCTAACTCATAGAGTGAGTTCATTAAAGATTATTATATTATAGACCTTAACATGACCCTCATTGATCTTACCTATTTGCTTATTGTTGTTGAATGAGCAATGATTTGGCGCACAGGTCAAGAAAATTTGACTGGTAGATCAACCGCCCAAACTTCCATAGACATTAACAATGGCAACATTGGAAGTCCAGAAAAACTTACTCTTCTCAATGGAAAGGGATTGGCCATGGTCAAACCGTTTGACAGGATGGTAAAGAAAAAGGTTGAATCTGAGATTGTCCCATGTGCTATTCTAAAAGAGTATGCTTGATTCTACTGCCAAGAGAAGGGGCATTAGTTACATAGCTTCCATATCTACGTGAATGATCAAAAGGATGGGAAAGTCAAGATGTATGACTCTGCTTCAGGTAAAATCCAGTATCTATCTCTATTAAGTTCCTTTTTTTATAGATTCTTAAAACATGATGTGATAAGATTACATTTTGATGTTTTGTAGGATCGGAAAAGAGAAAGGAAGCTTAAAGGAAGAGTGAGCTGAGTCTGATCGCGAATAAATGGATTCCGATCGCATGGTTCGATGATCAGATTTTTGAGCTACTTAGGAGTTATGATAGAATGCTTAGTAATATTAGTAACATAGTTTTCATATGTATTTGCACTTTAAGGACGAGTTTTTCCATAATTTTATAATTAAAGAATTTTTTTTTTGATTTTATCTTATTTATATTTCTTTGCAATGGCATTTGTGAGAATTGGTGGTTATATATTGTTAGCGATATTGAAAATGGATTTAATGCTTAGTAATATCTTTGTGGTAGTGTCAAAAAATTCCCAAATAAGGAAAGATTCTCATCACCCAAGTTTCAATTGGAAAGAAACTTCGAATCATACGACTTGCACTGTGTGATGAATGAGAACCTTCATATTTGGGAAATTAAGACTAATTCCTTGTTTATACAAGTATAAGAGTCAAGTGAACTAAAGGCTCTATTACACAATGTTGGGCATTTGTCAAGTCCACCACAAAGATCGATAAAAATATTCACCATGATTTGCTAAAAGTTTAGTGAATATGGTTATGCTTACAAGATTAAGTGTAATTCTGAATCGCGGAAAAGGTTTCAATGTAAAGGAGAACGAATAGGAAGAATCAATTAGGTAGAAGATAAAAGTTTCTCCAATCTAAAAAGAAGGGAGAGTACTCAAGTATTTTGTTTTATGATTAACTTAGTGATTATAAAACTATGTCACAATTCATCCTCTAAGGATACCTTAGTGCATTAGCATGGCTAAGAAGGGAAATCGAGAATTGCTGAAATGTTTAAATTAAAAGGTGAATCATACTTCGTTCCAAAATCAATTCTTAGAGTCGTACTCCAACATTATGTATTGAGTGACACATCTTTAGTAGGTTTACAAGACTCATGAAATTTGGAATAGAAAAATGTTTTTCTTACTCTTGCACATTTGAAATTGGTAAGTTGTGATGTCTTGGATAAGATAAAGACCAACTAAGATCAATTGTGTAAAGTGTTTGCCTTGATAGGAACCCGCACTATCTCTTGAATATTTTTTTTGTCAAGCAATGCTTATTGACAAGATAATCTTATATTTCAAGAGGTCATTGGGAGTCTTAATAGTCTTGAAAAGTTTCAAGAACTAATCAAGAATGAACCTATTGATAATCACTAGCACACGACTTGAGGTTTGTAACCTATCGTGTTGATATATTCTTGTTTCTATGCCATTCCACTTAAGTTAACTATGCATGTGAATTCTATGCGTTCTCATTTGAATGCATAAAGGCAATGCACCTTGATCATTGAAAATATATTGATCTGTATGGGTAAGCTGCTAAACAACTTGGAAGCAATGGTGGGAACTCATGCCGCCAGGAGGCACGAAATTAAGATTGAACAAGTTCAAACCATATGAGTTTGGATTTGTCACAAACATTATCTGTAACTTTGGTTACGACAAATTCACATGGATAGGAACACATACACCATAAAATCAAAGTTGTAAGGTTTCTCTCCGCTTCATGAAAACGATTGTGAGGAAACGCTTTCAGTAAGAAGATTTTAAGGAGATAGCAATTGTGATATTTGAATTCTCAAATTCAATTATGATTATGGCATCCCTCTTCATATTTCAAATTGTGAGATTTGGCAATTATTTTAAACATTTAAGACTTATTGTTGTAAGTTATGAAATTGTTAGACACATATATGAGCTTTCTAATAAAAGGTGTATGAGCTTAGATATAGTCTTATCGAAGCATCACTTATCAGAAATATGAACTTTCGTAAGAAATTCAATAAGTATTAATTTCTAGAAGTCTAGTTGTTTTCTGACTAAATGTCAAAGCTAGTGGGAGCATAAGTGTTATGCTGGTAAGGATATAATTATCATATAAGTGGGAGCATGATTATTATGTTAAGTGTTGCGAGTTAGCAATATTAATTATAGAAAAGTTGTTTTTGATATAATCAAGGGAGAGGAACTTATACTTCATTTCAAATCTAAAAGATTAGAATGAGAAATTTTGATTAAATTTAGTCAAAGGACATATATGAATGTTATGTTGAAAAGGTTCAACATAAGGAAAATCTATATGGCAATATTATAGCAGGAGATTGGTAAAGTATCATGTCTTTATGTAAGACATTATGTATCGTATCCCATATGCTTCGGGTATAGGATCGATTACATATGTTGTAATATTCGATCATTCTGTCTTTTCCAAATGCCTAGGGCATTAAGAGGGAAAAGGACAAGAATCGGATATGACTAAAGTAAGATAAACAACTGTCAAGTACAATCTAAGGTTCGCCAAGGATTGGTCACTTGTGGGCAGTTGGAAGTATAGTAATGAATGGACCATATTGACATTATTATGAATAGACAGGATTCTATTAAGAATGAGTTGTCATATGTAAAATATGGAAATGTTTCCATAATGGGAGTTGGATATTAAGAATCTATGTAGATTAGAAACTTTTATGCAAGAAGAATGTTCAAATGAATGTATTTTGAATATGAGACCTCATATATGTGGAGTTGACTTGTAACAATCTCCAATAGATCACTTTGTAATTTCATTGGCAAAGTCTTGGTGACTTTGGTGCTATGACATTACAAAAGGATCATTGCGTAAAATGTTAAAATCTAATATATTCTAATTGTGGCAAGAATTTGGTATTCTTACACTTGTGATAAGGATTGGGAATTGTGAAATGAGCATCATTGGAATTGTGTTCAATTGATCTATTTCACAAAGTAAGGACCATAGGTAAACATAGTGTGCATGCTTGGAGCATGGGATAACTATTGTTTTCAATACAAGTATTAAGTTTATTATTCGAAACATTATACAATGAATAATGTGTAATCAATATGGTGACTAAATAATAAGTGTTTTATTTATAATCAAGTGCTTGAGGCCATATTGGATTCAATTATTCTTGTGTTTCACTTTGCATGTTTTGACTTCCCGAATAACTAGGTTATTCAAAGTATGATCGACTGTGGATAGTTTGAATAACCTGGTTATTCGTGAAGTCAAAACATGCAAAGTGAAACACAAGAATAATCCAATTCAATATGGTCTCAGAACTTATGAATATAAATAAAACACCTTTTATTTATCACCATATTGATAACACATTATTCTTTGCATAATCTTTCAAATAATCAACTTAATACTTGAATTAAAATAATAGTCATGCCATGCTCCAAGCATGCATACTATGTTTTTCCAAACAATAGTTATGTCATACTCCAAGTATACATACTATGTTTGTCTATGATCCTTACTTTGTGAAATAGATCAATTGAACATGATTCCAGTGATTCTCATTTCATAATCCAAATCCTTATCGTAAATGTAAGAATTCTAAAATCCTGTCATTTACCAAAATTTGTTAGATTCTAAACTTAAATGTCTTGATCATTTTGTAATGACTATGCACAAATTCACAAAGACTTGTTAACAAACATTACAGAGTATTCCAATGGAGATCAATTCCATGGAAACGAAGTCTCGAATTCAAAGTACATTCCTTAGAACATCCTTCTTGCATTAAGTTTTTCTAATCTTACACAACTTTAATGAATATCTTCCTCCAATGGAAACATTTCCATATTCTCATTTTGACTATCACTTCTGAACAAGATTTGCCTCTTTTCAGAATATGTCAATATGGTTCTTTCAAAATTAACACTATACTTCCAATTGTCCATGAGCAACCAATCTTTGGTAAACCTTAGATTGTCCTCGACAATTGCTTAATCATTTTAGTCATATCCAGCTCTAGTCCTTTTTCCCTCTTAATTCCCTAGGCATTTGGGAAATTTAGAAAGGATAAATATTATAGCACATGTAATCGATACTATATCCGAAGCATATGGGACACAATTCATGATATCTCACATAAAGACATGATACTAGACCAGTCATTTGCTATAATATTTATATTTCTATTTGCCATGTTCTCATAACTTAGATTATGAAAAGGGATGCCGTAATCATAATCGAATTTCGGAATGCAAATAATGTTCCTATATATAGAATTTCCTTATTATGAAACTTTCCAACATAACATCCATATATATATATATATATATATATATATATATATATATATATATATATATATATATATATATATATATATATATATACTTGACTAAATTTAATTAAAATCTCATGATCTAAGCTTTTAGATTTGAAATGAAGTATAATTTCCTCTCCTTTAAGTATATCAAAACAACTTTTCAAACCTTGCAAAGCACATTTTGCAAATTGAAACTTTTGTTTTCTATAATTAACATTGCTAACTTGCAATACTTATCATAATTATCATGCTCCCATTAACATGATGATTATTAGCATAACACTTATGCTCCCACTAGCTTTGACATGTATCCAAAAATCAGCTAGACTTCTAGAAATCAATACTTTATTGACTTTTTACCAAAGTTCATATTTCTGATACGAGATGCTTTGATAAGACTTTATCAAAATCATACATCTTTCCTTATACAGCTCACATGTGTGTCTAAAATTTTTTTAGAACTATGAAAAGGGATGTCGTAATCATAATCTCAATTGTTTAGACCATTGCCATTTCTCACAAGTCCATGTTAGTGTGTCGGTTAATCACACATGCTCCACTAATGACTTTGAGAATATCCATATCACAATTGCTATCTACTTAAAATCTACTTAGTGAAAGCGTTTCCACGCCATCATTTTCATGAATCGAAGAGAAACCTTATGACACTTAGCTTTCTATGGTATATGTGTTCCTATCCATGTGAATTTGTCATAACCGCAAGAGGAGGTTAGTGACAAATCCAAACTCATAAGGGCCTACCATTGCTTCCAAGTAGTTATGCAAACAACTGAGAACTTGCAGAACTCACATGCATAGTCAAATTTTAACTGGAATGGGCACATAAATAAGAATATGTCAACATGATAGGTTACAAGCCTCAAGTTGTGTGCTAGTGATAAACAATACCCTGGATTAGTTCTGGAAACTTTTCAAGATCCTTAATACTCCTACTGACCTCTTGACATATAAGATTCTCTTGTCAAGAATCATTCCTTGACAAAACAAATATTGAAGAGTTAGTGCGGATTCTTATCAAGACAAACACTTCACAAAATTGGCCTTAGTTGGTCTTTGTTTTATCCGAAACATCAAAACTTACCAATTTAAAATGTAAAAGGAAACATTTTACTCCACACTTGAAAAGTGTTATAAACCTTCTAAAGATTATCTCACTCAAGTTACATTCTTGGAGTATGACTCTAAGACTTGTTTTGGAATGAAGTATGATTCATCTTTTTGATTTTAACCATTTCACCAATTCACGATTCCTCTTCTTAGCCAAACAAATGCACTAAGATGTCCTTAAAGAATCAATTGGGATATGGTTTCATAATCACTAAGATAACCACAAATAAGATACTCAAGTACTCTCCCATATATTCAGATTGGAGAAATTTTTATCTTTCTACCTAATTTGATTCTTCTCATCCGTTCCGCCCTACATTGAAACTTTTCCAATGTTTCAGAATTATACTTAAACTTGTTAGCATAACCATATTTACTAAACTTTAGTAAATCATGACGAATAGCCTTATCGTTCTTTGTGGTAGACCTGACCAGTGCACACTCAAGCGTACACGATCCCTTAATCCTTCACTTGACTCACATATACATGTGAACAAGGAATTAGTCTTAATTTCCCAAAGATGAAAATTCTCATTCATCATACAATACAAGTTGCATGATTCCAAGTTTCTATCCAACTGAAACTTGGGTGATGAGAATCTTTCCTTATTTGGTAAATTATGACACTACCACAAACGAAAGAATCAAATCCATTTTCCAATATTGCTATCAAAGGGAATCATATAAACAACAATTTTTCACAAATGCCATTGTAAGGATATTTAAAATAAATAAAATTACAACTTTTTTTTCTTTTTTTTTTAAACTTGTAGAAAACTTATCATTTCAATGCAAATTCATATGAAAACAATGTTGTTATTTATTCCTAGGCAATCTATCACAACTTTTAAGCATCATCTCAAAATTCTGATCACCAAACCATGCGATCAAAATCCATATTCACGATCAGAATCAACATATTCTTCCTTTAAGCTTCCTCTTTTCTTTGACTCTTAAAACATCAACATGTGACCTAGTCACATCATGTATAAGAATCTCCAAATAGGAACTTAATAGAGTCAGATAGTGGACTTTACCCGTAGTAGAGTCAAACTTTTAACTTTACCATCCTCATGATATTTTAGGTAAATAGTGCAGCTTCGCAACCAATGGCCCCTTCCTTTAGCAATAGAAACATATGGACCCTTTGGGAATGGTACACGGGACTATCTCAGACTTTGCCTTTCTCTTTACCATTTGGTCAACCGAGTTGACTATGGCAGATCCCTTTCCATTGGGAAGAGAAAGCATTTCTGGATTTTCAATGTTACCATTGTCAATGTCCATGGAAGTTTAGGAAGTCAATCTTCCAATCAAATTTTCTTTACAGTGCTCCAAATCATTGTTGATTTAGTAGCATCAAGCAAATAGGTAAGATCATTAAGGATCATGTCATAGTATGTTACATAGTAGTCCTTAAAGAAATCACTATGTGGCATAGAAAGTGATTGAAGAACCTAGTCAACAACCAACTTCCTCAAGACTTTGACACCCAACTCTCCCGGCTTGTCAATATGTGACTTCATCTCCAAGATGTGAACAAATAGACTTTGCTTGCCAATAGGACTTGAGTGACCTTGAACTAGTCAAGAACTTGTGAGATAAGGAGAATAATTGGAGGAGGTGGAGGAATTGAAGTATGATTTCCATGATCCAACCACGGGACATCATCTTCATTAGGAAAGTTTGTTCCAAGGCATTTGGGATGATCATAGTTGTCTGAACCAGACATCTAATATGGGAGATATTCAATTTAGTTGATTTAAGTCCTTAATATAACACCCAATATGAAATATTAAGGCTAGGACCCAACACAATATTTTATGACATGGAAGAGGGATGTCGTAATCCAAGCTATAAAATATTTTAAGGTAGGCGAATGACGATTCACCAATTTCCACCATGAAAAACGAAATAGGTATTAGGTTTTAATTGGTTTGAAACTCCTAGATCTTTTGAGATTCATTGAACTTTTCAATTGCATGTTTAAATCTCGATTGTGCCCTCTCAAGTTTGCGACTAGGATGCCGAGGATCACAAACAAGGTGTGAATAACCATGCAAATATACTTGGTACTCTTAATTTTTATCACCTAATCGATGTGCCGGTTAACCACATGCGCTCCACCGATTTATGATAAACCTTAAGCTACCCTTTGTCAACCTTGTTAAATCCAAGTTAGTGTGCTGGTTAACCACACACGCTCCATTAACGACTTAAGCAATGTGCAAAGTGTAATTTCATGGGTTAGAACCAAATTCAAATTTTCCTAAGTAACTAAGATTGGGAATTTATATGTGTTTAGTTACTTAGTATTTATCATTATACTTTTAATGAAGGGATAATCAGACTCCTGTCAAACCCGTTCGGCTAACGACCCTCCATCAATCAAGGAAGCGGTGGGTGAGAGTGGACATCCATTAAACTGCCATTTTATAGGCAGTAACCTTATACCTACCCTATAGACTAGCTTCGTGAATGAGGCCTACTAACGGTAAGACTAACTTTGTTCCTATACATACATACATACATACATATATATATATATATATATATATGTATATATATATATATATATAACTATTAACTATTAATATTACAATAGTATAAGGGTTGAATTTTAACTTTAAAAATTCTAAGGGTTTAACTTGGAATTAAAGTATTCATGAGGGGGAACTTGTTCCAAAACTTGAGGGCAAGTTTTGAACAATTCAAAAAACTTTTCAATTCCATAACTGATGGGTTTTAGTATACTACAACATCCTATGGTGCACATACAACCCTAAATACCTTGGATCTATGTTTCCACTAATTATACATGAAAATGGTTTCAAAGGCATTAAACCTATAACTAACATGCATTTTCATATACCAAATAAGACACTAGTTAGAGTAACATACCTTTTTGTGTTGTAGCTTGATTCCATGGATCTTAAGAGCTGAGTGCCCCAAGTGTGACACCTCAAATGGTTCACACAACACCAACAACAACTTGGAATAACTTGAGAGAAAAGTCCTTATGCTCAAAATCGGCTAGCCCTCTCATATGAACCCTTTAGGGACGATTTCTTGAGCTTATAGGGTCTTTATATATTGTGGCTATTAGGGTTACACCATGTAACTCATGTCTTTCCATATTCTTCATGCTCCATGGGTCAAAACCTTCATGGAGTATCCATAGGTTACTCCATTGGTTTAGCCCAACATGAGGAACTATGGATCATAAGCCCACATATAAGAATGAATGATTTATATAATCAATCCCCATATATTTAATTAGTCTCTTTTTTATCATAAAATTGATTCCAAATTCATTCTTGATCAATACTCATTAAATAATATGATTTCATATTAATATATTAGAACTTATAATATATTAATAAATCATAAATATCCTTTTCTCACAAAAGTCTATCAAAATTATTCTGATGCCATGCAACCCAAATAGACCATTCCAAATCAGGTCAAGTACATAACAATCATAGTTATGGACTTAGACACTAATCCAACACCCTTATCTAAAGGACGTGTTACTGATAAGATTAGAGTTTGACAACAACTTTTGAAAGCTACGATTGCTAATCAGATTGTGAAGTAGTACTTGCAATAATAGTTATTAGACTTATCCAAGTGGGAGACTTTTGGATTAGGTGTCTAAGCCCATAATTATTTTTGTTATGTACTTGATTTGATTATGAGCATGGTCCTTTTGGGTTGCCTTCACTCATGCAACTTGATAGGATGACAAGAGGAGAGAGAGTAGAATTTATTATATTAATAATAAATTAGTACTCGAAATGTTTTTATTAATATATTATAAGATTAATATATTATTTGGAAATCATATTATTAATTAGTAATTAATCATAAATTAATCAAGTATTAATTTTAGGATTAAAAGAGACTGATTAATAATTGGGGGATTGTTATGCAAATCATTGATAGTTGCATAAATGGGCTGATGGACTCGATAGATTGGAGTGGAATAAATTTATGGGGAAGCCCATAAGATTTCATCCATGGGCTCTAAGGAAGGAGTTCATGGGCTGTTTGTTGCCTAAGTTAGGTATTAGGGTTTCCACCTGAAAACCCTAGCAGCCACAGCTATATATAGGACCCCATACAAGGGGATTTCCGGCCTATGATTCAAGAAAGAAACCCTAGCCGAAATCCTTCTCTCCTAAGTCATCCTCCTTGCATTGGGTGTTTGTGAATCCATTAGAGGTGCAACACTTATGGCACTAGGCTTTTAGAAGTCAAGATCAAGAGAGGTAAAGTTTCTAACCCTAATCATATGTGATTTTCGATATATGTATGCTAGTTATAGGGTTATTGATTTGGTGTTCATAGTTGAATGTTCAAATTAGATAAACCTAGATCTAAAGCAATTAGGGTTGCATGTACACCATAGTAATGATGTTATGCTCAAAACCCAACAACAGGATCAGTAACTGATGACACTCAAACGGGGTACATTGAAGGGAGTAATATTCTTGAATGCCCATCGATCATTAATGAAGTATATAATTGGGTAAAAAAGAAAATAAAAGATGTTTCTTTTTAAAAGAAGACTTTGATAAATCCTTCGATTTTGTGAATTGGGGCTACCTTGAATTGATTATGTGTCAAATGGAATTCGGTGTGAAGTGGAGATCATGGATCATGGGTTATTTGGCCTATTCACATCCTTTGTAATTGTTAATGGGTCCCCTACAAAAGAATTCTATATCACGAAAGGTGTACGCCAGGGGGATCCCCTTCCCCCTTCCTCTTTACTATTGATATGGAGGGATTAAACATTGCACTACACTCAGCTTTTCAACAATTCTTATTCCATGGGATTACAATTCCCAACTCCATTGTCTTCATCTCTCATCTACTCTAAGCAGATGATGCTCTTTTTGTAGTTGACTGGAACTTAAGTAATGTTAAAAACATAGCGAGAATACTATGTTGTTTTCATATCTCCTTTGGTCTAATGGTGAATTTCCACAAATCAAAACTATTTGGCATCAGAGTGGAAGACAAAATCATCTCCAGAAGTGCAAGGCTATTGGGTTGTGATGTTGGTATATTCCTATTCAACTACATAGGAGTTCCAGTGGGGGCGAATATGCCATTAAAGAAAAACTGGATACCCATAATTGATAAGTTCGAGTCAAAACTTTCATCATGGAAAGCAAATATATTGTCTTTGTAGGGACACTCACCTTAGCCAAATCGATCATTGGCAGTTTACCTCTTTACTATTTATCAGTCTTCAAAGTGCCTTTATGTGTAATTGAATCTCTTTAAAAAAAAATCAAAAAAGGTTCTTATGGGTTTATATATAAGACAAAACCAAAATTCACTAGGTTGCATGGGAAAAGGTGATTGTTGCTAAGGATGAGGGGGGGGGGGGGGGGTCGCAGTGGGCTCATTGTGTGCTCTTAATCTCGCATTGTTAGTGAAATGTATTTGGAAATTAAAATCTGACATGAATTCCATAAGGAGTCGAATTATTAATGGAATACATAATCTTAACAAAAAACCCATCTCTAACTTAGTGAAAAAAACAATGGGTAGGGATTAGAACAACATTGTGAAATCTTGGGCTGAAATTGTGAATGCAGGTGTAGATTTAGATATTGCATTCGCTTGCACAATTGGAAATGGCAAGAATTTATTATTTTGGGAAGAAGATTGGACTATAAACGGAGCACTTGACAAGTGATTCCCTTCCTTACATGCGATTGAAAAATCTAAATATGTTGGATTGCTGATAGAAGGAATGGAGATGTTTTGAATTGGAATTTGTTTAGACAACCACGTAACAAACTAGAGTTGGATGAACTTCATCGACTAACGCAAATATATGATGGAATTACACTTGGTGATGAAGACGTTGGGTGGCATTTCAATTTAGCCAAAGAAGGAAGATTTCATGTTGATGTTTTAAGGCGAGCAATTCTTAAGAATTTATCCACGCCTAACATGTGTAAGTTAATCTGCTATAAAGTAATTTCACTGAATATTACTTGTTTTATATGGAGTGCATATATGGGTAAAATCCCCAATGCAAGTGCTCTTAGCTCAATAAAGGTTAATATCCCTCCTATTTTATGCATAATATGTGATCAGGAGACTCGGAATGTAGATCACTTGTTGGTTTCCTGCAATTTTGTTGTTGATGTATGGAGAATGATTCTAAACTGGTGTTGTATAAATGAAGAAATTTTTTCTTACGTTCAAGAGGTGATTGACTTTGCTGCGAATTGGGGACATTGACCTAAGAAAAGAAAGATCTTAATTTCCATCATTTATGGAACAATATGGTTGCATCTTGAAATTGATAAATGACAAGCTTTTTAACAGGATTTCGGCATCCCTTGCCAAAACGGTGGAATACATATTTTGAATGTTTTCAGTTGGAATAGATACAAAGCTAGTAATACAAAATGTAATTGGGCAAGTTAGAATTTTTGTCCTTTTAATGTGGTATAATTTTCTTGTTTTTATCTCCTTTGTCTTGCATCTTGGTGACTTGGGGTTTTTAATAAAATTTTTGCAAGTTTCATATATATATATATATATATATATATATATATATATATATATATATATATATATATATATATATATATATATATATATATATATATATATATATATATATATATATATATATATATATTACTTGTTATTACTGGTTAGTTAACTCATTTAACCCATTTTAGATTTTACCACATGTGAAAAGTAAAACGTCCCATTTTGTTTTGCTAAATAATTGGAATGTGATATAGATTTGTCCCTCATCACTAATTTGGAACATCTTCTCTCGACTACACATTGGAGTTGTTAATCTCCAATGCAACGTAAAATGGCTCATGTTGTGTTATTGACTTCTCTTTGGTTCATATGGAAAGCTAGGAATAACTAGGTTTTCAACAACGTTTCCTTGTCTCCCTCGTAGGTGGTAGAAGAGATTAATGTGAATTCCTTCTAATGGATTAAGAATGGATGAAAAGAGAATTCTTTGAATTGGCATGTTTGATGTAACTTTCCTTTTACAGTGTATTAACTTTGTCTTGTTTGTTCTGTTTTTGCCTCTAGTTCCTTGCTATGGGTTTTTAATAAAAAATTTACCGTTAAAAAAATAATAATTGGAATGATAATGATTGGAACACGCTATAATTAATTGTCTACACTTCAAATCATACTTTGAAAGAATTTTTTTTTTTTTTGAACCGGCAAATCTAATCTACTCCTAAGCTAACAACACCTATTTCACCTAGGTCCACGACAGGACTTGAACCATCGACCTCAAAGAGGGAGGGCACCACCTGATACTGCTGAGCTACAAGCCCTTTGGCTGAAAAGAATTAATGACTTCACTTTTTAATAAAGTGAAAAACAACTATAAGTACTTAGGTAACCGGGTACTAAAGTTAATGTGGCTATGTAGTAAACCTTACAAACCAAATCAACATTATAGCTTTAAAAAAATTTATAACCAAGTCACAAATCAAACTATATTTCAAAATCGATATTATTTACTCTATAGTAAAATAGCAAAGGACCATAAAAAGAAACGGGAAGTTAGCCTATGGGAAGGGCAATTGAAATGTGACAAAACTCCAAAAAAAAGACACCAAACACATAGATACAAATGCTAGAATACTAAGATAAGGTAAAATGTCACTTCATAATTGGAGTGTTAGGACTCTTTGTGGTCAATTCTTGCATTATTGTGCCCTTACCAATGCTTGGATCAAATGAAATCTCATCTTTTTTCATGGATCCCACTCATTTTGATCTTATTTGTTGACATAGGCCTCAAATGGTTCGAGAACGATTGCATTAAACATAAGCACGTGTGCTCTCACACACCAATAACACCATATCAACATACACTCGTGTGCGAACATTTGGATACATGTTGATATTGCCAACGTTAGATGATGGCCGACATTGGCCTTTTTTAGTTGAGTTGAGAACCGATACAAAGCAGATGTACCCAATAGACGAGTCATATATGGAGTTCTCAGAATTAGGAAAATACCAAGAGGGACAAAGTAACTTTAACTTATTGTAACTTTTACAATATCCACGATCACTAAGTTGGAAGATCTAGACGATGTTAACATCTCAGCAAAGGGTTACACCACTTTGGTCAATTGTGAGACCAATATCCATTCTTTAGTGCATTGTTTTAATATTTTCACAACTTCTTGGGATGTTTGACGAGTTTTTTGTAGTGTAAATGACAAATATAAACGTAAAAATATGTTCATGAATATATCGTTTTTATTCACGAAACATGTATTTATTTATCGTTTAGCAATATCAAACGTACTTATATCTTGCATCAAAACCGAACTTAGAATAACATATTTATGGATTACCTATTGTTTCTTCTCGATTTGAGTATTGGATTACTTGCTTGCTTTACGACCCATAACATTACATACATCATCATAATATTTAAGGGTCTTTGTTAATAATCCACATCATAAAAATGTAACAAATCTCTAACATAATCAAAGACACGGAATCCAATCAAGTATGTTACCATGTTAAATAGGACCCAAAGACACACGTGAAATGCTTTGAGAATGACTCCATTATCATTATCTTTATGTTTCTATTTCATTTGAATTTAATAAAATAATTGAAATAATTGTATAGTCAAAGATTGTTGATTATGATTTATGAACAAGCAAATATGCTCCAAGTGATGGATGGGGTCCTTATATGTGTAGATCCTTTCAATTAAAAAGCAAAAGCCTCAACTTTTTCTTTTATTAATTTTTATTTTTATAATTCGATCCAAACTTAGAAGAATCATTAATCATTAACTACAATGATGGCTTCATAATACATTCTTAATTGCCGAAATGCACATGTAGAATATAGTACGGAAAGAGGGTTTAGCTATTAAAAAAAAGCAATAAATATATGACCCTAAAGTCCGATTCTCGACCCCCTAATCTTTAACAATAAAAAGAGCTCGAAAGGGAATTGACACAATTCGATTAGGACATTTGACCATACAATGGAAACTCTTGTAAAGGGTTATGAAGGGTTAACATCTTTAATGAACAGCTAGAGTGAGAGGCAATCGAAAATGACATGATAAATAATTCAAAGTCATTAACATGGTCGTTTTGTATTCAACTTCATCCGATTCAATTCATGTCAAAATCAACCAAAACTTGGACAAATCTTAGTATTTTCCGAGAAACAATTATTACTTAAACATAACCGAAGGAAATAAAAGGTTAGCTTATAGTAAATACAAGATATGTTTAGTATTTTTTTTAATTAATACAACATAGTTTTTTTAAATATAGAGTAATGAATAATAGACTTTTTACAAATTGAGCCTAACTCACTTGACTAATAAAGTGTCTAACAAACAGTTATAAACAAGGAGGTTCTTGGATTTATCGCACGCATATACTAAGACATATACTAACCCTGTCGTTCAAAAAAAAAACAATAATATAGATATTTAATTATTTAAGATATATGTAGCAAAACTAGTTTGCAGGTAAAAGCCGGAAACTAATACTTTTTAGTTATAATATGTTGAAGCTAAAAGCTGAAAATTTTATTTGCTTAGAAGTGTTAAAGAAAAAAATAGTTGTAAGTAAAATGACGGTAACAAAATTATTTTGTTTTTTACAATTAACACTTTAATAAATATAAAATGTAAAAACGAAATCGTGGGAATAAATTATAGAAGATTGTCCACACACTGAAGATAGAGAGGCTACAAAAAGGGTAAAGCATAAATTATTTTTCCTAGTTTTCACACTGTCACAGAAGTTTATATTTTTTCCAAATTGTGGCCACTATTCTATTGTATTCTGTCAGAGTTTACACCCTCAATTTCAAATAATTTTGTCTTCTGACACTTGATTACCTCAGGGTTTTCTTCCACGCTTTTTGTAGCCTTCCATTAACACCATCCAACCAACCAACCTAATTCAATAGCACTTGGTAAACAGTAACTTTCATCATTAAATGTTTCATTTCTATCATATTAGATCGAGTAGTATTAATAGTTATGGTTTATTAACAATTAGGTATGAGATTTGTCTATTACATGAGTTCATTAAAATAAAAATTAAATATCAAAATATAAATATTAAAACATCAACAATATATTTTAACTCAAGATTAATGGTAATCATCATGTCCTACTGTAAAATATCAATTTTAATATAAAAAAAGTCTACCTATACATAGTAATACCAGTGTTTTATTTAAAATGTTTATAATAAAATAATTTAGTTTGCTAATAACTTCTATTATTTTATTATTCTCAAAAAGATGTTTAAACAAATTTTATTTGGAAAATAAGAAAATAAAGAACAAAAAATCTAAGAAAAATATCAAAAAAGTATCTTAGTAGCATAATTTTAAATCCGTATAACATATATAAATACGTAAAATTTTTTTTGAAAAAATGGAATATATATGAATTTGAATGCCAAATAATACCATAATTTTAGGCTAATAATATCGAATAAGAAAACTAAACGGAAATTGATTTAAATGACCTTAAATGTAGGAATTGAAATTTGGAAGGGCATATAGATTTTATTAAATTCAAAAACACTATAAAATGTCAAATGTCATAATTCATGACAAAGTGACATGATAAAAAAAACATTCATTTATTAGATTAGAGATGATTCAAAAGTTTTTAGTTTATTTAGGAGCTTTTTGAAGTCTATATTAAACTTGCTACCGATTTAAAAATAATCTCTGAATAGTTTCATTCTTACGTTGAACATATAATTGATGTTTAAATATGTTGAAACTCGAGTCTAAAGCATTAGAGTCAAATTATTTCATGTACTTTTTTTTCTCAAAATAAGTAAAGATTGTATATATATTTTTTTTCTAATACAAGCCTTTGAATGCACCTAATAGATTTGCACATGTACAATGTTCTTGAATAAGAGTATAATATTATTTACTGGTAAATTATTTATACGAGTGTACTCAAATGTTGTTTATAAAACATATAAAAGATCATATGTTATTTACTAAAATTACAATATAAATGGAAATGAATCTTGGCCTCCTTCAATATAAAATAATGATCTCCAAATGGAAAAGATGGAAATAAAAAAATTATTAACATTGCAAGAAAAAACTAGCATATACGTGAACAATTAAAGATTGTAGTCACTATAGTTCATTTGATAAAATATAGTGCCCACCACAAAAGCACACCTTTTCCATACATAATTTTCTGTTTTGAATTCGTATTACTTTTGTTTATAATATATATTTATAAATGTTGAATCATTAAAAAAAACAGAGGACAAATTGTTAAGTTACAAATAGCTAGTCGGATATTACTAAACCCTAAAACACACTTTCTTCCAAACATAAAAAAGGAGATCAACTAACAAAAAAGTAAAAACACAAACCTCTCAACTAGAGATGAGCAACGGATAGGGCCCGGACCAGACCGAAAACCCGAATACCATAAATCTTGAATTACCTTACCTGAAAACAGGATCGTTTTTTGGTGTATCGGGTCCGGGTTCAGTCTAGTCTGGTTTCGGGTATTAAACCGGGTTTCGGGTTTTAGATAGAATTAGACTTTGGTAGTGTTGTTTATGGTTTTGGTCTAGTCTTGTTCCGGACACCAAACTAGGTTTCATATCTTTGTTGTTTACGGTTTCGGTTTGTTTGTCGTGTTGCTCTTGTCTCTAGAATACTATTTCAAATTATAATGTTACCACGTAACATTTATCATTTGTATTTTTGTTGTTTGCACAATTCGATTAAAAAATATATAAAAGAAAATGAATGCAAATGTAATAATTAGCATTATATCAATCTGATTTTTTTTAAATCGATGTCTCGGAAAATTATGTTACTCAATGTATTGTAATGAAATAAATGTCATACTAAGTTTTATTGAGTGTTCTTCAAAACAAATACAATATATTTTGCTGAAAGAACCATAACAAATTCATTTATTTGTATTTAAAAACGTCATAAATATATAATTAGATTAGTAATAAATATTTGTAGGTGATATCAATAAAAGGAATTAAGGTGAAAATGTTTTTCGGTCTGGTCCGGGTTAAATCCCGTATTCTGGGTTTGGTCCGGTTCAAACCCAAAACCCGATTAATGGTAAAAACAAAACCCGAAAATCGACCCACTAATATGAATATTCGGTCTGATCCGGATCCGGTCCAAATGGTTATATGTTAATCCCTACTAGCAACCTCTTAAGGGAGTAAAAAAACCAAAATTGAATAATCCACACAAACCAAATAAAGTATAGATTACTTTGTTTTCGGGTTATGGAGCTTTGTTAAGCGAATAGAAAACCTTATTTAGTTTGGGTTGGATTATTTTTTTTTCCTAATTCGGGTTAATCGAATAACATGAATAAATGTTAAAATATTACTTTGAAGTTTTATATTTATATTTAAAAACTCCAAAATCATTATTTAAATAAATCTAAAAAAATCTAAATTGTGCTTAATTAGCTCGTTTTTTAAAAAATCTTAAAAAAACACTTACAGTTATTTGTTCAACGTTTTATAAAAAATAAAGTATTCATTGTTTTTAGTTTTTCGTCTTTTTATTTTTCCAAAGCATTACAAAAGGAAATTAACTATTGTCTTTTGAATTTTATTTAAAAATCCTTAAAGTTTTCTAGACATGTAAATTGTCATTCAGAATTATTTTTTGTTTTCTTTGTTGAGAGACATGGGACATATTAAACTTTGGGAAAATGACACAAACGTCCTACGAACTTTTTAGAATTTACCCGTTGTATCTCTAACGTTTTTTCAGACTTTATGGGTCCCTAAACTAGGATATGACCTGTTATTTTAGTCTCTGTCAACCTGTAATAGCCGGTTCAGTAACCTTTTAGACAAAAAAAAATTCATATTGTGCCCCTATAAAACCAAAAAAAATAAGTTCGGGGATCAATTCGTACAAAAAAAAAAAACTCTCATTTTCTTTTAAAGCCGATTCACAGCCACAATAACTCACCTTAATCAACATCGAATCAACATCACAACAGCCCAATCCAAACACCCTTATTCCTCCCCTTTGTCTCATGAAGAGCAGCCACGATAACCCACCTTAATCACCACGGAAAGAAAAGCAATGATCGATTTCTTGAGAGAGTATGAAATGAGTGTGAATCGGCTTTAGAAGCAAATGAGAGCTTTTTTTGGTATGAATTCATCCCCGAACTTATTTTTTTTGGCTTTATAGCGGCACAATGTGAGTTTTTTTGGTCTAAAAGGTCACTAAACCGGCTATTACATGTTGACAGAGACTAAAAGAGCGGGTCATATCTTAGTTTAGGGACCCATAAAGCCCGACAAAAACTTTAGAGACTCAACGGGTAAACCCTAGAAAGTTCGTAGGGCGTTTGTTTCATTTTCCCTTGAACTATTTTTATAAGCTTCCCTCCCATTGTTAAAAGTATGAAACTTGAAGTAGACTTAATATTTTATTAGATTATATAAAAGTTTTTATTTTAATGGAATTGGACTGATTTTGATCCAAATTACCTAATACCAAATTACCCAAACTTAAACAACCCGAATCTGAATAACCCGAAAATCGAATAACATAAATTGTAAACGGTTCATTTTCGATCGTTTTTGTATACCCCAAAATCAAATTTACCTGAACCCGGGTAACACAAAAGCTACTTAACCCGTCTAAATAACACTTATACTCTGTAACGTCCCAAAAATTAGAATAAAAAATTTTGTTTTTGTAATAATAAAACCATCAACCAAACATTGTTGTACAAATCGTAAAGGAAATCAGAGTATACCAACAATCCTCCAAAAATACAACAGAGACAAGTAGAGTTTGCTTCTGAGCAGGCTCAGATGGCCCGTTATCTAAGCATGCTCAAGACTAACATCAGTCAGTTTGTGTCTACCCAGCGATGTGATACTCTTTTGGAGTTACAGGAGGCCGCTAGGCGGCGTGAGTTGGAGATCGAGCTGCAGTTGAGGGAGCAGCGGTAGGCCCCGACACAATCGCAGCTGGCGCCGAATCGGGCAAGACCACCGATACCAGGATTAGGGGACAACCAGACCGCACTTATGGAAAGTGCAGAAAGGCTCATTCCGGGATGTGCCGATCAGGGAGTGGGTGCCACCGATGTGGAAAGCAGGGCAATTTGGCCATGGATTGCAGATAGCAGACTTTGGCCTCCGGAGTCCGACTTTGTTATAAATGTGAGCAGGTGGGCCATATGAAGGCCTTTGAGCTGCAAGGCAGCTGGCTCTTCCTGTTGGATTAATGTCTAAGTCCATAACTATATTTGGTATATACTTGACCCGACCCGGCATGGTCCATTTGGGTTGCACTTCACCGACACAATTTATATTGATAATCTTTTGAGAATAGTATGTTTATGATTAATATTAATATGTTATAAGTTCTAATATATTAATATGGAATCATATTATTTAATTAGTATTGATCAAGAATTAATTTATAATTAATTAAGTGATCAAAAGGAACTAATTAAATATGGACTCTTATATATATGGAATGGGCCAAGTTCATTTAGGTTGGGCTAAGCTTTCATGGATAGTCCATGGAGTGTTTAACCCATGGATCCTAGGAAATGAAAGGTCATGGGTATTAGGGTTTAACCCTAATCCTCCATACTATATAAAGATGTCTTTGGTTGGTGAAATTGGCACTAGTGTGGATACACTAAAGAAGGGCTAGCCAATTTCACTAGAGAGAACCAAGTAATCATATTCTCTAAAGTATTCCAAGGTGTCTTGGTGATTTGTGATTCCACTTGAGGCTTCCACACTATTGGGGCTAAGCTCTTAAATCTTGAAGACATCAAGCTACATCAAGAGGTATGTATTCTATCTTGTTACATTCATAGTTTTTGTATGCTAGATTAGGATAATACCTTGGATGTTCTTATTTGTATGTATAATAGAGAAAACATAGATCCAAGGTATTTAGGGTTGCATGTACACTTAGGAAGTGTTAGAATGCTCAAAACCCAACACTTCCACCCCAGCAGTATGTATGAGGATAGCGGTGGATTCTTCGCTTATGAGATTGATCAGGGATGCTCAGGTTGACGGCATGCGACCGGAGAATTGGAAGTTGGAGAGGATCAGGGGTGAGAACACCCGGTTGGTGGAGGATAGTCGGGGATTATTGACTGATGCGGCCGGGTATGGGTTCCGATGGCTGGTGGGGTCAGATAGACTGTCATAGAGGAGGCTCATAAGTCTCACTTCTCTATTCACCCGAGGGCCACCAAGATATATAGGGATCTGAGTTGAAGTTACTGGTGGCCATGTATGAAGCGAGAAATCGCTTGGTACGTCGAGAGGTGCTTGACCTGTAGGATGGTCAAGGTCGAGCATTAGAGGCCACATGGTATGCTGCAGCCCCTGGAGATTCTCATGTGGAAATGGCAGCAAATCACGATGGATTTCATTACCAAACTACCAAGGATGACGAAAGGGTTTGATGCCATATGGGTCATTGTAGATCGATTGACCAAGAGTGCCCATTTCTTGGCTATACGGGTGAGTTCTTCGGACGAGAAGTTGGCCGACATGTATGTTCGCGAGGTCGTCGCTCGCCATGGGGTTCCGGTCTCCATTGCTTCAAATCGGGATGCTAGATATACCTCCCGTTTTTGGCAGAAGTTTCATGAGGAACTGGGCACACGTTTGCATTATAGTACGACATTTCATCCTCAGACCAATGGTCAGAGCGAGTGAACCATTTAGACCCTCGAGGATATGTCGAGGGCATGTGTCATTCACTTTGGTGGGAATTGGGATTCCCACCTACCGCTTGCAGAGTTTGCCTACAACAACAACTATCATTCCAGCGTAGGCGCTCCGCCTATGGAACTGTTGTATGGGCGGAGAAGTCGCACCCCGGTTAGTTGGGGTGAGGTTGGACATAGGGTGATGGGATGGACGGAGGTAGTTATATAGACTACCGAGAAAATTCAGCAGATTAGGTAGCGGTTGCAGACCACCCAAGGTCTGCAAAATAGTTAGGCCGACAGACGCCGATTGGAGTTAGAGATTCAGGTGGGTTACATGGTACTCGTGAAGGTCTCAACCTGGAAGGGTGTGATCCGCTTCAGGAAGAGGGGGAAATTGGGTCCCCGTTTCATTGGACCATTCAGGGTCCTTGCCAAGGTTGGCAAGGTGGCATATAGACTAGAGCTACCGAAGGAGCTTATCCAAATTCACAGCACTTTCCACATTTCACAGTTGCGAAGTGCATTATGGATCAGGAGGCAGTAGTGTCATTGGATGATATTTAGGTCGATGCGCGCCTGAATTATGTGGAGAGGCCTGTGGCCATTCTAGAGAGGAAGATGGAAGTTCTGCAGAACAAGGAAATACCTTTGGTGAAGGTTTAGTGGGAGCATTGTAGGGGATCCGAGTGGACATGGGAGCCAGAGGCAGAGATGCGGGAGCACTATCCAGAGTTGTTAGTCGCGGCAGACTTCGAGGACGAAGTCTAGTTCAAGTGAGGGAGAATTGTGACGCCCCGACTTTTCAGGTATTGGTTATGTGATAATTTTCTTGATTTCAAGGTCTACTCGACGAGTTGGCTGCCCTACTCGTCGAGTAGCATTGGGTTGGTCCGCGTGTTTTAGTGATCTACTCGTTGAGTCCAAGAAGGGACTCGACGAGTAGGAGCTGGCAGATGAAACCCTAAATCTCGGGGTTTTGCACCATGTTTAAAGGAACATTGGCCTTCCCCAGCCTCCCCTTTAAAGCTTATTGGCACCCTTAAACCCAAATCGTGTGTGTGTGTTTCTTTGGTGTGATAGAGATTTGAAGAGAGATCTTGGTGAGGAACAGTTGGGGAAACAAGTAAATCGAAGCTAGGAACTCGTGGGAAGCAAGGATATACATCAGTTAACATTCTCTTGAAGGTATTAAGCTGTCTCTTTGGCTCATCTCATCTTTAATCTCTTTTTGGGTGGGTTTTAGGAAAGGCTTTTGTGTTTAAGCCAAGATCTGAAGCTGAAACTTCAGATTTGGACTCCTTTTGGTCTCTACGTCCATAAAGGTATCAGTTTTGGCAAGTACGAGCCTTCCCTCAAATGTTGGACTTCATTTCAAGCTTAGTTTTGTCATTTTAGGGCCTTAAAGCTTTGCATGCACGTAAAGTTTGCAACTTTACATGATAAGCAGGCCTTGGAAGGTTGAGTCTATAATCTGGAGTCTTTGCATGGCTTAACAAGCGTCTGTATGGATGAAGGTTTGAAGGGACTCGGCAAGTGGCAAGGTCGACTCGGCGGGTCCAATGAAGTTGGTCGTGGAATCGGCGAGTCGGATGAGTAACTCGACGAGTCCAATGAAGATTGCCCTGTACTTGATGATTGAGTGAGTGACTCGGCGAGTTGGTAAAATTAGGCTAGAACTTGGCGAGTGGTTGAGGGTGCTCGACGAGTTGAGGTCAACATGGACTGTTGACCTTGACAGTTGACTTTGACTTTGACCAAGGGTTGACCAGCTGACCTCTAGGGGTATCTCGGGAATTTATGAACTTTGGATGTGTTTGATATAGGTGGTGGCGTTGGTGGCGGTGATATGAGAGTTGAGCTTTCTATTTCTAGTCGGCAGCTGCAAGGTGAGTTATCCTCAGTAAACTTAAGGGTCTAAGGCACCAAGGTTGGCCCTTTGATTTGTTTTTTGGTAATGTTATGCTAGTATGATCTGTTAGATCGGTATCCTAGAAGGTAGGATAATATTATGTGGAATGTGGTATGATCTGTTACATCGGTATCCTAGAGGGTAGGATAATATTATGTGGTATGTGGTTTGATCTGTTAGATCGATATCCTAGAGGGTAGGATAATATTATGTAGTATGTGGTATGTGATGGTTTTTAAGCAATACATCTTTCCTATGGTGTACATGCAAACCCTAATAACTTTTAGATCTAGTTTGTCTAATGAACATGCAATTGAATATCCGAATCCATAAACCCTAGATCTAATAAACTATAACTGAAATTAGGGTTTAGATCTTACCTTTGATTGTTACATAGCAATAACAATCAATCCTAGGCTTCAGAAATCTTAATGCCTCAAGTGTTGCACCTCTAATAGAGTCACAAACACCACTAAGAAACTTGGATGAAGAGGGAGGAGAGAGGAGGCACCAAAAACAGCTGGAAACCCTAATCTAAGTGTTAGCCACGTTTTTGGTGCCCAATGGTTCCTTATATACTTCGGCTATTAGGGTTATCAAACAAGGAATTCCTAATTTGACTGTTTAAGCCCTAAGCAGCCCATGGACCCCTTCTGGAACATGCCTTGGACGATTTCTAATGGGCTTCCCCATAGAATTCGTCCAACCTATTATTCCAAGGTGATCCATAGCCCAATTGCAATTATCTTATAATTACAATTCTAGTCCCCTAAGTTTAATTAATCTCTTTTAGCCACAAAAATTAATTCTTGATTAATATTAATTAAACATTATGATTTCTTCTTTAATATATTATTCTCATAATATATTAATAAATTATAATTAATCCTTTCTCTCCTTAATTCATCCTACATATTGATATGGTGAAGGCAACCCAAAAGGACCATGCTCATAATCAGGTCAAGTACATACCAAAATAGTTATGGACTTAGATACTAATCCAACAGTCTCCCACTTGGATAAGTCTAATAACTATTTTGCATAACTTTAGAACCTGATCAGCAATCGTAGCTTTCAAAAGCCGCTGTCAACTCTGATCTTATCAAATAGCATGTCCTTTAGATAAGAGATCATATATTCCTCCCTTCTCAAGATATCCTATAGACACATCACATGAATTTTGATCATTCTCTCTATATTGTTTCCCGACTTCTGATTTATGACGACTAACAACAGACTACAACTGAACACATCAACTTAGTCCCGACTTGGCCAAGCGCTTAGGGTTTCATCACTAAATCGTCGAGGGGCTCACAGATATCGCTTTTATCCCACTGTGGGTAAAAGGAATGGATAAACTTCGACTCAAATGCTCGCTTGCATTTATTGATCAAATCACACACAACAATAAGTTTTATAACACCAAGTTACTGGTACATTTACTTATTATCAATGTGCAACCGACCAACAAATAACAACTCACACGTCTCGGTTTCAAGAATATACAATATTATCATCTCACAATCACTCGTGATAAAATCCATGAAGTGATTCAAGTGAGCGTGGGTTTAATCCAATACTTTAATCTTATTAAAGCACTCATGAACTCTGCAGTAAACTTGTGCTACGTCTAAACACTTTAGACAATCTACAGACAGATTCATGATAGTCTTCTTTCATACCTACTTCCAATGTATGACCGACTGTGGAGGTTCGAACAACCCAGTTATTCTAGAAGTCAAAACATGCAAAATGAAACACAATGATAATACTTAATCTTATATAGCCCCAAAACTTTTGAACGTAAATAAAACACCTTTTATTTAAACACCATATTGACTACTCATTATTCATTGTTTAATGTCCCGGATAATCAACTTATTACTTGAATTACAACAATAGCAGTCCCATGCTCTGAGCGTGCACACTATGTTACTTATGGTCCATGCTTTGTGAAATATATCAATTGAAAACTTTTCCAATGATGCTCATTTCACAATTCCTAATCCTCATTGTTAGTGTAAGAATACAAGGTTCTTGCCACTACTAGAATATGTTAGATTCTAACATTTTATGCAATAATCCTTTCGTAAAGTCATAGCACAAAAGTCACCAAGACTTGGCCAATGAAAAATACAAGGTTTTCTATCAGAATTTGTTACAAAACAGTTATATAGATGTGATGTCTCTCACTCAATGTACATTCCTTTGAACATCCTTTTTGCATAAAATTTTCTAATCTAGACATAAATTCTTAATTTCCAACTCCCAATATGGAAACATTTCCATATTTGCCATACGACATTTCATTATTAATAGAATCTTGTCTATTCATAATAATGTCAATATGGTCCATCCAACACTATACTTCCAACTACTCACAAGCAACAAATCCTTGGCGAACCTTAGATCGTCCTTTGATAGTTGTTTAATTATTATAGTCAAAAACCGTTCTAGTCCCTTTTCCCTCTTAATGCGCTAAGCATTTAGGAAATTTTAGAATGATCAAACATTATAGCATACACAATCGTTCCCATACCCGAAGTGTATGGAAAACGATTGATAATGTCTCACATGAAGATGTGATACATTACCAGTCTTCTCCTATAGTATTTCTAATTGCCATCTTCTCACAAATTCGATTATGAAAAGGGATGTCGTAATCATAACCAACTTTTTAGAATGCAATTATCCTTTCCATATATAGAATTTCCTCATGTTGAACCATTCCAACACAACATTCATATATATTTGACTAAATTTGATTAAAATTCCACAATCTAAGCCTTTAGATTTGAAATGAAGTATAATATTCTCTCCCTTAATTATAGCAAAACAACTTTTCAACCCTTACAAGTCTGCAAAGTGAATCTTTGTTTTCTATAATTAATATTGCTAACTTACAATACTTGAAATAATAATCATGCTCCCACTAACACGATGATTATTACCATACAAGCATAACACTTATGCTCCCACTAGCTTTGACATATATCTAGAAAACATCTGAACTTTCAGAAAACAATACTAATTGAATTCCTTAAGTTCATATTTCTAAATACCTGATGCATTGATAAGCCTTTATCTTAGCTTCTTAAACTCATACACCTTTGTCTTAGAAAGCTCACATGTGTGTCTAAACAACTTCAGAGCTTATATTACAAGTCCCAAATGTTTAAACTAATTTCCAAATCTCACAATTCAAACTGTCACAACTGTAAATTTTGAGCCATGTAATATATATATTCAAGTTAATGTGAATCAAAAACTTCAATCAAATACATCATGCAAGCACTACAAGTAGTCATCAAACAATTGGAAGACCCTAGAAGTTCTTGTTAAGTCTATTTTAGACTAGAACTTCCTTATTGGATCCAAATGGGCCAATAAGCTTCCAATTAGACTATCATGGGCTTAGAACCCTAATTGGGCTCTAATTGGACCCACACTTATTTATTTTAACATTTTGGGCCATATTGGGCCTAGAATTAAATGAATTAAAAGCCTTGATACATGAATAACCTAAACTAGTCCAATAAAAATATAAAAATCCTACTACATTCTTTTAGACTAAAAACATACCCAAGGCTAACTCAAATATTGGGCTTAGGAGCAAAAGGCCCAAATTTCTTTTTTTTCCTCCATGTTTTCGGCCCAATACCCAAGCCCAAGAGGATTTGAAGATAGTTGACTTTCAAGTGACACATCATTATTACCCATAGGATATCCATGCAACATCTCATGCCTCCATGCAAGCATCACTTCAAAAATCACTTCTTTCTCTTCCTCTCTCTTACTCTCGGCCATACACACCTACACACCCCAAAAATCTCTCAAACACTCTCTAGATCACTCAAGAACAACTCTCCCTCTCCACTCAAAAATCTCGAGTTCTAGGAAGCATTCAAGAGGAAATCTCCACAAAATTCTTCATCTAAGGTAAGATTATGCATAGATCTATGGTTTAAGTTCTTTTGTTATCAAAATCCTTTCCTAATCTATGCAAAAATCGTGATCTTGCACCCTAGAACCATCTCAAAACTCGAGATCTTCATCAAAGGGAGCCAAGGCCAAAAACACTCCATTTTTCCTTCCATTCTTCCTTGCAAAACCGAATCAACACCCCAAGGTGAGCTTCATACCCCCTATTTTCTGTTTTTATGAGTTTTGGGGGGGGGGGGGGGGGGAATACAAGTGAAAGTGTAGATCTATATGTGTTTGTATGCCTTGTATGATTTCCATGCTTATATGTATGCTTTTATGTGTTTTAATGTTGGATCTAGCCATAAAACCCATCAAAACCGAGATATATCTTGTGTTAAATGATTTTAGCTTTAAATATATTTCTAAACACAAAGTGTTTCAAGAAAAATGGCTAAGTGGTTTAGTAATAATTTTCTTTGGGTTAAAAACACAAATTTTGGGCCTAAAATGTGAAAAATACAAAAATAAGGGCCCAAATTGACATTTCACAGATTCTGATGGATGAAGTGTGCCAAAACAGTTTCCATAAAACTATTTCTGGAATTACACTTAATTAGAGGACTAAAAACATGAATTTCAAGCTTAATGGGCTAAAAATGAAAATTTCGGCCCAATAAGGCCCATTATGCGAATTTTTCTGTTTTGGAGGGCCAAAACTGTAACTTTCTGTAAAACAGTGGACTATAAGTGTTCCAATTCCTTTTCAAAGGTTTAAAATGCTTTTTAAATTTAAAAAGGACCAAAGTTGCAAAAATTTTTCTATTTGGGCCAAAATTGTCAAATTTGCGAAAAGAAGGGATTAAAACCAAGAAAACTGCATTTTCAGGGTCTTAAGCTGTTTTCTATGGAAAATATGCTGGAAAATGATTATTTCAATAATTTTTGGTGTTAAAATGTCAAGAAAATTGATTTAAATACCAAATCGGAAAATATTTTAAATAAAGGGTTGAAAAGGTAAATTTTACAAAAGAGGAGGGGCTGAAAACAGAAAATTTCCAAGACTAATTCTATACATGCAATATGATCAAATAATGGTACTACTACTATCGACAAAATACAATACACTACAATACCAAAAGTCGTTGTCAAACGAATTGGTTCGGTCTCGAACCAATGAAAATCCGAAACCACAAACACAACGATACTATGATACTACAATACTATGATTCATACAAATAACGATTCGGAATACATTATACATGTGCACAGACGTCTACGCACTATCTTTGGGCCCCACAAGTGTAAAATCTTGTTCGTTGAGCCTAGCTAGCCCGACGACCTGATCTTAAGGCCCAAAGACTTCATCTTACGAGGTGTTGGGTTTTACCATCCCGACACAACGTAACCGGACTTTCAATGGCTGTAGACTACTGGTCCCTAAGGGTCCTTTAGTGTCGCTAGTAAAGTCTGCCTTTTTGCGAGGCGGGTCTGGGACCCCTCGTACCTTTTATCCCCAACCGACTAATGGAGTCGTCGAGGCCTTCGTGTCCTCCTTCTCTTCGGATGTGGGACAACAGGACGGTTGGATAGCGTGACTAGTACGGACGACGCCTTCGGGATCGTTGGTATTGCTATAGACTAGTCGTTTGCGTAACGCGTGTCTGTGGCGGATAGTCATGCTCATCAATGATCCAATGTCGTCTGGAATAACAACTTCATGCGTTGCAATGGTTTCAAGTAATTTTCATGGAATTCAAAGAATTAGGAAGACATCGGGTTTTCCTAGGGTTTTCAATACATACAAATTCGGAACACATACGATTTCAATAAACAATATTTTACAAGTATAGAAAACAAACAGGCATACTTATGGATCTTCACACCTTTTTGACTATACTATTTTCAGAAAATATCGGATTTTCTGGTGGTTATCAAACGATACGAAGCATTGTTTTCAAATACAACTTATGAACTCACCAACATTTCATATGTTGACGTTTTTCAAAATACTTGTATTCTCAGGGAACCAGTGAATCAAGGGAAATCATATTCAGTGACGGTTGCAGTTTATTTTTGTATGAATTGAACAAATTAATTTTTGGGGGAATGTAATGATTAAACAATGTGTGATATGTAAACACTACTGGTTGTACTATGTTGATGAATGGTGACGAATGTTGTTATGTTTCATATATATTCAATGTTATGGTATTCAATTAAGTCACGACAGCCCCCGGACGTTTCCGCCGTCTGGTTCGGGGGTGTGACAGGTTGGTATCAGAGCTTTGTTTATAGTGAACTAGCATGTCGAGCCATACATTGATATGCAACTATAAACCAAAAAGAAGGACTAACATAACTCTGAACAAAACAAGTAAATAAAATACACTTGCTTGCATTAGGAATAAGGACCTAACGCTGAATCAAACACAATAACACTGGTATCTCGGTTAATTCGGGACTGTTCTTAGTGATGCCAAGGGGCGAATGTAGCCTGATCAACTACATTCTCTCCAAAGTAAAACTAACACATGTCTTGATGAGATTGGGATGACTAGGTAACCTAAAACTATACCCTTACCACCCAAAAAGAGAATGTTTGCTTAGTCTGTACAATAGTCATAGCATCCTAGGATAATGTTAGCATATTTACGTACTCGCGCAGACAACATGGCTAGTTTTCATCACCCTGGAGACCCCTACTTCCCTAATCAGGGAAACAACGGGTGGCTAGAGGAGGAGGAGCCTGAGGAAGAGCCCGAGGAAGAACCTGAGGAGGACCCCGAAGAGGAATCTGACGGGGAACCGGAGGCAGAAGTCGAGGGCGAGCCTGCCGAACCCGAAGAAGACGAAGAACCTTTCGGAGAGGAGCTCGATGACAGCGAAGGGGGTGATTCGGACGTAGAGTCCGAGGTCATCGATCCCCCTTACCCGATCAGGGTGCCTGCTTATCGTGTGGGACCCACTGGACCTACCCCTCCTTAGGGCATTGATCTTTGGAGATGGAGCAGACATCAGGGACAGCGACCCCCATTTGGCATGTCACGTGAGTTCTTTGACTTGAGGGACGGAGGACCGGCCGACCGAGCCCTACCGGTCATGGTGAGACGATTACGGGACACCGGCGACCTTGCTCAGGACACTGCTGATCAAGTACGCCAGCTGTGGACTAGGGTCGAGCGTGCGGAACAGGAGACGCGTGACGTCCTCCGGGAGTTTCACATGAGGCAGGTAAGGTGGGAATCTCGACTCCAGGATGCAGAACGCTTGGTGGCTCGTCTTCAGGGAGCATCCACATCTTCGGCACCACCTCCTAACCCAGCTCA
This sequence comes from Lactuca sativa, assembly GCF_002870075.4. Classification (NCBI taxonomy): domain Eukaryota; kingdom Viridiplantae; phylum Streptophyta; class Magnoliopsida; order Asterales; family Asteraceae; genus Lactuca; species Lactuca sativa. The sequence goes on along the minus strand of NC_056626.2, from coordinate 184,007,629 downwards.
TCGCGGTTAGGGATAGACTTATCATAGTAGGTTATTAGGAACTATGTTATGTACTCCGGCTCTATGTTTAAGTGACTACACTACTCATGGAGCCGTTATGCTGTCGGATTAGTGTTACATATGTATGCTCCTGCGAGCAAATTTTCTTGTACTAAATGCAGATAATATTAATAAACTTTTGTGTGTCTTGTTATGATATTACCAGTTGTTATGTGTTGAGATATTATGATTGTATGCCCGATAGTAGTAATGTTTAGGTTCGCACCATACACCGAGTTAGTAGAGTCGCCACCTCACAGAAACCACGTACACTCAACATCTTTCCGTTTCATGACAGAAAGATGCCTCGCCCAGCTACTCGCGGAAATCCCGAACCAACCCCGCCCGAAGTTGACTCCACTGCTTTCCAGGCAGCCGTGTCTGCTGCAGTCACAGCGGCTATGGCACAACTTCACCGAGGGAACAACGGAGGAGGTAACGGGCAAGGATCCGGAAGTTCGAACAACGGGACGAACCAAGGACTCACTAAAACGTGCACCTACAAGGATTTTGCGAACGCTAGACCCCGAACTTTCAACGGTACCGGAGGAGTGATCGCCCTAAAGCGATGGATCGAGAAGGTAGAGTCAGTATTCGAGATATGCGAGTGCCCCGAGCAGATGAAAGTGAAGTTCGCGGCCTGCACTTTTGTGGACCAAGCACTCACTTGGTGGAATGGTCATGTAGAAGCTATGACACTCCCTGTCGCCAACTCTATTCCCTGGGCAGAAATGAAAGAGATGTTGACGGCTGAGTACTGCCCCCGAGGCGAAATACAGAAGATGGAGCAGGAACTATGGAATCTCACGGTGCAGAATGGGAACATCGATGCTTACATATCGAGATTCAGCGAACTATCTCTGTTGTGCCCGGGTATGATCACATCAGAGGGAAAGAAGATTGAACGATTCATCTGGGGACTGACATCCCCCATTCAAGGGAATGTGATAGCTGCGAACCCTGAAACTTTTGACAGTGCGAAGAGATTGGCAAAGAGGCTATATGATCATAACCACAAAAAGGGCGAGAAACCGGTAGAGACTGAGAAGAAGAAGGAGAGTGATGGTAAGAAAGGATGGAACAACAAGAGGAAGGGGCGTCAGGGTCCCGAGACCTCTAAAAAGCAGCAAACGGTGGCAGTTCCCGCTGTCACTGCGCCGGTACCAGTCACATCACATGCTCCAGCCTCAGCTGCTTCAAATGCTTCAAGACCCTACTCCGGCGCTCTTCCTAGTTGCAATAAGTGCGGCCTCCACCATCACGGCGAATGCAGGGAACTCCATTGCACCAGTTGCAACCGAAGGGGACACACTGCAAGGTTCTGCAGGACTTATCCTTCTCAGAACCAGAGTCAGGGGAACAACCAAAACAACAACAATAACCACCGCAATACCAACAACGCCAATGCCGGCAGCAACAATGCAGGGCCTAGCCACACCTGTTTTGGGTGTGGAAGGACGGGACATTTCCGTCGAGATTGCCCTAACAACACCAACTCAGGAAACAGAGGAGCAGGAAGAATGCTGACTATGGGTCAGAGTGATGCAGTTCGGGACCCCGCAGTTGTGACCGGTACGTTCCTCCTAAACCACACTTATGCATGCATCTTATTTGATACTGGAGCGGAGCGAAGTTTCGTAAGTGAGAAGTTTAAACATTTACTAAAACAACAACCCCAGAAGCTAAATGAAACCTATACGGTGGAAATCGCCAATGGGAAAACCGAATCCACTAGGGAGATCTACATCGGATGTACCCTAACCCTCAACCAACACGTCTTACGAATAGATCTGATGCCAGTGTCAATTAGGAGTTTCGATGTGATTATCGGCATGGATTGGTTAAGCCCCCACCATGCTGAGATTATGTGCCACGAGAAGGCCGTTCGCCTTCGTCTCCCGAATCACGAAACCCTAGTAATTTACGGAGACAAACCTAGCACGAATCTTCGTCTTATCTCGTGCATCAAAGCACAAAAACATCTGCGAAAGAACAACTTAGCGTTCTTGGCTCACATAGTGGACAAGGCCAAAGAAGAAATTAACATCCAAGACATTCCGGTAGCGTGTGAATTTCCGGACGTGTTTCCCGAAGATCTTCCAGGAGTACCCCCAGAGAGACAGGTTGAGTTCCGAATCGACCTCGTTCCAGGAGCAACTCCTCTCGCTAAATCACCATATCGGTTGGCACCTGCTGAAATGCAGGAATTGTCCAGCCAACTCAGTGAGCTTCTGGACAAGGGATTTATCCGACCTAGCTACTCGCCATGGGGAGCTCCGGTGCTCTTTGTCAAAAAGAAGGACGGATCTTTCAGAATGTGTATCGATTACAAGAGAGTTGAATAAACTCACTGTTAAAAACCGCTACCCACTTCCCCGAATCGATGATCTATTCGACCAGCTCCAAGGAGCTAGCTATTTTTCTAAAATAGATTTACGGTCCGGGTACCATCAACTCAAAGTCCGAGAAGAAGATATTCCTAAAACCGCTTTCCGAACCCGCTATGGACATTATGAATTTGTCGTAATGCCCTTCGGTCTAACAAATGCACCCGCCGCATTTATGGACCTAATGAACCGAATCTGTCGACCGTTCTTGGACAACTTCGTCATTGTGTTTATCGATGACATCCTCGTCTATTCTCGAAGCAAAGAGGAGCATGGCCAACATCTCCGACAAGTCCTAGAAACGCTGCAATCGGAAAGGCTTTACGCCAAACACTCTAAGTGTGAGTTTTGGCTACGGAGCGTGATTTTTCTAGGTCACGTAGTTAGCCAAGATGGAATTCATGTGGATCCCTCTAAGGTCAAAGCTGTGGAAGGATGGGCAACTCCGACTACGCCCACAGAAATTCGTCAGTTCTTAGGCCTAGCAGGCTACTATAGGAGATTCATCCAAAACTTCTCTAAAATCGCCAAGCCACTTACCTTGCTTACACAAAAGAGCGTGCCATTCAAGTGGACAGACCGACAAGAGATTGCGTTTCGAGCCTTGAAGCAAGCTCTTTGTAGTGCTCCTGTGCTATCTCTACCCGAAGGAACGGAAGATTTTGTAGTATACTGTGACGCGTCAAATCAAGGCTTAGGTTGCGTTCTCATGCAACGTGGAAGAGTGATAGCATATGCGTCCCGTCAACTAAAGACGCACGAAGTAAATTACACAACCCATGACCTAGAACTGGGAGCCGTGGTCTTCGCCCTAAAAATTTGGAGGCACTACCTGTACGGTACAAAGTGCACCATCTTCACAGACCACAAGAGCCTCCAGCACATCTTGAATCAGAAGGAGCTGAACATGAGACAACGAAGATGGGTGGAGTTGTTAAACGACTACGAATGCGAGATCAAGTACCATCCAGGCAAGGCCAACGTGGTAGCTGACGCATTAAGTCGGAAGGAATACACAAATCGCCGTACGAAAACGCACTCGATAACCATTCAGTCTCATCTGACCGCTCAAATTGCATCAGTCCAGGCAGAGGCTATGAAAGCAGAAAATAGAACTAGCGAGGCATTACGTGGAATGGAGAAGAACCTGGAAGTCAAAGAGAATGGGGTATACTACTTCATGAACCGTATTTGGGTTCCAAAAATCGGAGGATTCAGGGAGATCGTTATGAAGGAAGCCCACAAGACACGATACTCCATTCATCCTGGCTCGGACAAGATGTATTTGGACATTAAGCAGCACTATTGGTGGCCTAACATGAAGGCGGAAATCGCAACTTATGTTAGTAAGTGCCTTACGTGTGCCAAAGTGAAAGTGGAGTATCAGAAACCTTCCGGATTGTTACAACAACCGGCAATCCCTGAGTGGAAATGGGAGGGGATTTCTATGGACTTCGTGACCAAGCTGCCCAAGACGTCGGACGGATTGGACACCATATGGGTAATAATCGACCGACTGACGAAATCTGCCCATTTCCTGCCAATCAAAGAGTCCTACAAGATGGAGAGGCTGACGCGTTTGTACCTACGAGAGATTGTAAGACTTCATGGAGTGCCAAAATCTATCATCTCGGATAGGGACAGTAGGTTCACGTCACGCTTTTGGCAGTCGCTCCACAAGGCCATGGGAACTCATCTTGATATGAGCACCGCGTATCACCCACAGACGGACGGTCAAAGCGAACGAACCATTCAGACGCTTGAAGACATGCTTCGCGCATGCGTGATAGACTTCGGAAAGTCTTGGGATACCCACCTACCGTTGATCGAGTTTTCATATAACAATAGTTATCATTCGAGCATTAAGGTGGCCCCTTTCGAAGCACTGTACGGGCGTAAATGTAGATCACCGTTATGTTGGGCTGAAGTAGGTGACACCCAGCTAGCAAGAACACATACGTCGGATAGGGCAATGACAGGACCGGAAATCATTCGCGAGACCACAGAAAAGATTGTCCAGATCAAAGCTTGATTACAGGCATCGCGTGACCGACAAAAGAGCTACGCCGACAAACGACGAAAGCCCTTAGAATTCCAGGTCGGTGATCGAGTATTATTGAAGGTCTCACCCTGGAAAGGGGTTATACGTTTCGGAAAACGGGGAAAGCTGAACCCGCGATACATTGGACCTTTCGAAATCGTCACCCGAATAGGCCCGGTAGCATACAGACTACAACTACCCGCGGAGCTAAACGGTGTACACCCCGTGTTTCATGTTTCTAATCTGAAAAAGTGCCTATCATATGAAACCATTGTCATTCCTCTTGACGAAATCGAAATCAATGAGAATCTCCTGTTCGTCGAAGAGCCAATCGAAATCATGGACAGGGAGGTGAAGCGTACTAAGCAGAGTCGCATCCCGATCGTGAAGGTACGGTGGAACGCAAAGCGTGGGCCAGAATTCACGTGGGAACGCGAAGATCAAATGAAGCAAAAGTACCCTCAACTATTTTAGCATCCTCAAATCTAGCTTTCAAACAGAATTTCGGGACGAAATTCCCTCTAACGGGGGGATGATGTCACAACTGTAAATTTTGAGCCATGTAATATATATATTCAAGTTAATGTGAATCAAAAACTTCAATCAAATACATCATGCAAGCACTACAAGTAGTCATCAAACAATTGGAAGACCCTAGAAGTTCTTGTTAAGTCTATTTTAGACTAGAACTTCCTTATTGGATCCAAATGGGCCAATAAGCTTCCAATTAGACTATCATGGGCTTAGAACCCTAATTGGGCTCTAATTGGACCCACACTTATTTATTTTAACATTTTGGGCCATATTGGGCCTAGAATTAAATGAATTAAAAGCCTTGATACATGAATAACCTAAACTAGTCCAATAAAAATATAAAAATCCTACTACATTCTTTTAGACTAAAAACATACCCAAGGCTAACTCAAATATTGGGCTTAGGAGCAAAAGGCCCAAATTTCTTTTTTTTCCTCCATGTTTTCGGCCCAATACCCAAGCCCAAGAGGATTTGAAGATAGTTGACTTTCAAGTGACACATCATTATTACCCATAGGATATCCATGCAACATCTCATGCCTCCATGCAAGCATCACTTCAAAAATCACTTCTTTCTCTTCCTCTCTCTTACTCTCGGCCATACACACCTACACACCCCAAAAATCTCTCAAACACTCTCTAGATCACTCAAGAACAACTCTCCCTCTCCACTCAAAAATCTCGAGTTCTAGGAAGCATTCAAGAGGAAATCTCCACAAAATTCTTCATCTAAGGTAAGATTATGCATAGATCTATGGTTTAAATTCTTTTGTTATCAAAATCCTTTCCTAATCTATGCAAAAATCGTGATCTTGCACCCTAGAACCATCTCAAAACTCGAGATCTTCATCAAAGGGAGCCAAGGCCAAAAACACTCCATTTTTCCTTCCATTCTTCCTTGCAAAACCGAATCAACACCCCAAGGTGAGCTTCATACCCCCTATTTTCTGTTTTTATGAGTTTTGTGGGGGGGGGGGGAATACAAGTGAAAGTGTAGATCTATATGTGTTTGTATGCCTTGTATGATTTCCATGCTTATATGTATGCTTTTATGTGTTTTAATGTTGGATCTAGCCATAAAACCCATCAAAACCGAGATATATCTTGTGTTAAATGATTTTAGCTTCAAATATATTTCTAAACACAAAGTGTTTCAAGAAAAATGGCTAAGTGGTTTAGTAATAATTTTCTTTGGGTTAAAAACACAAATTTTGGGCCTAAAATGTGAAAAATACAAAAATAAGGGCCCAAATTGACATTTCACAGATTCTGATGGATGAAGTGTGCCAAAACAGTTTCCATAAAACTATTTCTGGAATTACACTTAATTAGAGGACTAAAAACATGAATTTCAAGCTTAATGGGCTAAAAATGAAAATTTCGGCCCAATAAGGCCCATTATGCGAATTTTTCTGTTTTGGAGGGCCAAAACTGTAACTTTCTGTAAAACAGTGGACTATAAGTGTTCCAATTCCTTTTCAAAGGTTTAAAATGCTTTTTAAATTTAAAAAGGACCAAAGTTGCAAAAATTTTTCTATTTGGGCCAAAATTGTCAAATTTGCGAAAAGAAGGGATTAAAACCAAGAAAACTGCATTTTCAGGGTCTTAAGCTGTTTTCTATGGAAAATATGCTGGAAAATGATTATTTCAATAATTTTTGGTGTTAAAATGTCAAGAAAATTGATTTAAATACCAAATCGGAAAATATTTTAAATAAAGGGTTGAAAAGGTAAATTTTACAAAAGAGGAGGGGCTGAAAACAGAAAATTTCCAAGACTAATTCTATACATGCAATATGATCAAATAATGGTACTACTACTATCGACAAAATACAATACACTACAATACCAAAAGTCGTTGTCAAACGAATTGGTTCGGTCTCGAACCAATGAAAATCCGAAACCACAAACACAACGATACTATGATACTACAATACTATGATTCATACAAATAACGATTCGGAATACATTATACATGTGCACAGACGTCTACGCACTATCTTTGGGCCCCACAAGTGTAAAATCTTGTTCGTTGAGCCTAGCTAGCCCGACGACCTGATCTTAAGGCCCAAAGACTTCATCTTACGAGGTGTTGGGTTTTACCATCCCGACACAACGTAACCGGACTTTCAATGGCTGTAGACTACTGGTCCCTAAGGGTCCTTTAGTGTCGCTAGTAAAGTCTGCCTTTTTGCGAGGCGGGTCTGGGACCCCTCGTACCTTTTATCCCCAACCGACTAATGGAGTCGTCGAGGCCTTCGTGTCCTCCTTCTCTTCGGATGTGGGACAACAGGACGGTTGGATAGCGTGACTAGTACGGACGACGCCTTCGGGATCGTTGGTATTGCTATAGACTAGTCGTTTGCGTAACGCGTGTCTGTGGCGGATAGTCATGCTCATCAATGATCCAATGTCGTCTGGAATAACAACTTCATGCGTTGCAATGGTTTCAAGTAATTTTCATGGAATTCAAAGAATTAGGAAGACATCGGGTTTTCCTAGGGTTTTCAATACATACAAATTCGGAACACATACGATTTCAATAAACAATATTTTACAAGTATAGAAAACAAACAGGCATACTTATGGATCTTCACACCTTTTTGACTATACTATTTTCAGAAAATATCGGATTTTTTGGTGGTTATCAAACGATACGAAGCATTGTTTTCAAATACAACTTATGAACTCACCAACATTTCATATGTTGACGTTTTTCAAAATACTTGTATTCTCAGGGAACCAGTGAATCAAGGGAAATCATATTCAGTGACGGTTGCAGTTTATTTTTGTATGAATTGAACAAATTAATTTTTGGGGGAATGTAATGATTAAACAACGTGTGATATGTAAACACTACTGGTTGTACTATGTTGATGAATGGTGACGAATGTTGTTATGTTTCATATATATTCAATGTTATGGTATTCAATTAAGTCACGACAGCCCCCGGACGTTTCCGCCGTCTGGTTCGGGGGTGTGACACAAACTATGAAGAGGGATGTCGTAATCATAATCGAATTTGAGAATACAATTTTCACAATTGCAATCTTCTTAAAATCTCTCTTAGTGAAAGCATTTCCTTACAATCATTTTCATGAAGAAGGGAAACCTTATGACACTTAGATTTTAAAGTGTTTGCGTTCCTATCCATGTAAATTTGTTATAACAATAATCATAGGACAATGTTTGTGACAAATCCAACTCATATGGATTGAACTAGTTCAATCTTGATTTCTTGCCTTATGGCCGCATGAATGCCCACCATTGCTTCCAGGTTGTTAACAAGCTCACCCTTACCTTATCAATGTACTTTCCATTGATCAAGGTGCCTTGCCTTTATGCAATCCAATTGAGAACTCATAGAACTCATATTGCATAGTTGACTTAATATGGAATGGCACATAAACAAAATTATGTCAACACGATAGGTCGCCAACCTCAAGTCGTGTGCTAGTGATTACCTATCGGTTTATTCTTGATTAGCTCTTGAACTTTTCAAGACAATTGAGACTCCTACTGACCTCTTGACATATTATTCTCTTATTAAGGAACTTTCCTTGACAAAACAAATATTCAAGAGTTAGTGCGAAATCTTATCAAGACTAACACTTCACATACTGGTCCTAGTTGGTCTTTGTCTTATCCAAGACATCACAATTTACCAATTTCAAATGTGCAAGAATAAGAAAACTTTTCCAAATTCAACATTTGTTGAGTGTTATAAACCTACTAAAGACGTGTTACTTAATTTGCAATCTTGGAGTATGACTCTAAGATTCGATATTGGAACGAAGTATGATTGATTTCTTGATTTAACCATTTCCACAATTTATGATTCCTCTTCTAAAACATACAAATGTACTAAGACTCACTTAGAGGATCAATTGAGATATGGTTCTTAATCATTAAGACTTATCATAAAACATGACAAAAGGTACTCTCCCTTCTTCTTAGAATGGAGAAACTTTTATCTTTCTACCTTCTTGATTCCTTTTATTCGTTTTGCCATTAATTGAAACCTTTTCAATCAACTCAGAATTACACTTAATCTTATAAGTATAATCATATTTACTAAACTGTAGTAAATCATGACGAATATCTTTATCACTCTTGTGGTGGACTTGATCAACGCACAACCTAGTATACTTGATCTCCTAGTCCTTCACTTGACACTTTGTCAAAGAATTAGTCTAATTTCCAAATATGAAGTTTCTCATTCATCACACAACCAAGTTGTATGATTCCAAGTTTCTGTCCACTTGAAACTTGGGCGATGAGAATCTTTCCTTATTTGGAAAATTCTCGACGTTTCCACAAATAACATAATTAAGAATCAAATCCATCATTGTTAATAATAGAAATATTCAAACATCAATTTTTCATACATGCCACCGCAAGGATAAATAAATAAGATAAAATCAAAATTTAGTTTATTGCGGAAAATATTTGTCCTTACAATGTAATTCAACTAAAAACTAGGGATGAGCATACGACCCATGGGACCGGACCGGACCGGAAAAAAACCGGGACCGGACCCGGACCGAACCAGATTATCATATTAATGGGCCGGTTTTTGGGTTTGGTTTTTATCAATAATTGGGTTTCGGGTTTGGACCGGACCGTACCCGAATTAAAGGATTTAACCCGGACCGGACCGGAAAACCAAAAATTATTTTCTTTTTTTATCGACAAACAGTAAGCGAGAATTACTAAAATAAAAAAAATGTTGTCCGATTGAATTGATTCGGCCTCTCCTGTGGATCACATTATAGTGTCAATTTTTTTTTCAACCTCTTCTCTTGATCGTATTATGGTGTCGATTTTTTTTTCTCGAAAAACCAAAAGTTATTTCCTACTACATTTTTTTTTAATAAAAATAGTGCAGTTTTTTTTAAATAGTATTTTTAATAAAAATAATGTTGTTAAGTGTAATTTTTTTTTTTATAAAAATAGTGCAGTTTTTTACATAAAAATAGTGAGGTTAAGTGTAAATTTTTTATATATAAATAGTGTAAGTTTTTTTTAATAAAATAGTGTGACTTTTTACTAACATTTTTATTTGTTTACATACACCTCATTTGCACGTATTCTAATTAGAGTCTCGCATCGTACCATTGTATTCATCATCTTTTATGTATTTTTTTAGTTGAATTGTGCAAACAACAAAGATACGAATGATGGATGTTACGTAATAAGATTATAATTTGAAATACTATTGTAACAGCCCGGAATTCCAGGTATCGTTGTATTTATGATTTTGGGTGTTTTAAGAGGGGACTCGGCGAGTTGGAGCTCAGACTCGCCGAGTAGGAACACGGATCTGGTCGCGGGTTCGCGACTGGACTCAACGAGTCCGGATATGGACTCGGCGAGTCCGCGCTGTTTAGCGAAACCCTAACCGTCCAGGTTTGGGACGTATATGAGGGGCCTTATGGCCGTCATTGTTCACCCTAGTTCTCTGAAAGAAACCCTAATTCGATTGTGAGCATTTGGAGCAAGGTAGAAGACCATTGTTGATTTTGGAAGTGTTGTTTTGCAAGGAAGAGGAGGCTTAGTTAAGGGAACAACAAGAGAAGCCACATTCTGAGGATTTGGGGACACAGAGAGCACGTCATTCAGGTAATATTTCGAGTTGCATTCTTCTATGTTGATGTGTATATGGATTTAGGGTTTATTGAACCCTTTTGTGGCTAGATTGAGTGTTACCTTAGTCCCCCAAGTAATTAGAACCCTGTATTGGGACCTTTGGAAGTCCAGAATGTCCCATGCCTGAGCATTTCGGGAATCAATGGAGGTTTTGGATTGGAATCCTTATGCCTTAGGTCAAAAGGTAAATTATGAGTCATGGGGTGTATTATGAGCATCGAAATGAGGACCTTACGTGGTGAATCAGTCTAGGAAGGCCAGACCTATGAATGGTCGGAGCAGATCTGACCTTAGAAAGAAGTTTGAGCGATTGCATGGCATGGACTCGCCGAGTCCGATGAACAGACTCGGCGAGTAGCTTGAAGATTATCTGGGACTCGCCGAGTCGTTCTTCAGACTCGGCGAGTTGAGTCGGGGTGGCCCCGCGATTCTTCCAGGAGGAACTCGTCGAGTCAAGGAGGATACTCGACGAGTAGAAAGGGAATCTTAGAGAATTGGTGAGGACGTCTAGACTCGCCGAGTCGCCCTAGTGCTCGCCGAGTCCGGTCAAGCTGACCGTTGACCGTTGACCATTGACTAGAGTTGACCTATGTTTGACTTCTTAGGGATAGTCAAACTTAGAAGATAAAAGTGTTAATGAGAGATGTATGATATTATACGGAGATTGTAGCTCAGCGGATTGAGCACGAGTGACTTCGGGATTTGCTAGCTTTCGATATACACGAGGTGAGTCTTTTCACTATACCGTACCCGGAAGGGTTTGACTGTGTGACCGGAAGGTCGGATATGATATGTGATATATATGTGATATATGTGATAAGATATTTGTTATGCGTGCTATGTATGATTATGTTATGGGCCGGAAGGCGTTGTGTAATCTGGACCGTAAGGTTGGCGTGGGTAGGACCGGAAGGTTTACCCAGCAGGGACATAAGTCCCCTGAGACACATGGACCGGAAGGTCAGGGCCTAGAAAGGCGTATGTGCGTAAGTTGTATTTTGGGGAACTCACTAAGCATTTATGCTTACAGTTGTTATGTATGTGTTTCATGTACTAGCGAGGACCGTGGGAAGGCGCCGGCATGATCTGTACACACTGATAGATGTTATACGATCTTGGGATTATTTGTATTTTGACATGACACTTGGAATGTTTATGCCTTGGTTTGAATGAAAATACTTTATTTTGAAATGAAAAATTTGTTTGAAAATTTACGTTGTTACAACTATGCTAGAGAGTGACATGACAAACAAAACCTGAAACCGTAAATAACAAACATACGAAACCTAGTTTGGTACAGGATTGGACCAAAACCGTAAACAATACTACTAAAGTCTAATTCGGTCCAAAACCCGAAACCCGGTTTAGTACCCGAAATCGGACCGGACCAAACCCGGACCCGCTACACCCAAAAACGGTCCGGTTTTCGGGTAAGGCAATTCATGATTTTCGGTCTTTGGGCCGGTTCGGTCCGGGTTCGGCCCGTTTCTCATCCCTACTAAAAACTATGCTATTACATATTTCTTAGCAATCTACACTAACTCTAAAGTAGCAGCTCAAATATCTAATCTTTGAACCCATGCGATCGAAATTCATTTCTTTGAGATCAGATTCAGCACGCTTCTTTCTTAAGCTTCCTCTCTTTTCTTCGATCCTGCAAAACATCAAAATGTAATCTTATCACATCATGTATTAAGAATCAAAAATAGGAACTTATAGAGTTAATTATTGATATTACCTGAAGTAGAGCCATATGCCTTGACTCTCCCATCTCTTAGATCTCCCAGGTAGTTTGGGCAGCTTCGTCTCCAATGCCCCTTCTCTTGGCAATAATAGAAAATGAAATCCTTTGGAATGGCACAAGGAACTGTCTCATACTTAGTCCTTTCTGGACTTCCAATGTTGCAAGTTTCCATTGGAGTTTGGGAGTTTGATTCACCAGACAAATTTGCTTGACCAGCACACCAAATCATTGCTGATTTAGCAGCTATAAGTAAATATGTGAGATCAATGAGGGTCACGTCGTGGTCCATCATATAGTACTCTCTAACGAACTCACTATATGATTCCGGAAGTGACTGAAGAACCCAGTCAACAGCCAACTCACTTGAAATCTCGACACCCAACATCGTTAACCTGTCAATGTGACTTTATCTATAAGACGTGTGCACACACAGGTTTCTCATTTTCGTGTTTACTTGCCAAGAGGGCTTGAGTTAGCTTGAACTTTTCAAGCCTTCGAACTTGTGGGTTAGGGAGAATAACTGGAGGAGGTGGAGGAAGTGAAGCATGATCTTTGGTTCCTCGATCATATCGTGGAATATCATCTTCATTTGGAAAGCTTGTTCCATGGGATTTGGGAAGACCATTGTTAGATTCAGACATCTACAAAGCGGGAGAAATTCAAGTCAAGTTGATTAGAATCCTTGATGTAACACCCAAATGAAACATCAAGGCTAGGATCCAACACAATACTCTACAACCTAGAAGAGGGATGCCGTAATCTAGTTGCAGAATATTTGAAGGTAGGTAAATGACAATTTACTAATTTCCACCATGAAAAACAAAAAAAGAAATTTAAGTTTTAAATGAATTGAAACTCCTAGATCTTTTGAGATTCATTAAACTCTTCAATGGAATGTTTAATCTCGATTATGCCCTACTATTTGCGATTGGGATGCCGAGGATCACAAACAAGGTGTGAATAACCATGATGATTTACCAATTTCCACCATGAAAAGCAAAAAAAGAAATTTAAGTTTTAAATGAATTGAAACTCCTAGATCTTTTGAGATTCATTAAACTCTTCAATGGAATGTTTAATCTCGATTATGCCCTACTATTTGCGACTGGGATGCCGAGGATCACAAACAAGGTGTGAATAACCATGTGCATCACGTGGTGCACTAAATGTTACTATCACCTAATCAATGTGCCAGTTAGCCAGACACGCTCCATTAATCTATGATAAACATCGAGCGACCCTTCGCTACTAATGTCAATCCCAAATTAGTGTGTCGGTTAACCACACACACTCCACTAACGTTTGACAACAGTACGAAGTGTAATTCCATGGATTAGCATACAATTTCACATTTTGCCTAAAGTAACTATGATTTGAGAATTTGAAAAACATTTAGTTACTATTTACTTCATTATAACTTTAATGGAAGGTTTCTCTCCTATCCTACCCTTTCGGCTAACGACCCTCCACTAGTCAAGAGTGCGGTGGGTAAGAGTGGATACCCATTCAATCGCCATTTTTAGGCAATTTCCTTAAACATCCCTTATACACCAGCTTCGTGAATGAGGCCTACTAACGGTAAGACTGACTCTTTACTCATATATATATATATATATATATATATATATATATATATATATATATATATATATTAGACTTTTAATGTTACATATATATAGTATAGGGTATATTTTACACTTTTAAGATACTAGGTGGTTTTATTAACTTTCTCTTTTAATTAAACTTTTAATTAACTTAACAAAACCATGTAGGTGAAATTTGAACTTTTCAAAATACTAGGGTTTTAGAATTTAAATATTACACAATTAAACTATTAATCAAAATTTTAAATTCCAAAACTTTAGGGCAAGTTTTGAAACATTTCAAAACATTAGGGTTTAACTATTTAAATTTCAAAACAAAACTTTTAAGTTCAAAATTAAACTATAAAACTTGAAGGTAGTAATTTGAAACTATTCAAACTTTCTCAAGAACATTCTAGATCAACAATTCAAATAAGGCAATTATCTAATTTTGACCTAGTCAAATTTCTTGGAGTATAATACAACAAATGAATCAAATAATTAAACATTATCTTATAAGGTAACAAATATTTGATCAAATGGTAATTATATACTATTTTGGCAAGGATATTGACCCAAAATCAATAAAAATAGGATTTTATTAATTAAAAACGTTTATGGTAAGTATCCTAAGCCAAAACAGCAAGAAAATAGCCAAAAAACGCTGCCAGACCCTCAGACTCGCCGAGTCAGAGACTGGACTCGCCGAGTCAGCCAGACACGCCGAGTTCATCAACTGACTCACCGAGTAGGTCAAGCAGAAGGGCAAAAATCAATTTTTTTCAGCCAATAAATTATCAAATAAACATCAATTCACTAGCAAACAGCCCTAGGCTCTGATACCACTAATGGTTTTTAAGAAATATATCATTCCTATGGTGTACATGCAAACCCTAATATCTTTTAGATCTAGTTTGTCTAATGAACATGCAGTTGAATATCCAAAGCCGTAAACCCTAGATCCAATAAACTATAACTGAAATTAGGGTTTAGATCTTACCTTTGATTGTTATATAGCAATAACAATCAATCCTTGGCTTCAGAAAGCTTAGTGCCTCAAGTGTTGCACCTTTAATGGAGTCACAAACACCACTAAGCAACTTGGATGAAGACGGAGGAGAGAGGAGGCACCAAAAACGGCTGGAAACCCTAATCTAAGTGTTAGCCACGTTTTTGGTGCCCAAGGGTTCCTTATATACTTAGGCTATTAGGGTTATCAAACAAGGAAACCCTAATTTGACTGCTTAAGCCCTTAGCAGCCCATGGACCCCTTCTGGAACATGCCTTGGACGATTTCTAATGGGCTTCCCCATAGAATTCGTCCAAGCTATTATTCCAAGGTGATCCATAGCCCAATTGCAATTATCTTATAATTACAATTCTAGTCCCCCAAGTTTAATTAATCTCTTTTAGCCACAAAAATTAATTCTTGACTAATTTTAATTAAACATTATGATTTCTTCTTTAATATATTATTCTCATAATATATTAATAAATCATAATTAATCTTTTCTCTCCTAAATTCATCCTACATATTGCTATGGTGAAGGTAAACCAAAAGGACCATGCTCATAATTAGGTCAAGTACATACCAAAATAGTTATGGACTTAGACACTAATCCAACAGTATAATATGTTAGATCGGCATCCTGGTAGATAGGATGGTATTATGCGTTATGTGGTATGATCCATTAGATCGGTTGTTGTCTATAGACTGATATATGATTGTGTGTTATATATATGTGCACATGTTTGTTTGGCGGTTGAGGCTTATCTGCTTTGTGCGGAGGCCAATAGACCTGGGCATTCCAACCTGTTGGTTGTGGTCCATGAGTATTCCATCCCAATGATGATTGGACTCATAGTATGTGGGCATTCCAACCTGTTGGTTGTGGGCCTGGGGTATTCCATCCCGAGGATGATTGGACCCATAGTATTGGCATTCCAACGTATTGGTTGAGGACCTGGGGTATTCCAACCCGATGGTTGACTGGACCCATAGTATGTTGTTTATGATTCTATGTGTATTACCGTGAGTATGGGTATTTTGGGGGAGCTCACTAAGCTTTCGGGCTTACAGTTTCAGTTTATTGTTTCAGGTACATCAGGGGATCGCGGCAAGGCGAATGCGTGATTGTACATCTCCTCATATTTTGTTATGGTTTCTGGGAAAAACTATGATATAGACTATCTGGAAACAAAATTGTAATAACTATTGGTTTTAAATGTTTTTGAAAAGTTTAAAATTGGCTTGAAATTTTTGGGTGTTACATGCATGCAACAAGAGTCACAAAGACTACAAGCACACACAATCCCTAGTGTCGTACAGTATAGTGAGCAAACTCACCTCGATCCACTGTTAAACAAATAGAGGCTCGGGCTACTGAACCGGTGAATCCCCGTTGTAACATCCCAAAAATGAGACCCAAACATTTCATTTGTAAATTAATAAAACCAGTGTCCCCAAAACATCATAATATAAATCCAAATAAAACAAATGTATCAATCATCATTTCACATCAGAGTGATTCAAGAAAATGCAGAATGAGGTGGTGTGTGCTCTGCAATCATCCCGAACTTTTCCCTTTGAAAACAGAAATACTTGAAACATAAACTGAAAAATGAAAACACAAAGCTTGGTGAGTTCCCCAAAATACCACATACCATACATATCATACATAACACATAACGGGCTCTACCCAATGAGTATAATAGACCTTACTCTAACTCGCATAACGGGCCCCGCTCACTGAGTATAATGGGCCCCGCCCTAACTCACATTGTAACATCCCAATCTCTAGGTATGAATTTAAATTTATTATTTATATTTTCCAGGCAAATCGACGAGTTGGAAGGATCCAACTCGTCGTGTAGAGTATTTAATGCTCGCGTATATTTCAATGTCTACTCGACGAGTTGGAAGGCCCCATCTCGACGAGTTGAAGGCTAAACATGAAAACCCTATTTTTTTAGGTTTTACACCCTATTTAAATGCCTTAACTCTCATTGTCAGCCTCCCTCATCATCCCATCAGTCCAGAGAAAACCCTAATCGTGCCTCTCTCCCCATTTTGAGAGTGTGTGAGCTTAAAGAGTATTCTTTGGTGCTTTTCTTGAAGGAGCTTGAAGTTGGTGGAGCAAGGTTGAAAGGAGAAGCTTTAGATCCGATATTTACAGTGTTGTTGCAGCCACTTTGAGGTTTAAAGTCGTTATCTTGATCATCCCTTTTTCTAGATCTCTTCTTTTGAAAGTTATGGCCATTGTTAGCTTATTTTGGGACCATTCTTGGATTTGAGCATGTTATGGAGCCATGGTTTCAGATCTGGACATCTCATGGCCTCCATGGACTTAAAGTTGCCAACTTTATCAAGTCTTGGCCCTCGTTCATGCCCTAGGTCCCTTGATAAGCCTTATTTGAGTGCTTTAGCCCTCTTGATGCCATGCATGTACGTAAAGCTAGCAACTTTACATGCTATTTCAGTCCTAAGGGACCAGATCTATAGTTTGGGGCTTTGGTTTCACTTGGAAGTGTCTGAATGCATTAAGGCTAGGAAAATCGATGAGTTGGATCGGGTTTCCTCACCTTCTGGATACCGAGAAAACACGGCGAGTTGATTAGATAACTCGGCGATTTGGCTATGGTTTTTCCCAGTTTTCTGAACACTGAAGGAACTCGACGAGTTGCTAGATGCACTCGACGAGTTGGGTCAACATGGATTGTTGACCTTGATTGTTGACTGTTGTCTTTGACCATGGTTGACTAAGTTTGAATTTAAGGGTATTTTTGTTATTTCGAGACTTTAATGAAATTACTCACATGGTGGTTGTAGGCAGTTAAGTTCAAAGTTGTGATTCAAGAGTTGGATCATGTCAGTCAGTGCTACTTGTGAGGTGAGTTTTCATCACTATACTAGCGGGTCGAAGGCACCGGTTCCGAACCAGTGGATTGATGTTCTGTTATGCATATGCTGTTATGATCTGTTAGATCGGTATTCTTGTAGCTAGGATGTTGTTATGTTGTAGTGGTATGTTAGATCGGTATCCTGGTAGATAGGATAATGTTATGCTTAATGATCTACTAGATCTGTTTGACTGTCTGTAGACTGTTATGTGATAATCTAATATATGTGCACATGTTTGCCCGATGGTTGGGGTATTCCATCCCGATGGATGATTGGACCCATAGTATGTTGGCATTCCATCCCGATGGTTAAGGGCCGAGGGTATTCCATCCCGATGGATGATTGGACCCATATTATGTTCGCATTCCACCCCGATGGTTGAGGGCGTGGGGCATTCCAACCCGGTGGTTGATTGGGCCCGTAGTGTGTTGTTATTATATGTGTGTTATTGTTTTGCGGGTATTTTGGGGGAAACTCACTAAGCTTCGAGCTTACCATTGTGGATTTTGTTTCAGATATTTCGGATGATCGCGGGAAGGCGAATGTTTGATCGTGCACCTCCTCGTTTTTCGTGTTGTGATTTCTGGGAAAACTCTGATATCAAATTATTTTGAAAAAAATTTGTAAACAATGGATGGTTTTTGAATTTTTGAAAAGTTTTGATTTTTCATGAATTTTGTGGATGTTACAAGTTGGTATCAGAGCCTTGGTTTAAATGAATTGGAGGAACACTCGTGTGAATGCAGTCTCAAACTAAGGAAAAGATTTATAAATGGTTTTAAAAATACTAAAAGAGGATGTGAAGTGTACGCTCAACCAGAGCCAGTAAGTAGACCCCAAAATACCATGTTATTATTGATATTGTGATATGTTAGAACAACATGCTAATGATAAGCTAGGGATTTTCAGGAATTACATGATATAATTGCCTGATTTTATAATGTCTGATAGTCTAGGGCCTTTCTTTTATGAAATTGACATCATTACTGTAGTTTCTTAGTGTATGCATCACGGTTGTATATAACTAAGATCTTATAGCCTGAGAATGTTTGGTTTGGCCTTATTTCATTTTCTTGTTTGATAAAGGGCTTAGGGTAGGATCAGATATTTGGATGTTTATAGGGTCCAACGTTATGTATGGCTAGCATACACGAGTGCTACAGGGTTGGTGAAAGTTTCATGGATGAGTCGTGCGGGGTCAGTTGGCTGGTTGTGACATGTTTAGCCTTCCTCTATGCTTATGTATATTGTTAGGGTGTTGTGATGATCCTTGAGAAAAATATGGTTAGGTGTGGAAGCTAGTATGGGCCCGTACTACTGAAAGCACATGACCCATACTGATGGGATGTCAAGTCCACCAAGAAAATTACACCCTTTGTTTGCAAATAAAACGTAATATAATGGTAAAAAGGGGCATCGATCCTCTAGGAAATGGTTGTAATCTATCACCAATGCAATTCAACAGAACTAGATAAACTAACTAACTACAATTAAACTAAAAGGGGGTGTTGTGATTGCTTGAAAAGTAAAAGTCTTGAATAACTAAAAAGCTTGGAATTAAGCAAGATGGTGAGATGCTCAAATATTGGAGAGAATTGGTTAACCAAGGCAATTCAACATAATGAACATTTGTGTGTTTATCATTAGGATTCAATATGAAGTTTATCATTCATCCCAAATTGGTTATAGCAATCATGAAGCATGATATGCCAAGATTCCTCGTATGTAGTATGGAGGTTGTGGAAGCCTACAACACACCTTCTTATTGAAAATCAAGGATTCAATTGAAGCAATTAAACCCAAGAAGTTGATTAGCCTTAAGAATGATGGAATCCCCAATTCCCAGAGGATGTCAATGCCTACACATCCATAAAGGAGTCATGATTCATAAGCTAGAGATGATTTCTACCATCATAAAGCCCTTGTTCTAAGTAAATCCAACGATTAAATGCTAAAACAAAGAAATAAACCAACAATTGCCGATTCAAGTACCAAGCTCATGATCAAAGTATTAAATAAGCATAAGAAATATGGACTAGAATCATAAACATAAGATATATGCCAATTAAGCATGAATCCTTCAAAAACCCACAAATATCCAAGGGTTTTAGCCAAAGTTAACCAAAATAGAGAAATTAGCCACTAATGGCAACAAAATAATAATCACAAAAGTGTTGTTGCATCAAGAATCTACCAATTATTTAGAAAGATGAGAAAAATGAGTATCAAGCTCCAAAATCGCCTCTAATGGTCTCCAATGGTGGAAAATCGAAGTGTGTGCTGAAAGATCCAACCCCAAGGTAAATAGTAAACAAAATGACCAAAATGCCCAAAAGTGTACATTTGCCCGGGTACCCGCGCAAGTGTTGCGCGACTGAGAATCCACCCTCGCAAGTGTTTCTGAAATGCTATTGGTCCATTCTTCTCCAGCGCACCACTCCACTACCTAAGATTGCATTGGTCCCCTCCATGCATCACATGATTCAAATTTGGCCAATCACCTTCAAGATTTAAATATGGATAGTCCATGCCTAATGTAAGAATCCATGACTCATCTTCAAAAGCCCACTTCATCCAAATCCACAACTTTGTAAGCCCAAATTTTCTTTGATGGATCCGTAAAACCCAATAATGCATCGAAAAGCCCACTAAGCCCAACTGCAGTCAAACCGCAACCGCAACGAGCTCCAAAATCCTGCAAAATATCTCATGCAAAATAGAATGTACCTGACACAATCCATGATAAAGAAAATAAAGAATATACAATGCTATAGTAATAAAAAAAGCTAAAAAAATACTAAAATAAACAAATAAAAATAAGGAAATAAAATAAGCTATCAAATCACCCGTAGCGTAAACCTAACTTGTCCTCAAGTTAGAATAAGAATAGAATGAACTTGGGATGAGCTAAACTAAAAATGAAAAAGAAAGATAACATAGAAATTGGTCAACATCAGTCAACATGGTCAGAATCAGTCTTTCATGGACCCTACACATCTTCGAAATGTTCCCCGCTTTAGGGCCATAAACCACATTCTCAAACCACTTGAAGGGCGTATAGATCACGTCTGGATGTAGTCGCGGTGTGCAACACAAAGGAAATAGAGGATGCACCCAGTGGGGGCACTTTAAATCACCAATGCAGACCATAATGCATGAAGGAAAGGCTCCTCTTCACACACGATGATTCCTACATTTGTCAGGCGAAAGTGTATAATAACGAAATAGGGTTTTACAGCGCGGCCTCCGGGCAAACATCCAACTTCCGGGGATTCTCCCTTGTACTGTCCTTTACATTCTACCATCTCATCGTCATAGCCTTTTTTCACCAAAATCATATATATATATATATATATATATATATATATATATATATATATATATATATATATATACACACACACACTTAACCTAAATCTAAACCTAACAGCCTAAATCTTCAATCTTGAACTTCTGTTATTTGGTCTTCATTCTCTTTGCTGCTCGATCTTCTGTTTTTTTTTTGTGAGGAAGTCTTGAACTTGGATTCTTATTCTTCTTTTTGTGTTGTTCTTTTTCTTCATTTTTTGTTGCTTTTTTTGAATCTTCTAATACTGTCTCTTATTGTCTTCACTTTTCCAATTTTTCATTTTTTTTGTGTTTTCTTTTTGGAAGGTTTAAGGAATTTCACCATGTAACATAGGACTCCAATAGTGAAAATGGAGTAATAGATAGAGTCTAACATGAACATCTAATGATCATTGACAAAGTGTCAAGATCTAATAAAAAGGATGGGGAATGACTCAAAAATTGGTGTTACCGAAAAAACTTGGTCCCAAAAGATGTGAATTGGGGGACCCACTACAAATTTCATCAAGCACCTCAATGCAAGGTGTGATGAGAAAAATCTATCTAACTATCTACTCTAGACCCCGAGAAAAAATGATGACCTATCTTAAAAAGGTGATGAGGATCTAACTAAGTAAGACTCGGATGATACTTTGGAGTACTAAGGGGTACTCCCCCCAAAACCAAGATGTGAGTCTTCAATATCTTCAAAATACCTTACCAGGCTAATCTTTGCTCGCACACATCGGTTTGACCAACCACATCCCTCCGTACCTATACCCAGTCAAGCTACCTGCAGTTGACCCCCATATAAGCAATCTTAAAGTGGTTTATGAGGCTCAAAACATGTCCCATTTATCTAATACAACGAAT
This sequence comes from Lactuca sativa, assembly GCF_002870075.4. Taxonomy (NCBI): domain Eukaryota; kingdom Viridiplantae; phylum Streptophyta; class Magnoliopsida; order Asterales; family Asteraceae; genus Lactuca; species Lactuca sativa. The sequence goes on along the minus strand of NC_056626.2, from coordinate 183,985,552 downwards.
TCCATATCAAGACCCGGGACCAATCTATGATTCAATACTTATGACTCGACGCTATGGTACCTATAGGGATGAGAAGACAAGAGAGAACAAAAATGCATGAACTTAACCTAGAATGCATCTAAAAAGTATGAAAATTAGAAAAGAAGAAAACAAAATATGCAAAATTTTTGAAATTTTTATGCATTTTTTTATGAATGACCTAAATGAGTTACTCTAAATGCAGCCATATACAACCTAAATGCAATAAAAAATAAAAGATAAGAACACCTCACCCCACGCTTAAAATTAAGCATTGTCCTCAATGCTTAGGATGAGAGTAAGGAAGGATCGTACCAGGATCAAGGTGGTGGAGGCCCACGAGGACGCTATGGAAGCAACACATGGGTCGTACAATGATGTGTGGGTGGAGTTCTTATCCGCCTAAATACACATGGATGAAAGCTTGGTCGCGCAAAGGAAGCATATGAAATGGCTCAAAACTATCTTATGAAGTGACATATTTGTGTGGGTACCCTCGCAAACTTTGTGTGGCTAAGGAGGCAGTCTCGTAAGCTTTGCACGGGTGATAGTTGGGCCGCGCAACAATCTGTCAGGGTAAGCAGGCCATGCAAGGATCTGCGAGGGTGGGAGGCAAGCCCCGCAAAAGGTTGCAAGGGTGGGTATCAGGTCGCACAGAACCTACACGGGTGGGGAGCAGCCGCGTGCATACATTAGAATACATCCTATGTTAGGGTAATTTTTGAGCTCGGATTTGCGCGAATGGGCTGGGTCGCGCAACGTTTGCGTGGGTACCCGCACAAATTGCATATTTTTGACACTTTTTTCAAACTTTACCAAGATCATTGCTAAACCTCAAGATGCTTATTGTTGATAAACTTTGAGCCTAGAAACATCAAAACTTCAAGCGGAGTTTATTTATTTACAATGCATTTATATAACTTATTTGCCAAGACTTAGTCTTGCTTTCTTCAATCTTCATAAATCGAGGTTTGCAATATTACGTTGTCGAATTCTCCCTTTCAAAGCTTTCATAAAATGGTTTCAAACAGTTCCCATTCACTTTGAAGATTTAATCTGTTTCCAAACTCTTGATTTCAACCGCACCATGATCAAAACTTTTAAAACAATGAAAGGTTCGTGCCATCGAGATCGCAATTTTCCCGAGAATAACTTCATGCGTGAATGATAAAGAAGAAATTTTTGACTTGGATTAAAGTGTTTTTGGGTTATGTGTTTGTCATGAAATGCCTTTTTCTTCTCTTTTCACCTTTTAAAACTTTTAATTATATTCTTCTTGACCACTTCCATCATTGGAGGATTCAGTCTTCTTTGAGCCTCTCTCCTAGGTTTGCAATAATCTTCCATAAGAATCTTTTGTGTCCGTACATTAGGGCTTATCCCATTTATTTGCTCAATCACATCAACCCAGTACAATGGAGAAATGTTGCTAGGGTACCTCATTGCTTCAAAGATGTTAAAGTGAATGATCTCTCAATCAAAATCCATTAAAATTTTCCTTTATGGACATCAATGATTGTGTGAGGGATATTCATGAAAGGTCTTCCAAGGAGAATCATAGATGATTTGGAAGGAGTCTTATCTTCAAGATCAATGACATAAAAATCTGTAAGAAATACTAGTTGATTAACTTGTACTATCACATCCTCCAACACTCCTCTTGGAGGCACACTTGACTTGTCCGCTAATTGAATGATTACTCTCATTTATTCCAAAGGTCCAACATTGAGAGATTGAAAAACTGAGTATGGCATCACATTGATCGAGGCTCCAAGATCTAACATGGCACTTTCGACATGTAAATCACATTTGCATTGACTTGGATCTTTTCATTTGCCTTGAATTTTCTCTTCTTGGTGCACAAATCCTTGAGTAATTTTGCATAACTTGGTATTTGCTTAATAGAATTTAATAGTGGAATGTTGATTTGGACTTTGAGGAAGGTCTCAAGAAACTCTTTCTCTTCCTCCTTTTTCTTTGAGGGAGCCAACTGGGAGGGAAAAGGTGGTGGTATGACCAATGGCTTGATGGTCTTGTTGGAAGATTCAGGTTGATCAATATTTGGCACAACCGGTTCCTTTAGAGGAACTACAACTTTCAAAGGTTCAACAATAATAACTTCATCATCTTCTTCTCTTGAAACTCTTTTAGGGTTGCTTTCTCCAAGTGTTTTCATACTTCTCAAGGTGATTGCACTCATATTGGGGTTCTTATCGATTTGAGATGGATGTTTACCCCTTTATTCTATCTTGTTGAGAGCGGTGGCCAAGTCCTTGTTTGTGCTTGAATGTTGGAGAATGTGTTCTTTGTCTCTTGTTGAAATTGTGTTTGGCTTTGAGCAAGAAAAGTGACAAGTTCTTGAAACTCATGTCATGGTTACCACTTGATTGGCCTTGTTGTTGAGGTTGTTGGTAATTTGGAGGGGTATAAATGTATGTGTATATGGAGGTTTTTGGGAAGGATATTGTGGATATTAGGGTCTCGTCATAACATTTGGTGGGTTTTGCTTTGGTGGGCATGGGTTGTTTGGGTTATTCCTCCAACTTGGGTTGTGTGTATTTTTAAATCCTATGGGTTTTGGTTGACTTTGATATCCTCCCATTGCATTAAAATCCTACTTTTCACTTCCAAGTGTGGGAAACTTATCTATATAATGCCGCGTCGTTGCACAAATACCACACACCATCAATTTTTGACCACTTCCCACCACCATTTGAGTTAACACATTAGTCAAATCCAAGAGCTTTGATTCCAAGTGTTGGGTGTTGCTAACTTCACCAACCACTTGTGGGGAATTTCTCTTCATTTCACTTTGAGTCCTAAAATTTCTTTTATTTTGAGAAATGGTACCAAAAAGTAATCTTATCTGTTGAGGTGTCTTGTTGAATATGTCACCACCACTTGAAGCATCAACCATCCTTCGATCTTTTTCATTTATACCCTCATAAAGTTTTTGAAGAAGTAGTTGTTCGGGTATGTTGTGTTGAGGAAAACTTGTACACAAGTTGGTGAATCGCTCCCAAAAATCATGAAAAGTCTCATTCTCCCCTTAACGAATCCCCAAAATGTCACTTCTTTGACTTGATATTCGGGAGGTGGGATAGAACTTGCTATTGAAGGATTTGAGTAACTCTTCCCATGTTTGAATAGATCCTGGTGGTAAGTTGAATAACCACTCTCTAGCTTTATCTTCCAATGTGAGAAGGAAGGCAGTTAACTTGAAATCATCCAATGTCACATGTTCGGGCAACATGCTAACACATATCATATGAAAGGAATTCAAATGCCTTTGAGGATCTTCTCTATCTAAACCATGGAACTTGGTGAGTTGATGTATGAAAGTTGACTTCAATTCAATCCCTCAACGGTTTGCAGGATAAACAATACCAGGAGGTGTGTGAGTAACATCCGTCTCCATCATTTGTCTAAGTGTCAACTCTTGAGGGGGATTGGGTGGATTGGGGTTATTGGGATATTGTTGCATGTAATTGGGAGGTTGTTGGTAAGGTGGGTATGGGTATTGTTGATGATTGTACATTTATTGTGGATAAGGTTGGTAGTTAGGATATTGGTTGTAGGGGTTGTTGTTGTGGGTACATTGGAGGGTGTTGGAAATTGGGTTGATTTGGGTGATATGCTTGTTGTTGAACTTGAAAAGCACTGTTTTGAGGTTGGTTGTTTTGGTGGAAGTTTGGGTTTTGTGGTTGTGGTTGTTGATAATTTTGTTGATTTGGCTTAGGAGGTGGTTGATTCCAAGGTGGCATATCTTTGAGAGGTTCTTGGTGTTGTTGCTGTCTTGGTTGTTGGGGTGGGGTATTGGCATCTCGATTGTTTAGATTTTGGTTGGGATTGTGAGGTTGAGTGTGATTCATGGCTATGTAGTTTTCAAACGAAATGTCTTCAAAGGAACCACCAAAAATTGGAGAACTCGGTTCGTTGTCAATATCACTTGAATTATGAACTTGATCTTGTATGGTGATTAGTGGAGAAGAGGAAGAAGCTTGAACGAGGTGTTGCTGCTTTGCTTGTTTGACTAACTTTTTCAACCTTTTGCTTCTTTTTCAATCTCCGGATTGTAGAGTAGTCCACCGGTTATTGTAGACCTAGGCATAAACAATCAAATAACAATAACCAATTTCCCCGGCAACGGCGCCAAAACTTGATGGGATGTCAATCCACCAAGAAAATTACACCCTTTTTTTGCAAATAAAACGTAATAATGGTAAAAGGGGGTATCGATCCTCGAGGAAATGGTTTTATTCTATCACCAATGCAATCCAATAGAACTAATATAAATAAACAAACTAACTACAATTAAACTAAAGGCGGGGGGGGGGGGGGGGGGGGGTGTTGTGATTGCTTGAAAAGTAAAAAACTTGAATAACTAAAAAGCTTGCAATTAAGCAAGATGGTGAGATCCTCAAATATTAGAGAGAATTCGTTAACCAAGGCAATTCAACACAATGAACATTTGTGTGTTTATCATTAGGATTCAATATGAAGCTTATCATTCATCCCAAATTGGTTATAGCAATCATTAAGCATGATATGCCACGATTCCACATAGGTAGTATGGAGGTTGGGGAAGCCCACAACATACCTTCTTAATCAAAATCAAGGATTCAATTGAAGCAATTGAACCCAAGAAGTTGATTAGCCTTTATAATGAAGGAATCCCCAATTCCTAGACGATGTCAATGCTTACACATTCATAAAGGAGTCATGATTCATAAGATACAAATGATTTATACCATCACAAAGCCCTTAATCTAAGTAAATTCAATGATTCAAATGCTAAACCAACGAAATAAACCAACAATTACTCATTCAAGTACCAAGCTCATGATCAAAGTATTAAAAAAACATCAGAAATATGAACTAGAATCATAAACATAAGATAAATGACAATTAAGCATGAATCCTTAAAAAAACCCACAAATATCCAAGGGTTTTAGCAAAAGTAACCAAAATAAGGAAATTAGTCACTAATGTCAACAAAATAATAATCACAAAAGTGTTTTTGCATCAAGAATCTGCCAATTACTTAGAAAGATGAGAAGAATGAGTATCAAGCTCCAAAATCGCCTTTAATGGTTTCCAATGGTTGAAAATCGAAGTGTGTGCTGAAAGATCCAACCACCCATGGTAAATGGTAAACAAAATAACCAAAATGCCCAAAACTGTGCAGTTGTGCGGGTACCCGCGCAAGTGTTGTGCGACTAAGAATCCACGCTCACAAGTGTTACTGGAATGCTATTGGTCCATTCTTCTCCACTACACAACTCCACTACCCAAGATTCCCTTGGTCCCCTCCATGCCTCACAAGATTCAAATTTGGCCAGTCACCTTCAAGCTTTAAATATGGATAGTCCATGCCCAAAATAAGAATCCATGACCCATCTTCAAAAGCCTACTTCATCAAAATCTTCAACTTTTTAAGCCCAAATTTCCTTTGATGGGTCTGTAAACCCCAATAATGCATCGAAAATCCCACAAAGCCCAACTGCAGTCAAACCGCAACCACAACGAGGTTCAAAACCCTGCAAAATATCTCATGTAAAATAAAAAGTACCCGACATGATCCATGATAAAGAAAATAAAGAATATATAATGCTATAATAAGAAAAAGAGCTAAAAAATACTAAAATAAACTAATAAAAATAAGGAAATAAAATAAGCTATTACATATGCGTAGCAAGGAAGCCACAATCCCTAGGGTTATGTTGGGAGTTGCTTTCTCGTTATTTATGTGGCTTATCTGATATCTTCCTGGTGTATTTTCAGTATGGTGGTTATGAGTCGATTTGAGACCGGATACGGGTCGGGATCTGGAGCTGGCATTCAGGATAGGCCAGCATTGACAGAGGACCGCGTCAGGGAGATCATTTGTAAGGAGGTGGGTGCGATTGTCCGAGTCAGATTCCGGAGATGTTCAGGTCTATCAAGACCGCGATGATGTAGTATTTTGATGACAAATATGCAACCATTGTTGAGATTGCTGCTGCTGCGGCCTCTGCAGTTGTGGCGGCTGTGGGTGTTGGGCTAGGACGAGTATTTCAGTATTAGGACTTTGATAACATGATGCCCCCGACCTTTGATGGAGTTCAGGACCTGATCATTGCGATGACTTGGCTGTCTGATGTAGAGGGATGTTTCTTTAATTGTTCCTGCCCTGTTGACTAGAAGGTCAGGTGTGTTCTGAACCTTCTGAGGTCCGGAGCCAAGGACTAGTGGAGACTCGCTACTAGTTCCTACTCTGTTGAGCAAAGGACTGCTGTGTCTTGGGAGCAGTTCTCAGAGATCTTTCATTCCCGATATGTGCCATTGGTGGAGAGGGAGAGATTGGCCCAGGAGTACTTGGATTTGAGGCAGGGTAATGAGTCGGTGACGGATATCACCAAGATGTTCACGGAGAGGGCTACATTCTGCCTTGAGTTTGTCGCGTCTGAGCAGGCTCATATGACCCATTACTTGAGCATGCTCAAGATGGAGATCAGGCGGTTCGTCTCTACCTAACGCTATGGATCATTGTTGGAGATGCAGGAGGCCGCCAGACGGTGTAAGATTGGGATCGAGTTGCAGACTTGGGAGACGAGACTGGCCCCGGCGTAGTCGCAGCTTGCACCGAAACGTTTTAGGGCTACTGACTGCAGGCAGGGGAGTCAGAGGGGTCGCACTTGTAGGAAGTGTGGCAAGGTGCATGATGTGGTTTGTCGGCCTTCTTCAGGATGCCACAAGTGTGGCAAGCAGGCCACATTGCGAGGGATTATAGGCAGCTGACTCCCGTTTCTATTGTCAGACTTTGTTACCATTGTGAGCAGGTGGGCCATATGAAGGCCTAATGTCCCCTACTAGCTGCCAGACTTGTGTAGGCTCCAATGCTAGCTACCTTGAGGTTTACTGATGGGAGTCAGGGTAGAGCAGAGCCCCTGAGGGCTCAGGGACATGTGTTTCAGCTCACTGCCCAGGAGGCCAGGACAACACCAGATGTGGTGGCTGGTATGTTTCTATTCCTCATCTTATTGATTATGTTTATCGTATGCTCATATGTTTGTACCTATGTTAGGTACGTTTTTAGTGAACTCCTTGTCTGCTCCTGTATTGTTTGACTCGGGGGCGAGTCGGTCATTTGTCTCTCGATCGATTAGCAGTGTTCGTTGCGAGTCTCCATCGCCAAAAAAACACGGGGTTTTTGTTGCATCAATTTATCGGGGTTGCTTTCTAGAGATATTCAGGGTGTCTTTTCCAATTGACATAATTCTGATTCCCATGGGGGATGTTTGCGTTATAGTGGGTGTGGACTGGCTGAGTCATTTCGGTGTCATGATCGACTGCGAGGGTCACCGTGTAGTAGTTCAAACCCAAAGTGGGGGAGAACTCGTTATCTATGGTGAGGACACCAGGTTGGGTTTAGGGTTTTTCTCAGCTGCCAAGGCTCGACAGTATATTCAGCACGGGTGTGTGGGTTATTTGGCATATCTGGTGGATACGCGGGCGAGGAGTAGGTCGCAGTTTCAGATGTTCCATTTGTTAGAGATTTCGCTGATGTGTTTCCGGAAGAGTTACTCGGAGTGTCTCCTGAGAGTCAGTTCGAGTTTAGGATTGAACTTGTGCTAGGTGCGTCCCCTATTGCCAAGGTGCCGTACCAATTGGCACCACCTGAGATGCAAGAGCTATCGTCTCAGTTGTAGGAGCTGCTAGGCAAGCAGTTCATCTGTCCGAGCATTTCTCCATGGGGAGCACCGATCTTTTTCGTCAAAAAGAAGAATGGTTCACACCGGATGTGCATTGACTACCAGGAGCTGAAAAAGTTGACGGTGAAGTAACGTTGTCCCCTCCCACAGATAAATGACCTCTTCGATCAGTTACAGGGAGCATGTTGGTTCTCCAAGATAGATCTGAGGTCCGGGTACCATCAGGTCAGGATGAGGGAGGAGGATGTGGAGAAGACCGCATTCCAGACTCGTTACATACATTACGAGTTCGTTGTGATGTCGTTTGGTCTCACCAACGCGTCGACAGTATTCATGGACCTGATGAATCGGGTATGCAGGTCGATGCTCTATCACTCAGTTATTGTGTTCATCGATGATATCTTGGTGTATTCCAATACCAGAGAGCAGCATGAAGAGCATCTCTGAGAGCTTCTGGGAGTTCTGAGGCGAGAATGGCTTTACACCAAGTTCTCAAAATGTGATTTTTGATTACGAGAGGTTTAGTTCCTTGCGCACATCATTAACCAGGAGGGGATTTTGGTCGATTTGGACAAGATCGAGGCGGTGATGTAGTGGGAGGTTCCGAAATCTCCCTCGGATATCAGGAGTTTTCTGGGTTTGGCAGGGCACTACTGGAGATTTATTCAGGATTTCTCCAAAATTTTAGTACCCCTCACTCATCTAACGAGGAAAGGGGTAGATTTTCGGTGGTGCCTTGAGCAGCAGACATCATTTGAGACCCTCTGACAGTAACTTTGCGAGGCTCCATTTTTGACACTCCCTGAGGGAATTGAGAATTTTGTAGTTTCCTGTGATGCGTCCATCACTGGGTTGGGAGCAGTTCTCATGTAGAGAGGACGAGTGATAGCTTACGCTTTGCGGCACCTGAAGCCGCATGAGACGAGATATCCCATGCATGATCTTGAGCTGGGAGAAGCAGTATTCGCCCTCAAGATCTGGAGACATTACCTATATGGGGTCCGATCTACCATCTACATGGACCACAAGAGCTTGAGACATATCATGGATCAGCCGAACTTGAACATGAGGCAGCACAGGTGGTTGGATGTAATCAAGGATTATGACTGTGAGATCCTTTACCATCCTAGTAAAGCGAATGTTGTGGTAGATGCCCTGAGCCATAAGTCGGATGGATCTTTAGTTCCGACATCGTGTATAAATAGCCACTTTTAGATGACCTGAAATCTGAAGTCTCGAATTGGCCTGACTCCTTGATAGACCGCCCATACCGAAACATTGCAAATTCCATTCCACTTGGCCAAAGGGATTAGATAATCTTTCAAGAAAAAACTCATCATGATGATAACAATTCCATGAACATAATGAACAACGCGAGACAAATTAGGAGATGAACCTTCTAATGTTAAATAAGACATCACTTCCTTGATCTGCCGAACCAACATATCGCTGCTAAAATTCTAAAACCCCATACTTGCCTGACTCCTACACAGATAGAACTTAACCAAAACACGATCACAAGATCCTGATCTACCTTCAAATCTGAAACCATCCTTTAACCCTGAATCCCTCTACTGATACCCTTGGCATACATATTCCTTAATTCATATCCCACTAAGAACCAACTCGATAATTAACTCATAACCCAAGATCCAAGGATCTACACTTGCATTTCAGCCTAAACCTTCTGATTCACAACACCCCTCACTAAACCGGAATATAAAGGTTGCCAAACCATTGTTGAGACTACCAGTCTCGCACCTGGTCCAGCCACTAGGCTCAAAAGAGCTCAATGACAAGAATATCGTAGCCTAAACCATCCTTTGCGCCACTCACTGACCACACACTCAATCCTACAACCCAAGATCCAATACCTCAACCCAATGGTCTCTGCCAGATCCCACCTGCATTTCCGTATACACATGGGCCTCACCTACGGGTCCCACCCAAACTATACCATGAAGCAGCCTTGCCTATGTGTCCCACCCATCTAGAGCTATAGAGGCTTGACTCCACCTCGTGCCCCAATGGTCCTCAACCTAAAACAGAGAAATACTCTTCGACAATCCTGTCCATCGTTCCCAAGGCACATACTAATCCCCCTTTATACTCATGACCACCTCAAACGATAGTCTATCTGAAACTGGTGGATGCTACGATCCTATCACAGTCTTACAACACTACTAACCAACCATGGTTACCACCCATGGTCCTACCACATTCGAATCATCTCAAACCAAGTTATCTTGAGTCGAACCCGCATCCGATTGAATTCCAATCAGGTGTTCGGGTCATGCTTCGAACCCCAAAGCCTTTATCATACAAGTACAGACAGCGAGACTCTAACACAACCCTTAACCTGGATCCATCCACAAGCCTGCTATGCATAACAAAGAAGACTCCGACCAGTTGTTGGAAGTTTCCTAAACTCCCAACATTCACAACTTCAACCAAGACGGCCACTAGGGTCGTCTCTCCTCCTAACTGGGATGTGAAACTTACCCTAGTTTCACACCCGATCCAACTCCCAAATTTTTTTGATCGATACTCCCCCACTTGGACTCGTCGAAGCCCTCCTATCCCTCAAGACTTGATGGATTCCCAACCAATCTATCTTCATATACCCAAACGTACTATGACTTGCGCTTACTAATACTAGCATTCCATTACTAGTCAAACCTGCTGATCGCCAAACTCCTGTAATCTAGAAGAATACTCCCCGAAATCTCTGCAAGTTCGATACTCACATCCACCTACCATGACACCGCTTCAATTCCTTAAGTCCTTTATGATGGTTACTTAAAACCATAACCCTTGCTTGGAACTAGCGAATCATCACCTCAACTTCCCATCCTCAAATGAATCCCTGAATTCTAACCATCTACAATCTTTTCCATAATAAAATCCCCCGACACTTCCAAACAACCATTAACTCATGCGACTGCCACCACCATCTTCTTGCTACCGCTCCTTCCCTAGCGACGATAATGATTGAACCCAAAGGTTCTTCCATGGAAAACTGCTGATCATACCAGAACAGATGCTAACACGACTGAACCCTGATTTCATTGGAGGACTAAGTAGCTAATCCGACCATAAACCTTACACACAATACCCCTGATTTGATCCCACCAACTCATCGGAACAATAATCGAACAAATTGAAATCCGCCCAAGAAGTTACGACTCACCAAAGACTCTTGGCATGCAAAATGGCATATAACAATCCTTGATAATATAAACCATACAATAACAGGGAACCAAACCAGAGATAATGCCTACCTAAATCAAAGAAACATAAGTTCTGATAATAACAAAGAAGAAAGCAAAAGATAACATACCCACAATAGCACCTAATGGAATCCGACTGACACTGCAATACCCGGATCCTCCCGCCTGGGGCTCCTGCCCCATCCTCACGACCATCAGAGACCCTCAAAGAAACTGACGCAGGTGCACTCACTGCTCCACCCCTCAACATTGGACAGTCGGCGTTCTTGTGACCCACTTAATTGTAGCAAAAACATAACGTACTTTCTCCCTAAGGACAATTACGACCGATGTGGCCAACCCATCCATACTTGAAGCATCCCATGCCACAATAATGACAAACCCCATATTGTTGCTTCCCGCATGAGCTGCACCGACCCCCACCCTGCTGTCCCCTTAAATGCTGATTTGAAGTATTGGGTCTGTTTGCCGGACCCTTAATTGCATGCACATGCTCTGGCTCCCTCTTCCCTAGGTGCTCCAAATAAATCTCCTACTCCTGGGTTACACTATGACAACCGTCAATTTTTGGCCAAGTCAAAGTCAACTAAAGTCAACAAGTCAACCGGTCAGCTCATCTAACCCTTGTATATTAGGGTTTCCATTATGATTCTTATTGTACTACTCGCAATCTTAATATAAAGTATCACTTAGAGTTTTCACGTGTTCGGAAATTCTAAACCCTAATCAGGGTAAGTGATAAATCTACTCGATAAAACATTATTCCATACCCATCGAGAGCGTATAACATTCATAACAAGGCTTAACAGAGTGTAAGAACCTTGCGTCGCGAAGCCAAATACTCAAAAAGGTCACAAAAGAAATCTCTCCCAAATCTCTCCAAGTATGAGAAATCTCTCCCAAATCTCTCTCTGAATGAGAAATCTCTCCAAGTATGTAAAATCTCTCCCAAATCACTTTCAAATCTCTCTCGGAAGTTCCTTTAACTTTTTATAGTCTTTCGGGTCATCCCGACCCTTAACCGGGTCAAACACCGCTCGAAACGGGAAGATTTCTTGAAAAATAGCCTTAAAGAACCGAAACCTTCTCTTATGGGGGGAAGCCTCTCGGACCGAAACCATGAAGGACCGAACCGAAGCCTGCTGACCCTAACCAAATCCTGCTGACCCGAACCCGAACCCGAACCCGAACCTCACCTTCGCTCCTGACCTTTGCCTTCGGCCCATTTCGCCTTTGGGTCCAAGCTGCTGAGGACCGAACTTCGGCCCCTACCTGAGAAGCTTCGCAGGAAGCCTTTTTCCACCCGGTTTTCGACTACGACTTCGTTTTAGGCCCGTTTTTAATTATTTTAACACAGTATTTTCACCCAAAATTATATTTTAACAATTAAAGCCTCAAATTTCATTAATCCCCACGTTTTTAGTGCCAATCATATCCAAGATTTAGTGGTTGAACTACAAGGGAGTGGAGTGTTGACCTTCCTTTGATTTATGACACAAGCAACCACCCATACCCACTCTATGACCAACCCACACCCCTCCCCACCATACCTAGTCACTTCCTTGTACTTTTCCATCAATCTCCAGCCATTCCCATGTCCTAAGAGCTGGAAAACTCACCCTCTCTCCTCATTCTCACTCATTTCTCTCATTTCCACCCAAGGAGCAAACACTTTTCTCTCAACTTCTCTCTTTCAATTCCGAGATTTCCAAGGCTTCTTCAAAGCTTTTCTTCTACTTTTGGTAAGTATTATCATCCTCCATATGATTATTTCACTCCTTTCTACTCAAATCATAGATTTCTTACACAAACTCCTTCATATTTGTGTTAGATCTTTGAATCTTCAAGCAACCTTCCAAGTGTTCTTGAGTTGAACACTTCCCTTCTTCAACATCCATCCACTGAAATCACTCGAGGTGAGTTCATACCCCCTATCTTTTCATGTTTTTCTTAAGTTTTAAGGGGGGGGGGGAATACAAGTTAAAACACCAAGAACACAACTAAACTCAAACACCAGCTTTCATCATAAAAGTTGAGTCTTATTCACGGACTGTTTTGACTATCATAAAATTAATATCTTTAAAAACTGTATTAGGTGAAAATAATTCAGGTTCATACCTTTAAAATGACTACTTGAACATCTCCATACGATTTTTCTACAATTTATGGTCATTTTTACAAAACCGCCTATCATTTCAGAAACGAATTTGGACCAGTCTGTGAATATGAACATTTTAACACAACTTAAAGACTTCCAAAAATCATAATAAAAATTATGAATAAACTAGATACATTTTATGAACTCTCAGAATTTACGGATTCAGTTTTCGACTTCGTAAGATTTTTGTGTGATTTTTCTAAAATAGTGCAAAACGGTTAAAAACTAGTTAACAAATTATAACTTTCGTAACACTTTGTATTATGTTGAGCAAAGTGTATAACAATTAGTTCTAAATATTGAATGTATTTTCTTGTTAGTTTATCATCATAAACTGAAATTTAGTGATTCACGATAGGGATTCTTCATTCATTCGAACACATATAATAAGCTATAATAAGCATAGTTTATGGATTTTTACTACATGAGAAAGGTTATATACTACATAATAGTAATAGTTTATGGACTCATAGCATTAACGTATTTTCATAAAAGGGGTTCTTTTACATTACAAACGTTTTGGATAAACTATAATCGGTATAGTTTATGTATCATTTACATTTCAAACTTATTTACCAAAGGTTTTCAGTTCATTTCACGTAAATCTGTTAATGAATAAATTTGTGAGACATTCGCTTCGTGTTACCTTCATGGTAACAAAGTCAAAAGTCCTGTAAATTGTAACCAGGGTCTCTTGTAGGGAGAGCGTCATAGTTGTGTATAGATCTATATTGGGTCTGACAAGCCCGCACCTGAGCTTCTTGCAATAGCTAGACCGGTAGGTCTGAGGTGACAAGTGTCATTTAAATATGCGACGCCTGAAGAACGTCATATTACGAGGCCATCTGAGTCTTAGCATTGTTATAATAGCTCACATGTGGTATCAACAAATCATAAGAGTTACGGGGTCTACTTTCAAATTAGCGAGTTATGTCGATTTAACTCACATAAATTACTTTAAGTATGGAAAAATACTTGTACACTTTTATATCAAAAAGGATTTTATGCCGATTTAAAATCACTTTTATATCTTTAAGTATCAAAAAATACTTGTTTATTTTCGGTCCTGGGATTTAGGACTACCTAACTCTTATAAGGAAAATATTGGATTTTCTTTGGAAACGTATTTTTGTTAAAACTACATTCATCTAGAATTGTTAGGCTTCGGCTATAATTGCTAAGTGTATATGCTAGAGTTATATAAGAATCTATTCATAATCGACTTAGAATTGTTGGGCCCCCCTTTCTTCCTGTTCCTTGTTTGGTTGTGGACCTAGGGCAGACCCATTATATTCGACGATTTATTTAATTTAAATTTTATATAACTTATATACACTGGGTGATTATAAAAGGAATCTACGGGTCTTTCTAGGGTTCATTATCGCATAGCATAGAAGCATTCATTTCACACTTAACAAAGAAAATATTGAGCTTTCTGGAAACATACTTTGTCGCTTTTACAAAGAAAACAGTTTCTTTCTCAAACAAAACACTTATGAACTCACCAACTTAATTGTTGACACTTTTCAAAACTACTTGTATTATCAGGAAATCAGTGAAACATGAAAACAACAACATTTTGAGGATGGAACATTAAATCGTCAAACAGTTCATTTTGTCATCATAATGTAATTGATTTTGAAACATGTAAACCTACTATGATGTAACTTTTATAATTATATTTATGATGGTTGTATTTACTTTGATCACTATTATACTCATTGTTGTGATACTATACATGAAGTCCTCCACCCGCGGACGTTTCCGCCATCCTTGGTTTGGGGGTGTGACATACGCCGACCATCCTATCATCCTCCTGAACAACCAAGGTCTGATCCCTGTACCCGACGACCAATCTATCAGTGACACGCCCAATGATGTCGGGTAACTCCTCGTGTAGGGCTCGCGAAACCTCTATGGTAATCCAAACATGTGGTCGACTATCCTGAAGACATGATGCATAACCCACCTCCATTCCCAAATGACAAGAGCTAACAATATGATCCTCCTTCTTGAAGGATTCTATGGATCCCCAAGCTTTGAGCTCTAGGTGAGCCCCCAAATGCCCCACTACAAACACGGCCCGAAAAGTCCCCGAGTCGACCATCCAATAGTTCTATAATCCCTTCCTTGACTGAAACAAAGATCACAACAGTCCATTCATGAATACCATGGGTAATCTCTGATGAAATGAGCTCCCGCATGTGCTCATCAATCGGCTCAATCCTATACCTGAGTCGGAACCAGAACCTGAACCCCCTTCCTGAGTGCTCAATGTCATACTGAAAAAAAACATGCAATGATCAGGACATACTCAAGAATCCTCATCCCACAGGTTTCCTAGATTCTCTGAAACATTCCCCGATTCGAGTATGGATCCTATGCTTTCAGTAGTATGGGCCTAATACTACCTTCCACACCTATCCATACTTTGCTCGGGAATCATCCCAAATCCTCTAAGTCTCCCTCTCAAACTGATACCTAAATACTTGATACGCAGCGCGACCAAACCCACTAAAGCACTTCCTAGGATTTCCTAGGTTTCCGACATCACCCTGCCATCAACTGTTGAAGAACTCCGCATAATGCCAGTTAGCTACCTCATGAACACAATCACATGCAACAAACATTGGATAATCCTTCACGTAACAAACTCATCCATACAATGGTTAGACTCAAATGAGAGCTACACAATAGGGTCAAATCTATAACTCTGAGATTATGCAACCTTTGCCACATGTGACTTGACATATTTACTTAATAGCTAACTCACATCTGATGAGAACAAATCGCTGGATTGTTTAGATCTTTCACATGTATATTGATAAAGAACAAACAATTCAATCACAATACGATTAAGAACACAATATGGAATCAATATGAAGCTTATGATTCAAATATAGTCACGCCTCAGCAAAGCTCGATAAAGAACTTCCACTGTAGAGGCGAGCGAGGGTTTGCACTACTTTGATAAGAAAATAATTAAAGCGTTACCGACTAAGGATGCATGCATGCACCTTAAATACTAAAACCATAGAATAAAATAATGCATGGTTGGACAGGCCCAAACAGGCTACAAAATTAGGATAAGGACCGAGCCCATGACGCAACACTATACAACCCAACAATCTCCCCCTTTGCGTCAAATGAGGCGAGAGATTATTTCATTTGAGTAGCCTTCACTTTCTTCACAACTTTGAACAACCGAGGAATGATAGCAAGAAGTGTCTGCCAAAATTGAATATACCATCGCAGCATATCAGTAAACAACTTCTTGTCAGCTGCAAAATTCTGATTACACCTTTGAATGATCTCCAGAATATACTCCAACCAAGCAGTTGAGAACAGGTGCTTATCACAGAGAGAAAAGATGCATTTTTGATTTTCACCCCTGACAAACATCACTGTATGAAACTGGGGGTCGATTTACCCTTAACCATAATGTTCACATTGCCAGTCCTGCCAGATGGTTTGATCGTTGGTCGCTTGTGAATGGCAAATGCGATTTCTTGATCCATCTTCGCTACTTCATGAATGTAGCAAACAAGCATTCGCTTGATATGGTCTATAATCAGCTGATACTCCTAAGGATTGGATAGCAAAATGTTGTTGAGTAGTATCTAGTCGTGAGGGTTAAGGTTCGGTGGATCAACCAGGGAAAAATTATGAACCGAGCCTTCAGAGCCTCGGGTCACTTGAAATTTGACGTTGACAAATTTCCCGGCTGAATAAGGCTTCAATACCTTAACAGTAGTAATCTTCTATGAGCTCCATGTCAAGTACTGTGGCTGAGTGAATTCCATATATAATCCAACAGATCCCGATCCACCTTCGGGTCCGGAGAGGGAATAACAGCAGTTGAGTTGAAGCAATGAAAAATAAATGCCTTTCGAGTGATTGGCATATCAAATTGCGTGTCCTTCGAGTTTTCAATGCCGAACGACATAACAGGTTCGATCCAATGAGTACTCGGTTCATCTATAGCTTCTTTCTGGAGCGAATCAATGGTTCATTCTGAAAAAATGGACTTCTTTTTATCTAAAAGCTCCTTTTCTTTTAGCTTCTTCTCCAACTTAATCTTTTCCTTTTCAATCTTTTCTGCAAGCTCCTTGTCAGAGGGTTTTGTTTTCTGAAAAGTCTTAGAGGGATTTTCACCCAAGGTATCTTCAAAATCATCATCATCATCTACATCATCTTCACCAATTTTCTTCTTCTTCTTATCCCTTTTGCTGACCGAAGCTACATTAACCTTCGGTGCAGCTGTTGATTTGGGTTCGGTAGGAGGTTGAGTATTAACCTTTTCCTTTTCCTTTTCTCCCCCTTGTTTCGGCTGGACAAAAATCACCAAAACAACCTCTATTCGACTAAGGATATCCAACGCAGTTATGAGTTTTTCAGCTAAATGACATTTGATGGATATAGTCATAATAGAGTCATGGGCGTCAAGAAGATGTAACAGTGGTGAGGGTTTCAGTATATCCCGTGTTGTAGAACATTGAGAAGAGCTGACAAGTGGCAATGGAATCAGGATTAACCATGGAGTCTTCATATGCAAGCCTTAGAAGAGAGCAAAAATGATTCTTGGAGATTGAAGCTTTTTGGTTAAGAATATCGAAGAAAATTTTGATATGCTCCTTTGTCATACATTGCAGTGGAGTAGATTTGAGAGAGACAGGACATTGGAACAACTTCGACTGTGGTTAGGGCTTTGGCGAGTGGGGAATATTTCAGACATTCCACCACTTGATACATGTACGTATCGTAAAGGAAAGGGGAGAGATCGATCAGCATGTTTTGATTAGGTTTGATTGCAAGAAGAGTGGAGCGAACTTTAGTTTCTTGAACTGAGGATGATTCTGCCATTGATGAAGCTTGTCGAGGAAGAAGATGAACAGTAAGAAATTGATCGCCTGCTTTTACTCTAGAGAATTGATGTGTGGTAAGGAATAGTCGCACATAGATTAGCCTTTATATACAATCCTGGAGGGAGAAAATTGTAAGTGATGATTGCTGAAATCTTGGAAACAAATGCTGAAAAGGCGTGATTTTGACAGCTTGCAACCCCGATAAAGTAGAGATGACGCATGCTGACCAATTCAAATTGTGGCGCCTTCCAAACTTATCCATCATTAAAATCATCAAGCATTTAAACTTCCTGCTGAGTCATCAGATGAATCTTCAATAAAATTGCGAGTTCCATAATAGCTCAAAAACGTTACAGCAACCCATCGCTTTTAATTTGGAAACTGTCTGCATGAAATCACAAAGAACCGAACAAAACCTTTTTGGGAATTTAGAAAGTGTGTGCATCAGAGTGTAAATAATAAAGAAATAAAGCAAAATTTTTGTGGGAATCTGTGACGTCGATTGAGACATTAAGCAGTTGATCCCGGACAAGAATCTCTTCCTTCAAAGTCAAGAGAGACTTCAGAGTGCTTGTGTGGATTCCCGTTGAATAACGATCAAGTACCTGTTAAGAAGCATTGAAAGGCATCTTTTTAATTAAGGCTATTTAGGGTGGCTTTCACTTCAATTCATGTTTTTGATACTTGATATAAGACCGAAACAGAACGAAGTACTTGTGAGACCAATGTGGCCTGTTAAACAAGTAGGTAGGAAACATATTTAGTGACTTGTTGACAAACTGAGACTCTAAAAAAAATAGCAATGGATCCTTGGGGAAGAAAAGTCTTGGTGATTGCCATTTTCAGAAGGATCGCTCAAAATAAAAAGAGATTTCATTTATGAGAGCTAGACCATGGTAATGGTTCACCATCAATGCATTAAGGGTTTTGAATTGTGGGTTTCACTTAGTACGTAGTGACACGAGACTAAGATCATTAACACATATTTTTTTGTAACCATAAATCTCAGTGGTAAGTGCTGAGAGTCTCAAGGGTTACATTAGTGAGATGAAGTGTAATGAAGAAAAATGATATAGGTGGTGTAAGAAGCGAATGTACCTCTGCTATAAAAGAAGGACCAAGCAGCAAATTCTAAACTCAATATGAGAAGAGTAAGGTGGCTCACGATTAGAGTGAATGTAACAGCTTAGTTTGGGAAAACATGATTTGTTTATATCACATTATTAAGGCTTCACTCAAAATCTATTGAGGCTTTGGTCAACATGCAGCAGCATGCATCTAGGGACACTTAACTAATTTATAGAAAAGAAGTTGTACCTGCTTGAGCTTCACAATCGAGAGTAGAATTTATACAAAGAAAAGCATGAGAAAAATGAAATAAAAGAAAATATATTTTTGTATTTTGTGAAATTTTTTAATGAAACAAAAAGAAAAATATTTTTGGATTTTATGAAAAGAAAAAAAAAATGAAAAGAAAAACATAAAAATGAGTATGGAAAAGAGTATACAAAAGAATACAACCGAAATCCCTTTTAATGAAAAAGAAGTGAACGAGTTCAAAAGGACCGAACCCGAAATAGACCGAGCGTTCGGTTCATTTCGGTTCTCGGGTGAACCGAACCAGAAATAGACCGAGCGTTCGCTCTATTTCATTTCTTACCTTTAGTGAAGTGAAGGAGATTTTGGTACTGATTCTACTTCCATCATTCCTAGGCCTTGTAAGATCTTGTTGAAACTTGCTTCTAGTAAAGCCTTAGTGAATATATCTGCTAGTTGATCAGTGGTTCTAAAGAAATGAATTTCTACATTACCATCTTCCACATGATCTTTGATGAAGTGATACCGCAGTGCTATGTGCTTTGTCTTCGAGTGTTGCACTGGGTTATGACAAATCCTAATTTCACTTTCATAGTCGCAATATAATGGGATTTTCTTCATGTTAAGCCCATAGTCCCTAAGCTGACTCTGTATCCAAACAACCTGAGATGTGCATGAGGCGGCGGCTATGTATTCAGCTTTAGTTGTGGAGAGAGAAACACAGGTTTGTTTCTTTGATTGCCAACTAACCAATTTACCATCAAGAAATTGGCATCCTTCAGTAGTGCTTTTACGATCCAATCCACAACCACCTAAGTCAGCATCTGATAATGCTTGGACAAAGAAACCCGAGTTGGCTGGATACCATAGACCAAGAGAGGAATTTTGCTTCAGATAGTGAAAGATGTTTTTCATGGATAGCATGTGAGGTTCACGTGGGTAAGCTTGGAATCAGGCACAATAGCAGACTGAGAACATGATGTCTAGCCTGCTGGCTGTGAGATACATCAGTGACCCAATCATCTGACGATAAAGCGTCATGTCAGCAGTTGGATTTTCCAAAGATGGTGTAATCTTAGTCCCAAAATCCATAGGAACTTTCACTTTAGAGTCTCCCATCATGCCAAACTTGGCAAGCAATGTCTTTGTATATGCCTCCTGATTGATAAAAATACCTTCGGGTCCCTGTCTAATATTTAAGCCAATGAAAAAGTTAATTGGACCCATTGAGCTCATCTCAAATTTAGTTTCCATCAACTTCCTGAATTCAGCTGTTAAGCTAGCATTCGTGGAGCCAAAGATGATGTCATCAACATAAATTTGGACTATCATAAGGTGGTTACCCTCTCTCTTACGAAAAAAGGTTAGGTCAACCGAACCTTGTTTAAATTTGGACAATTTTAAGAATCGAGTGAGAGTTTCTGTAACGCCTGTGTTTCCGGGCTTGCCACTTTTAGCAATATAATAGTCTAGGTTAACCTTTGTAACCCGTTGTGAGATAATAATAATGTATTATTTGAGTATTATGTGTTTTGTGCTTAATTGCTTAATTATGTGGTTTGATTAATTAAGAATAAAAATAAGCGTCAAAATTTAAGTGTAAAATAAACTTAATATATTTGGTTACTGTTGTAGTAGTTGAAACGAGGTTTCCGAATATATATAGAATGCCCAAATCTGACTTCGTATGAGGAAGTTATGATTTATCGAAGTTCCGGCTTAGCGATATACAGCCTGTTTTACTCGATTTGAGATCGAGCGGTTGTTAGCCGAAGCAATCTAAATGAGAATCGAAGATCTCATTGTTGGTATTGAAACGATAAAAAGTTAGGCGAGATCGGACGTCAAACGAAGAAGTTATGAATTTATAACGAAGTTTTTCTGTCGCGGCCTATTAAAAATAAATAATAAAAATAAAGTCGAAATTAGCCGACGGAGTCTAAACGAAAGTCGTAGAGCGTGGTCTCACCTTCGCGTGGATATAATGAACGTCGAAAACGGAGTTCGTATGAAGAAGTTATGAATTTCCGAAGTTTATTAATCATTTTATATTTATTTTTAATTCAAAATCGGAAGCATTATCCGAAGCCGAGTCACCGGTGTGATCCGGAGTACGCCCCGCGTACGTGAGTACGCTACCGCGTACTCAGCATAGTGTCGACACTTCGGATGACGCATGCAGTGACGATTTCGGACGCGTACGCGCTGCGTACGCCTGTACGCCCCGCGTACTCCGAGGCTCCAGCCTCTATAAAAGGAATCCGAAGGCAGCCGAGTCATTTGCTAATTTCCTCTCGTTTTTGTGCCGAAGCTCTGCGCGTAAACCCCCGAAGCTACTTAGAAGCCCCGGTATCATACTCTAGCCCCGAGGCAAGTCCCGAGATCCCGAAGATCCCGAAAAGTGCGGTTCCCGAGTCGAAGCTCTGCCCGCGAGAAGTTCGATTTTCGAAGAGATCTTCCAGATCTGCTGTGGATTACTACTTTTATAAGCCGTAGTGCTGTCCGATCATCTTCTGATCAAGTGAGTGTGTAGTTATTTCTTCTAATACAATAATACGAAGTATTTTATATAAAAATACGTGCTATGTGTATATATTTGGTTGTGTTATGTGTGAATGAGTATTCACTCTCTTCTATCTTATAGATCTGCTTATTTCTTTATGAGATACGGGTTATGTGTGTGTGTGCCTCATCTGTTATGTGAAATATGTGTTGATTAAAGCATGCTATACAGGTTTTCTTTAAACTATGTATACAAATGTATATTTTTATCTACTAATATGTTGGGTAGAACATGGGTAGACCGTTGGTGTGTAATAAACAGATGAGAGGCCTCGTTGTTGTTTGATTGAGTCATCTAGCGGAGTTTAGATGACGACCACTGGCTATTCTAGACAGTCTTGTGGAAACATTAGCAGGTTCGCCACCTGTAGGTGTTAATGAACTTGGGTGTTCATTCGCTGTACTCCATCCCCCTCATGGTTGCCTTATTTGACTTATATTGCTGAGGTACCCCCGAAGCATGTGTTGTCGCCCCGATGAAATATTCTTAGACTAGGTCCCTTATGTTAGTTGTTTTAGGGACATTAAAGTGAGAATAACGGGAATGGGTAATTGGGTTATTGTTGGTTGGTGAAAATTAAATATGATATTTATTGTGGGTTGAAAACCCTATATGCTCACCAGGCTCCCAAGCCTGACCCACTCAGTTTTAAATTGTATTACAGGTAGTGGCGGAAGGGCATGAGATGGATGAACCATCAAGTTGTTTTGTTTACAAGTCTGCATATGTTTATATTTGTTATATGACTTGTAATGTATTCGTTTATGCTTATTGGTCTGTATCGGAACATGACACCCCGAGTTTTGATTATAATGAAAATACATTTCTTTTATGAAATGCTTCGATAAACAATGTTTTATCATGTTTGTTTTTGGGAACAAATTCCGCAACTCTTTCAAATCAAAAGGATTTACTCTGAAAATATTTAAAAGCATAAATGAAAATCGGTCTTTTCTGGCCGAGATTTTGGGGATGTCACAGTTGGTATCAGAGCATTAGTTTAAGCGAACTAGGAATTTGTAGGATTTCTAGACTTAAACTTAGAATGCTAAGTGAAGTTTTGAGATGTGTGTCTGTTGTGATTTAGACACGAGCACTAGTTTATTTTAGGAAAGTTGTCTAAAATGCTTTATGTGCTAAATGTTATATGTTGCCATATATGATATTATTTGTTCGGATCTATGGTCTGTTGCCGACCGGATCTAGAAACCTTATGTGTGTAGGATTCTAAGTGTACGTCTACGATATTAGAACTAGCATGTAAACGTTTCGGAGTGATAAGGATGATTTGAATATCTATCATGATTGAGGATCTAATTTCACCTTATTCGGTGTAGATCAAAATGGTGAGAACAAGAAGTGGAGTTGGAAATGCTGACGAAAACAGGAATCAACCACCAGTAATTGAGCCAATACCTGTCGTAGCAGCAGCACCTGAGCCAATAACCATGGCTGGTGTACAATTGATGATTCAGACGATGTTGGATCGTCAGATGGATGAAACTAGACGGTTGCTTCAACAAAATCGTGAAGAACTGTCGATTCGTGTGGAAGAGCCTGATTTAAATGAAGGGCACTCGGAAGGTGGAAACTTCAGTGGGTCTGTTGGTCCAGCTAACCCACCGATAGTTAGGCAAGATAACCATGATGGAAGGAATGATGGAATGGGATGCAAGTACAAGGACTTTTTGACTTGTAAACCATCGACCTTCAATGGAAAGGAGGATCCGATTGGGGTTATGGATTGGATCTCCGAAATGGAGCTAGCCTTCATGACGTGTGGCTGCAGAGGTAAGTTGCAAACTATCTATGCCGTGCGTCAATTCCGAGGTGGAGCTGTTCGTTGGTGGAACACTCTAGGGAAGACCTTAAGCCCTAATGAGCCACTGCAATTGTCATGGGCAGAGTTCTTGGTGCAGTTCAAGCGCAAGTTCTGCTCGGCTCAAAATCTGTTGGAGTTGGAGAATAAGTTTTTGACATTGACGAAGGGTAGCATGTCAGTGGATGAGTACACCGATAACTTCACCGATAAGATGGAGTTTGCCTTGCGTATCGTTCCAGACGAGCTGACAAAGGTGGATCGGTATGCGAAGGGACTTCCATGGGAGTACGAGGTGCCGGTACGTCAGGCACTTACTCTAGAGGCAGCTATCTGGGCTGCCAAGTCTGTGGAGAACATGATCAAAGGGAGAACCACCGTCAAGGTTGAGGTTGGTGAGAAAAGGAAGTTTGAAGGAACATCTGGTTCCAGTAAGAAGAGTAAATTTTCGAAATTTGATTCGAAAAAGTTTGGAGGAAAAGGAGGCGAAGCAAAGTGGTGTGATAAGTGTAGGAAAAAGCACTTTGGGAAATGTAGCGAGGATGTGACCTGCTACAAGTGTGGAAAGGTTGGACATTTTGCCAATAAATGTCCGAACAACAAAAGGATGTGTTTTGGGTGTAATGAAGAGGGGCATATTTTGAAAGACTGTCCGAAGAAGAAGGAGGCAGCTAGGCCCAACATTCCACCAAAGCCGAAGGCGAGAGCCTTCCAGATGACACTTGAGGCTGTTAAAGATGAAGCTGATGTCGCTTCAGGTACCTTTCTCGTAAACAAATTACCTGCTCATATATTGTTTGATTCTAGAGCCAACTACTCCTTTATTTCGCATGAGTTTGGTAGAAAGCTAGCTTTGCCTGTTGATAGACTAGATGATGCTTTATTAGTCGAAGTAGCTAGTGGCAAGTTTGTACCTGTTAGTCATCGTATGAAAAGCATCTTAATTGATCTGAATGGGAATAAGTTTCACGAGGCGTTATTGCCTATCGAACTAAATGGTTTCGACAGCGTCTTGGGAATGGATTGGCTTAGCGCCAATGATGCCGAAATTTTATGCAAGAAAAAGATAGTTAAAGTAAACCCGCCTGGAAAAGATTCTTTTATGGTGTATGGGGACAAATGCAGAGTGAATTCTGGAATCATTTCTCTAATGAAAGCCAGAAAGTGTTTGACCAAGGGATGTACATCATATTTAGCATTCGTGATTGATGCTAAGAAGGAAAAGAAGGTGATGCAGAGCATTCCAGTGGTGTGTGATTTTCCGGAAGTGTTCCCCGAGGATCTTCCTGGATTACCACCTGATAGACAAGTGGAGTTCAGAATAGACTTGTTACCAGGAACCACGCCAATAGCAAAGGCACCTTATCGATTAGCACCGACGGAGATGAAGGAGATGATGATGCAACTTCAGGAGTTATTGGACAAAGGTTTCATTAGACCTAGTTCATCGCCCTGGGGAGCTCCGGTGTTATTTGTAAAGAAGAAAGATGGAAGTATGAGAATGTGCATCGATTACAGAGAGCTGAACAAGGCAACAATAAAGAATAGATATCCGTTGCCGAGGATTGATGACCTGTTTGACCAATTGCAAGGTTCGAGCTATTTCTCGAAGATCGATCTTAGGTCAGGATATCATCAGCTAAAAGTAAGAGAGCAAGATATCGAGAAGACTGCATTCAGAACTAGATATGGACACTACGAGTTCTTGGTTATGTCGTTTGGACTAACTAATGCCCCAGCAGCGTTCATGGATTTGATGAATAGGGTTTGTAATCCTTTCCTTGATAAATCCGTGATAGTGTTCATAGACGACATTCTGATCTACTCGAAAAGCCAGGAGGAGCATGGCAGACACTTGCGAGAAGTGTTAGAAGTTTTGAAGAAGGAGAAGCTTTATGCGAAGTTCTCCAAATGTGATTTTTGGATTCGTGAGGTCCAATTCTTGGGTCACGTGGTCAACCAAGAAGGGATAATGGTTGATCCAGCGAAGATCGAAGCTGTGATGAAGTGGGAACAACCGAAAAGTCCCACGGAGATTCGAAGCTTTTTAGGATTAGCCGGATATTACCGAAGGTTTATCTAAGGTTTTTCTTCGATTGCTACTCCATTAACAGCTTTGACCCACAAAGGAGCTACTTATGCTTGGAGTGAGAAGCATAAAGAAGCATTCGAGAAGTTAAAGAAGAAGCTATGCGAGGCACCGATACTTTCTCTACCCGATGGAGTTGAAGACTTCGCTGTTTATAGCGATGCGTCTGGTGTTGGATTGGGTTGTGTTTTGACCCAAAGAGAAAAGGTGATAGCATATGCGTCTCGACAGTTGAAAGAGCATGAAAAGAATTACCCGACTCATGATTTGGAGTTGGCAGCAGTAGTTTTCGCTCTGAAAATATGGAGGCATTACCTCTATGGCACGAAGTGCAAACTTTTCACTGATCATAAGAGTCTCCAATACCTCTTTAATCAGAAAGAATTGAATATGAGGCAACGACGCTGGCTATAATTACTTAAAGACTACGACTGCGAGATACTTTACCACCCCGGTAAAGCTAATGTTGTTGCTGATGCTCTCAGTCGGAAAGTCAATCTTGAAAGGAAGAGGCCAAGAGCGTTGAAAATTGAAGTTGTCTCGACTATTGTGGAAAGTATAAGGAAAGCTCAAGAGGAAGCTTCTGAGAAAAATGACCGAAAGGAGGAACGTTTGGGTAAAACGTTGGTGTTTGGTACTAACGGTCATGGACTGAAGGTATTCCAAGATCGTATTTGGGTACCTAAGTCAGGAGGAATTAGGGATCTTCTGATGGAAGAAGCTCACAAGACCATGTACTCGATTCATCCGGGTAGCACTAAAATGTATAGGGACCTGAAACCCTACTACTGGTGGCCGACGATGAAGCTTGATGTTGCAAAGTATGTGGCCGAGTGTGTGACTTGTGCGAGAGTCAAGACACAACATCAGAAACCTTACGGGAGTTTAGAACCTTTGCCTGTGCCTATGGGTAAGTGGGAAGACATTGCTATGGATTTTGTCACTAAACTGCCCAGAACAAAGAATGGTCACGACATGATTTGGGTGGTCGTTGATCGATTCACTAAGAGTGCGCATTTCATAGCGGCCAGGGAGAAATGGTCTATGGAAAAGCTTGCGAATTCTTACGTGAAGGAAATTGTGAGGCTTCACGATGTTCCGTTAACGATTGTATCGGATCGTGATAGCCGTTTCACCTCAAGGTTTTGGAAAAGTCTACAAGAGGAAATGGGTACCAAGTTATGTTTAAGCACAGCTTACCATCCGCAGACTGATGGTCAGAGTGAAAGGACAATACAAACACTTGAAGATATGCTGAGAGCATGTACCTTGGAATTCCTAGGTAATTGGGATGAACATTTACCGTTGGTAGAATTTTCCTATAATAATAGTTTTCACTCGAGCATTAAGATGGCACCTTATCAAGCTTTGTATGGACAGAAGTGTCGTACGCCGTCTTGTTGGCTTGAGGCTGGGGAAAAGCAGTTTATGGGACCGGAGATGGTTCATCAAACTGCTGAAAAATTGAAAATAATTAGGGAAAGAAT
Organism: Lactuca sativa; assembly: GCF_002870075.4. Classification (NCBI taxonomy): domain Eukaryota; kingdom Viridiplantae; phylum Streptophyta; class Magnoliopsida; order Asterales; family Asteraceae; genus Lactuca; species Lactuca sativa. Next base: position 183,958,312 of record NC_056626.2, on the reverse strand, counting down.
GTTAGCAGCTCAGGATCGTCAAAAGAGCTATGCTGACAAGAAGCGAAGACCGATGACTTTTGAGATTGGAGATTCGGTTTTGCTTAAAGTCTCGCCGTGGAAGGGACTTATAAGATTTGGTAAAAGGGGAAAGTTGAGTCCAAGGTTTATTGGACCGTTTAAAGTCCTTCAGAGGATTGGGAATCAAGCTTACAAGCTCGAATTACCCGAAGAACTGAATGGAATTCACAACACCTTTCATGTGTGTTATTTGAGGAAGTTCACGGGAGAAGTTCCCGATATAATTCCAATTTCTGAATTGAGAATTGATGAGAACAAAAGGTTGATTGAAGAACCAGAGGCAATTGTTGACCGAAAGACTAAGAAGTTGCGACGCAAAATGGTTGGGTTAGTGCTTGTCCGATGGAAACACACGAATGGGCCGAATCTCACCTGGGAGACGGAGAGTGACATGTTGAGTCGCTATCCGCATTTGTTTGTTGATGTGTGATTCCGGGGACGTAATCATTCTAAGGTGGAGAGAATTGTAACGCCTGTGTTTCCGGGCTTGCCACTTTTAGCAATATAATAGTCTAGGTTAACCTTTGTAACCCGTTGTGAGATAATAATAATGTATTATTTGAGTATTATGTGTTTTGTGCTTAATTGCTTAATTATGTGGTTTGATTAATTAAGAATAAAAATAAGCGTCAAAATTTAAGTGTAAAATAAACTTAATATATTTGGTTACTGTTGTAGTAGTTGAAACGAGGTTTCCGAATATATATAGAATGCCCAAATCTGACTTCGTATGAGGAAGTTATGATTTATCGAAGTTCCGGCTTAGCGATATACAGCCTGTTTTACTCGATTTGAGATCGAGCGGTTGTTAGCCGAAGCAATCTAAATGAGAATCGAAGATCTCATTGTTGGTATTGAAACGATAAAAAGTTAGGCGAGATCGGACGTCAAACGAAGAAGTTATGAATTTATAACGAAGTTTTTCTGTCGCGGCCTATTAAAAATAAATAATAAAAATAAAGTCGAAATTAGCCGACGGAGTCTAAACGAAAGTCGTAGAGCGTGGTCTCACCTTCGCGTGGATATAAAGAACGTCGAAAACGGAGTTCGTATGAAGAAGTTATGAATTTCCGAAGTTTATTAATCATTTTATATTTATTTTTAATTCAAAATCGGAAGCATTATCCGAAGCCGAGTCACCGGTGTGATCCGGAGTACGCCCCGCGTACGTGAGTACGCTACCGCGTACTCAGCATAGTGTTGACACTTCGGATGACGCATGCAGTGACGATTTCGGACGCGTACGCGCTGCGTACGCCTGTACGCCCCGCGTACTCCGAGGCTCCAGCCTCTATAAAAGGAATCCGAAGGCAGCCGAGTCATTTGCTAATTTCCTCTCGTTTTTGTGCCGAAGCTCTGCGCGTAAACCCCCGAAGCTACTTCGAAGCCCCGGTATCATACTCTAGCCCCGAGGCAAGTCCCGAGATCCCGAAGATCCCGAAAAGTGCGGTTCCCGAGTCGAAGCTCTGCCCGCGAGAAGTTCGATTTTCGAAGAGATCTTCCAGATCTGCTGTGGATTACTACTTTTATAAGCCGTAGTGCTGTCCGATCATCTTCTGATCAAGTGAGTGTGTAGTTATTTCTTCTAATACAATAATACGAAGTATTTTATATAAAAATACGTGCTATGTGTATATATTTGGTTGTGTTATGTGTGAATGAGTATTCACTCTCTTCTATCTTATAGATCTGCTTATTTCTTTATGAGATACGTGTTATGTGTGTGTGTGCCTCATCTGTTATGTGAAATATGTGTTGATTAAAGCATGCTATACAGGTTTTCTTTAAACTATGTATACAAATGTATATTTTTATCTACTAATATGTTGGGTAGAACATGGGTAGACCGTTGGTGTGTAATAAACAGATGAGAGGCCTCGTTGTTGTTTGATTGAGTCATCTAGCGGAGTTTAGATGACGACCACTGGCTATTCTAGACAGTCTTGTGGAAACATTAGCAGGTTCGCCACCTGTAGGTGTTAATGAACTTGGGTGTTCATTCGCTGTACTCCATCCCCCTCATGGTTGCCTTATTTGACTTATATTGCTGAGGTACCCCCGAAGCATGTGTTGTCGCCCCGATGAAATATTCTTAGACTAGGTCCCTTATGTTAGTTGTTTTAGGGACATTAAAGTGAGAATAACGGGAATGGGTAATTGGGTTATTGTTGGTTGGTGAAAATTAAATATGATATTTATTGTGGGTTGAAAACCCTATATGCTCACCAGGCTCCCAAGCCTGACCCACTCAGTTTTAAATTGTATTACAGGTAGTGGCGGAAGGGCATGAGATGGATGAACCATCAAGTTGTTTTGTTTACAAGTCTGCATATGTTTATATTTGTTATATGACTTGTAATGTATTCGTTTATGCTTATTGGTCTGTATCGGAACATGACACCCCGAGTTTTGATTATAATGAAAATACATTTCTTTTATGAAATGCTTCGATAAACAATGTTTTATCATGTTTGTTTTTGGGAACAAATTCCGCAACTCTTTCAAATCAAAAGGATTTACTCTGAAAATATTTAAAAGCATAAATGAAAATCGGTCTTTTATGGCCGAGATTTTGGGGATGTCACAGTTTCATACCATGCTCTGGGAGCGTGCTTCAGGCCATATATTGCTTTGTCTAGAATGTAGCAGTGATCTGGATGCTTCTTGTTAACGAAGCCTGGCGGTTGCTCAACGTACACAGTTTCTTCAAGTTCTCCGTTGAGAAAGGCACACTCTACGTCCATTTTGATAGACTTAAAAGTTTTTGTGTGCAGCATAAGCATGAAAGATTCGAACCGACTCTAATCTTGCAACTGGATCGAAGGTCTCTTCATAATCTATGCCTTCCTCTTGGCCGTATCCTTTTACGACCAACCAGGCCTTGTTACGAATCACATTCCCCTCCTTATCCATCTTATTTCTGAATACCCATTTGAGACCGACAACCAAAGCATCCTTTGGAGTTGGAATTAGATGCCATACTTTGTTTCGTTCAAACTCGTTTATCTCGTGTTGCATGGCTTGAACCCAATCATAATGGTCAAGAGCTGAATTCACGCTCTTCGGTTCAACTTTGGAGACAAAAGAGTTGAACATGCAAAATTCTACTTGAGAGAATAGTGCAACTGGTTTCGCTTTGATCTGTGATCGAGTTAATACCTTTTCTGAAGATTCCCCAATAACTTGACTTTGAGGATGGTCTTTCGTCCATTTAATGAGAGGAGGGTAATTTGGATCACAAGAGGGATCCAGTTCTGCATTGACATCTTCTTCCAATTCTGATTGTGTGTCATCATCATTGACATTTGTATTCTCCCCCTTGAATGGTGACACGATTTCAATTTCTGGATCAAAACGTTCCCCTTCGTTTGGACTTTCGGTTGAGTTAGATGATTGTGATGATGAATTATCCCCTGAATTGATGAATCTTCATCATTTGGTAGAGACGAACCCTCCCCCTGGATAGAAGAACAGTCACCAGAAGGTTCGCTTGAGTCAGGCCTTTCGCTTACCTTTGGTTATTCAGTTGCTATCTTCTGTGCATCATCGTCAATAATTTGCTTCAAACTGTCGACTTTGTTATCTTCAGCCTTGGATTTAGAATCGATAGCTTTTTCAGGTTCATCAAAGAGAAGCATATAGTGCTCAAAAATATTTGAGATAGGCACAATGACTTGATTAGACTTTGGAAAGATTTGTTACATTGCACCTTCAGGTGTCTTCAACTTCATGACATAATTGTCATCAAAAGTTATATAATACATATCTTCAGTCTTCTTTGAACGTTTATTCAGAACTCTATACGCCTTAGAGTGCAAGGAGTAGCCCAAAAAGATCCCGTCATCAGCCTTAGCATCAAACTTGTTTCGATTCTCCTTTGAGTTGAAGACAAAGCATCTTGAACCGAACACGTGAAAGAACTTCACATTAGGCTTGCGGTTGTTCAAGATCTCGTAACGAGTGATAGAGAATCGCTTGTTTAGATACGATCTATTCTGAGTGTAACATGTAGCAGCAATAGCGTCAGCCCAGAAATATAAAGGCAAGGAAGCGAAGCTTAGCATAGTTCGAGCCGCTTCGCACAGAAATCGGTTTCGCCTTTCGACGATTCCATTGTACTGTGGAGTATATGGAGTAGAGAAATTGTGAGTCGTTCCCTTCTCAGCCAGAAAATCTTCGAAATCCTTGTTCTTGAATTCCAAGCCATTGTCGCTTCTTACGTTACGAACCACTTTTCGCAGTTGAACCTCTACTTGATTTTTGATTCAAGAAAAATACCCATGTGAAGCGAGAGAAGTCATCAACTATGACAAGAATGTACTTGTTCCCACCAATGCTTTCAATAGAGGAGGTGCTACATAGATCGATATGTAACAGCTCCAACGGTTCTATCACCTTTGTGTTGATAATAGAAGGATGACTTTGTCGACTTTGCTTTCCCATTTCACAAGCTGCACATAGATGTTCTATGTCGAACTTGAGAACTGAAAGACCTCTAACATGATCTCCCAGTACCAGCTTGTTGACATCTTTGAAATTGAGATGAGAGAGCCTTCGATGCCATAGCCAGCTTTCGTCTAAGTGTGCCTTCATTAGCAAGAAAACTGCTGGTTTCCCTCGAATTGGATTGAGATTTAAAGGGAACATTTCCCCTTTTTGCTTCGACTTAAGCAGAATGAGAAGAATAAGGTTTATAAGCAATATTAGATCGTCGATTATTGCTCTTCCTTGGGTGAGAACGAGAACATTCTTCCCTTCGGTTCTTTTGATTGAACCTGGTACTGAACCCATCCTTTCGGCTGCTATTATGTTTAGGACCAAAACCTTTCTTTCGGTTGCTTACCTGCTGAGGACAGAAACCCTCCTATCGGTTGCTTTTATGCCGAGGACCGAAACCTTCCTTTCGGTTGCTTTCATGCCGAAGACCGAAGCTTTCCTCTTGGTTGCTTCTTGGTTCTCCTCATGACTTACGTGTCTTTTCATACCTTACGTAATGAGGATTCTGAGATCGCCAATACTATTTTCTTTCTGAGAGATTCTTCTTGTATCTCAGATTACGTTGGTGTTTTCATTCTGCCACCTGTTTTAGATTTTTATGAATATTGGCCTTTTGCTTCGGTACTTAAGCATGGCTTTCGCTATTTGACGAACACGTCTCACTGGTCGTTATCATAGGTTCTCCCTAAGATGTTTTGTTACCACTTGTTCTTGGTACATCATATCTTGTAGGTTCATTAAGTGGTTCTGGCAGATACCTACCCTTCACTCTCCATGAGGTTTTCTGAGATAAGCCTTTTGTTTCATCAGCGTTATCTATTGGTGCTGGCCAGAAGAACTCCTCACAACCATTTGCATTATCTTCTTCTACCATTGCTGTCAGTTCTGCTGTTTGTTGAGGTGTGACTCCCTGAACTGTGTAGACTTGATTTGGAGTGGTTTGAACCTTTTGATATACAACAGCTTTTCCCTTGAGGATTTTGGTTTTGTCTGTCGATGAGCGATCGAACTCAACGGAGTTTTCATAGATCATATTTTTATTAGGTTCGGGTTCGCTTTTGACAAATTCAGAACAGTCCACCACGTCCTCTACAGAGATTTCACTCATGTCATCATCCTCATTAAGTTCAGATGCATTTTCAACATCAATTTTATTTTTTGAACTTAATTTGGCATTCAACGAGTCAAATTTCTGTACAGTTTCGGTTCTTAGTTTCAATTTATCATTTTCATCTAACAGATTTTTGAGCATGTCCTTATGGTCTTTTGCCTTTATGTAGGACTGTATTTTGTCAAGACCAATTTTGTAGGCAGGATAGATTTCCTCAGAAGATACAACATTTTCACAATTGTAAGCTTCAGCATCGACTTCATCCTCCTTTAACTCAACGAAGGGTAAAATCATGCGATGTATCTTCTTTCCTATTTCACAATCGAGATTCAATTGAGTGATGTTAAAATATAGTCTTTTCGCAATTAAACAAAAAACATTTCGCTGTTTTAAAAGCTTAAGATTGTCACGTTGCAAATAGATTGACTCATCCCTAAACCTAATTAATTCTTTCTCCTTCTGCTCAATCCAGATCCTCCTCTCCTCACTCTTCGACGATATCCTGCTAATTTGATCAGTCCGGTTAGAGTTTGTGGCACGAGTTTGGGTAAGACAACTACTTAAACTAGAAAATTTAGATTTTAACTATTCAGTTCCTTTTCATAGTTAGTAATAGGAATTTTCAGAGAAGTAAGAATATTTTGTACCTTCTTGATCAACTCATCACATTCGTTGATCTGTGCACTGACAGGTTTCGCAGCGAAACACCTGTCCTCTCGCTCCTTCTCATCTTCCAGCCCACCATCTGTTGTGTATCCTCGCATCTGTGATACACCTTCTGTCACCATCAAACTGATGGGTTTTTGAGCATTCTAACACTTCCTAAGTGTACATGCAACCCTAATAACCTTGGATCTATGTTTGTCTAATTATCATGCAAAGTTGGATTTCCAAGGTTATATTCCTATCTAGCATACATGGGGAACAATTTTAACTTGAATAATGGATAGAATAACTTACCTTGTTGTTGCTTGTGTTCCTTGAAACCTTGTGAGCCTAGCACTTTAAGTGTGATGCCTCAAATGCTTCACACAACACCAAATGCTCTTGGAAAGACTCTTGAGATAATACACACTTCTTAAAATCGGCCAAGCCCTCTAGTTTCTTAGTGTAGCCGATTTTGGTGGAGAATATGATTCTTATATAGTGTTGACACATCTAGGATTACACCATGTAAACCCTAATGTGTCATGACTCTTCATTTCCATGACCCATGGGTTTGTAACTCCCATGGAGCATCCATGGAGCATCCTATGGGTAGAACCCAACTTGATAATCCATGGAGCCTCTTAGCCCACTATACAAGATATGGATGATTTACATAATCAACCCATATATTTAATTAGTTCTCTTTTGACCACTTAATTAATTCTAAATTAATTATTGATCAAACTAATCAAATAATATTATTAATATATTAGAACTTATAATATATTAATAATCTCCAAGTGTTATTTCTCTCATTTAGTCTATCCAATTGCATGGTGCCATGCAACCCAAATGGACCATGCAGGGTCGGGTCAAGTAGACACCTGAAATAGTTATGGACTTAGACACCTTATCTAACAGTCTCCCACTTGGATAAGTCTAATAACTATATCTCTAGTACTTCAGGAACCGACCGGCAATCGTAGCTCTTTCAAGGTCTCTCGGAACTGAGAAGATGATGGTACGCCATTTAAGATAAGTGATCATATAATCCTCTGTTCTAGATATCAGTCGGACAAATACATGGAACATTGTCTTGCTTATTGTCCAGCATTTGTTTCCCGATTTCCGATTTGTTTGACATAGAACTTAATTGAACACATCAACTTAGTTCTGACCGGGCCCGGTACATGGGTCAAAACAAAATCATCGAGGGGCCCAGATATCAGCTTCTAATCCAAGAATGAACAGATAAACTTCGACTCATATGTTTGTTCTACCACTTATTGAATTACACACAAAACTACGTTTTATAACATCGAGTTACCAATGCGGTTTCGTACAGTCAATGCATAACCAACTTGTAAGTAACAAATCATATCTCTAGGTTTGAAGACTTATACGATATTACCGTCTCACGATCACTCGAGATAGAATTCCATGAAGTGATTCCAGTGAGCGTGGGTTGAGTCCAATGCTCAGAACTTATGAGCACTCATGATTGTTGTAGCCTTGTCCAAGACCTCTACAACCAAACATGACAGTCTTGATTCATATCTACTTCCAACATATGACCGACTGTGGAGGTTTGAATAATATGTTATACCAAACAAAATTATTAGAGAAGTCAAAACATGCAAAAGAAATATAGTAAACGATCGACAAGAGATAGCAACACTTTACTCATAAATAAAACATCTTTTATTCATCATCTAATGTCAATTACAATTTACAAATTTCTGGGTTATCTAACTACTAAATCTAATATCATCCTTCAGCCCTATGCTCCGAGCATGCTGGAGATGCTTAACCCGAGTCAGTCCCTTTGTGAGGGGATCTGCCGGATTCTCATCTGATGATACTCTCTTTGCCACGAGGTGTCCTTCTTCGATCCGATGTCTAATGAAATGGTATTTTCTGTCGATGTGTCTGGATCTCCCATGATCCCTTGGTTCCTTGGCTAAGGCAACAGTACTTTCACTATCACAGAAAATTTCCATTGGCTCTTTAATAGCTGGTACAACTCCAAGGTCTCCAATGAAGTTCTTCAGCCACATCGCCTCCTTTGCTGCCTCGCTAGCTGCAATATGCTCTGATTCACATGTAGAGTCTGCCACTGTCTCTTTCTTGGAACTCTTCCAAGAAATTGCTCCTCCGTTTAGGGTAAAGACCCAGCCCGACTGAGAGCGGAAATTATCCCTATCAGTCTGGAAGCTAGCATCACTGTACCCTACAACTCTCAAGTCATCACTCCCACCGAGGGTAAGAACCCAGTCCTTAGTCCTCCGTAGGTACTTGAGGATATTCTTTACCGTAGTCCAGTGTGCCTTGCCAGGGTTCGCCTGATACCTGCTAACCATGCTCAAGGCAAAAGCTACATCGGGTCGAGTACACGTCATAGCATACATGATCGATCCTACAGCCGAAGCATAAGGTGTTCGACTCATTTCTGCTATCTCAGCCTCAGTGCTAGGGCTTTGTGTCTTACTCAATCTGGTGTTACTTTGGATGGGTAACTCTCCTTTCTTGGAATCCTGCATGCTGAATCTCTTCAGCACCTTATCTAAGTAGGTACTCTGACTAAGTCCAATTAGACTTTTACTCCGATCTCTCAAGATCCTTATCCCTAAAATATAGGCAGCTTCACCAAGGTCCTTCATAGTGAAACACTTCCCAAGCCAGGACTTTACTTCCTGCAGGGTTGGAATGTCATTTCCTATGAGTAGTATGTCATCCACATACAATACCAAAAAGCTAACTATACTCCCACTAGCCTTGACATACACACAAGATTCATCTTCACTCCTAGAAAAGCCAAATTCCTTGACCTTTTCATCAAAGCAAAGATTCCATCTGCGAGGTGCTTGCTTCAATCCATAAATGGATTTCTCAAGCTTACACACTCTATTAGGGTACTCGTTGCTGACAAAACCCTCTGGCTGACTCATGTAAACATCTTCAGCCAACTTTCCATTAAGGAAAGCGGTTTTGACATCCATCTGCCATATTTCATAGTCATGAAATGCAGCTATGGCTAACAGAACCCGAATAGACTTAATCTTGGCTACCAGAGAAAAGGTCTCATCATAATCCACTCCAGGAATTTGAGAGAAGCCCTTTGCAACCAGTCTAGCCTTATAAGTGTGTACTTTACCATCCATGTCGGTCTTCTTCTTGAAGACCCATTTGCACCCTACTGTCTTACGACCTGGTACATTTTCAACCAAGTTCCAAACTTGATTGTCATACATGGATTGTATCTCGCTATCCATAGCCTCTTTCCATTTAGCAGACTCGGGGCCTGCCATGGCTTCCTCGTAGCTGTTAGGGTCATCTTAACTTACTAGTGTCCCATCACTAATAAGTGTCTCACCTTCTGCAGTAATATGGAATCCATAGTAATGCTCAGGTGCACTCCTAACTCTCGTGGAACGCCTCAGAGGTACAAGTTTGTCAATAGGCTCAACAGGAGTTTCCTCCTCAAGTTGAGGGCTAGAGTTTGAAGTTCCTTCACCGCTTGATTCTTGAATTTCTTCAAGATCAATTTGCCTCCCACTGTCTCCTTGGCTTATAAACTCTCTTTCTCGAAAGACTCCTCTTCTTGCTACAAAGACCACATTGTCACTAGGTCTGTAGAAGAGGTAACCAAAGGATCGCTGTGGGTAACCGATGAAAATACACCTCTCGCTTCGAGGTTCGAGCTTATCATGAGTCTCACGTCTCACGAAAGCCTCGCAACCCCAAATCTTGATGTGGTCTAGTTTAGGTACTTTACCAGTCCACATCTCGTGAGGAGTTTTGGCAACTTTCTTTGTAGGGACTAGATTAAGAATATGGGCGGCAGTCTCTAAGGCATACCCCCAGAATGAGATTGGTAGCGTAGCTCGACTCATCATGGAACGAACCATATCTAACATGGTTCGATTACGCCTCTCAGCCACACCATTCAACTGTGGTGTCCTGGGAGGTGTCAATTGTGAGACTATCCCACATTCCCTTAGATAGTCGAGGAACTCTGAACTAAGATACACACCACCACGATCGGATCGAAGCATCTTAATGTTCCTGCCCAATTGATTCTCGACTTCCTGTTTAAATTCCTTAAACCTTTCGAAAGTCTCTGACTTATGCTTGATCAAGTAGACATATCCATATCTACTGTAATCATCAGTAAAAGTCAAATAATAACGATTAGCATCCCTTGTGGCATGTTTGAATGGTCCACACACATCCGTGTGTATAAGGTCCAACAAACCTTCACCCCTCTCACACGAACCTGTGAAGGGTGACTTTGTCATTTTTCCAAGTAAGCACGATTCGCAACTATCATCTGACTTTAGGTCAAACGACTCCAAGACTCCATCCTTTTGGAGTTGGCCTATGCGCTTCTTGCTTATATGTCCAAGACGACAATGCCATAATGATGCTTTATCCAAGTTATTATTAGTAGAATCAATACACAAAACATTATTTCCTAAGTTATCTATAACAGATACAGCTTCATACACACCATCACAAGGTAATGCTTTAAAATAAAGAACATTATTAAAGAAAGCATCAATAGAACCAACTTCATTATTAAATGAAAAGGTAAACCCTTGTTTGTACAAAGCATGAAAGGAAATAATATTTCTTGCCATTCCTGGCGAGTAACAACATTTATTCAAATCGAAACTAAACCCACTACTTAGCGATAAAGTATAAACTCCAATCTTGGTAATAGGTAAAGCTTTCATATTCCGCATGATCAAGTTTATTCTTCCTTGCTCCACATCCTCACTTCTTCTTAGTCCCTGCTAGTCACAACAAATAAGAATTAGAATGGGGTGAGTTATTAGAAATGATAGTGTAAATACCTGTATGGTTGGGTTTAACTTTCCCATCCTTCACATCCTGCTGGTACTTTGGGCAGTTTCGCTTCCAATGAGCCTTTTCATGGCAATAGAAGCATTCAGCCTCTTTTGGGTCAGAAGAAGGAGTAATGAAACCTTTCTTGGTTCCACTTGAAGAAGAGCCATCAAGGGTCCGAACCTTGGTACCCTTAGAAGAGCTCTTTCTCTTCCTCCCTCGACTTTTCCCGATTGCCAAAACCGGAGTAGAGTTTTCAGTAGGAGTGATAGCAACCGACTTCCCCTTAAGACCTGATTCTGCGGTCTTGAGAAGTCCCTGAAGTTTGCTGAGGGTGACTTCTTCCTTGTTCATGTGATATGTCATGCGGAATTGATCATAGCACGATGGTAAGGAATGCAAAATAATATCTATTGCAAGATCCTCCGGGAAGTTCACATTAAGCTTCAGCAAACGATCCACATACCTTTGCATTTTTTGCATGTGGCTCGTGACGGATTCCCCGTCCTTCATCATGGTTGTTATCGTGGAGCAGATGATTTCATACCTCTCTTTTCGTGCACTTTGATGGTATCTTTCCATCAAATCTTGGTGCATTTCATAAGGGTAGAAATCCTCATAAGACTTTTGGAGTTCCGCTGTCATCGTGGCCATCATGATGCAAGCCACTTTCGTAGCATCCCTTTCATGTGCCCGAAAGTCAGCGATCTCCTGAGGAGTTGCAGTGGTCTCATCAATCTCCTTAAGCTCCTTGTCAAGGACATATTCTTTGTCCTCGTAGCGGGTAATCATCCTGATGTTTCTGATCCACTCATTGAAGTTGGATCCATCAAAGGTGACTTTCCCACACAAGTTCATAAGGGTAAAGGAGCCATTAGGATTAGAGCCAGAAGCATTGTTGAAAGACATCTGAAGAAAAGAGAACAAGATTAGTTTAGATATAAGAGAGTCCTTAATAAAACACCCAAATGTAATATTAAGGCTAGGATCCAATCACAATATAATATAACTTAGAAGAGGTATGCCGTAATCTAAGCTATATCATATTTGAAAGGTAGGTGAATGACGATTCACCAATTTCCACCATGAAAACTGCAATATTTAAGTATTTGGTTTTTGAATGGTTCTTAGAAATTCCTAGATTCTTTGAGATTCAATGAACTTTTCAAAGGCATGTTTCAATCTCGAGTGTGCCCTCCAAGTTTTGTGACTGGGATATCGAGGATCACAAAACGAGGTGTGAAGTAACCATGCAAATCACTTGGTACCCTTAAAGTTTATCACTCAATCGATGTGCCGGTAAACCACACACGCTCCATCGATACTATAATAAACCCTAAGTCACCCTTTACCTACCTTGTTAAGTCCAAGTTAGTGTGCCGGTTAACCACACACGCTCCACCAACGACTTAATCAAAGTGTAAAGTGTAATTTCATGGAATAGCACCTTATTCACATTTTTCCTAAAGTAACTAAGATTGGGAATTTAATAAAACATTTAGTTACTTTATAATATTCATCATACTTTTAATGAGAATTTATAAGTCCTTGTCTTACCCGTTCGGCTAACGACCCTCCACCGATCAAGCAAGCGGTGGGTGAGAGTGGACACCCATTAAGTCACCATTTTATAGGCAACAACTTTATACCCACCTTATAGACCGGCTTCGTGAATGAGGCGTACTAGCGGTAAGACGACTTTGTTCTTATACATATATATATAATTATTAGATCATAATAATATAAGTATAAGGGTTGAATTTTAACTTTTAAAATTCTAGGGGTTGGAACTAAAGTTTTAACTTAACTTTACTTATTCCAAAACTTGAGGGCAAGTTTTGTAAACTTTCAAAACTTTTCATTTCTTGTAACTTATGAGTTTAATAGAGTAATAAAATGAGGACTTTTCATTTTTCCTAACTCTTGTGTTCTTTTAATGGTTTTTTAATCCAAGAGACTTTTGGTTTTCCATAACTTGAGGACAAGTCATGGACTCCATTAAAACACATTATGATCAAGAATTAAACTACCACATAGGTTACAAATAATTCCTATGATCATCTAAACATCATAAGAACAAGAATATGAATATGAACATGAACACCTTCAAGAATCAAAATCACATTTAATCTTTGTAATTTTGATAACTAGTTGTTGTAAATGAGTTAGAAAAGACATTACACCTTCTAAAACAAGTTTTCAAGTACCAAAACAATTTAGGGTAATGTTTCTAATCCATTTCCAGCAACTGAAGTCGAAATTCTGCACTCTGTCGACCCTACTCGCCGAGTGCATAAACCTACTCGCCAAGTAGGTTGAAGATACAAGTGGACTCGGCGAGTCCTCCCCATGGACTTGGCGAGTCCATCAGCCAGACAGCAAGATTTTGACTTTTTTCAACTTTTAAGCACAAATAACAAACAAACAAGCCTAGGCTCTGATACCACTGATGGGTTTTTGAGCATTCTAACACTTCCTAAGTGTACATGCAACCCTAATAACCTTGGATCTATGTTTGTCTAATTATCATGCAAAGTTGGATTTCCAAGGTTATATTCCTATCTAGCATACATGGGGAACAATTTTAACTTGAATAATGGATAGAATAACTTACCTTGTTGTTGCTTGTGTTCCTTGAAACCTTGTGAGCCTAGCACCCCAAGTGTGATGCCTCAAATGCTTCACACAACACCAAATGCTCTTGGAAAGACTCTTGAGATAATACACACTTCTTAAAATCGGCCAAGCCCTCTAGTTTCTTAGTGTAGCCGATTTTGGTGGAGAATATGATTCTTATATAGTGTTGACACATCTAGGATTACACCATGTAAACCCTAATGTGTCATGACTCTTCATTTCCATGACCCATGGGTTTGTAACTCCCATGGAGCATCCATGGAGCATCCTATGGGTAGAACCCAACTTGATAATCCATGGAGCCTCTTAGCCCACTATACAAGATATGGATGATTTACATAATCAACCCATATATTTAATTAGTTCTCTTTGGACCACTTAATTAATTCTAAATAAATTATTGATCAAACTAATCAAATAATATTATTAATATATTAGAACTTATAATATATTAATAATCTCCAAGTGTTATTTCTCTCATTTAGTCTATCCAATTGCATGGTGCCTTGCAACCCAAATGGACCATGCCGGGTCGGGTCAAGTACACACCTGAAATAGTTATGGACTTAGACACCTTATCCAACACAAACATCTTCCCGCAATATTTTATTCTTTCACCAGCATAGCCTTGCCATGAGTCGACTTTCTCACTTCTTCATCCTCTGAATCTGTGGACCACACCTGCACTCCACCAAATTCATCATTGTCACCTGTATCCTATATATTCAAATCATTCATGGTGTTATTGTTAGTTGTTGATTTCCTTGTCTTGATCTCCTCGAATCGTCTTAGGAGGTTCGCGTCCTCATCATCTTCATCAACCTTTTCAGAATTTTTATTCATCATGCTGTCTTTGGCAAAGTGATTCTTGCCTCCACAACAATGGCAATCAAAACCTGAGTCACCACCAATCTTTGTCACCTTCTTGGATTCTTCTGACTTTGAACCCATCTTTGGTTCCTCCTTCACTTTTTCGGAACTATAACTTCCCTGCTAGTTTCGGTTCTTGTTGGTTGGGAACTTTCTTTTGATAAACTTTCTTGGATTGGAAACCATCAGGGCATACTCTTCACCAGTTAGATCATAGTCAACAAGATCCAATTCTTCTTCTTCTTCAATAGCACCTTTTCCTTTTGAAATAAGAGGTAATGACCCGAAACTAGAAACCACGTTCGTTTCCTTTGACACCGCACTTTCATGGGACTTCAGAATTCCCACCGGTTTTGCCAGAGAGTATGATTTGAACTGTTCGTGTGCCTTCACTGTGGACACAACTGCCATCCATTCGGGTCTAAGACCGTTCATGAAGGTAACCTTATGCTCAATAACCTTCCTTTCGATCCCGTGCTTTATCATCTTACTGAGGAGATGATTAAACAAATTAAAGGCCTAAATGAGTTTCTCTTCGGGCTTCTGTTTGAAATCACCAAATTCAGAAAGCAGCAAGGTTTGAATCGAATGTTCCAGATCTTCATCATTAGAATACAATTCTTTTAACCTATCCCATATCTCTTTTGTTGTAGCACATGAACTCACCAATCGAAACGTGTTCGATTGTAAAGCAAACCTAATCATTCTTAAGGCTTTGATGTTGCACTGAAACTTCTCTTTCTCGTCTTGAGTAATGTCTTTCACATCATTCACGAGCTGATTGTACTCCTTTTGAGTTTTGACAATCTTTGAAGTGCTTGAATGAGCAAACGGACCAACTGTGATTGCTTCCCAGATCAAGTACCCATTATCCTCTGAGCCGATTACATAATCTTCGAATTGGTGCGTCCATACTTCAAAATCCTGAGTGTATAAGATTGGAATTCTTGTTGTTGATCCAATACTGTTGGAGATCTTGATTGGATTGGATTGAGAATCGTCCAAAGACATTGTGACGTTTGATTGATAACCTGTTTAAGATCAGACTTGTAATTTATCGTTAGGGCAAGATCAACAATTAATGAGATAAGCCAATTTGGAATGACAGCTCAATTAATATCAAAAACCCTAATAATTTCTTCAACATAAGAGATGCGTATGAATTACACAGCCTCCTGCTCTGATACCAATTGATGAGAATAAATCTCTGGATCGTTTAGATCTTTCACAGGCATATTGATAGCGAACAAACAATTCAATCACAATACGATTAAGAACACAATATGGAATCAATATGAAGCTTATGATTCAAATATAGTCACACCTCAGCAGAGCTCCATAAAGAACTTCCACTGTAGAGGCGAGCTAGGGTTTACATTACTTTGATAAGAAAATAATTAAAGCATTACCGACTAAGGATGCATGCATGCACCTTAAATACTCAAACCCTAGAATAAAATAATGCACGGTTGGACAGGCCCAAACCGGCTACATAACTAGGCTAAGGACCGAGCCCATGACGCAACACTATACAACCCAAGAACATCACTTATGAGTTCACAAAGCACAAAGCAAGCATAATTCGTGCAGTAGCATTCCAATCCTTAGAATAACCAAAAACTTCCAATCCCTCGTACTACAACTCATGCTAAGAACTTCCACTCTCTCTCTTATGAATGCCTTACACATACATATTATACCCAATGTAGCATCCCATGCTTCCTAAGCTATAAGATATCACATATCAGGCCAATCTATCACTGACTAATCAGAACTAGCATGCAAGTCTACAAGCTCATACAATAGGCATACATGGAATCTCTTTTAGCATTCTAACATACAAACATTGAGCATATCCTTAGCCCTAACTAGCATGCGATTAATAGATTCATAAATCTATCATATCAGACAACATGTATGGGTATTTTGGGAAAGCTTACTTGATCTCGGTCGATTGCATGCACCACACCCTTTCTTGTATTAGAAAACTTGATTTCCCCTTTTAATCATTTTTCATTTTTGAAAAACTTTACCAAATCCTCAGTTTGAGTTCAGACACGCCCGAGAGCATGTTTGAATCCCTCAAACCATGGCTCCGATACCAACTTGTAACGTTCCAAAAATAAGACCCAAAATTTTCATTTTTAATTAATAAAACCAGTATCCCCAAACCATCATCATATAAATCCATATAAAACAAATGTATCAATCATCATTTCACATTAGAGTAAATAAAGAAAACGCGGAACGAGGTGGTGTGTGCTCCGCAATCATCCCAAACTCTTCCTTTGAAAACAAAACTACCTGAAACATAAGATAAAAACCATAAACATAAAGCTTACTGAGTTTCCTAAAATACCACATACCATACATATCATACATAACACATAATGGGCCCCATCCTAACTTGTATAACGGGCCCGCCCATAGAGTATAATGGGCCACACCCTAACTCGTAAAACAGGCCCCGCCCAATGAGTATAACGGGCTCCACCCTAACTCGCGTAACGGGCCCTACTCAATGAGTATAACGGGCCCCACCCTAATTCGCATAACGGGCCCTGCCCACATACTATTCTCATAAGCATAACAAGTAGTAGCATACAGAATAACCATTGGGCCTCACCCAGCAACCATCGGGCCCCGTCCAATGAGTATAACGGGCTCCACCCTAACTCGCATAACGGGCCCTACTCAATGAGTACAACGGGCCTCGCCCTAATTCTCTCTCTCTCTCTCTCTCTATATATATATATATATATATATATATATGTATATATATATATAGATAGAGAGAGAGAGAGAGAGAGAGAACGTCCAAATCAAACTTTGTTAGAGGAAGTTATGAATTATGATTTTTCTAAGATTTAGCATAGCAGTACATAGCCCGCAAATCGAATTTTAGATAGATCAATTATTATCTGACACAACCTAAAAGAGAATTTAAGATCTTGTTAATAGGAGTTCAACGATATAAAGATAGTCGAAAACGAACATTTGATGACAAAGTGTTGAATTTTTAATGGACTTTAACTGTCTAAGTCTGTTAAAATATAACTTTACAATAAGTTCAAAATTAGCCGACGAAGTCAAAATGAAATTTGCAGATCACGCTGCTACCTAGGTGTGGATATAAAGAACGTAAAAAACGGAGCTCGTATGCGAAAGTTACAGAATTTAGAAGATAATTAAATTATGGGTTAAGTTCTGAAGCAAGACGTGACACAATCCCAGCCACACCTTCCTCCCCATGGCTTCGCATGCGATGCTGAAACATGGAGCCGGTACGTCCAAAGTGGGGATTGGTACGCCGTGTGTACTGAGTACACCTAGCATCCCCTTGCATACGCCATGCGTACAAGGGTACTGGCATCCTATTGTTTTCACTCATTTTTCTCACATCATTTTATCAAATTCTCTCTCAAACACCTCTAAAGCCCCTTTTCCTTTCCCTATCACCTTGTAGGTGTTAGTAGCGAGTCCCGGAGCACCATACGGCTCCGAGAAGAAGACCTTTCGGCTCAGAGGTTCTTCCCGCACAGAGCCCGGTTCCCTTCTAAACC
The DNA here is from genome assembly GCF_002870075.4 of Lactuca sativa. Lineage (NCBI taxonomy): Eukaryota > Viridiplantae > Streptophyta > Magnoliopsida > Asterales > Asteraceae > Lactuca > Lactuca sativa. Next base: position 183,940,078 of record NC_056626.2, on the reverse strand, counting down.
CCTTTGTAAGTGAGTTATGCTTACCCTATTTTAAGTATACCTTAGTTCTAAGTTCATTATCATTATTATGAACCTATAAACAAGATTTATTAGTAATCCTAAGTCGTTATGCTAATTGATCTTCTTACGGAGATGATGTCTAGGCTTTGATTTAGTCAGGTGTTTAAAGTGAGATTTCCAAACAATATACTTTGTATACCAAATGGACCCTACCTCTGATATGATCCTACCTGGTTGTCCCTTACTTGATAGATAATGATGTAGACTTTAAGTTAATGATGAATCAAGACTAATAATTAGTCTCAATAAATATTAGACTAAAAACTTAGCGATAATACTCGGTTTCGTCAAAGGAAAAGACGATTTTTAGAAGCAAAGCACTACCCAAATTTTAAGTCATCACTTTAACAAGTGAGTGCATAGTCCCTTTCATGAACATGATTTTAATACAAGTATTAATTAAAGTATTAAATATATGTTTATGTGTGAAATATTTGATATTGTCTCAAATATGAGTTAAGAGCATATCTGATAATATATGATGATTTAGGATACATAATAAGCCTAAAATAATTAAGAAGAATATCGGGTGGTATATTCTTATGAGTACGGGTGAGATATACATGGAGGGTAGAACATTAAAATTTGTCATTAATACGAGAGCATGGATTAGTCATAGTCATTTATCCCTAGTGCGAGAGTATGGAGTGGGCGTAGTCATTTTTCATTGATTCGAGAGCATGAATTATACATACCTGATCCGGGAGTATGGATTAGGTAAAGCTATTAATATTAGATCCGAGAGTATGGATCGTGTCGTTGTGAGGATCGACGAGGTGGGGTAAAATTGCTTATATGAGTTGAAATTGTGGGATTGAAATCCCTATGTACTCACCAGATTTCCCAAATTTAACCACTTAGTTTATTTGAATCACAGGTATCAATGTGAAGATACATTACACTGAGAGATTAAAGGAGATGTCAATCATTAGTGTAAATGAATGTAAAGACTGTTTATGCTTATGTTTATGTATTGACGATGACATCATGATGTTTTAAATAAAAATACATTTCTTCGGAAATGCTTTGATAACATCATTATCATGTTTTCTGGGAACATATTTCGCAGTACTACTTTTCAAAAAGGATACTCTAATTTATAAATAAGCATAAATAACATTTTCAAAATAACCGTGAATTTGAGGATGTCACAGTTGGTATTAGAGCATTAGTTTAAGCGAACTAGGAATTTTAGGAAATTTCTAGACTTAAACTTAGAAATTCTAAGTGATGATCGTGATGAGTGTGTCTATTATATTTTAGGTAGTACACCTGAATACACGAGCACTAGCTTATTTAGGGAAGATGCGTAAATTGCTTTTATGTGCTAAATGATTTATGCTATAAGATGTCTTATATGCTTTATGATGCTATCGTTTGATCGGATCTATGACCTATTGCCAACCGGATTTAGAAATTTTATGTGTTCAATTTCTAAACGTTTAATTAAGGTATTAGAACTGGCATGTAACTTTTTCGAGTAATAAGGAGGATTACGCGTCTAAACCTTCTCTATCTTAAATTTCTCATCTTGAAAACCTATTACGGTGTATGGAACGTCATGATAAGGACTCGTACCATAATGAGCAAATAGAGGAAATAACTCGGATTTCGGCTTTCTTTATATGTACGGAAACCTTGCGACATATTCTACAACTTGGTTAAGATTATTTATTCTAAATAATATTTTGTCAAAAATTCGTTTTCGACCCCTATTACCTCTAAATTGACTAGCTCGGATTTACGGGCGTTACAATTATATCCCCCTAAGGATGATTATGTCCCGGAATCATCAATGAAACAGGGCCCGTATAATGACTCCATACGTCATCTCATCATCCTAGGTAATAATGATAACTTCTATATTCCTTCAAGTCTATTTCTTAGACTCATTGACTGTAAGCAATACTCGATCGTGAACCTGCTCTCTACCTCGGGTTAGACTCCAAATTATGACCTTCAAGTCAAAATCTCGATCCTCACTGGATACGAACTTGAGGCAAGTTCTTTTATTACTACTATGGATCGATGTGTCATATCCTAATGACCTATCATGGTATGTTACAACGCTTACACTCAGGTCTCTTAGAGTCAAATTTCAGAATGGAATATGCCTTCCTTCATGGTCTAATGTGATATAATCACATTTTAACATGTAGCATTTCTAGCCACCAACTTCTTTAACAACGAGCATGATACTTCTATTGATCACTTTGATTTCAATCGTTTGGTTTTAAGTCGGACGCTATATCAAACTTGGTTCTCTGAACTACGTAACCTACTCATTGTAGTTGGACTCAATGTGATATGACCACTAGGGTCGGAATATCAACAATCTTCTTAGTCATTACCAAAACGATGGTAACAACACACTTGAATAAAACGAAATCAATTACTAGTTTCTTGGTAGCCTTGTGACTTTCCCTGATCCAAGCGTGAGTCCTGTGCTTCTGGTAGTATAGGCCTCTACTACCATTCACACCTACTCATACTCGTCCCAAGTATTGTCCCGCAGTTGTTTCCAAGTCACCATACAAGAACATCACATAACAGCTTAACACATCAAATATCAAAACGAAGGTTTTTTATTATTCCTTGAAACTATTACATAGGTGTTCAACTTCACCCTAGACTATACCTCTAATAGGCTACATCATATGATTCTATAGTGTTAGGTCTAGTTTAGTGTTGCGTCTTTGGGCTCGTTAGCTAGTCCAGTTTTGTCTCCGGTATGGGCTTGTCCATCCGTAAGTACGTTGTAGGGTTTATCATATATAGATGCTTACATGCATTCTTGAACGGAATGATTTTGATAGAGATTTAATAGCGTACAAGTTTTTATCTTTTGTAACCCTAGAATCCTCTACAGCGGAAGTTCTTCATTGAGCTCTGCTGAGGATTGAGTTAATCGAATCATTCAACTCATTCAGATCCATACTTGTGTTTTTATCTCACTGTTTTTACTTTATTGATTTGCCTGTTATAAAGATCTAATCGATCAAAGAGTTTTATAAAATCATCAATTGGTATCAGAGCAGGAGGCTGTGTAATTTATACACATCTCTTCAGTGAAAGAAGTGATTAGGGTTTTTCCGCATTAACTGATATTTATTGAGCCGTCACTCCATAATTGGCGTATCTCAGTATTTGTTCTTTTGCCCTAATATTACATATTACAAGTCTGATCTTTCAAACAGGTTAAACGATCAAGCATGGACGATTCTCAATCTAATCCTATCAACATCTCAAACAGTATTGGATCAACGACGAAGATTCCTATTCTTTACACCTAGGATTACGAAGTTTGGGCTCATCATTTTGAAGACTATGTCATCGGATCTGAAGATAATGGGTATCTTATTTGGGAAGCCATTGTGTCTGGACCATTTGCTCACTCAGGAACATCCAGAATCATTAAAACTCAGAAAGAGTATAATGATCTGTTAAAAGATGTAAAAGACGTTGCTCAAGACGAAAAGGAGAAGTTTCAGTGCAACATCAAAGCATTAAGACTGATCCGATTCGCTCTTCAATCTGACACGTTTAGGTTGGTGAGTTCTTGCAGTACCGCTAAAGAAATCTGGGATAGGCTGCGAGAGCTATATTCCACAGATGAAGATTTAGAGCACTCTATTCAGACTTTGCTTTTGTCTGAGTTTGGAGAATTTAAGCAAAATTCTGATGATACCGTCCTTCAAACGTTTGATCGCTTCAATCATCTTCTTAGCAAGATGATCAAACATGATATCGAAAGGAAGCTGATTGAACAGAAGGTCACCTTTTTTAATGGCTTAAGATCCGAATGGAGAGCTGTTGTGTCTATAGTTAAAGCTCACGAGCAGTTCAAGTCATATTCGCTGGCGAAACTTGTGGGAATTCTGAAATCCCAAGAAAAGATTGTGATGCAAGAGAAAAGTGTGGTCTCAAACTTGGGGTCTTTGGCCCTCCTGTCCAAAAGCAAGAATGTAGTAGAAGATGAAGATCTAAACCTGGAGGACTACGATCTTTCTTCAGAAGATTACGCTATGATGGTGTCCAATCCAAAAAGGTTCATCAAGAAGAGGTTTCCTACCAATAAGAACCGAAATTGGTAGGGAAGCTATAGTTCTGAAAAAGTAAGGGAAGAGCCGAAGACTGAGGAACCAAAGAAAGAGGCTAAGGTTGAAGGAGATTCTGGTGTTAGCTGCTACTACTATGGAGGAAAGAATCATTATGCCAAAGACTGTGTTCTGAAGAAAATGGCAGAAAAGGATAAGGAGAAAGATGAAGAGGTTGTCTTGATGAAAAAGTTGTAAGAGATCAAGAGGAAGAAAGTTGCTACTAACCCTTCTATGAATGCTCTTATTGTACAGGGTTTGGAAGAGGATGACGAGTTCGGTGGCGTGCAGGTGTGGTCAACCGACTCAGAAGATGATGAGGTGAGAAAGCCTTCACATGGAAAGGCGTATGTGGCAAGAGGTGGTGAAAGCAGCGGAAAGTGTTTGATGGTGACTGACATATCTCACATGAGGGGATACAATACAGATGGTGGAAATGAGGACACCAAGGAGCGAGAGGACTTATGCTTCACAGCAAAACCTCTCATTGTGCAGATCAATGAACTTGACGAATTGATCAAGAAGGTACAATCTATTTTTATCTCGTTCAAAGTTCCACAAAAATCATATGAAAAGGGATTAAATAACTTAAATTCAAGAATCTCAAATCTGGATAGTTGTTCAACTCAAACACGGGTCACTAATTCTAACCTAACTGACCAAATAAGCAGGGTGTCATCCAATAGTGAGGAGCGAGGGATGTGGATTGAGCATAAGGAGTTAGAGTTGATTAAGTCTAAGGATGAAAACATTTATTTACAAAGAGACAATTTAAAACTTTTAAAACAAAGAAATGTTTTTTGTTTGATTGCTAAAAACTTTATGCTAACATTACTCAACTGCATCTGAATTGTGAAATAGGGCAGAAAATACATCGCATGATTTTACCCTTCCTTGAGTTTAAGGAGGATGAAATCGATGCTAAGGCATACAACTGTGAAAGTGTTGTATCGTCTGATGATGTGAATCCCACTTACATGTATGGTCTGGACAAAATAGAATCTTTTATAAAGTCCAAAGACCATAAGGACATGCTGAAAGATCTTTTGGATGAAAACGATAAACTGCAACTAAGGACCGAAACCATACAAAAATTCGACTCATTGAATGCTAATTTAAGTTCAGAAAATAAAATTGATGTTGAAAACGCATCTGAACTTAATGAGGACGATGATATGAGTGAAATTTCTGTAGAGGATGTAGTCGACTGTTCTGAGTTTGTCAAGAGCAAACCCGAAACCCACAAAAATATGATTTCTGAAAACTCTGTGGAGTTCCCTCGTTTGTCCCAAAATAAGTCCCCGATTCTTGAAGAAAAGGCTATTGTGTACCAAAAGGTGAGAAAAACACCAAATCAGGTGTATAAGGTCACAGGAGTAACCGAGCATCAAACAGCTGAACTCACTGCCATAGTGAACGAAGATAATGCAGATGGCTGTGATGAGTTCTTCTGGTCAGCTCCTATAGATAATGCCGACGAAACAGTTGGTTTGTTAGAGCGAACGTCCTGGAAAACAAAAGGAATATATGTACCAGAGCCGCTGAACAAGCCTGACAACTTTGACGTACCAAGCACAAGTGGCACAAAAGAAATACCTGTAGAAGAAGTCACTTCCACAAGCGAAACATCATCTGTGAAAAGTGAACTGGCTGACAAGAAGCTGAAACAAAAGGCTAACATCCACAGATAGCCGAAACAAGTGAAAAATCAAAAGCAACAAAGGAATCTGAGATACAAAAAGAATCTCTCAGAGCGAAAGCAGTTTTGGCGATCTCAAAACGCCCTTTTCTCCTATCATGATAAAGATTCAAATTCAGAAGAAAAGGCTTTCGGGCCACATGAGGAACAGAACCGAAAGGACAGGTTCGGTCCCGAAAGCAACAGCTACCGAACGTCCAGGTTCGGTCATGAGAGCAACAGCAACCGAAAGGACAGGTTCGGTCCCGAAAGCAATAGCTATCGAACGTCCAGGTTCAGTCCCTCTAATGACTATAAACAAAAGGGTCATTTAGAACCACAAGTTAGAAGAAATTCTCATTCTAATTCTTCTCGTTCTCAATTCTCTTCTAAACCCAATTATGTTCCTGTACAAAACTCTAAATCATCAACGAACTTGAAAGGAAAATCGAAGATTTCCTTAGTCTAGGAAGACCGAAAGCAGTCTAAAGCCCAAACACCAAAACCTGAAACCAAACCAACTGTTGCTAACCTTAACAAAATCAAAGTGTTTACCATTACAAGAAAAGATGAAACAACATTAATAAAAAGAACATATCTTGTTGATGTTTCTCTTATTATTCCTGTTCCTGTGAAAGGCTCACGTGGACCCAAGAAACTTTGGGTTCCTAAATCTGCTTAATTTTTGCAGGTTATAAGTGACGAGCAGTTCGACGAAGAATGGTACATTGACAGTGGCTGCTCACGTCACATGACAAGGAGGAAGGAAGAGCTAAGAGAGTTTCGATCTCTTCATAATGGTGGGAATGTCAAGTTCGGCAACAACTCTTATGGAACGATAAAGGGTTATGGGATGATAACCAATGGAGACTTCACAATAAGAAAGGTGGCGTACGTTGAAGGGCTACAACATAATCTCATCAGTGTGTCTCAACTGGTAGGAGGTACCAGTCTCAAGGTTTCATTTGACGATGAAGGTTCAAATATCATAGAGAAGAAATCAAAAAGGGTGATTCTCAAATCAGAATGCAAAGGCAAAATGTTTCCTCTCAATCTCAAACCAATCAAAGGAAATCCAGCCATATGTCTTTTATCCAAAGCACATTCTGACGAAAGCTGGTTGTGGCACCGAAGGCTCTCACATCTCAACTTCAAAGACATCAACAAGGTTGTCACAGGAGGTCATTTGTGTGTTGCGTGTGAAATGGGGAAGCAAAGCCGTCAAAGTCACCCATCCATTATAAACACAAAATTTGTTGAACCACTTGAGTTGCTTCACATTGACTTGTGTGGTCCATCATCAATCGAAAGCATTGGCGGTAGCAAGTATATTCTTGTTATTGTTGATGATTTCTCACGTTTTACATGGGTGTTCTTTCTGAAGCACAAATCTGAGGCTACTCCTAAGCTAAAGATGTTCATTAAGCAGGTTGAAGTGCAACTGAGAAAAGTCGTTCGCAACATTAGGAGCGAGAATGGACTGGAGTTCAGGAACAAAGAATTTGAAGACTTTTTGGCAGAAAAAGGAACCAGTGACAACTTCTCAGCCCCCTACACGCCTCAATAGAACGGAATTGTCGAAAGACGAAACCGATCCTTGAGTGAGGCGGCCCGAACGATGTTAAGTTTCGCTACTCTTCCTTTATATTTCTGGGCTAATGCTATTGTTGCAGCTTGTTTTACGCACAACAGGTCTTATCTCAACAAGCACTTCTCTCTTACTCCTTATGAGATCATCAATAACAGGAAGCCAAACGTGAAATTCTTCCATGTATTCGGCTCACGATGCTTCGTCTTCAACTCCAAAGAACATCATAACAAGTTTGACGTTAAAGCTGATGAAGGAATCTTTCTGGGATATTCTCTTACTTCAAAAGCTTACCGAGTCTTAAATAAGCGTTCAAGGAAGATCGAAGAAACATATTATGTGACTTTCGATGATAACTACGTCAAAAAGCTAAAGGCTTCTGAAGAAGCAATTGGAGAGATATTCACTCAAACAGGTCAAGTCACGGCCTCGATTGCTAATCTGTTCGATCAGTTTGTGGAATTATTCGATGAACCTGAGAAAGCTACTATCTCGGAAGCCAAGGCAGCAGACAACAAAGTCAACCATCTAAAGCAAATTGTCGAAGATGCCGCCAAACGAATGGGTGACGGAGAACAAGTTCCAAACGAATCTCCTCAGCAAGGCGCTTCAGTTGAGGGGGAGAATCCTCTTTCTTCAAAGCAACTGAGCTCACAACTTGAGGGGGAGAATTCTATTCCAGTTCCACCCGAAAGCTCAACAGCACCCGAAAGCTCAACTGCACCCGAGAGTCCTGTAGCACCAGAAAGTCCAGCTACACCTGAAAGCTCATCAGTCGAGGGGGAGAACTCCGACATGTTTTTCGATGACGATAGCCAATTTGAATTGGAAGAAATGGTAAACGCTGAATTGGATCCATCCTATGATCCAAATTACCCTCCTCTTGTTAAATGGACCAGAGATCATCCTGTATCTCAGATAGTGGGTAATGTCTCTGAAAAGGTCCTCACCCGATCTCAACTGAAGGCAAAGCAAACATCATTATTCTCCAAAGTAGAGTTCTGCATGTATAATTCTTTCGTATCAAAAGTTGAACCGAAGACAGTAAATACTGCTCTTGATCATTCCGACTGGGTTCAAGCTATGCAAGATGAACTCAACGAGTTCGAAAGGAACAAGGTATGGCGCCTCATTCCAACTCCTAAAGATGCCTCAGTTGTTGGTCTCAAATGGGTATTCAGAAATAAAATGGACAAGGAAGGCAATGTGATTCGAAACAAATCTCGTCTTGTGGTGAAAGGATACTGCCAGGAAGAAGGAATTGATTATGAGGAAACTTTTGCTCCGGTAGCAAGGCTAGAATTTGTTCAAATATTTATGGCCTATGCTGCACACAAGAACTTCGAGGTCTACCAAATGGATGTGAAATGCGCCTTTCTGAATGGAGAACTTGAAGAAACGGTTTACGTGGAGCAAACACCTGGTTTTGTCAATGTAAAGTACCCAAATCACTGTTATATTCTGGACAAGGCAGTTTACGGTCTGAAACAAGCACCTAGGGCAAGGTATGAAATGTTAACCAAGTTTTTAAAGATGTAAAAATTCAAACAAGGTTCGGTTGACCCAACCTTCTTTCGTAAGAAGGAAGGTAACCACCTTATGATTGTTCAAATCTATGTCGATGATATCATCTTTGACTCAACGAATCCTAGCTTAACAGCTGAATTCAGAAAGCTGATGGATACTAAATTTGAAATGAGCTCAATGGGTCCGATTAACTTTTTCCTTGGTTTAAATATTAGACAGGGACCCGAAGGCATCTTTATCAACCAGGAAGCATACACCAAGACTCTTCTTGCTAAATTCGGCATGATGGGAGACTCAAAGGTTAAAGTTCCAATGGCATTCGGCACCAAGCTCACACCATCCTTGGAAAAACCTGTAGTCGATATTACGCTATAACGCCAGATGATTGGGTCTTTACTGTACCTCACTGCTAGCAGGCCTGATATAATGTTTTCTGTGTGTTACTGTGCTAGGTTTCAGGCAAATCCTCGTGAACCATATATGCTTGCAGTGAAAAACATACTCCGGTATCTGAAACGAACCACCTCCCTCGGTCTATGGTATCCATCAAACTCAGGTTTCTTCGTTCAACCCTACTCAGATGCAGACCTTGGAGGATGTGGTTTAGATAGGAAAAGCACCACTAGAGGCTGCCAATTCCTAGACGGGAAGTTGGTTAGCTGGCAATCAAAGAAACAGACATTTGTTTCTCTGTCTACAGCCGAAGCAGAGTACATCGCAGCTGCCTCCTGTACATCTCAAGTGATTTGGATCCAAAGCCAACTCCGGGACTATGGACTCAATATGAAAAAGATCTCACTATATTGCGATTCAGAAAGTGCAGTTAGGATCTGTCATAACCCAGTGCAACATTCCAAGACCAAGCATATAGCACTGAGGTATCACTTTATTAAGGATCATGTGGAAGATGGGAACGTCGAAATTCACTTTGTTCGAACCACTGATCAACTGGCTGACATCTTCACCAAAGCTCTTCCTGAAGCATCTTTCAATAAAATTCTACAAGGGCTAGGAATGATGGAATCGGAGTCAGTACCAAAGACTACTTCTCAAAATTAAAAGTCGGAAGTGAAATGTACCGAACGCTCGGGTTCGGTCCTGTTCTGGTATGCCGAAATGAACCGAACGCTCGGGTTCGGTCCAATCATCTGATTTTCGCTTATCTCTCAAAGGTAGTTTCTTTGATTGTAAACCTTTTGTATCATTTTCTCTTATTTTCAAAGTTCTTTTCTTTTTCAACCGAAATAGACCGAATGATAAGGTTCGGTTCCAAAATATTTTTTTTTTGCCGAAATAGATCGAACACTCGGGTTCGGTTCCAGAAGTTTTTTGTGTGTCTCGTTTTTTTATTTTTATTTTAAATCAAAAATTCCAAAATCTTTTTATTCTTTTAAATCAAAAACTCCAAAAACATTTTTTTTATTAGTTCGATAATTTTTTTTGTTTTGTGTCTTATATTTTTGTGTGGATATTTGTGGGGAAATTCTTTCATTAGTTAAGTGTCCCTAGAAGCATGCTGCTGTATGTGTCCAAAACCTCACCTGATTCTGAATAATAGCCTTACTGACTTGGTACATACAAACCTTGTATTCCCAATTAGGCTTTCATATTTGTTCTAATCATGAGCTACCTAACTCTCTTCTCACATGAGATAAGAGTTTTCTGCTTGGTCCTTATTTTCACAGCAGAGGTACTTTGGTTTTTCTTTACACCATCTACACTACTTTTCTCCATCTAATTCGCTTCATAAACGTAACCCTTGAGACTCTCAGAAATTACCACTGAGGTTTATGGTTACACAATTTCTGTGTTTATGATCTTAGCTTCGTGTCACTACGTACTAAGTGAAACCCACAATTCAATACCTACTATGCATTGACGGTGAACAATCAATTTTGCTCTAGCTTTCACTAACGAATTGGCGGACTTATCAATGAGGATGGAAAGTAAAATCTCCAATTTTCTTTTGTGTGATTCCTATGAAATCGTTAAATCCCATAACATTTCTTCCCTTGGAATCCAGTTTTAAATTTTTTGAGATTTAATATAAACTATTTTATCTTACCACTTAAATTATTTCAAACCTACTTGTTCAACAGACTACATTGGTCTCACAAGTACTTCGTTCGATTACTGTCTTATATCAAGATCAGGAATTCTGAACTGAAGCGAAATTCACCTAAATTAGCCTGATTAAAAGAAGCCTTTCAACACTTCTCAATAAGTGTTTGATCGTTATTCAACGGGAAACCACACAAACACTTTAAAGTCTCTCTTGACTTTGAAGAAAGAGATTCGTGCCCGGGATCCATTGTTCCGTGTCTTTATTGACATCACAAATTCCCTTATATGTGTTGCTTTATTTCCTTTTCTTTTACACACTAAGCACGAAAATCTTTTTGATTTTCCAAAATTCTAGTTTCATTAGTTACAAGGCATATTTTTTAAATGGGATTTGAAGTCATAAAAGAGTTGTGGCTAACATTGATCCACGTGGTCAATTTTGCTTTAAGATGACGTTTCATCTAAAAAGATAAGATGTTGACTCAGGAGGGAGTCCAATCGATTTGAATTTCAAACGGCGCTTGAAGGCCAGGCGTGCGAAGTGGAACCGTTTCGTTTAAAAACCGCGCCTGATGGGAAGGCTTGTGAATCGGGACTGATATTCTCTCTCATGCATAATCATCGGTGCTCACAACTGTCACGCATCAATCACTTCCGAAAAACCCTTCGTATTTCCTTCGAAGATTTGGGACAGATTCTTCTCTCTCCTTTAGCCAGAGTATAAAAGGTAATCTTAACTATTATTTACCTCTTTACTGCACCCAAATTTCAGAGAGCAAGAAATTCTTCATGTATTCTACTGTTCATCATCTCTCCCAACTTCTTCACAACAATGGCGGATTCATCATTAGTTCATGCCACTTCCCACATCCTGCCGATTCGTTCCCAACAGATTTTGATCATCGATCTTACTCCTCAGGTTTATGATGCCTTCATGTTCCCGATCATCGAGTGTCTCAAGTACTCGCCGCTTGCTCCAACTCTCACCAAAGCTGAAGCTGTTCCCATGGAGTTCTTATCCCAAATTTTCGCCACTGCTCATTACGACAAGTCAGTCGACAGGATCTTCTTCGACGTGCTTGATCACAAGGCGTCAATCTCCAAGCAACGATTTTGCTCACTTTTAGGGTTTGAACCTGATTCATCTAGGGTTAACCCTGAATCCATTCCGGTGGGTCACATGTTCTCTATGTTCTACAATATGGGGTATACTGAGGTGCTGACAACGGTCACGAAGTTCAAGAAATCATGCCTGCCTCCTCAGTGGAATGGGTTGTTTATAGTGTTGTTCAAGGGTTTATCTGAACGCAGTGCTAGATCAGACGGAGCGAGTCATCTGTTCATCACTATTCTGTATGGGGTCTACAACGGTATCAACCTGGACTATGGGTCGGTCCTATGGTAGCAGCTTATTCAGAGTCTGGCTTCTACATCTCAGCATTACGATATTTCCTATGCTTGTTTTTGGACTCTTATTACAAAATGGGTGATGGACAAGTATCACGTCCCCATTGTTGCTGGTTCTCCAATCTCTTCGATTGGTATTTTCCATACCATGAAGATAATTGTCTCTGACGCATCCAAGTTTCAGTTCATTGGCTCCATCCCTGAGTCGATGTATGGAGACGTTCTTGCCGATAGTCGTATCATCAGAACCTACAAGGAGTTTCGTCGCTCTGGTCCTAGAGAGCTAACTCCTGAGATGATCAAATCCATCCATGAAGCTGACAAGCCTGCCCCAAGGGGAAAGAAGAATGAAAAAGGCAAAGACAAGCAGGTTGGCAAGGGAGCGAAAGGCCCTTCTCCCAAGAAACGTAAAACCACCAAAGCTGCTCAATCCCCTCCAATGAAGAAGAGAAAAACCCAAATGAGGCGAAAGTTGATACTCGCTTCCTCCTCAAGCGAATCTGAGGAAGACTGTTCAGACTCCGATGAGTCTCCTCGTGGTAACACTCCTCCACGATCACCTACCCTAGAAGTTCATGTTTCCACTTCACCTATCTCTTCTCCACCAGTTACCATTCCTATTTTCATTCACCCCATAACCTCCACCACTCAAATACCACCTACCTCCATCCCAGTACCCCCTCCCATTTTTACAGAAGCTACCACAACCACTGTTGAAGTAAGAACCAACGTATCTGATACGGGGGCTCCTACTAAAGCACCCGAACCCACTCCCACTACCAAACCTACTTCACAACCCAAACCTACTTCCACTACCGAGCCTCTACCTTCACCTCCACCCTCACCTCAGGCAGCAGAGGACGAAGAACCATTCCTCGATGGGGAGGATATGACATTTGATTCGGTCTATTATAGTCCGTATCAGGTGCAGAGTGATGACGATGATGATGCTCCGGTCACCAAGAAGCATCTCAAGGAGCTTCATGAAAAGATAGATTCGCTCATCGCCTCCTCTTCTTCATCACAGTCTACCATTTCTGAAGCTGCTATTCAGAAGATTGTTGCTGCTTTCTCGAACACTCATCAAGTCTCTCTACACTCCACTACTGCCGCCATTGATGCATCCACCAAAGCCTGTGAGGCTGCGACCAAAAAAATCGAAAAACTATTTACTGATGCTTCCTCTCTATTGAAGTCTTTATAGGAAACTGCCGAAGCTACCAAAACGAAGCTTGACCCCATCGTCAACTCACTGGCTACCTCAGTTGCCTCTGAACTGAAGACATTTTCCGCTCTTCGTCAAACTCTCTCTGATGACAACTCCACTTTTAAGGCGACCATTGAGGAGCGTCTTACCAAGCTTCAAGAAGATCTCGCTGCCGAGAACTCTCTCATGGACGCTCTTGCCAGAAAGACCACTGATCTTAAGGTCAAGAGTATTCAACTCTCCAACTCTCAAAATGAGATTAACTCTCTTCGATCTGAGAGAGAGATTGTGTCTTCATGTGTTTCGGATGTCCACGCAGCCATCTCCAACATCCTAGAAGCACATGATCTGATACTCAACTACTCTGTGAGGCGTACTCTCGCGGAAAAGCTTGCTCCTTCCCTTTCTCTCCTGAGCAAGATTGAAGGGCTCCTTGACTTCGTGTCCATTCCGAAACAAGGGGAGAGAGAATGTGTCTCAACCACCTCCTACTTCTACAGCAACCAAAACAACCGAACCTCCTCCAACAGGCCAAGCCTCAGGTTCGGGTGTAAAAGATAAAGGGAAACAAGTTGCTAAAGATAGTGACGATGAAGATAAAGAGACCATTGCCGATCTTTTGAAAAAGCAAGGTCAAGATAAGGACGCTGACATCAGCGCTCGGGTTGCTAGAGAGGCTGAAGAAGCTGAGCGAAAACAGAAAGAAGCTCACGACCTTCTCGAGAGTAGGAAAACTCTTTTTCCTCCTTGGAGTCTTGAGAAGTTGCTGAAAGAAGCCATCGAAACACCTAGCATCTTGTGGCTAGAACCAGTGATCTCTCTAGATTGGGTTAATTCTGTCGATTCTCAGTTCGACATGCCACTGACCCGAAAGGCGTTCGTCTTCCATGCCTTTGACAACATTGTCGAGTTCCCTCATCCTCATCCAAAGGTTGATCGGGATTTGGGCGAGTTCTATCTGAGGGCCGCTCAACCACAGTATCAAACATGGACCACTCAGAAGATAGTCAATGTTCGGGTCGTCAAGCCATATCTGGAAGGAAACTTCACCAACGTTCGGTTTAAGGTGCTGAGAGGATCTGCCAAGACCGAACATGCCCTTTCGCTTGCTGATCTTCCCAACTTAAATCCACACGACTGGATTATTTTGCACAACATCCTTCTTACAAATGAAGCAGAATATGGTCCGATCATTGACCACTTCAAGAGGATGCTTGTTTGTTACATCATGGAAGTCGCCAAGATGGATCGGGAGATAGCGAGTGTCTTCAAGAAAAAGCCTACCATTTCTCCTGTTGGCTCAGCAAGTGATCTCAACATGATGCAGATGGGGAAGATAGACCTGAAGAGAAACTCTGTTATGTTTAACAGAAACGAAGGCCAAAAATGCCTATTCGCTTTGGCAGACAAACATCTCTATACCACTGCATGCCTGGAACATGTCTTAGGGATTATTCATCATTGTAAGCAAAACTCAGCTGACGACAAGAAATACTTTGATGATATGATCCAGTGGTACATCCGCTTCAGACAGACAATCCTCGCCATTATCCCTCGTCTGTTTGATACCACCAAGAAGGTTCCGGCAACTGTACCCAGCAAGAAGAAGTGATAGTCTCGCTCCAAATTGACGCAAAGAGGGACATTGTTAGGTCCAGTTTAGTGTTGCGTCTTTGGGCTCGTTAGCTAGTCCAGTTTTGTCTCCGGTATGGGCCTGTCCATTCGTGAGTACGTTGTATGGTTTATTATATATAGATGCTTGCATGCATTCTTGAATGAAATGATTTTGATAGAGATTTAATAGCGTACAAGTTCTTATCTTTTGTAACCCTAGAATCCTCTACAGCGGAAGTTCTTCATCGAGCTCTGCTGAGGATTGAGTTAATCGAATCATTTGACTCATTCAGATCCATACTTGTGTTTTTATCTCATTGTTTTTACTTTATTGATTTGCCTGTTATAAAGATCTAATCGATCAAAGAGTTTTATAAACTCATCATATGGCTACTTCATAACTCGACCTTTGGATGTCAAGCCTTCACTCCTGAATCCTCGCATTGTCATCTGCTTCGCCAAGGATCATTTGAAATGCTCTTGCCTTTGGATTTAGCGGCACATTTGGCTTTGTAGCCCCCTCTCTCTTTGGGCGGTCTTGCTTGAAGTTCCCTTCCTTGTTACATCCGTAACACACCCTTTTGTTAAATGTACACTCGTTGGCATAATACCCATGCTTTCCATACTTGAAACAAGTCACATCCTCACCGCATTTTCCAGAGTGTTTCTTTTTGCACTTCTCGCACCATCTTTCTTCACTCCCTCCTCCTTTAAACTTCCTTGTACTGGACTTGCTTCTCTCATCGAGCTTCGCAGACCCCTCAAACTTCCTCTTTTCTCCAACCTCGGTCTTGTTGCCGGCTCTTCCCTTGATCATATCCTCAACCGACTTGGCAGCCCAGATAGCTGTCTCCAAAGTAGGTGCCTAACGCACTTGCACCTTGTATTCCCATGGAAGTCCTTTTGCATACTTGTCGATTTTCGTCAGCTCATCCGGAAGAAGACGTAAGGAGAACTCCATCTTCTCTGTGAAGTTGTTGGTGTATTCATTAACAGACATGCTTCCTTTCTTCAAGGTAAGGAATTGGTTTTCTAGCTCGAGCAGATTTTGGGCTGAGCGGTACCTACGTTTGAATTGCACCAAAAACTCTGCCCACGTCAGTTGTAGGGGCTCATTAGCGCTTAGAGTCCTCCCCATAGTGTTCCACCAACCAACCGCGCCTCCTCTGAACTGGTGTATCGCAAACGTGGTTTGTAGTTTGCCTCTGCAACCACACGTCATGAAAGCTAACTCCATCTCCAAGATCCAATCCATGACCCCGATCGGATCTTCCTTTCCAGTGAAAGTGATTGGCTTGCAATTCAGAAAATCGTTGTACTTGCATCTGTTTCTCTCGACTCTATTATCCTGATCGTTTCTCTTAATCTGTAGCACCTAGTTCCTGGTACGTACTCCTTGTGATTAATATTTTAATTTTATGCATTTTTGCCTTGGACTCGGCAAGTTGAAGGACCAACTCACCGAGTAGGAGCGGGATAAGGTGTGGGGTTTGAACTTTGTACTTGGCGAGTAGACCATGTTTGGACAAAAACCCTAATCCGGGTGTTTGCACCCTATTTAAACGCTCTAACTTGGCCTCCTTATTCCTTAACACTTCCAGAGAACTGTAGAAAGAAACCCTAGCCCCCATATTGTTTTTGAAAGTGATTCTGGCTTTGTGGAGAAGGTTTGGAGCTTAGAGGAAGGAAGAGGAGGTTGAAGTGTGCAAGGAGGGGAGGTAGATCCGGAATCTACAATGTGAGAAGCTTCCATTCAGGTAGAAAAGTTCTTACCTTGATCATTAGTTCATTAGATCCCCTTTTTGTCCCAAATTGGTGGTTTCAAGCCCTAAAACCTCAAATTCCATGTATTTATGCTTTAAGTTCTAAAAGGACATCAGATTGGGATCTTATGGACATCCTAGAAATATAAAGTCTCTGTGGTTGGGGTTATTGAGGTCCCTATTAAGTGTATGACCCCTTAAAGAGCTTGGATTTGCCTTCTTGAGCTCATAGGGCCATGCATGCACGTAAAGTTTGCAACTTTACGTGATAAGCATGCCCTAGGAGCATAGATCTATGGGTTAGAAGCGTTGCATGTCTCAGTTTTGGTCTGTATGGGAACTGGGTCGAAGGGACTCGGCGAGTCCCAAAGTAGAGCTCGGCGAGTTCTATGAAGATGGTCTTAGACTCGGTGAGTTGGATGAACAACTCGGCGAGTCCTATGAAGATTGCATGGAGCTCGCCGAGTTGTTCTTCAAACTCGGCGATTCATATGAACTTTCACTGAGTAAGAGGGGTTGAAGTGTCGAAGCTCCAACCTTTCGTATCTGCACGCGGGATTAGCAGTGTAACGTAGTCCCAAAACCCCAAGTCCTCTTGCGGGATGTTCTGGTCAGGATTGGAAGCGAGTAGGAGATCTGCTCGTGGAACTCGGCGAGTTGCTCTCGGACTCAGCGAGTCGGATCACGAGTCGGTTCCATAGTCCCGAGTAGTGAGTCAAGGGTGACTCAGTGAGTGGAAAGAGGGACTTGACGAGTAGGACCAGGTTAGTAGGAGAAGGACTCGACGAGTCTGTGCCACGACTCGACGAGTCCAGTCAACTGGAAGTTGACTTTGACCAAGGAGTTGACCTTGGACCAGGGATGGGTCAGTCAATTGACCTAAGGGTATTTATGAGTGGTTAATCTATGTTATGGGTTTGTAGCCGGAGGATTACTGGTTCAGCAGCCAGACGTCGAGCAGTCAGACTTTCGGTAGCTACTCTTCCAGGTGAGTTTCATTCCAGTAGTAATGGGTCTAAGGCACCAAGGCCGGCCCGTATAGATGATGTGCTAGTGTTGGAGTGTGGGCAGAGCCCGTATCTCATGGTTAAGTTTGATGATGATATATGCCAGTATGATAGATTTTTCTATACACGTTGTCTGTGATACTTGTATGTTATGGATTAGCAGCTGAGTGTGGGAGAGGCTTGTATCTCTCAGATAGTGGAGTGTGGGCGAGGCCCGTATCTCCCAGCTAGCGGAATGTGGGCGAGGCCTGTATCTCCTAGTTGTTCATTGTATGCTTGTATGGTATGAGGTATTATGGGGGAACTCACTGTAAGTCCCTAATCTACCCGTGTATCAGTCAGATCCGTTTGATGGTGCGGAATCCCAATCAAACAGATGATGTCAGATAAAAATATAAGAGAAGGAGAAGAAGAAGAAGAATATCTTGAATCTTGAATGTATTGATGATATGAATTAAGTTCCTTACACAAAAGATTCACACACACATAAAAGCTTTTGTTTCTCTCTGGCCGTAAACTCCTTCTAATTCATCAATCCTTACTCCTCACCCTAACACCTCTATTTATACTTGAATATAGGCCGGACACACATGGGCCGTAAATGAGTTTATGGCCGTAAGGTGTTTACGGCCATAAACTCCGCCATAAACTAGACCATAAGTTAATAAAATATTACATAAAAATAATTGCCTAGAAAAGTAAAGTATAAACCATATTTTTGACCCAACAATCTCCCCCTTGATTTATAGCTTTCTTTTCTTAATTGACCCAACAAGCTCCCCTAAAAAGTAGCTAGCTTTCTTGATAATCTTCAATGGGAGCTTGGCTTCAGCTTTAACCTTCGATTTCTTCACAGCATCAGGATGAACATATGAATTTTCAATGAATGACTTCATGTTGAGCACTTGGGAATTTCTTCAGAATTTGGCATTGAACGCACGTTAGGTGAGGAGTGTGGGCGAGCTCAAGTATTCCCCAAAGTACCCATACCAGCTAATGTTATGTTTATCAGTTTCAGTAGAACAGCATGCTAGAATAGGACTAAGGATCTAGGAGTGATGCCTTATGTGCTTGCTTTATGTCTTACAGTGTATGAAAATTTCATGCTAGAATTGAGTAGACAGCAGTAGGATAGCCTGTTGGGTTTATGCCTGATAATATGAGATTAGCATGGTATGCTAGTTCAGCTTTTCTCTATGAGGACAGAGTTGCTTGAGATTGTTCCCTTTTTGTCTGAATGCTGCTTGCTTTGTGCTTCGTGGGACTCCGAGTGATGGGAGTTAGACATTAGGTGAATACGTCACGCCACATGTGATCAGGGTTGAATAATCTTAGAGTGCTGGATTTGGCCTTATTGCACAGCTCTTGTCTGAGTCTAACCGTTGAAGGGCGGAGTATGTTACTCGATGGATTATTTGAGCCTCACCACATGTGATGGTATTCAGGTAATGACTAATTGACATTACAAGGAGGCCTTCGGCAACTGAGGACTGGATAGGGTGGAGTTAGAGATTTTCCTGGGGAAAGCCTAGGATGAGTATAACAGTGATTAGTAGTAGTGAAAGGGAACTGGTGGAGTCAAGGCATTCCTTGGAGAAGGTACGGATAGATGTGGAAGGTAGTATGGGCCCGTACTACTGAAAGCAGAGGATCCGTACCCGAACTAAGGAAGGCTGAGACAAGACCAGGGAACACGAAATAGATGTGATCCCTTAGGGGTATCAGTATCACTAATGGTTGTCTGTGTGTATTGCAGAATGGTGGTACTACGCCAGAGGCCAGCGGGTGGCAGTTCCGGAGAGGGGTCGGGTTCAGGATCAGGTTCCGAGCCAGTAGATGAGAGGCTATGCGAGTTCATCGCGTCAGAGATCACCAGAGGCATCCTTGAGTCGACTCCCATCATTTTCAGGTCGATCAAGGAAGGGATAGCTAAGATGATGGAGGACCGCCTCAGGGCGTTCAGGAGCGACATGGCATCTGGCCGGTCAGGATCTCGCACATTGTCCTTTAAGGACTTCCAGGGCAGTGGTGCGCCGAATTTTCACGGGGTAAAGGACCCCATAGCTGCCAGATGGTGGATTGCAGACATTAAGTCTGCACAGATGATTAGCTTATGCCTGAGGGGTTGAAGGTGAGGTTCGCAGCAGGGTGTTTACGAGATCAAGCTAGGGATTGGTGGGAGTCCGTGGGTGACTCGTTGGGAGCCTTGGCTGTTGAGGCTATGACATGGTCGGACTATATGACCAGGTTCAGTGCAGAGTTTGCGCCGGCTGTCGACCTTCAACAGCTGGCCAGAGAGTTTTTAGACATGAGGCAGACTACGGAGACTATAGCGGAGATCACCTCTAAGTTCCGGGAGAGAGCATTACTGGTGCCCCAGTATGCGGGAGATGAGGATATGAGGAGGGCCCGCTATCATGACATGCTACGGGCTGACATCCGGGAGCATGTTAGCTTTTCAGCTTGCCCTACCCTGGAGTCCATGATTGCCAGGGCAAGGGAAAGGGAGATTGATTTGGAGCACATTCGAAAGAGAAAGGCAGAGACGGGGCAGGTGGTTGGGGCTTCGGGGAAGAAGCCCAAGGGATCAGATGGTAGGCCGAAAGGCCAAGGGGGGCCGGGCCGCTGCGAAAAATGCGGCAGGTCGCATGAGGGAGCATGTAGGTTGGGATCATCAGGCTGCTACAAGTGCAGCAAGGCGGGGCACTTTAGCAGGGATTGTACTGCCCCTGTCTCAGTTGTTCAGACATCTGAGTTGATGTGTTTCCACTGCAACCAGAGAGGCCACAAGAGGGCCAATTGCCCCCAGTTGACGGCAGCATCAGCGCCAGTGAAGGCGCCAGCTCCAGCGACTCTGAGGATCACAGATGGCCGGCAGGGCAAGGCAGAGGCTCCAATGGTGAGGAGTCGGGCGTTTCAGCTGATGACAGAGGAGGCACGCACCGCACCCGATGTGGTGACGGGTATGATTCTTTCACTCTATCTTATTTTTATGATGTTATGATATTGATATGTACTCTGTTTAGGATCGTTCCATGTGAACGGTATTCCAGTTCAGGTGTTGTTTGATTCGGGGGCTACCCGATCATTTGTTTCTCTTGCGCTTAGCAAGAAGTTTCCTGAGTCTTCGGGCACGTTGGATTTCCCTGTAGAGGTGGAGATTGTCGATGATCGATCAGTGCGAGCATCAGCAGTGTTCTAAGGTTGTTTGAGGAGCGATACTTGGTGGATTTGGTTCCCATTCCTTGCGTGGGAACAAGGTGATTATAGGCATGGATTGGTTGAGCCCTAATGGGGCAGTGATAGATTACGCATAGCATCTGGTGCGGATCAGGACCCCAAGTGGGGGAGAGTTGGTGATCCACGGTGAGAGGCCACAGTGTGGACCCACAGTATGTTCAACAGCAAGGGCTAGGCGCTATCTTCAGCAGGATTGCACGGGATATGTCGCGTACGTTATGGATACCCGGGAGGCGGCTAAGGCGACGATGAGCGAGGTTCCAGTGGTGCGAGACTAAGCTGATGTGTTCCCGGAGGAGCTTCCTGGAATACCTCCGGAGCATCCGGTAGAGTTCAGGATCGACCTAGTTCCTAGTGCGGCTCCGATAGCCAAGGCACCCTATCGGTTGGCTCCTCCCGAGATGCAGGAGTTATCTACGCAGCTGCAGGAGTTGCTAGACAAGGGATTTATTCGACAAAGCAGTTCACCCTGGGGAACCCCGATCCTGTTTGTGAAGAAGAAGGACGGGTCGTATCGGATGTGTATTGATTACCGGGAGCTGAATAAGGTAACAGTGAAGAACCGTTACCCACTACCGAGGATTGATGACCTCTTTGATCAGTTGCAGGGAGCATCTTGGTTCTCCAAGATCGATTTGCATTCGGGGTATCATCAGATGAGGGTCCGAGAGGAGGATGTTTAGAAGACCGCGTTTCGGACGCGTTACGACCATTATGAGTTCGTGGTGATGCCTCTTGGGCTCATCAATGCTCCTGCCGCGTTCATGGACCTCGTGAACCGCGTATTTAGACTGATGTTGGATCGGTCTGTGATAGTTCTCATTGATGACATCTTGGTTTATTCCAAGAGGCAGGAGGAGCACGAGGAGCATCTGAGAGACGTTTTGGAGACCTTGAGGAGGGAGAGCTTGTATGCCAAGTTCTCCAAATGTGAGTTTTGGTTGCGCGAGGTGCAGTTTCTTGGGCACCTCATCAACCAGAACGGGATTTCAGTAGACCCGACCAAGGTGGAGGCCGTGATGAGATGGGAGGTTCTGAAGTCTCCATCCGAGATTTGGAGTTTCCTGTGATTAGCGGGCTACTATCGGAGATTCATTCAGGACTTCTCCAAGATAGTCGTACCCCTGACGCGGCTGACTAAGAAATCCGTGGTCTTTCGATGGGGGCCTGAGCAGCAGGAAACATTCGAGGTTTTGAGAAAGAGATTGTGTAAGGCGCCAATCTTAGCCCTGCCAGAGGGCGTAGAGGATTTTGTGGTATATTGTGATGCCTCCATTTCGGGGTTAAGCGCGGTACTGATGCAGAGAGGTCATGTCATTGCCTACGCTTCAAGGCAGCTGAAGCCTCATGAGGCGAACTACCCGACGCACGATTTAGAGTTGGGGGCGGTGGTCTTCGCCCTCAAAATTTGGCGACATTACCTCTATGGGGTTCGGAGTACCATTTACACAGACCACAAGAGTTTGAGGTACCTCATGGATCAGCCGAATCAAAACATGAGGCAGCGTCGGTGGCTCGATGTGGTGAAGGATTATGATTGTGAGATCCTTTACCACCCGGGGAAGGCCAATGTGGTGGCCGATGCGCTTAGCCGCAAGGCGGCACCGATCAGGGATATTTTCATGCGGATGACAATGGTGACCCCGCTTTTGGAGCGGATTCGGGAGGCCCAGCAGGAGGCCATGAAGGAGGAACATCGGAAGAGTGAGTGCATAATGGTTCAGGTTTCCTCCTTCGACTACGATAGCAGGGGATTATTGTCTTTACACCGCAGGGTGTGGGTGCCGTACCTCGAGGGCGTGCGTCAGGTCTTGATGGAGAAGGTGCACAAATCTCGATTCTCCATTAATCCCGGGGCGACGAAGATGTATAGGGATCTTCGTCTGTACTATTGGTGGCCCTGCATGAAGCGGGATGTGGCTTGGTACGTCGAGCGGTGCTTAACCTGCAGGAAGGTCAAGGCCGAGCATCAAAGACCACATGGCAAGATGCAGCTGTTGGATATCCCGTTGTGGAAATAGGAACATATTATGATGGACTTTATCATGACGCTACCCAGGACCGCGCGGGGAGTGGATTCTATATGGGTCATCGTGGACCGATTGACCAAGAGCGCCCATTTTATCCCAATTCAGGAAAGCATCTCGGCCAAGAAGTTGGCCGACAACTATATCAGGGAGGTAGTTTCCCGTATCAGTGATTTCAGACAGAGATGTGCGATTTACTTCCAGGTTTTGGAAGAAGTTCCATGACGAGTTGGGTACTCGTCTGCATTTCAGCACCGCTTTTCACCCGCAGACGGATGGTCAGAGCGAGCAGACCATCCAAACGTTGGAGGATATGTTGCGGGCATTTGTTCTGGATTTCGGAGGTAGTTGGGATACCTACCTCTCGTTGGTGGAGTTCTCATATAATAATAGCTATCATGAGAGCATCGACCGTCCTCCCTTCGAGATGTTGTATGGAAGGAGGTGCAGGACACTGATATGTTGGGGAGAGGTTGGCCAGAGGGTCATGGGAAGCACCAAAGTGGTGCTCCAGACGACAGAGAAGATCCAGCAGGTCCGGAGTATGCTCCAGACTGTCCAGATTCGGCAGAAAAGTTATGCCGACAAGCGTCGTTCAGACATGGAATTCCAAGTCGGGGATATGGTTCCCCTGAAGGTGTCTCCATGGAAATGCGTCATCCGATTCAGGAAGCGAGGCAAGTTGGGCCCAAGGTTCATCGGTCCATTTAGGATTGTAGCCCGGGTGGGCAAGGTGGCATATAGGTTGGATCTGCCAGCCGAACTCAGCCAGATCCACAACACTTTCCATGTCTCTCAATTGCGGAAGTGTTTGGTAGACGACTCGGCAGTGGTGCCTTTGGAGGATATTCAGGTCGATGGCAACCTGAATTACATCGAGCGGCCTGTGGTGATCCTCGACAGGAAGTCGAAGGATCTAGGAACAAGAGGGAGGAACTCGTGAAGGTGCAATGGAAGCACCGAAAGGGATCAGAGTGGACTTGGGAGCCGGTGGAAGAGATGATGGAGCATTACCCCGAGCTGTTTCAGGATTGAGCAACAGACTTCGAGGACGAAGTCTGAAATAAGTGGGGGAGATTTGTAGCACCTGGTTCCTGGTACGTACTCCTTGTGATTAATATTTTAATTTTATGCATTTTTGCCTTGGACTCGGCCAGTTGAAGGACCAACTCGCCGAGTAGGAGCGGGATAAGGTGCAGGGTTTGAACTTTGTACTCGGCGAGTCGGTCCCCGGACTCGGCGAGTAGACCCTGTTTGGACAAAAACCCTAATCTGGGCGTTTGCACCCTATTTAAACGCTCTAACTTGGCCTCCTTAGTCCCTAACACTTCCAGAGAACTGTAGAAAGAAACCCTAGCCCCCATATTGTTCTTGAGAGTGATATTGGCTTTGTGGAGAAGGTTCGGAGCTTATAGGAAGGAAGAAGAGGTTGAAGTGTGCAAGGAGGCAAGGTAGATCCGGAATGTACACTGTGAGAAGCTTCCATTCAGGTAGAAAAGTTCTTACCTTGATCATTAGTTCATTAGATCCCCTTTTTGTCCCAAATTGGTGGTTTCAAGCCCTAAAACCTCAAATTCCATGTATTTATGCTTTAAGTTCTGAAAGGACTTCAGATTAGGATCTTATGGACATCTTAGAAGTATAAAGTCTCTGTGGTTGGGGTTATTGAAGTCCCTATTGAGTGTATGACCCCTTAAAGAGCTTGGATTTGCCTTCTTGAGCTCATAGGGCCATGCATACACGTAAAGTTTGCAACTTTACGTGATAAGCATGCCCTATGAGCATAGATCTATGGGTTAGAAGCATTGCATGTATCAGTTTTGGTCTGTATGGGAAGTGGGTCGAAGGGACTCGGCGAGTTCTATGAAGATGGTCTTAGAATCGGCGAGTTGGATGAACAATTCGGCGAGTCCTATGAAGATTGCTTGGAGCTCGTCGAGTTGTTCTTCAAACTCGGCGAGTCATATGAACTTTCACTGACTAAGAGGGGTTCAAGTGTCGAAGGTCCAACCCTTCGTATCTGCATGCGGGATTCGCAGTGTAACGTAGTCCCAAAACCCCAAATCCTCTTTCGGGATGTTCTGGTGAGGATTGGAAGCGAGTAGGAGATCTGCTCGTGGAACTCGGCGAGTTGCTCTCGGACTCGGCGAGTCGGATCACGAGTCGGTTCCATAGTCCCGAGTAGTGAGTCAAGGGTGACTCAGTGAGTGGAAAGAGCGACTTGGTGAGTAGGACCGGGTTAGTAGGAGAAGGACTCGGCGAGACTATGCCACGACTTGGCGAGTCCAGTCAACTGGAAGTTGACTTTGACCAAGGAGTTGACCTTGGACCAGGGATGGGTCAGTTAATTGACCTAAGGGTATTTATGAGTGGCTAATCTATCTTTATGGGTTTGTAGCCGGAGGATTACCGGTGCAGCAGCCAAACGTCGAGCAGTCAGACTTTCGGTAGCTACTCTACGAGGTGAGTTTCCTTCTAGTAGTAACGGGTCTAAGGCACCAAGGCCGGCCCATATAGACGATGTGTTAGTGTTGGAGTGTGGGCAGAGCCCGTATCTCATGGTTAAGTTTGATGATGATATATGCTAGTATGATAGATTTGTCTATACTCGTTGTTTGTGTGATACTTGTATGTTATGGATTAGCAGCTGAGTGTGGGCGAGGCCTGTATCTCTCTGATAGTGGAGTGTAGGCGAGGCCCGTATCTCTCAGATAAGAGAGTGTGGGCGAGGCCCGTATATCCCAGCTAGCGGAGTGTGGGCGAGGCCCGTATCTTCATGAGTGTGGGCAAGGCCCGTATCTCCTAGCTGTTCATTGTATGCTTGTATGGTATGAGGTATTATGGGGGAACTCACTAAGCTTCGTGCTTACAGTTTTCAGTTTTGGTTTCAGGTACCTCTTCTTCGAAGGGGAAGGAGCTGGTGCGGTAGCGGCCCATCACACACATGCCTCGTATTCCGCACTATGAGATCTTCCTGGGGATTTGTACTCTGACATTATTATGTTTATGAAAATGTTTTCCAGACATGTGATATCTTTTATGAAATGTTATGATCTATGAACGCTTTTATTTCCAAATGCTTTACTGAGTATATGTTTTAAAAATGAGATTTTTGGCTCGTATTTTGGGACGTTACATAATCACTAGCGGATCAGCTTGGCCTACAGACCTACTGTACTTTCCCTCCTCAGACTGTCCGTCATTCAGCTCGGGCTCTACGATTGGTATGGTAGCTTCCTCACGATTCTATTGGAGCAAACGTTTTGTTTCCTCCATTTGGTGATCCAACATCGCCTGGATCATCGCTTGCACTCTGGCTTTCGTTATTGGCTCAGCAGCGGCCACCACAACAGGTATTTGCTCAATCACTGGGGGCTGATCTCGGTTCCCATTTGCATTCACATTTCCACTACGGTTCCTTGCCATCTTGATCTATACACCGAATAAGGTGAATCTAGATATTTATTTAGGATTGTCGTTTAAATCATCCTTATCCCCCCGAAACGTTTATATGCTAGTTCTAATATCGTAGTTAAACGCTTAGAATCCTAAACACATAAGGCTTCCAGATCCGGTCGGCAATAGACCATAGATCCGAACAAATAACAGCATATCAGGCACAAGCATGTAGCACATCAAAGCATTTTAGGCACAATCCCTAAAATAAGCTAGTGCTCACACCTCACAATCATCGCTTAGCATTCTATGTTTAAGTCTAGAAATAAATCCATATTCCTAGTTTGCTTAAACTAATGCTCTGATACCAACTGTGACATCCCCATTTTCACGGCCAGAAAAGACCGATTTTGTTTATGCTTAACAAAAATCAGAGTACTTCTTTTCATAAAAATGTTGCAAAATTTGTTCCCAGAAAAATACGATAAATACGTTATCAAAACATTTTCGAAGAAACGTATTTTATTCATTTTATAATGTTTGGGATGTCATCGTCAATACAGAAACATAAGCATAAACAGAACATACATTTATTTACACTAGTGATCTACATCTCTTTTAAATCTCTTAGTGTAATGTGACTTCATATCAACACCTGTGATATAAATAAACTGAGTGGGTCAGGTTGGGAAACCTGGTGAGTACATAGGGTTTTCAACCCACAATAATATAATTATGATGTTTAAACAATTAAACAATCAACCCAATTACCCATCCCCATTATCTTCTTTATTCTTAAGGATCTACCCTAAGAATCAGCTACTCCTCGTTCATTTATTCCTAAGGAGTATCCTAAGGAATAGGTACGAATTCCATCGTTGTAAATGACACATCTGTCAAGCAAAACTGCAAGTTCTGCCACTTAGGCGCGGCTGCCAAAATTGTGACATTCTCTATGTGGCGTATCTGCCGAAATGGTCCTTTAGGCGTATCTGCCGGGGTTATGAGGTTCTCTATTAGGCGCTTCTACCAGTAAAGTCCTTTAGGCGCACCTGCCGAGTTTTATTGACAGTATCGTTTTCGAGAGTCCACTCACAATACATATCAATGGGTTTTTAGAGTACACCGGTGAACACGTCGTTCACAACACCTACAGGTTGCGAGCCTGCTAGTGTTCCAGTGGACTGTCTAGAATAGTCCGTGGTTGTCATCCATACTCTGCTGAATGACGGGGCCATCATTTGGGAAAAAGGCTTCTCACATCGTCCACCTCTCACCCTCACCTCACGGTCTATTTCACCTCTCAACTCATCATCCAACTCATATTTCATCTATTACATCTACCCATGTCTTACCCCAACATTTTCGTAGATATAAAATAAATATACAATTTAAATCATTTAAAAAGTGTATAAAATCGTTCACCCAGCATAGATAGCAAGTATTCAGATAATATGCACACATAGCATGTAATTTATATAAAATACTTCATATCTATGTGTAAGTTGAAAGTAACTATGCACTCACTTGAAAGGTGGTGACTCAGCACTTGGACAGCGCTCCGATACTCTCAAAACAATTTCCTTCGATAAAACCTAGTATCAATACCACTAGGGTTTAGTCTAGCGATAATCGCAACAAATTAATAGCCTGACTATTATTACTATTATATAATCATTAAATAACACTCAATATAACTAATAATAATAGCCCAAATAATTATTTTAAGGACCTAATAACATTACTATAATTATTTGAAAGCTATATAAAAATTGTGTAAGTGTAGCTCACTTACAACAAATTTTAGAGAAAATGGGGCTTTATTTGGAGCAGCGTTTCGAAACCGAAAGACTCTTTTTCTCGGGACTCCGGGAGCCTCGAGGCTTACTTAGGGTGCTAGGGGATCAACTAGGCTTAGGGGAGGGTAAAAACCCTTAGAGAGAGAAAGTAATTTAGAGAGAAAAAGAAAATTGGTGTGAGAATTCGGAAGGCTTCGCTGCCCTTTTATAGCCTGCGAGAGGCCTCGCTACGCAGGGCGTAGGACCGAAGTACGCGGCGCGTACATCCAAGCCGTACACACGTGTTGATGAATTGCTGGGGCGACGTGGCTCAAGCTGGACCGAGGAGAGCTCTTCGTATGCGGCGCTTTCCGAACTCATACGTTGGGCGTAGCGAGGGGCTACGTGTCGCAATCCGAAGCGACTTCTGGAACCAACATCGGACGGTTGTGGCGCTGCCACGTCATAAATTTCGCACCAGACTTTGTAATTTCGACTTCAAATTTCAAAAATTTGTATTGTTCGCATACGAACTCTGTTTTTTATGTTATTTATATCCACGCGAAGGTGGGAACGTACTCTACAACTTTCGTTTAGACTCCGTCGGCTAATTTTGATTTTATTTAAAAAGTTATATTATTAACAGGCCAGGACAGGATTGATCCTTTAAATTCTCATAACTTCTTCATCCGACGTCTGTTTTCGCCCATCTTTTTCTCGTTACACTACTCTTAACGAGATCTACGATTCTCGTTTAGGTCGTGTCGGCTAAAACCACTCGGTCTATTATTCGAATTTCGGGATGTACACTACTAAGCCAAAACTTCGAAAAATCATAACTTCTTCATACGAAGTCCGATTTGAGCGTTCTTTTTATGGACGCTCTCGGTTTAACGTATTCTACGACTTGCGTTTAGATCGCTAAGGCTAAATCTCGCTCCATCGTAAATTCACTCTTTACACTTTCTGATATAGTGCTGGTTCCGTCACGAAACTTCGACGGGTCATAACTTCTTCGTTATAACTCGGATTTCGGCGTTCTTTATATGTATGGAAACCTTGCGACATATTATACGACTTGGTTAAGATTATTTATTCTAAATAATATTTTGTTGAAAAGTCGTTTTCGACCCCTATTGCCTCTAAATTGACTAGCCTGGATTTACGGACGTTACAGTAATACCCTTTTGGTATTTATTTTCCATTTTTAAATTCATTTTTTTTTCTAATTTAATAATTATTTATTCATTTTAATTTTAAAAAAAATAAAATGACCCACCTCTCCCCCCCCCCCCTCTCTCTCTCTCTCTCTACAAACTCCACCTTCATTTACAGTTATCCTCTAGTAGCTTATCTAACACCTTCATAGCAAATCCAAGTTCCCTTTGATTTCTCATCCGATCTAGCACTCTGTTGGCTGAATCGATTTGATTCAACTTACAAAACCCACTGAAGTAGACCTAATTTTC
Source organism: Lactuca sativa (assembly GCF_002870075.4). Taxonomy (NCBI): domain Eukaryota; kingdom Viridiplantae; phylum Streptophyta; class Magnoliopsida; order Asterales; family Asteraceae; genus Lactuca; species Lactuca sativa. The sequence continues at coordinate 183,910,156 of NC_056626.2, read as the reverse complement.
ATATCGATCACTTACAACATTAACTTAATCTAAATCTCCATCAATGGAAGATGTTTGGGGGTGCCGAAGTGGCTTTTAGATAGTGGAACTGGCATCAGTAGAGGAGGCTGAAGACCACAATAGAGATGGCAGCGGTTGGGGAGGGTCGATGTTGTTTGTGTTGGGGTAGCAGGAGCATATGGAACCTCCGTGAGCAGCATCGTCATAATTGAACCACCACAGAACACCCACAACGACTTCCTCTCCCTTTTTCTCCGACGACATCCTTTGCAAAAACCCTAATGCAGCCTCCCTTCTAGGGTTATCTCTGAGAACGTAATCCACCTGAGGCGGTGGGTGGATGTTAAGTAATCGGAGTAGACATAGAGGAGGAAAGAGGTGATGGTGGATTTCAGATTTATACGCACACTATCGATTTCCAAAACGAAAACATACACATACAAATCGATTTTTGAGCACTATGTTTGTTCTTGAGCACTGTGTGTTCTTGAGCACTTTTTCTTAGCACTGTGTGTGTTTAGAATTAAAAACCAAAAGGAGAGATTGAGAGTAGGTGTGCGTGAGTGTAGTACCATGGGTGTTCAGAGAGAGAGAGAGAGAGAGAGAGAGAGAGAGAGAGAGAGAGAGAGAGAGAGAGAGAGAGAGAGAGAGAGAGAGAGAGAGAGAGAGAGAGAGAGAGAGAGAGAGAGAGAGAGAGAGAGAGAGAGGTGGGTCCTCTGTTATCTTTTTAATTGTTAAAATGAATAAATAAATTTTAAATTTAAAAAAAATGAAAAATAAATACCTCAAGGGTATTATAGTCATTTCAATTTTCGGAGGGACTATTTTCACATACAAACCATTCCAAAAGGACCATGAATCCAAAAAACTCGAGGTCTGAACTAAAACCCAAAAAATTTACATACCACAGGGACCATTTTTGCAATTTTGTCTTTAGGCATATTTTTCCAAGTTAATGTTTTTATTTAGAAAATGTTGTTAAATAAAATTTCGACAAGCGAGGTCTTGATGTGGACTCGTTCCTTTGTGAGATTTGCAATAATCAGGAGGAAAATGTGGAAGGTATTTTGCTGTGATACCCGATTTTGATAGCTATTTAGTCACATATCACTTGTTGGTGGACTAGAATATGCCTTCTATTGCTAATATTAATGCATATTTGTGTCGTTGGTTAGATAACCTTAAGATTATGGTGCTTTAGAAGTAAGGTCTTAATACGGTGCTTATTACAGCATGCTAGAGCATGTTGAAGTTTCGAAACAAAATAATTTTTAGAGTGGTATGGGAACGTCAACTTATAACCTAACTGGATAGGTTATTTTACAAAATTCTATGTTAGCCACTATTTCATTGTAATTATTTTTCTAAATTTTTTCTAGTATTTCTAATAAATCTACTCCATTCAAACAGATAGATAATAATAATAATCTTATCCGTCTTGTTTACGTAATACGTATCATGTAATATATATACTATATGTAATATAATAATATGTATTGTTTCATATCTTTTCTTTTTATTCATACTATGTCATACAATATAACATGCTTTTATACTATTTTCCGTGGTTTACACATTCGCATCACAAGTCAGAGTTTAACTCTTTCCCTTGCGATTTATAGTAGGAGTTATTTATTTCAACCCGCAAAAAATCTATCTGATTTTCTTACCATATCCATTTTACCTTTTTTTTTTTCCTAGAAAGAAAAAAATATATTATTATTTTAAGTAGGACAAGCCCATGCCCATTAATGATGTATCGACTTTTTCCCTGTTTGACCTTCTCCCCACGTTACCTTTTTTATCTGAGCTTGGTGCATACCATGCCTACCCTAACACCCCCTACTTTTTTTTTTCAAATATCTTTTCCACTATTTTTCATATATTACTGCTACAGTCTTCACCCATGACCATTATTACTCAATGGTTTAATCAATCTAATAAGAAATCTTCGTAATTTGGTAGGCTATTTTTGAAACTGTTCCTTTGAAGAATTTCACATATAAAACCTATGAAATTGGATTTCACAGGAAGAACTGTTAAATTAGTGTATATTTTATGAGGTTCGAACTTTTTTTTTTAATACATAGCAATTTCGTGGTATAAACGGTAATTTTGCAGGCATAGACTATTCGAGGAAAGTCCTTAATTTTTGTTTCTTTTGGAAAAAATTAGTACTTTTGCTTAAACTTGTATTTTTCTTAAGTAATTACTATTTAATATAAACAGGAGATGATGACATGTTCATTCATTTACATTCTTGGATATTTGTTTAGTTTTGTTTGTTAACGCTCTTTTATCTTACATGATATTTGAGGATTCATGATGCATGATGACCCTTATGGTTAAATCATACAATTAGTTGTTAATTATATGCCATTTTTTTAAAGTTAACATAATATTAGTGTTAATATATGGTCTAATACATATAGTACTGATTTTGTATGACCAAATTAAATGTTGATATTTTATAAGTTTGAAATTTGAATAAATTGTATGGTTAAGAGGATGTTAAAGTGTGAAAATTTTCAAGTTTATTTGGATGAAAATGATATTTAAAAAAATTATTCACAGTTATTTCTAGATTTTGGATATTTTGTATTTAGAATTGTTGTATAATTCTTTTATTCACTTATGGTTTGTAATGTGAATGTGTATGTTCTTCGTTTGTTCTTGTTCATGTTGGTTGATGTCTGTTTTGTTTTACTCCAGTTGATATTTTAATGAACAAAATCATAGACATACATAAGAACATGGTAATTTCTAAACAAACAAACACACAATAAAATATGTTTGACTATGTGTTTATGTTTGTTTGTTCAATCAAAACTTAACAAACGAACATGAACAAATACTATTCATGTTCATTTGGTTTGTTTACCAGTGGAGTTATTAGCATGTTAATTGTTTAACATAGCGACTTTCATCGGTTTAACTTTTAGGTAATTTGTTAGGTTTACGTGCAAAAACCGACTATTTACTTTTCAAATTAATAACTTGATTATAGAAATTCAAACTCATGAACAAAGAGTTTTGTATCTGGTAAAAAGTTTCATATAAGATAATGACTCCAGTTAGATGTCTCTTTTTTTAATAAAAAAGGCTAATCCTAATGAGATGTAATGAAGAGCAAATATACAAGATTATATTACTCTAAGTAATTTTTCAAAAAGTTTATGATTCACCATATTAGCTTAAGGTTAGTTAACAATGTTTTACATTTCTCACCTATTCAACAAAAAATAAAAATTACTCTTTCAAAAAAAACATAAAATAAAAACTAAACGACCCATATTGAACAAATGAGTTGTATTACTTCAGCCGTTAGAAAATGTGATTTATGATAGGAAAAGGTGGTTTAACTAATTAGAAATAAAAGGGATATGGGACCAAGAAGCCATGCTGCCAGTTTAAAAGTTGATAAACTTATGCTTTAAAATTCAAATTGGGGATAATATTAGGGGTTTGGTTACATATAATGTATATACTTTTGCACATGGTGGTGGGTCGATATTCTTTGCAACCAAAAGCAACGGCGATGATGACTTATCGACACCTCAACGACCCCACCACCACTTCCACCACCGCATCGCCACCACCTACCACCGTGATTCTGTTTCGTTTTCGATTTGTAATGATGATTCCATTAAGTAATGTCAATTCATTCATTTCTCTAAATCCATGGGGCACATTCACCGTTTAAGTTTCCTATTGTGCATAAAATAAAGTGGGAAAAAAAGAAAATAATATACCACTTTTCATGGGTCCCATAGATCTTTATTTCATTTTAGATGTTAATATTTTATTAAAGTTTTAAATAGCTTGATGAGCCTTCATATTGCATGTTCGAGCTTGACACGGTCTTTTTTTTTTATAAAACCAGGTTCACTTAAGTGAGTTTGATTCATTTTCAATCCAAAATATACATTATAGAAGATTCTAAATGTTCGATAAGAACTTAGATCGAGTATCTTGTAAACTTATATTCGATTTGTTCTAGTTTTTTATACTCATACGCAATAGAATATGAATAACTCGACAAAACTTTTGAGATATTTGTAACCCTAGATTAAAATTAAAAGTTTGTCAAAAAGATATTTAAGTTTGAATTTCAAATATAAATGACAAATTTTGCTGCCAGTGGTGAACCTAAAACAAAATGTCAGAAGTAGCACACATGATTTTAAGGTTAGCTGTAGAAGTAAATAATCGAGTATTGGAATGAAATCAGTGTAAACAAGTAATAGGAACACAAGATCTAAATAAAATCTAGTTTTAGCTCATATTATTTTCAAAGTACAAAGAGTGTTACAGACAGAGAACTTGGAAAAAACTCATATCTAAACTCAAAGTACAACTCTTATTTATAGGATGACTGAAAGTACAAAAAATACTAAAGGCTTTGACATTTAAAACTTCGTTGCAATGTGTCTTAGTAAATATATTGTAACACCATAATTTTTTCAAACAAAATTTTCATTTTTAAATAACAAAATTTTCATAATACATTTCACAAAAATCCCAATTATCAAATTAACAAAACACAACTCCATAATTATTTGATTAATAATCCAGGATCCTTCAAAACATAACTCTTTATCTCGTGTGTACAATCGAGTCGTCGCCTTCCCTTAATCCTGAGAAGTACCTGAAACACATAACACAGTAAGCACAAAGCTTAGTGAGTTCCCCAAAATACCACATACACTCATTAGCCACTCGAGACTATAACCATGTAAGACACTCCGGTCAATGTGTCTCAGTGGGACCCTCCAGTCCCACAACTCTAATGGACCCTCCGGTCCTAACTCTGTGGACCCTCTGGTCCTAACTCTATAAGCTCATAATAAATACACAACATAAATCACATAGACATAATGCAGGATATCACAGTACTCAAATAAACACATAAGATCAATATATATATGCAGATTACCATAACAACATAACTAACAAAGACAATATGCACGATAACACATAACACATTATAAACAAATAAGACCCTCCGGTCGATAATGTACTAAGACCCTCCAGTCTATATGTAATGAGACCCTCTGGTCAATAATGTACTAAGACCCTCCGGTCAACATTGTAAATAAGACCCTCTGGTCAATAACACGAATAAGACCCTCCGGTCACACACAAATCACCATATAGGTAATTATAGTGTGAAGACTCACATCGGATGGGGAACAAGTCCTATACATGATGTTGTTGTACTCCGACCTCTAACACTAAGCCAAACCCATAATTAACCCCATTAGGATTTATCACCAAACCTTCACATATTAGGTCTAAATATGGTCCACCAACCCGGTCCATAAATAACTCAAGCCCATTGGGCCCACCAAGGCCCAATACCACTTGGATCCACAAAAGTCCACTAATGGCCTAACTATGGCCCAATTTTCCAAATTGGGCCCAAACCCATATATGGTCCTTACTCTAAAGCCCATTTAAAATATTCTAGTCCACCTGATTGCTCTTAGATGGCCCAACAATAGCCCAATCACCAAGCCCAAAAGAAAGGCCCAACTCAAGGCCCAAGCCAAAATTAGTGTTTTCACATAAAATGACGATCAGGGTTAAGTGTTTCTTACTTAATCCATTAAGGACTTAACCCATTAAGTTCATCACTCCACTAGTCCATTCATACAATGAAGTCAGATATAATTCACAATATCAATCCAACAGTCTAACCGCGGGTCCCTGTAAAATCCAAACTAACAAACCAAAAATTAGGGTTTTCCAAACCCTATCAATAACAAAACAACCTAGCCCAAGGTTAGTGTTTAGGTCCATTAGGGTTCCACTAGGCCGGGCACCACCTACTGCCACCTCGGGCGGTGGTGATCGGCGGCAGCTCAACGAGGCAGGCAGCGGCAGCCACCATTTCCAATGGTGGTGGTGGCGGTTCCTGCCCAAAGAGTGCACAAAAAACCTCAAACATAAAATACACACGCACACAGCCACCTCCCATGGTGGTTGGTGGCGGCAAAAAGCAAAAATAGGTGGTGGTGGTGGATTTTTCCGGTCCAATAACTCGCTTACAACACCACAACACCACCCATCATACTTAGATCACGATTCAACGTTGAAAAAATACCTACACACGACCACCCTCGTGGTGGCCAAAGGCAGTCAGAGGAGAAGAAGATCCGTTGTGGTTGTTGCTCGGAGTAGAGACAACGACGGCGGCGCATCGACAAAATAAGCGGAGGGGAAAGGAGCATCGAAGCAGGGAAACGGGGGTTGAGTCTCTCCAATGAACAACATCCACGATCGCACCTTACAGATCCGCAACATGCAACGTTCAGCTAACGTCTAGCAATCATGAAGGCGTCCCGATGGCGGTTAGCGGCGACATCGGGCTGGTCTAATCGGAAAGGTGAATGGAACAAGGAAGGTTACGGCTGAGACGTCCCACATGACGGGTGAGGTCCAATGCTAGGGTTAGGGTTTCCTATTGCGACGAGGGGAAGGCACATGTTAAATCCCATGTCCATTTCAACTATGTTCTAATATTCGCTTCTGGTCCCTCCCCATCATTTCTTTTTCAACATAAATCCAATAGTTACCATACAACCCTCCACTTTGAGAATTATTTGCAAGACAAATCCGAAAATTTACCTTTTAGCCCCTGATGTGTGTGAAAACAGCTAGTTTTAATCCTACTTATAAAATGCAAATTAATCACACAAAAGGCAGTGAACCTGTCTGTTGGGGTATAGTTTTAGTAAGCAGGGTATCGAACTCAGGGAACGACAATTTAAACTAATTACTAAAATTATCTAATACTAACTAACAAATAATAAAAGAGGTGGTTTTCTCTAGTTTTGCAAGACTAGAAACTTACTAACTAATAATTAAACTAATTAACTAAAAACTAATGAAGCAAAGATTCAACTAAATTCAATAAGGAAGGAAACTTCTGTTTAGGTTCAACTCAATTGATCCTTTGGTTGATTTTATGGTAATAGTGCAATGGATTAGTTGTTCTATTGGCTACCGATTCAAGTGATTAAGTTCACATTCTCTACACTAATTGTTAGAAAACAAACTAATTCAAACAGTGGCCAGTTGTCTAATTTACTTTAGTTTCCTAGATTATTTATTCGGGTTAATCAAGACTTGTAATGGTCAACTAAATTGGTCCTTTAGTTAACCTCTTGTTGATGGTCATCACACAAGCTCACACTGGAATTTACATATTTTTCTATTAATTCCAGTTTCACATTCGCTAATCCTAGTCATATAATAAAGTGGTCACATAAATTATATGAGGTAACAATTAAGAGATGTTCATGCAACTTAATTCTCTTCCTATTAACAGAAAAATAGTTATCATTCACACATAAGGTTCTTTAACAAGCTTAGATTAACAAAATTACCAATATAAAACTAATCCTACCATAAATCAAACCATAATATCAATATTGTCTCCCCAAACAGAAGTTAAGAGGTTTTTAGCTCATGATTGAGGTAATTGAAAGCACAAAAACGAAATCTATATGTCTATGCATGATGGAAACAATAGATTGAATTGCAAGTAATGGAAATTGCCTCTAATCTCCTTCGGAAGCAGATTTAGGGTTAGATCTTCGTTCTCTGGGTCTTCTCTGTCTTCTATTCGCAGCTTTTCTCCCCAAGGGTTCTCCAAAAAATTGTGTCGATCTGAAAAGTCGTTTTTTATAGATTCGACCCGACTCGCCGTGTCCATGACCGACTCGTCGAATCCATCCCTTAATTCCCGTGCACGGTAAGTCAAGGAGTCTTTATCTTCTCGGATCTTCGTATAGACTCGTCGAGTCGACGACACGACTTGCCGAGTCCCTTCCATTTTGTGGACTTTTCTTCTTTTGATCATTCCAAAGCTTCCCAATGCGTACTCCTTCTTCTTTTTGCTCCCAAGCATTCCTTTTGGGCTGAAAACACAATTCACACACTTTTAAGTATCTTTTGTCCATAATATGCAAATAAATAGCTAATAAATGATAAAAATTAATATTAAATAAAGGGCTATATATGCACATATCAAAATACCCCACACTTGACTTTTGCTTACCCCCAAGCAAAACTGAATTTTAGCACATTAGAACCACATAGGACAACTCCAATCGAACCCAGCCATTGTGCCAAGACCGCAACGCATGCATTTGTGTCTAAAATTTTCCTAAGAAACCCCCCATACTCTAAATACTCACAATGCTCATAAACATTCGCCCACTTTTTCCGAACAATGCTCATTTTATGCATCCCTCCGAATCCATCCGCAGAAAACCTCTTAACCTCAAGTATTTTTGGTTGAGCAAGCCAAGCATACATAATCTAGACAATTACAATTTTTTATACCACAATGGAGCTCTTTGGAATTCTTCACTTCTTTGACATTTGATCTTTAAGTTCTTTGAATTCACCACCTTGTTGTTTGATTTTTGGTATCTTCAACTTTTTGAATTTCTTCAAAATTTTTGATCTTTTAACTTCATACTTTAACTTTGATGCTCCAAAAATTCTTCAAACTTTTTCTTGTAATTCTCTCTTATTTTTTTTTAACGTGTAACTCACTTTTTTCACTCAAAACCCTACATGCTTAAGCAGGGGCGCTCAACTTCAACCTTTATTGGTCAACAATAATAATTTTCCTGGATATATTTCTGATACACGATGCTAAATATATTGCATCCTTCAAACTAAGCGAGGTTGTGTTTTTGTCCCATGATTTCACTAGAATAAGGAAGCCACAAATGCACTAGAACGTATATAGGCTCAACTAAACATTTGGGTTTTCATGCAATCATCAACATAATTCTAACATGGAATCCTAATTACTTTTTACCAAAATTTTCTAAATTAATTCCTAAGTAACATTTTTGGTATGCAAGAGTTGAAATTTTTTTAAAAAAAAAAAAATAGACCTAAATAGGATATTAGGATTCTAGATTTACTAAGATGTAACCAACCCCCTACCCCACACTTAATTCATGCAATGTCCCCATTACATGTTATGCATGAAAAATATCAAATATAGAGAGAATTGGAACAAACTCCCCAGGGGTAGTAGTCGCGAAGTTGATTTTCTTCATGTAAAGCTCCAACTTTGAATGACTTTAGACATGGGAACAGCTCATCCATGTCTCAGGCGTCATGTCGCATGTGGTCGCTCCAAATGTGCAGGAAAGATACTGGAAAATCCTCAGGAAATAATTGTAAAGATAGGGTAGCCAAGTGATGTAACGAATAGCATGCAATCATCAGGCTTCTAGGTTGAATAATGATGGACTCGTCGAGTCTGGTGAATGACTCGCCGAGTACTAGCGCGACATGCATGAAATCTTGAAAAAATATACTGGGACTCGTCGAGTCGGGGAAATGCACTCGGCGAGTCCTTGTTGGGTGAAAAAGTTTAATTGAAATCCTAATTTAAAGTTTAAAACACACCAAAGAAATAAAACAAAATAAAAATAAATTGTTCAACAAAACACAAATAAAAAGAACTAGTCATCATCTTCTTCCTCATCCTCGTCCCCTCCATTCGTAGCTCCACTTCCTCCAGCTCCACTCCACCTTGCGTTAATGACCTCGTCCCAAGATGGAATGTAGGGGAAGTTACCCCCATCAATGTGTGGAATATGAAAATGATCAAAAAGTCGAACGTGGGATTCATTGCTAAAATTTATACCCCTCGCCATTTGGTCTTGTAGCCACCTCATCTCAACATTGTACCAATCCATTGGTACTTCGTCATTGTCCACCGGAATCACCGGCGGTTCCTCTTCCACTTCCCGCTCACGTCTTGATCGAACCCTCCGTCCCGGTGCCTCGGGCCCGATCACGGGATCATCATTGGGAATAGCATAATGTCCCCCGCCATAATCCTCAATAATTCTCGCCCTCCAGAAAAGAATAGGATTAAAAGGATGGGTCGGAATCATTGTCATGAAATTCCAAGCACCATGTGTCATCAACCCATAAGAGTGGGCTAAGCGCATCACGAACATACCCCCGTTAATTTTTGAGGTTTTTGCGGTCCTTGACCGCCCCTTCATCCAAGTATGAAGCCAAGCACCATGGTATGTTGCAAAAAGTGTTGGGTGTAATGATGCTCCAAAGATAAAAGACATCAAGGTTAGACACCTTGTCATCATCCTTGCGTTGATTGATAGTGTTGGAAATAAGGCGGTGAATAAGGCGGTGAGTAGGTGATCGTATGCTTCCCTCTTGAGCGGATTTGGGAATGTAAAGTTTGTTGGCAATGGTGTTCCACCAATTCGTTCTTGTGACACCATCCGGGAATACCTTATGGCAATGCTCCAAAAAAGTACCAAATGCAGCCGTATGAGTCAAGTTTTGGTCATAAATTCCCAGCCTCCAAGCTAATTCCACCATAGAACATTTGCGGACCTCACCCCCAAGGCAAAAAGTGATGTTCTCGGGGCTATAATAATCATCCCCACCCCGGAAGTGTATTGTGGAGAAAAATTCCCAGCATAATTCTCGATAAACCGGCTCCCGGATACGAAATAAATGACTCCACCCATCACACGTGATTGACACCCCATTATGAGTAAATTCCTTAACAAGGTATGGTGCCAACTCCTCTTCGTATCAGACATTCTGTAGCCATTCCCATTCAATCGTATTGGGAACACAAATCTCCTTTTTCCGGATATCTGCAAGTTTCTTCTTCCACCTAGTCATCATGGATTGGGACTCGATTCGTGGAAAGTTCAACCAAGGGAAATCTTCTTGCTTTCCTTGTGAGCTCTGACCCCGTGAAAACATGGTTCCTTGCAAAACAAATAACAAACAATCCAGAAAACACAGAAACACATTAAAACAAATAAATCTGGGTTTCACAACTGGACTCGTCGAGTCCATGAATAGACTCGGCGAGTCCGATGAACTACACGAGTCAGTCGGCGGGTCTTGTAAAACTCAACCATAAAAACTCAAAATTAGTCCAAGGGTTTGTCCAGGAATATGTATAAGGCATATTAGTGCAAGAGCATTCATCCAAAACATCATAATTAAGTCAAACTCAAAACCCTAAAATTCTAAAATTTCAAAACAGGTGTTCTATCAAATTGATACCTTCAAACATCTAAAAATCATGACTTTAACAAAAATAAAGAAGAATTAAGTACCTTGCTTGATGAAATTCGAGAAATTGGAAGAAAATTGAAAAAGATTGATGAATGATTGAGAGGGAAAGAGGCGCATGACGAGTATGTGGTCGATACTATGTTTCAAATTAGGGTTAAAACTCTAATTTAACTGGATGTAAAAAAAATGTTTTGATTTTTCAGTAAATACGGTCGACTCGTCGAGTCGGGGTCAGACTCGTTGAGTCTGGTCGCGAAGGAAAGGTATCCGGACTTGAATAGACTTGTCGAGTCGGTATCCTAACTCGCCGAGTCACTTGCAATAAAAAATTAAAATTATATGATTTTGTCACTCTTTTTGCAAAAATAATCAATCCACCCCACACTCAGACCATGCTTACCCTCCAACAATAATTTTTTGATGATTTAGAAGATGAAAACAGAAAAATCCTAAGAAAATCAAACAAAAACTAAAACGGAAATGATAAAGGAAAAAGAAAGCAAACTCTCATAACGGGTTGTCTTCCGCCAAGCGCTTCTTTTTTAGGAGTCTTTAGCTGGACTCCCTCCCGCTCTACGTGTCTTCCTTGTCCTGCATCGGGAATTCACGCTTAATCCTTTGCGGTTTATACTATGTCTTGTAAGCGTGTAGCTTCCTCTTATATGCCCGTCGCAATTCTTCTTTATTTTTCCTTGTAGCATCTTCTTCAATTGCATGCTTGATCCGTTGCCCAACCTTCATTTTCTTTACCCCATTCTCTGGCCCCATCTCTTGTACTTCTCCTTCTTTAAACTTAATTAGTTCATAATTGGAAAAAACTCGGGCTCGGGGTTTAACTAACTTGATTTTTCGATTAGTTGTAAGTGACCCATTGGATGAGTTATTAGCATCATCATTCCAAGCCCTTGCATTCTCCTTTTCTCCAAAGTTTGCCTCCTTATCAAGTCGAAATTATGTATCTCCTTGTATCATTGTATCAAGGTAAGATACTTGAACATTTTGGAAGTCACAATAATTTTTAACAATTTCGCCTTTTTCTGCTGGACCTTCTAAAGAATCTGGAAAAATCTTCATAGGAAAATAACTTGTTAATAGCAGGTCAAGGTTGTCCTCATTCCTGGGCTTTTCGACTGGACTCGTCGAGTCTATTGATGCGACTCGACGAGTCGGTGCATATTCCATAAACCCCATTGTTTCTTCTTTTCTTGTCATCTTTTGTGTAGCCTTGAACACTACGGATTCATCTCCTACCCTTAATGTTAGTGTGGACTCGCATACATCTATCAATGAACCTGCGGTATTCAAAAATGGTCTCCCCAAAATAATTGGAATTTTGGGGTCTTCTTCCATGTCAAGTACTACAAAATCCATGGGCAATACAAATTTGTCAACCTTGATGAGAAGATCTTCACAAACACCTCTTGGATGAATTATTATCTTATCTGCTAGATGGATCTTCATACTAATCGGCTTTGGCTCCGGTAAATTCAACTTCTTGAAGAAAGAGTATGGAATTAGATTAATACTTGCACCCGAATCGGTCAATGCCTGAGTAGCAATTTTGTTTCCAAATTGGCAAGGAATCGAGATGCTTCCCGGGTCACCTTTCTGTCCTGGTAGCTCATTTAACACTATCTCAGCGACTTCAGCCATATATTTTCTAGTGGAAAATAGACCTTTAAGCAAGTTTACATATTTAGGTGTTTGAAGAATTGTTTCAACAAATGGAATGTTGACTTGAAGGGCTTTAACATGTTCCATGAAAGTTATGTATTCTTTAGCCTTTTCTTCAGGTACGGCTCGAATTGGATATGGCAGAGGCAGCCTATAAGGCATTAAAGAAGCAGCTGTTTTGTCATCAAACATTGGACTCGTCGAGTCGATTATAAGGACTCGGCGAGTCGTGACGGGTTTTGCTGATCTCGAATCTTCCGTCTTTTCTACATGCTCCTTAGTTGAGACCTTTTGTGCAGGGTTAAGAGGAGTGAAAATTTCTCCAAAACTAGTTGCTATAGCATTCACGTTCTCCATTCTCAGATTATTCTCGGTTTTACTTGGAAGTTCAATCGGTCTTCTTTGATTGATTTGTTGAGCAAGTTGCCCCAGCTGTGTCTCAATGTTGTGGATAGATGCTTGTTGGTTTCTAAGCATTGTTCTTGTTTCTTGGATTGCAACATCATGATCATTATGTCTCTTTTCTGAAGCAGCTACAAACTTGGTAAGCATCTCTTCCAAACTTGGTTTTCTTTCTTGTGCCGGCTCCTCCTTTTGGTAAAAACCTCTTCCTTTTTGTTTGTACTTCTCCTCCTTAGCCTTCTTGTACTCATAATAAGGGAGCCACTCTTTCTTTGGTTTTCGGCAATCTTCATCATATCGGTCTCCACTTGAGTAGCACACTTGCACCTTTTTATTGCCATTCTCATCCAAGTCACGGTCTCTAGTAAGATGAGGCCCATTGCAGTTCTCACAATCCACCCGTATATCATGTATCGTTTGATCCATTTTGTCCATCCTCCTATCCATGGTTTTCAACATAGCCATGATTGCTGATAAAATTTTGAAGCTAAATAGGCAGCCCCCTTGTCACATCATTTCTTGGATTATGATATTCTCTAGAATGCTTAGAGAATTCTTCAATTAGTTGCTTTATCAGTGGAGGTGCCTTCTTCGTGAGTGGACCTTGCGAGTCAAGTAATTGCCTTGTTGTAACATTTACTCCATCATAAAAGATGGAGACTTCTTGTTGACTATTAAGGTCATGATGTGGAAAATTCCTTAGCAGGCTCTTGTACCTCTCCCAAGCTTCATAAAGTGACTCTCCAGCTTCTTATTCAAAGTTGGATATGGCTTTCTTTAGCTTAGATATCTTGGATGGTGGGTAGAATTGATCGATGAACTCTTCTTTCATCTGGGCCCATGTAGTGATGGATCCGGGGGCAGTGACTTAAGCCAATCCCTTGCAGCACCCTTCAATGTAACCGGTAGCATGCGAAGTAGCTAAGTTTCCCGAGGCACATTTGGAACATTGAAATAATCAGCTACATCATTTACTTCATCCAAGTGTTTGTAAGCATCTTCGTGGTCTTTTCCGGTGAAGGGAATCCCCTTAAGTTGAGCAAGGATGTGATCCTTAAGCTCAAAAGTAGCAGTTACGGGAATTGCAGGCTGCACAAGTCCCGGGCTAGTGTCGTCGCGAATCCTCTTCTTTCATTCCCCCATGGGGATTTCATCGATGTTAGCCATGGTAAGAGCTAACTCGTCGCCGGAATCGGAGTCGTGCCCGCATGTAGGTTCTTCTTCTTCCTCGGTTTCGTACTCGGTGTCTTCTTTGATCGGGTCTTCGCTTGCTAAAGAGGCGCTGGACTCTCCGACTTTCTTGCCTTTCTTCTTGCTGAAAACGGATTTCAAATTTCTTAGTGGTGAGTTTTTCAGTTTTTCGGGATCTCCAATTGTTATGCCCTTGTTTATTCTAAGTGTTGCTTCCGGATCGTCCAAAAGTGGAATCAGTGGTGTGCGTCCTCGCCTGGTCATAAACGTTCTGTAAAAAGGGAAAATAAACACGCATAAAAAGGAACAAAAGAAAAATAAAAAAACCGAAAATTTTCTGTTCAGCTATTGACTCGTCGAGTCTGTTCGAAGGGACTCGGCGAGTTTAAGGCCAAAACAGAAAAAAAAAATTAAACGAATTTTTCTAAAAACTACTAACTAATCCTAATGCTAAATTTAATAAAAGCAGTAACTTTGTGTAAGATAAATCTCACACAAAGGTTCGATAACAATAGTAATCAATTTAAAGTTGGAACCGTTCCCCGACAACGACGCCAAAAACTTGATGTGTGTGAAAACAACTAGTTTTAATCCTACTTATAAAATGCAAATTAATCACACAAAAGGCAGTGAACCTGTCTGTTGGGGTATAGTTTTAGTAAGCAGGGTATCGAACTCAGGGAACGACAATTTAAACTAATTACTAAAATTATCTAATACTAACTAACAAATAATAAAAGAGGTGGTTTTCTCTAGTTTTGCAAGACTAGAAACTTACTAACTAATAATTAAACTAATTAACTAAAAACTAAGGAAGCAAAGATTCAACTAAATTCAATAAGGAAGGAAACTTCTGTTTAGGTTCAACTCAATTGATCCTTTGGTTGATTTTATGGTAATAGTGCAATGGATTAGTTGTTCTATTGGCTACCGATTCAAGTGATTAAGTTCACATTCGCTACACTAATCCTTAGAAAATAAACTAATTCAAACAGTGGCTAGTTGTTTAATTTACTTTAGTTTCCTAGATTATTTATTCGGGTTAATTAAGACTTGTAATGGTCAACTAAATTGGTCCTTTAGTTAACCTCTTGTTGATGGTCATCACACAAGCTCACACTGGAATTTACATATTTTTCTATTAATTCCAGTTTCACATTCGCTAATCCTAGTCATATAATAAAGTGGTCACATAAATTATATGAGGTAACAATTAAGAGATGTTCATGCAACTTAATTCTCTTCCTATTAACAGAAAAATAGTTATCATTCACACATAAGGTTCTTTAACAAGCTTAGATTAACAAAATTACGAATATAAAACTAATCCTACCATAAATCAAACCATAATATCAATATTGTCTCCCCAAACAGAAGTTAAGAGGTTTTTAGCTCATGATTGAGGTAATTGAAAGCACAAAAACGAAATCTATATGTCTATGCATAATGGAAACAATAGATTGAATTGCAAATAA
This sequence comes from Lactuca sativa, assembly GCF_002870075.4. Taxonomy (NCBI): domain Eukaryota; kingdom Viridiplantae; phylum Streptophyta; class Magnoliopsida; order Asterales; family Asteraceae; genus Lactuca; species Lactuca sativa. Next base: position 183,894,308 of record NC_056626.2, on the reverse strand, counting down.
TGGAAATTGCCTCTAATCTCCTTCGGAATCGGATTTAGGGTTAGATCTTCATTCTCTGGGTCTTCTCTGGCTTCTATTCGCAGCTTTTCTCCCCAAGGGTTCTCCAAAAAATTGTGTCAATCTGAAAAGTCATTTTTATAGATTCGACCCGACTCGTCGAATCCATCCCTTAATTCCCGTGCACGGTAAGTCAATGAGTCTTTATCTTCTCGAATCTTCGTATAGACTCGTCGAGTCCCTTCCATTTTGTGGACTTTTCTTCTTTTGATCATTCCAAAGCTTCCCAATGAGTACTCCTGCTTGTTTTTGCTCCCAAGCATTCCTTTTGGACTGAAAACACAATTCACACACTTTTAAGTATCTTTTGTCCATAATATGCAAATAAATATGTAATAAATGATAAAAATTAATATTAAATAAAGGGCTATATATGCACATATCACCCCCATGATCTCAATTTGACACATTCAGTCCTTCCTTCTCACAACTCTCTTCATAATAAGTCCTAATAATTACCAAACACAACTTGACTTCTAAAAATCTTTATGAGAAAATTCTGAAATTACACTTTGGCCCTCTAAGGTCCAAATTATATTATTCGACTCCCTGAAACCAACACCGGTAAAAGGGTAAAACCGAATATTTTTTGGAAAATATGAGGGTAAAACGGACATAAATTTCAACTTTGGGAAAAACCGACAAAACTCTGAAAACTTGAAGGTTTTATGACATTAACCCCAAAGGTTTCTTAGTAATCGATACCTTCTTGTTGCGAATAACCTTTAACTACAAACCTAACTTTATTTCGCATAATATTGTCATCTTTGTCGGTTTTATTTTTGAAAATCCCTTTTAAACTAACAATCGAAACGTCTTCAGGTTTAGGAATTAATCTCCAAACCTTGTTTCGTTCAAATTCAACAAGTTCAGATTGCATAGCAAAGTGGTCCATAGCAACTTTAACTGTCTTTGTTTCTATTTTCGAAATAAAAACATTAAAGATGCAAAACTCTTGATGAGCATTAAGTACCTTATTTTTTGCACGGATTTGAGCTCTTATCAATACTCCATCTTGTGATTCCTAATGACTTGGTATTTTGGATGATTTATTGTCCATTTTTCTAGTGGTGGATATGCTGGATCAAAATCCAATGGTGCATCTTCGTACATTTCTTCATTTTCTGATCCTGCAATGGAAATATTATCAGTTGAATCATGAAAATTTTCACTGTGATTCCCATTCGACATATTCATATCAATATGCTCCCCCTCAACATTATTATCATTATTTTGCTCCCCCTCAACATCTTCATTCATTCTCCTACTCCCCCTCGAAAGAATGCTCCCCCTCAACCCGAGAAGTCGAATTCAAGTGCTCCCCCTCCACTTGATCATTTAGCATACTTTTGCCAATTCTAGGAGAATTCGATGCGGAGTTTAAATCGGAACTTTCATGAATCAATGTTGAATCTTCAGAATGTTTTGATGCTTCAGGGGTTTGATTATCCGTGCATTCATTTCTGCATTAACAGCCTTGTTAGGAACACCAAAAATTAAGTCATAATAAAAATCTAACGAATTTGCATTAATAGACTCATCGTTTGAGTCATTAATAATTGGATGTTTTTCAAAGTGTTTTTCTACTCTTTTTACGTAATAATCATCAAACATAAGATTAAACTTTTCTTCTATTTTTCTCGTTTGTTTATTGAACGCTCTATAGGCAACCGAATTATGAGAATATCCCAAGAATATGCCTTCATCAGCCTTTGACTGAAATTTAGAAAGATTATCCTTAAGATTCATAATAAAACACTTGCAGCCAAAAACATGAAAAAATTTGACATTACGTTTTCGGTTATTGATATCTTCTTAAGGAATAATGTTGAAACGATAATGAATGAAAGATCGATTTTGAGTAAAGCATGCTATCGTAACTATTTCAGCCCAAAGATATTGAGGAAGATTCGCATATGTGAGCATCGTTCTTGTTGATTCGTAAAGTGAACGATTTCGTCTTTCAACTACACCATTTTTATGCGGTGTATATGGTGAAGAGAAATTATTTGAAATTCCTTTATCTGTTAATAACGAATCAATAACATTATTCCTGAATTCAGAACCATTATCACTCTTAATTTTTCGAACATTCTTCTTTAAGTTTTTCTAAATTTGCTTGATGAAATCAATCATTGTTTGGGCTACTTCATATTTTAACATGAGAAAATAAACCCAAGTGAATCGTGAAAAATCATCAACAATGACTTAAATGTATAGTTTCTTGTTAAGCGTTTCAACAGTTGATGGTCCACATAAGTAAATATGAAGAAGCTCCAACGGTTCAACAATGTTCGAATCTATGACAATTGGATGTCCTTGTCGATATTGTTTTCCTTGTTCGCAAGATGCACATAAAGTATCATTGTCAAACTTTAATACAGGTAAACCATGAACAAGATCATTTACCACCAATTTATTCGGATTTAGTAAATTTGGATGAGGTAGCCTTCGATGCCATAACCAGCTAACATCTGATGAAGCTTTCGAAAGTAGGCATACTGAAGATTTCCCAACAATTGGTTTGATGTCGAGACTGAACATGTCACCATGTCCTTTTTGATTTTAACAAAACTTCTTTTGTTTTAACATTCAAAATTATGCTTCCTTCTTCATTGAAAACCACTTGATTGCCAATGCCCACAACAAGTTGTGAAAACACTTATCAAGTTATGTTGAAGACCTTCTACATAAGCAACACGATTTACTGTAAACTGTACATTCGTTACTTTTCCATATCCTTTCACTTGACACTGGTGATTGTTTCCAAACTTCACTACTCCAGCATTTTCTAAACTTCGAAAATCTCTCAAGTTTTCCTTTCTTCCAGTCATGTGACGTAAGCAACCACTATCAATATACCATTTTTTTGTCATATTTATTATCACATAAGACCTGCAATTAATGAAAACTTTTAGCTACCCAAGGCTGTTTGGGTCCTTGGTGATTAGTTTGAAAAACAGAGTGAAAGTTTGAACTTATAACCCAATTTCGAACTTTTGATTTTAAATTGTCTATTAAGTCCACATCAAGAGTCAAAGTCTTTGAAACATGAACTTTCGAAGGTTTAGGATTGTCAATGGCATTCGCCTTTTTCTTCTCAGTTTGGTTTCCATCATTCTTGACTTTCGAAACTGGTCTCCATGCTTTGAAAGAAGGATTGGATTCTTTCGACGAAGAACTTCCATTTTAAGACTCATTCAAATATTTCTCATACGCATCTTTGATTTATTGATGAGAGAATTTTCCAAATTGGTATGATTTTCGTTTGCCTTCAAGCCAATTATTTATGTTTTTCATATCTGATCGTCCGTTCATGTATGACACATTCGAAGGTTGTTTAGAAGATGGATTTGGAAAGTTCGGTTTTTGTAGAGTAAATTTCACATTTGACTTTGTTTGAAAATTCTCAAACTTTTGATTTTCACTGTTTGAGTGAAAACTCGTTTTAGAAGAAAATCTATTTTGAAAATTTGATGATTTTGAAAATTGATTTTGTGAAAATCTTTGTGAATTGTTTGTTCGAAAATTCCTTGATGAGTGAGATGAAACAAACTCCTTTGTTGTTACATTTTGTGTAAAATTCTGAGACAAGAATGTGGTTGTTTGAGATTTAGAATTTGAAAAATTATCTTGTGATGTTGATTTAGACAAAGACTTTTGTGTTAGAGCGGGATTTTTCTTAACATCTAAATCAGTTAAAGACTTTGTCTTAACAGATTTAGACATTATATTTTCAGACTTTTTCTTTTTTAAATCATTTGATTTCTTTTCGTTTTCCACAACTTGCCAAAAAAAATTCTTTCTTGCTTATGTTTTCGAAATTCCATTTTCTTTTGAAATTTTCTTAACAAGATCCTTAAAATCTTGTGAATTAAGTTTCATCTCTTGATTAGCATCAACAAAATCTTGTTTTAAGTCCACTTTTGAAATATCTTGTTTTTCAACCCATTTTTGTTGTGATTTTTGTCTTTGAAAAATATACGAATTCTTTGTAAGATTATTTTCGATAGTGCTTTGATTGGAAAAGAATCCTTCTAAAGTTTCTTGTTGTCTTCTTCAACCTTCTTGTTGAATTCAGGTTTAATGTTATCGACATTCCCAGCAGTGACAACCACTTGATTCGGAAAGATAACATCATCTGTGCACTTGCAATTTGGATAGACAACTGTATTTGGCTCAAGATAATGAGCACCTTTTTTAGACATCACTTTGTTGAAATTTTCAGTATTTGCATAGACTTGATCAACAACAATTCGTGGAATGGTTGTTTCTTTCGAAACATTCTTTTCTGTCTTAGAATTATTCGAAACTTCATCTTCTTCCTCATCATCACTACTATCAGTTTGACTAACTCTAACACTCACATGATCAAAATAGCAAACTTTGAAGTAGAGGATTTGTCAGAGTCAATCTTAACCATCGAATCATTGCATATTTCTTTGCCTTTAGACTTAGACGTGACATTAATGACAGATAACTGAGAACAATCGACACTTTCCTCTTCCTTAATTTCACTGATTTCACTAAAACTATAAGAATTATCTTCGATATCAGCAAAATTAGATTGAGAGTCAGATTTTGAATTCTCAGTTCTTTTCAAAAATTTTATTTGTTCACTTTTGATCAAAGTATCATTCACAATTTCAACAAGTTTATCAACATCAAGATATTCATCTATTTTAACAATACCATAAGCAAATCGATTATCTAGAACTCTATCAAACTCTGCTATGGTGTTCTCACAATCATAGGATATGTTATCAACCTTTTCTCTTTCAAAAGCTAGAAAATGTAATAACTTCTTATGTTGTTCCTTACTTATGTCAAATGAATGCTGCAATGCAGTTAATTTTGCATAAAGACGTTTTGCTGAATTACAATAAATGTTTCGTTGTGCTAACAACATTTGTACATCAATGTCTAATCGTTCCTTATCATTATTCATATTTTTCAATTGAAGTTCCAAATACTATACCCTGCTTCTTTTCGAATCCAATAACTTTTGAGTCTCTAGCAACTTATTACTAACTTTCTTAGCTTCATTACTAGCAGACACAACAATAGTATCGAAATAAGCAACAGTATCATCAAAGTCTGTTATCTCAGAATCATAATCTTGTAAAGGAATGTTAAAAGATTGAAGAATAGAACATACCTTAGTCGTCATTGGTCATTTATCTCCTTTTTTAGTCATGTAGCATCGACCAATCACCATTTCTTCATCTTTTTCTTCGAACTGTGCAAACATGGCACCATGCGTAGGATTACACATCTCTTCATCATCTGATCCAGATGACCAGATCTGATAGGTACCATCATCATCTCCTACGCCTTTTGCAACCAAAGACGTTCCTTTAGCTTTTGCACGAACTTCCTCTAAACGCTCCACGTAGTATGCTTCGTATTTCACCTTATTCTTCTTTTCATCCTTTTTACGAAGCATACAATCATTCGCCATATGATTAGCTCTGTGACAGTAACGACAATCAATTCCTGAATCACCTTTGAGTTTCTTCTCAACTTTGGACTCATCAGACTTCACATCTATCTTCTCAATCTTTTTCTTCTCCTCACTCACTGCTTTGTTAACGAAACTTCCTTTAACATCACTTTGCTTTGTCTTTGGATTGAACGGTTTCTTGAAAATCTTTTTAACTCTATTGTTAGAATAAAAAGCAACCGCCTCATCATCCGTATTCATTAGAAATCCTTCTTCATCCTAATTCTCTTTTTCAGTCAGCTCCTTCTCAGATACTTTCAAAACTAATGCCAATGGGCCTCCCAAACTTAGTTTCTACTCTTCTGCCATCTCATTCACCTCTGTTTCGTGAGGTTTTTAGCAGATTATATAGATCATTCAAGGAAGAAGTATCAAAACTTGGTTAAGTTTTAACCATCAACGTAACACTTCTCCATTCCTTACGCAACCCCATTATGAACGTAAGATTGAATTCCATGGCTGATCTCGTGATTCCATCACGATTACATTTGAAAATGAGTTCACTAAGACGATCATAGTAGCTTTCAATTGTTTCTCCATCCTTTTGCTTAAATTCCTTCAACTTAACCAAGCATTGCTTAACTGAATTGATCTTCGTTTTCTCACTTCCCTGAAACTTTTCTTTGAGAGTGTTCCATATATCCTTAGCAATTTTACAACCATGCACGTAGTTGTAAACAACAGGTGGCAAAGCACCTCACAGTTCTCTCATGCAACGTTTCTCATTATTCTTCAGTCTCGTAGTTTGATTAGTAATAGCTTGAGTTGAACCGGATGAACCAATGTTCTAAACATTCAGATAAGGTTGAACACTTTCAGTGATGCAATTCCATAGTTCTTCATCTAAATCATTTAGATAATCCTCCATCCTATCAACCCACTGATCATAGTACTCCGAAATTAGCATAGGAATCTTCGTAGAAAATCCTAGAAATGCGAAAAATGAGGTCATCGTATTCATGTTGAAGTTCGCCATGAAAGTATGGATTTGATTTTCAGAAAAACTTGATGAAATTCATAGATGGATGAATGAATTGATCAGTAATTCTAAGTCGATTACTCGATTACACAATTCGATTGTAGAATCGAATCAAAACCGAAGATTAGAGATGATTTTCAAAACCACAGTGAGGAAACTTTTGAGACAAAAATCGCGACTCAAAAACTAATAAATCAAATTGAAAATTGGATCTTAGCAGTTTGATTCCTGCTCTGATAACAATTGTAGAAGTGAATAATCGAGTATTGGAATGAAATCAGAGTAAACAAGTAAGAGGAACACAAGATCTAAATAGAATCTAGTTTCAGCTCATATTACTTTCAAAGCACGAAGAGTGTTACAGACAGAGAACTTGGAAAAAACTCATATCTAAACTCTAAGTACAACTCCTATTTATAGGAGGACTGAAAGTACAAAAAATACTAAGGGCTTTGACATTTAAGACTTCGTTACAATGTGCCTTAGTGAATATATCACAAAACTTACGAAAACATATACTACACAGACTTTGACATATTACAATATTTTCGACCTAACATTAGCACACTCGACAAATTACACTATGTCAGAAAATTTCTCAGAAAAATCCAATACGCCAAAAAAATTGAGGTCCAACCATATTTGTTGAAATGTTGATCCTTTGTAAATAGAATGACCAAAAAGACCAATTTTGGACTCAAATAATAACTCTCTGTTTTTTGAACTCTTTCAAAACGGTTATGTTTTCAAATTATGAATTGCAAAAAAGAATCGTGAAGACTTAGTCGGAACACCTTTTTGTAGGAACCTTACTAAAAGTGGTTTGTAAGCTTCCTACGACAGTTATGTTCATGGTTGATATAGCTCCTTGGTCACAACACGACTAACAAAGTGTTCTTTAGTTTCAATGTCTTTTTGCTTGTAATGCAAAACACGAAGTCGACATCTAGCCACCTCTTTGCATAAATTATCACAAGGTACCATGCAGAGACTAGTCATTGATTTATAGAATTCTATACATGATGTTTTTGGTTTAAAGAGCTTTATAACTCAAAAATGTTTTTTTTTATTTATTATTATTTTTTTGGAGTTTTATATTATGAATAACCTATAGACCGGCCATCCGGCCCCAAACAGAAAATGTTATACCTTTGTGAATTTGAAGGCTTGAACTATGAAGGCTGGAATTTCCTTTCCAATTACCGGAAGCCCACATGGGCAGCAAGGCAAATGACCCATATGGCCATACGTCCATTTTACAATTTGGTTGAAAGTTAGGAATTTGGATACATTCTCTCTTTCTTTTTTTTTTTTTTTTTTGCTTTTTCTTTTTCTTTTTTGCTTTTAATTTTATTTTCTTGTTCCTTAAATTGCATTTTTTTAATAAATATGTTTTTTACTGAGATAAATTTTACTTTTTTTGAATAATGATTTGAAGATGTTAAGGGTGCGTTTGGTTGTCGAAAACTGTTTTCATTTTCTATAGGGTTGTGTTTTCATTTTTAATTTTCAATGAAAACGCGTTTGATTGGAATGGATGGAGTTTTCATTTTCCATTTTAGAAATTTGGAAAACTTTAGAAAACTGTAAAAATCATTTTTTCTAATTTACATACAATTTGGAAAACTGAAAATTTTCATTTTCTTAGAAAACTTTGAAAAACTGAACGAACCAAACGCGTTTTCAAAATTTCCGTTTTTCTTGAAAAAATTTTCCTAGAAAACTAGAAAATTTTCCACAACCAAACGCACCCTAAAGCTTTCTAAGTTTTAGTTAAATCATATATTTAGAATTCCGGGTATGGTTTTTTTCCTATTAATAACTATTTAACAATTTAGGTGTTTAAGAATTTTTTTATTTTTTATTTTTTTAACGTATGAAAGTTAATACATAATTACGAAGGTAAGATTTTATTTATATGATAAAGTTGTTGTTTTGTTACTAATTATTGGTTGTTAAATATTAATGTTCATAATTTTATATGATATGTATTGTTTGAAATAATAAGTAATGTGCTTATCAAAAAGGTCGGAAAGGATATCATCGATAAATTTCAACAAATAAACACTCGGGAAATTAAATTGTAAGTTGTGTTTATATTATGTTTTTTGAATGCATAAGTTTTATCATCAAGCAACTTTCTTAAACACTGTCTACGTTGTTATAGGAGGTTGATGTCTGTGTTTTTTAGATGGTGACTCCAACAGTGACCAACACAATCTCTTAAACATTCCTCTATAATTGATTTAAGAATGTCTTTCATCTCATCTCCTTCTCTACATCTAACACCGATACGCCACTACCATGTCCAAGTTCCTTCGCTAGTTCAAAAAAAAAAAATCATAGTTCCTAACCCCTATACAAAAAGGATAGAGGAACAATATTTGAGATCTTGATTCCATCTCCAGTTAATCTAAAAGGAAGAGTTAAAAGCATTGCCAATCTTTTTTAAATAAAAGTGTCTCAAATTTCTCTCCCATATTATTAATTCTATGGATAACGGCAACTATAATTTTCCAATTACCTAAATATGCTTTATCAAAACTATCTTTAGAGAAAATGTTGATTACACCATGAATGTCATTTATAACCCAAGTGTAAATCAAATTTCATGATAGTGAAGTACCACTCCATTTAGATAATAAGGACAAAGTTAGCTAAAAATAAACTACCAATGTCAAGTCTCCAGAGTCTTTGTAAACAAGCTTGGTAAAAATAAACTACCAATATCAGGTCTCTAGAGTCTTTGTAAACGCATTTTATCTAGGACATTGTTTCGTCTCCAAAATCGTCATCCCAAGATACCTGATGAATTTATTCTAGGATCTTTAAAATTATGTTGCGAACTTTAAAGATGGATTAAAAGTAAATTTTAAGACTAGCAAGAACAACATAAATGAATGTGAGTCTTTCACAAATCCTTACCTTTTAAGTTTAAGAGACATTTCTTGAAAATTTCAATAAGTTGAAACCATCATATTGACTTTGACAAGTTGTCACTTATAGGACGATAAAGGAAAGTACCCTAAGAATTTGGAAGCTTTACATGAGATCAAGTTGACCAACATTGCATCATGACCTCTAATCCGATTTGATAACATTAAGATAGATGAATCTCTAAGCCTAGATGGACAGAAATGGTGAGTAAAGACACAAAGACTTTAAGAAGTCTCACATAGAATATATGCTTAATTTCAAAGATGCTTCTAGAGACTTATATATAATCATCTATAAAAGAGGAAGATAAATTTCCAAGGAATGACAAATTTATATAAAATTATGACTTCATGTTTACCTAATTAAACAAAGAAAAACAAAACTAATAGAAATCAAAATATTTTTTGAAAACATAAAGCTAGTTAAAGGAGTGAGCTGAAATTAACGAAAAAATTATAGGACTAAATGGATTTTTTTATTGACGACCAACTGAAAAACACCCCTATATGTTTGCTAGGAGCCTAGGCCCAGAGAGATTTTTGACATATAAAGCGAACCTCCAGACTCCTGATGGATCGAATGTTATGCTAGTATGAAGGTGAGTTTCTTGTGTCCCCATTTTCTTTCTTATATATGTCCATAAGGGCTTCTGTTAGGTCCTCTATATGTTGCACATCAAAAATCTAGATAATTTTTTTGACAATATTTGACCAACATTTAAAAGGTTTTAGGAATACTAAGACATGTTCATAAGCAGTAGACACATATAACAATTTTCTTATGTGTTTATGCAACCTATATGGATCTTACAGTTCATTATTTTAGAAGCTACAAGATGAATTAGAAATAAACATACCTCTTTCACACCTAGTGATCTCCTTTCTTGAGATCAAGTTCTTGCCACCTTTTCTTGGATAACAAGGATCTAAAGTAGAATCCATCTAATGCAATCACACCTAAGAACATTAATTGAAAAACATGACAAACCCTAGGAGAGGGGAAAAGAAAAACGATATCTATAAACCCTAATAGGGTTTATATTTCATCACCCTTGGGAGAGGAAACGGGAAAACGAAAGTTCTAGCAAGGGAATGAACAATTAGGGGTTGATCCCTACCTTTTATATTCAGTTGCTTAAATCCAAAACAACTTCTTTTATGTTGAATTCACCCTTGGACGGTTTCTATTATTTAAACCTTTTAATTAGTTAACATCCAGTCACTCTAATTAAACATCTGCTAACTAATAACAAATTAGCTCCTAAATAATTTATCAAAAAATGAAAAAGTAATAAACTAATTTCTCCTAAATTCATTTTGTCTTTTAATTGCTCAAATGGGTCTTAAGGGTAACCTAAAAAGAACATGTTATTATCAGAAAATATTATCAATAGTTATGACCTTGAACACTATTTCCAACAGTCTCCCACTTGGGCATGTCATCACCAATATGAGGTTTAATACTTTGAAATAATGATGTAACATCCCCATTTTCACGGTCAGAAAAGACTGATTTGTTTATGCTTTGTTTTAAAAATCAGAATATCCTTTTAGAGAAAAATGTTGCAGAATTTGTTCCCAGAAAAACATGATAAATACGTTATCAAAGCATTTATGAAGAAATGTATTTTATTCATTTTAAAACATTGGGATGTCATTGTCAATACATAAACATAAGCATAAACAGACCTTACTTTCATTTACACTAGTGGTTCGCATCATCTTTAATCTCTCAGTGTAATATAGCCTCGTATCAAAACCTGTGATACAAATAATCTGAGTGAGTCAGGTTGGGAAACCTGGTGAGTACATAGGGTTTTCAACCCACAATAATATAGTTATTATGTTTAAACATCAATCAATCAACCCAAATACCCATCCCCATTATCTTCTTTACTCTTAAGGTTCTACCCTGAGAATCAACTATTCTTCGTTCATTCATTCCTAAGGATTATTCTAAGGAATAGGCACGATATCCATTGTCGCCAAGGTTTATAAGACAGACACTAAGTCCATAGTCACCAGGGTTTATATAATAGGCACTAAGTCCATACTCACCAGGGTTTATACATTAGGCACTAAGTCCATAGTCTTCGAGGTTTATACAGCAGGCACTAAGTCCATAGTCGCCAGGGTTTATACAATATGCACCAAGTCCATAGTCGCCAAGGTTTATACAATAGACACTAAGTCCATAGTCGTCAATGTTTACTTATATCCCTCCTCATTCATCTACCCATGTTTTACCCAACATATTCGTAGATATAAAATACATATATACAGTTTAAATCATTTAAAACATGTATAAAATCGTTCATCCAACATGGACAACAAGTATTCAGATAATATGAACACATAGCATGCAATTTATATAAAATACTTCATATCTATGTGTAAGATGAAAATAAAATGTGCATTCACTTGTTAGGGTGGTGATTCTGAACTCAGACAGCGCTTCGCTTCTTAAAAACAATTTCCTTTGACGAAACCTTGTGTTATTACCACTAGAGTTTAGTCTAATATTCACCGAGACTAATTTATAGTCTTAGTATTATTATTATTATTATTATTATTATTATTATTATTATTATTATTATATAAGCGTTAAACAATATTTCTCAACTACTTTGTACAGACAGGGGCCAGACATGAAACACCGAAGGGTAGGACCATTTTTGCATAATAACACTTCTAAAATCCAACAACCCAAGCGTCCCTTCAAACCGGATTCCCCGTACCGCAAATAGCTAAAAAGGCATTATAAAGACACTTATATAAGTCATAATAATATCCCAAATACTTATTCTAAGTTCATAATAACAATACTAATATTAAATATAAGCTATACTTAAAGTAGGGTAAGTATATCCCACTTACAACGAGTTTTGCTAAAAAACGGGCTCTACGCTGGCAGAGATTCTGAGCCAAAAGGATCTTTTTCTATAAGCATTCGGGAGCTCCGGGGATTTCCTCTAGCACCTTGAGGTTACTAGGGCTTTAGGGGTGGGGGGTTGGGAGGTTTAGAGAGAATTTAGAGTGAGAGAGAAGTGGGTTTTGGTGTGAAGAATGAAGGCACTCTCACATGGTATTTATAGGATGAAACCAGCTCAACTCGTCGTGTTGGGTGCCACATGTCACCATCTGGTGGCAAGACTTGGGGAGAAAGCAATGGCTCAGATCGCACCACGTCACCCCCTTCGCAGTAGCACACTCCCGAGTTCTAAACTCTATAATGTTCACACACGAGGTCCATTTTCGATGTTCTTTATATCAACGCGTAGGTATTGACAAGATCTACAACTATCCTTTTTCTCCGTAGGCTAATTCTTGACTATTTTTTAAATTTAACAGTATGAGAAGATTATAGTGTTAAATGACCATGTAAATTTCATAACTTCTGCATACAGACTCCGTTTTCGTCTGTATTTTTATCATTGAACTCTTTTTAATGAGATCTTCAGTTCTCATTTAGGTTTCACTGGCCAAAAATCGACCGATCTAAAATTTGAATTCCGGTCTGTGCACTACAATGCCAAATATTAGAAAAATCATAACTTCCTCATACGAAGTCATATTTGGGCGTTCTTTTTAAGCACACTCTCGATTTAACGTATGCTACGACTTTAATTTTGATCGCTAAGGCTAAAAAGCACTTTATCGTAAACTCACTTTTGACGTCACATAGTGTCGTGCTGGTTTTGTCGTGAAACTTCAACATGCCATAACTTCTTCGTTATAACTTGGATTTAAGCATTCTTTATATGTACGGAACGCTTGTGACATATAATACAACTTGGTTAATATTATATACTCTAAATAATCTTCTACCAAAAAGTCATTTTTTGACGCTTATTGTCTCTAAGTTGACTAACCCGAATTTGCGGGTGTTACAATTGTCATCCCCTTAGGATGATTACGTCCCAGAATCATCAATGAGAAAGGGTTCCATATGTTATCTCTTCATCCTAGGTAATAACCGTAAATTCTATATTTCTTCAAACGAGTATCTAACTCTTGGACTTCTTGACTGCAGACGGTGCTCGATCTTGCACACGCTCTCTATCTCATGTTAGACTTCGAGTCACAATCTCGATCCTTATTGAAGACTCCTTCTTTTTCTTAGCAAACGTGAGATTAGTCCTTTGGTCACCACAATGGATCGATGTGTCATATTCTAATGGCCTATCATTATGTGATGCAGCGCTTAGACTCATGTCTTTTAGAGTCAGATTCCAAAACAGAATATACATTCCTTCATGTTCTAATGTGATATAATCACTTCTTTGCATGTAGAACTTCTAACTACAAGATTCTTTCTTTGACAAAGATCGTGATACTTTTATTGATCGCTTCGATCTTCATTCTTCTGGCTTAAGTCGGATGCTACATCGAACTTGGTTCTTTGAACCACATAACATACTCATCTTAGTCGGACTTGATTTGATATGACCACTAGGGTCCGAAAAACAATAACCTTCTTAGTCATTACCGAAAGGATGGTATCGACATACATGAACAAAACAAAATCAATTACTAGCTTCTTGGTAACCTTGTGACTTTCCCTAATCCAAGTGTGAGTCATGTGCTTTCGGTAGTATAGGCATCTATTACCATTCACACCTAATCATACTCGTCCCAAGCACTGTCTCACAGTTTTCCAAGTCACCATACAAGAAAATCACATACGAACTTAACACACCAAATAACAAAATGAAGGTTTCTATATTATTCCTTGAAAAGATTACATATGTGTTCAAGTTCACCCTAAACTATGCCTCCTATAGGCTACACCACATGATACTATCCACGTGACTACTTCATAACTTGATCTTCGGATATCAAGTCTTTACTTCTAATTCCTAGCGTTTTTATTTACTTCGTCGAGGATCATGTGGAATGCCCTTGGCTGTCACACCCCGAAATTAAGAACGGCGGAAACGTTCTGGGTCGGAGGACATCATGTAAAGTATCACCACAGTGTAAAGTAGTAAACAAGCAACAACATCATCTATTGCATTAATAGTATAATTTTAATACAACTGTGTTCTTTCAGAGAATAAGACATGAAAATAAGTTATCAAAATAAAAGACAAGTCTTGACTGCTCCGTCTTCTCAAAACCTAGTCATCGTACCTGTCTACTGGTGACCTGAGAATACAAGTTATTTTGAAAGCATAGATCAGCATTTAAGCTGGTGAATTCATAAGTATTTTAGCATCATTGCTTTGTAAAAATGTAAAGAAAAGACTAGTAAATTTTTAGTGAAAGAGTTTGTATAATTATGAAACCCTAGAAAATCCTATATTTCCTATTAGTATAAAAAGTAGTCTTCTACCAAGACCCGACTGTTTTGAACGTATGCTTCTTTGTAAGAATGACGGTTTTTCCCATGTATAACTATTATTATAAAAATATAGTCTACCTCATCGTTTAACTGAATGTATCACAAAGTAAAGGTAATAAGGAAAATTGTATAATCATTTAAATCGTATCCTTTTTGTCTTAGGATAAACACGGCGTGGTAACTCGCCGAACAGTACAACCGAGAACATCCGTAGATGAACACACCTGACATAGCGAGCAGCCAGGTGTAGGATGGTCAGTCCAGGAGTGTGTAGTAGTATCTCTCCATATAGTATGTAGTAGTGTCTCTTCATATAGTATGTAATAGTGTCTCTTCATATAGTATGTAGTAGTGTCTCTTCATATAGTATGTAATAGTGTCTCTTCATTTAGTGTGTAATAATGTCTCTTCATTTAGTGTGTAATAGTGTCTCTTCATTTAGTGTGTATTAGTGTCTCTTCATTTAGTGTGTATTAGAGTAGTGTAAGTATTAGTGTAGTGTATGTATTAGTGTAGTGTATGTATTAGTGTGGTGTATGTATTAGTGTAGTATATGTATTGACTCATGTAAGAACTGACTCTTAGTTTGATTTTTTGTACTAGGAATAGTAATTAGTATCTCCTAACTATACCTATTATAGTTACTAGTAATGTACGTGTATAACTGAAAGTATGCCTTTGCTACCCAAAGGTACTGAAATGAATGACAGAACTTTTATGTCTATATATGTATACATAATATAACTAATATTTCGACGACATTCGGACAAATAACCAATACCCTAAGGCCACATCCAAACAAGGAGAAGGAATTAAAGCGAGCTAGTAGTCCTAAGTCTTTTAAACATTACTAATATAACTATACATATATAGGCATGCATTTGACCATATAAAAGCTTAAAAGAAGCTTTGTAAAACATTTGAAAAGTTTAATAATAGGAATTGATGACTCGATGTCAAATTATAAAACGGTTTAAAAGCATTTTGTTAGTAGTTTAAATATACGAAATCCTTTGTTTGAAACACAGTTTGAAATACATGAAAACCTTTGTTTGAAACATAGATATCACAGAATTTGAAAGGAAAGATTTAGTATAGAAAACAAGTTTGATAAAGAATTTAACATGTAAAAGCAATTGAGAAATCATTTTGAAGTAGTTTGGTTGGCAAAATAGCTAAAAGTATAGTTAAATCCATTGTGTGCTAGTTATTAATCACATGTGATTGATGTAATAACTAGTATGATTCAACTTGTATCCCCCCCCCCCCCCCCGCATAAAAGCATTTAAAAACATTTAAAAGGTTAATTAAGGGGTATGAACTCACCTGTAGTGAGCGGATTGGATGGAAGTGTCGGGCAAGGTGTTAGGTGTCAAGTGAAGACTTGAACACACACAATGATCCTATATAACATATAATAACACATATATGTATCCAGTTAGTCATTTAACAACTAATTAGCTAAATTAAAACACCCTAGGATAAGGAAACACTTGGATTCAAGTGTTATAAGAAATTAGGGTTGCATCTATGGGTTGTAAGGCATTGCTATTGAGTTTATGGCCCAAGGACCACTCTCTTTGGAGTTTACTACCATGGGTTTACGGCCCCAAGGAGTTCACGGCCATAAACTCATAGTCATAGATGCCTAAGTATGGGTTTGAAGGTTAGGGAAACTTGAGGGAATTTTGCTCTACCTAAGGAAGTGAAAGACCCACTCAATGGAGAATGTTGAGGAGTTTACGGCCTAAGGACCATTTCTTCATGAGTTTACAGCTGTAAACTCATGGTATTATGTACCAACTTGAAGTTTAAGGTCCCTAGTTCAATGGTGGAGGGTTCTAGTCCAAGTTCTAACCATAAGGGAGGAAATTATGTACCAACTTGAAGTTTAAGGTCCCTAGTTCAATGGTGGAGGGTTCTAGTCCAAGTTCTAACCATAAGGGAGGAAATTAGGGCAACATTGCACCCTTATAGGGAGTTTACGGCCTTGGGAGATCCTTGGCCGTAAACTCTCTTCCGACTCATGATTCTTGATGTTTCTAAGGCCTAAACAAGTTCAATCTAGTACATAACAAGCTAGGAAAAGAGTACTTACGATATAGGAGTTTGAAAGGGTCGGTTTTGGCCAAAAACACTAGTGTGGGTTCTTGGTGTTCTTGGTGAAACTTGAAGATCTATGAAAGCATGATTTTTTTGGATGGAATCATGAGAGAATGCTAGATTAAGAGGTGTATCAACAAGTCAAGGAAGAATACTTACTAGTTTTGAAGATCTAAGGTGAAGATCGGGATGATAGTTGAGAGAGAATGAGGGAAAATCGGCCAAAGAAGGAACGAAATGGAACAAATGGCCAACACTTGATCATATAAGGTGAGTTTACGACCCACATGGAGTTTAAGGCCGTAAACTCCAGCGTGGTGGCCGTGAACTCCTGGTCCTGGTGATTTAGGCTTGATCTTTGTACTAAAGCTTCAGCAGATAAACCCAAACACTTATCCCTTAAGTGTACAAGGCTCAGAACGCTCAAACCGAATCTAAATTGTGCTAAATGATAGCAGGAATGAGTCTGACACTAAGTTAAGTTGACTGACTGAGCTTTCAAAGTAGTAGAAAATTTCGGGTTGTCACATCCTTGGTGGTGTATCTGGCCTTGCTGCCTCGTTTTACTTTGGGCATTCTCTAGAAATATTCCCTTATTTGTTACAGCCATAGCACACCCTCTTATTGGATGCACACTTGCTGGCGTAATGCCATGTCTTTCTATATTTGTAGTAGGTCACCTCCTCGCTACATTTCCTGAAGTGTTTCTTTTTACACTTCTCGCACCACTTAGCTTCACCTCCTCCTCCAGACTTTGAGAATTTGATTTCTTTGTTGGAATTTGAAGATCCTTCATACTTCCTTTTCTCGCCAACTTTAGCTTTCTCCAGACCCTTTTACCTAATTTGGGTCTCAACATTCCTGGCTGCCCAGATGACGCCTTTCAAAGTGGTTGCTTGCTTGACCATTGGACCAAAGTCTGTTGGTAATCCATGGGAAAACTTGTTGACCTTGGAGAGTTCAGTTTGAACTAGGTAAGGAACAAGCTTCATTTTCTCCGTAAAACTTGCAGCATACGCAGTGACACTCATCCTTCCCTTCTTCAGATTTTGGAATTCATTTTTGATCTCCACAAGATCTTGCTCAGAGCAGTACTACATTTTTAGTTGCACCAGGAAATCTTCCCAAGACATCTTGCATGCTTCTCCCTTGGGCAGCGTATTAGCTAGTAGCTTCCACCAGCTCAATACTTCAGACTTTAATAGAGGAACCGCAAGAGCGGTCTTCTTTCTGTTGCTACATTCACAACTCTCAAACATTGTCTCCATCTCTGAGATCCATTCCATAACTTTTACCGGTGTTGGGATTCCAGAAAGACACGATGGTTTGGATGTCATGAAATCCTTGTATTTGCATCCCCATTCGTCGTTTCCTCTGTCTTGGATATTCCTTGTAACCATTGGCTGTTTACTTTGGCCAACGGTCCTACTGTAGTTTCCTTTCTCCGACTGTCCATCATTCAGCTCGGGCTGTTCAATAGGTAGTGTAGGTTCGTCCCTATTTTCTTGCAACATTTCCCTCATCTCTTCTCTTTGCTCAGCTAGCATAGCCCGAATCATGGCTTGTACTCCAACCATTTTAATTTGGTTCCGGTCTAGCTGCTGTTACTAGTACTTGCTCAATCACTTGGGGGTAAGGCTGCTGATTCCTATTTCCGTTTGCGTTTCCAACTCCGCTTCGGCTTCTTGCCATTTTGATCTATACACCAAATCAGACGTTCTGTGTGTAATGACTAGAATTAAGATAGGAAAGATTTTATTTACAATCGACATGTAAATCTCCCAATCACTCCGAAAAGTTACATGCCAATTCTAATACCGCAATCAAACACTTAGAAATCTAAACAAATAAAATTTACAGATCCGGTCGGCAACAAACCATATATCCGATCAAACGATATCATCAAAAAGAATCACAAATCATTTAGCACATAAAAGCATGTTAGGCATCTTCCCTAAATAAGCTAGTGCTTGTGTCTATTCAGGTGTACTACCTAAAATATACTAGTCACACTCCTCACGATCATCACTTTGCATTCTAATTTTAAGTCTAGAAATAAATCCTTATTCCAAGTTCGCTTAAGCTAATGCTCTGATACCAACTATGACATCCCCATTTACAAGGCCAGAAAAGACTGATTTGTTTATGCTTTGTTTTGAAAATCAGAGTATCATTTTAAAGAAAAATGTTGCGAAATTTGTTTCCAGAAAACATGATAAATATGTTATCAAAGCATTTCCGAAGAAATGTATTTTATTCATTTTAAGACATTGGGATGCCATTGTCAATACAGAAACATAAGCATAAACAGACCTTACATTCATTTACACTAGAGATTCACATCTTCTTTTATCTCTCAGTGTAATATAGCCTCATATCAAAACCTGTGATACAAATAATCTGAGTGGGTCAGGTTGGGAAACCTGGTGAGTACATAGGGTTTTCAACCCAGAATAATATAGTTATTATGCTTAAACATCAAACAATCAACCCAATTACCCATCTGCATTATCTTCTTTACTTTTAAGGTTCTAACCCGAGAATCAGCTATTCTTCGTTCATTCATTCCTAAGGAATAGGCACAAAATCCATCGTCGCCAGGGTTAATACGACAGACACTAAGTCTATAGTCGCCAGGGTTTATACAATAGGCACTAAGTCCATAGTCACCAGGGTATATACATTAGGCACTAAGTCCATAGACGCCGAGGTTTATACAACATGCACTAAGTCCATAGTCGCCAGGGTTTATACAACATGCACTAAGTACATAGTCGCGAGGGTTTATACAATATGCACCAAGTCCATAGTCGCCAATGTTTACTTATATCCCTTTTCATCCCTCCTCATTCATCTACCCATTTTTTACCCAACATATTCATAGATACAAAATACATATACAGTTTAAATCATTTAAAACATGTATAAAATCGTTCATCCAACATAGACAGCAAGTATTCAGATAATATGAACACATAGCATGCAATTTATATAAAATACTTCATATCTATGTGTAAGATGAAAGTAACTATGCACTTACCTGTTAAGGTGGTGATTCTAAACTCAGACAACGCTTCCCTTCTTAAAAACAATTTCCTTTGATGAAACCTAGTATTATTACCACTAGAGTGTAGTCTAATATTCATCGAGACTAATTAATAGTTTAGTATTATTATTATTATATAAGCATTAAAAATACTTTTCAACTACTATGTACAGACAGGGGCCAGACATGAAACACCGGAGGGTAGTACCATTTTGGCATAATAGCACTTCTGAAATCCAACAACCCAAGCGGCCCTTCAAATAGGATTCCTCGTACCGCATATGGTTATAAGTCATAATAATAGCCCCAAACACTTATTATAATTTCATAATAACAATACTAATATTAAATATAAGTTATACTTAAAGTAATGTAAGTGTATCTCACTTACAGGGGATTTTGCCAAAAATCGGGCTCTGTGCGGGCAGAGCTTTTGAGCCGAAAAGCTCTCGTTCTCAAAGCCTTCGGGCGCTCCGGGAATTTTCCTCTAGTACCTTGAGGTTACTAGGGATTTAGGGGGTTTGGGAGGTTTAGAGAGAAGTTAGAGTGAGAGAGAAGTGGGTTTTGGTGTGAAGAATGAAGGCACTCTCGCATGGTATTTATAGGCTAAAACACAACTCAAATCATTGAGTTAGGCCTCCAACTCGTCGATTTGGGTGCCACATGTCACCATATGGTGGCAAGACTTGTGGAGAAAGCAATGGCTCAGATCGTTCCACGTCACCCCCTTCGCAGTAGCACACTCCTGACTTCTAAACTCCATAACGTTCGCATACGAGCTCCGTTTTTGATGTTCTTTATATGAACGCGTAGGTATTGACAAGATCCACAACTATCCTTTTGTATCCGTCGGCTAATTCTCGACCGATTTTAAATTTAACAGTATGAGAAAATTACATTGTTAAATGCCCGTTTAAAATTCATAACTTCTACATACAGACTCTGTTTTCGTCTGTCTTATTATCGTTGAAATCTTATTAATGAGATCTTGAGTTCTCATTTAGGTTGCTTCGGCCAAAAATCAATCGATCTAAAATTCGAATTCTGGATTGTGCACTACTATGCCAAATCTTAGAAAAACCATAACTTCCTCATATGAAGTCAGATTTGGGCATTCTTCTTATGAAAGCTCTTGGTTTAACGTATGCTACGACTTTTGTTTAGATTTCTAAGGCTAAAAAGTCTTTAGCGTAAAATCACTTTTTACGTCACATAGTGTCGTGCCGGTTTTGTCACGAAACATCAACATGCCATAACTTCTTCGTTATAACTCGAATTTCGGCGTTTTTTATATGTACGGAACCCTTGTGACATATACTACAACTTAATTAATATTATATACTCTAAATAATATTCTACCAAAAAGTCATTTTTTGACGTTTATTGTCTCTAAATTTACTAGCTCGAATCAGTGGGTGTCAGAAATCAACAGAGTATGACATCCAATGCTACTGTCAAACTTTGACAATATAGAGTATACATTTTGTATGTGTTTTGCTTCTCCCTTTTGTTTCATAGCAAAACAGTTATCAACCCAAGCCAATTTTTTACACTTTAGTAAGTTAGAACATTGTTTCTTATGAGTCGTATATTATCCATATGTAGTACAAAGGTGACACTAGTGCTCCAACTAGTTTTTACACACACACACACACATATATATATATATATATATATACATACATACATATACATATATATATATATATATATATATATATATATATATATATATATATATATATATAACTCATCTTCATTTCTCGAAAATTCAAAGTCTTCGAATTCTCTTATCGAAGCAAATATTCCAAGTGCTCCCACTTTCATTGAAAAATACATATGGCTCATATTCATTTCTCAAACTCTTTTAATTCTCTCGTTGGAGTAAAGATTCCGATTGCTCCCACTATCTTTGACATGTATATGCCTCATTTTTGTTTCTTGAATTTCAAACTCTTTGAATTCTCTCATTGTAACAAAGATTCTAATTATCAGATTTTTGTTTCGGTCCATAAATGAAATTCATAAGCTTACACATCCTTCACATCCTATCTTGGTTTGAATATGTGTTTGTTCGTATCTATGCTTTTCGCTTCTTAAAGATTTACATATACTTAACAGTTTTATGTGCAAGTGTTTGATCAACCAAGTTTAACATGTATGGACTAAATCCCACTCTCCATGGCTTCCTTCTATCTTGTGGCCTTTAGATCCTACCATAGTTTCTAATAGTTGGCACGCTCTTATTGTAATCTATAAGTGATTATTTATCTTAGTAATATATTATCTATATAACTAGGTGTACGATGCCATCTATCAAATCTATAAGGAAGAGGTGGAGGCATGATAATTTCTTGAATAGGTCTTTCAACCTCGAATACAGTGCTAGGGCCAAATTTAGTTTATTCGTTGGTTGACTATTGAAGCTTATCAAGATCAATATAACATACACTACCCTTTTTGGATATTATCTCCCTCTCTTGTTCTTAGAGGTATTGTTAGACAACTACCCAAAAAGGCTTGTTGGGACATCCAACGAGATAATACATCTTTATTCTAAGTTCTAGATTGTCGAGCGTCTCATAAAGAGCGTAAGCCTCATAATATTAGTCTTCCATATGTGCTAGTGATGAATAAACCCAACTCCACATATCAAAGAGTATCTCATAAATCTTATCAGTTGGTGCAAGCCTAAGGACTCTTGTAACACTATTCTTGGTACAATCATTGTAGCTTGTAGATCTTGACCTTCAATAGCTTGATGGCCCAAATGTTGCACCTATAGTGAGTCATAAACACGACAAAGCAATAGAGGATTATGGAAGAGAGGTGAGGAAGCACTAAAATCAGTCGGTATTCCTTCTAGGGTTCAAGTGGCCGATTTTGGGAGTCTTAGGGGTTCCTTTTATAGCTGAGCTACAGGGTTTCAGGTAAAACCCTAATCTGGTTGCTTAATCCTCAAGCAACCCATAAGGTCCTTCTAGAAGACCCTATGGACGAAATCTATGTGGACTTCCTCATAAAATTCGTCCATCCCTTCCTTAGGGATCCACAAGCCCAACTT